>NC_083343.1:19336251-20013382 GCF_019175385.1 Lycium barbarum
GTTAATTTTATTATTATTAGTAAATATAAATGTCTATTTTTGTATAAGAAATTAAAAAAAAAAAAAAAAAAAAAAACCCAGCCCACTAACTATAACCCAGCCCACTTCGATCATTAGGTTTGATCATTGGTTTTTAATTTAGCAATTTGGCCAGCAAGTTTGTAGTAGATTAGGATGGCTTGCAATTTGGTGTAAATTGGAGCATGACGGGCAATGTGACGGGCAAGAAGAGAATGATGGGATCAACAATGTGCCACCATGTTCAAGTCTTTCGGGAGGAGAGCATGGAGGTATTTTTTATTGCTAACATATTCTTCTTTTTTGCAGGTTACATTAGTGCGAACAGCAGCAGCAACTACAGAATATGCAGGCATCGCATGGTTATTATGTCATTTCAAGTACTTTGTTTCAATTAATACTTTTTTAGAGGAAAAAAAAAAGTATTTTTTCTACTTCAGAAGAAAGTACTTTTTTTATCACTTAAAAAAAAAAAAAAAAAAAAAAAAAAAAAAAAAACTAAGTGGCACTAGACAAGTGAGGGATGGACAGTAGCAAATGTGAAGTTTTGATACAGCAACTTGGTTCAGTTCAGTGGTGTCAATCATATGCAGCATCAGCTGGAAAAAAGAAAAAAAAAAAATTTGCACAGCATCAGCTGAAAAAAAAAAAATTGCGCAGCATCTCAACAGGAGATTAGAATCCTGCAGATGAGGAACCCAAAGAGAAATTTCAACAGCTGCATGTACTGAGGGAAGGCACCAATTTACTACAAGTTTTATTTATTGATAATTCCTCAGTGTGTGATTAGCACTTGGTGCTCATTGCATTGAGAGATCGTCGATGAATGAAACTTCTATGTTATGGAGATATGAAGAGTTCATGCGACCAGCAGCAGCAGCCACACAATATGCAGGCCAAGCGCACAACATGGAAAAAGCGGAGGAGGCATTTGTGGTTATTTTACAAGGAACGAATTCATCAAGAAAAAAGTACTTTTTTTATCACTTAAAAAAAAAAAAAGTACTTTGTTTCAGGGGAGCAAAGCAATAGCTATGCAGCCAGCCAAGCAATAGCTGCAGGGGAGCTCAAATCAGCCAAAGCATATGAAAATGGGCAAAGGGTTGGTTGAAGAGTTTCAAATAACTCAACAACTGATGCAACTTATTTTTTCATAATGCTACTGCTACCACGAGGAAAGATGGTCATGGATTGTTCGATTTTTACTCGTCTAGTTCGGTTCTGATTAAAGCACCTGCTGGTGCGATTCTTGCAGAACACTAGATGGTGAAGCGTCATGTGAGATGGGGTTGCATTTTTGGCAAATTTGTCCAGGCCATATTTGCTGTGTGCTTGAAGAGTGGAAAGGGCACCAAATGGTGCTTTTTAAATCAAAAACTGTTGCAATTCATTTTTCCATAAAATCACTGAATAGAGGAGAGTATAGCCTTATTTGGTGGAATTCTACTCGACTAACTGCTGCCATCTGGTGTGATTTGGAGTGTGACGGGCAAGAAGAGAATGATGGGATCAACAATGTACCACCATGTTCAAGTCTTTCGGGAGGAGAGCATCGAGGAATTTGTTATTGCTAACATGTTCTTCTTTTTTGCAGGTTACATTATTGTGAACAGCAGCAGCAGTTACACAATATGCAAGCCTCGCGTGGTTATTATCGCATTTTAAGTTTGTAGGATCTGTGCCAGTTGCATGGCACATTACTGCTACATTCAAATTGCTCCAATACAAGGAAATGAGAAAAAAAAAAGTATTTTTTCTACTTCAGAAGAAAGTATTTTTTTTATCACTTAAAAAAAAAAAAGTACTTTGTTTCAATTAATACTTTTTGAGAGAAAAAAAAGTATTTTTTCTACTTCAGAAGAAAGTACTTTTTTTATCACTTAAAAAAAAAGTATTTTTTCTACTTCAGAAGAAAGTACTTTTTTTTTTTTTTTTTTTTTTTACCATTTAAAAAAAAAAAAGTACTTTGTTTCAATTAAGCTTTTAGTCATTTTAGAGGCTTTTACTTCTTTGCTAGTGTTGCATTTTGTAGTACCAACTTACGACATGCACAGGATATGAGATGGAATCCTACAGTATGTAGTTTCTGGTGTGTTAGAAATAATAGAAAAACACAGTTTAAGAGAAGAGAGGAAGGCATTGCAAAGACACAAGAATATGGTTCTACTGCTTCTTACTTTGTGGCGATAAGAAGGCTGGAGGTTTACTAAACTCCTGAAGGATATTACACAAAGCAGTAGGACCAATTGAAGGCTGCTGTGATGACTTCAACATCATAGCATTGGTTAACATGGGAGCAGCAACAGCAAATTGCTGCTTACTGCAGCAATTTAGTAGGAAAGATCACACAAGCATGGTAAATTGAGTGTACATGCCTTGCAGCTGCAACCATGTGTTTGGAGAGGCCAATGCTACAGCAGATGACCTTTCTAAACACAGTCAAGACATTCAAAATGCTACTTGGTTTCATAATTTTCATCAGCTGCCTATTAAAATCAGAGGACACTACAAACTTGACAAGATAACAATGCCAAGCTTCAGGAGAAGAAAGACTAAGAGGATTCTGAAGCCTCCTTGAGATTCATTTGCCATGCATTTTGGCCAATGCTCAAGATCAAGTTACAAAGGAAAACACACAAAAAAAATTAAAAAAAAATTGCGCAGTTGTAATTTGCAGGAAATTTATATTGCAATATCTATCATGGAAGTTGTAGTATAATACCTATAAATTGCAACTGGTGACATCCAAAAAAAAAAAAAAAAAAAAAAAAAAAAAAAAAAAAAAAAAAATTGATCAAGGGCAAAATGGGAAATATGATTTTTTGGTGGGAAACACTTCATGTGAATTGTAAAATATGAAGTGTTCAATGACCTTCTGATCAAGGCTGTGGACAGTTATGTTCATGATGCTCAAAAAAAAAAAAAAAAAAAAACAAAAACAGAAGAGTATTTAATGTCTGGTGAAACTGCTGAGAAGAGTATGTGTTGGTGCTGGAAGGAATGGAGTTACTCTTCAAGCTTAAGTCCTATTGGAGGAGAGCATGAGGAGTTTTTTAAAAAACTAACAACATTCTCTTTTTTGCAGGTAAGCTATGTACAAGAAATCTGGAATAACTAGCAGCCTGGAATTTTTTATGAAGTATGGTGGCACTGATCCTTTATGGATATGAGTTGGCACATACTGAGTATAAATTCAGGCTAGGCAAAGTCATTCAAATACTTTGCATCATTGATCCTATTAATATAGGAGATGATATGATCTTTAGTGCTGGTTTTTCTGGTTTTTTGCAAAAGAATGATAATACTTCAAGGACAATTGGAAAGATCCATACAAACATACTAGAAGTTACCTTCATATCTGAAAATTGTACTCCTACAATGTTTAGATATGACAGCCTATACTGGTGCTAATCTTTTAGAGTATGTGGTTTCTGGTGTATGGGCCATCAAATTGGAAAGACCTGATGCATTCATGTAGAGAAAGTCACAAAAGTGACCTGGGCCAAACCTGATGTGAAATTGGTGCTGAGGGCATACTAAGAAATCATGAAGGGAGCATCATTGTTGCTTTTTCCAACCCTTGGAGAAGGAAACAATTTGCAGAACTTGAAGCTGCTAGGTTGGGGCTAAAATGGTGCCTACAACATCAATTTCACCAGGTCCAGCTGGAGATTGACTCAGGAACTGCAGCTTAAATGGATCAACCATCAAGCTGCCAGTTTGGAACCTACAGCAATCATAATGTTGTTTGGCTTCACAACTTCCATCAGCTGCCAAGGAATATCAGAGGACTTTATCATTTGCCATGCATTTGGTCCTTGCAACCAAATGCAATCTGTAGCAGTACCTCTGTCATATATAGTCCTCTTCACTTAGGCTTTTTCCTACTTGGTTATAGCTTTAGTGAAGATGGACTATCAATTGCTGCTGGTGTACATCAGAAAGGAAACACACACAAAAAAAAAAAAAAAAAAAAGAGGCTGCTGGTGTGTCACTTTGCAGACTTGGTTGGTTGCTGTTACAAGGTGCATAAATGCAGCATTATTGCTGCTGCTGTGCATCAAAAGGAAAGGCAGAGAAAAAAGAGAAAAAAAAAAAAAAAAAGAGGAAAGCTATTGTCAAGTTGGAAATATCAGCATCATACTTGGTGTTCCCATTAATAATGAAGCATCATGTTTAAGTCCATTTGGAGGAAAGCATGATGGTTTTCTACTCTAACAATGTGTTCTATTTGCAGGTTTAGCATGGACAATCAAGGTAGCCAAGGAAAGTTCTTTTATGCACCACCTGGTGCAAGATGGTCAGGGATCAGGAGGAGGTTTAGCATGGATTCACATGAAAGATTAAGCAAGTTCTTGGAAATATAGAACTTAGGATCTTAGTGAGAAAAGAAAAGGAAGAAAAAAAAACAACCAGTTGGCAATCTGGTGTAATGCACCAGCTGCTAATCATAATCAAAGGCTGCAAGGATATGCAGCAACTGCAAAGGCAATATATGCTGCGAGCTACACTTGGACTAACTGCAAAGATGAAGTGCTGTGAGCTACACTTGGACTAACTGACAGTAGAAAATGGAAATGCTTGGCAGCAGAGGTACAAACTAAAGTTTGCAGAATGTCAAGCATCAAAGGAACAACTTACAAGGTGCAATCAAGAGCTTGTACAGGATTGCAGGCACTGATATACACAAATACAGTGCTGATAATCTACACAAGGTAAAGAGAAGAAGTTCGGGAAGATGAAGCAAGGGACACTGAAGCAACAGCTGTTGTACCTACATTACTGGTTTTTGCTACTGCCAGTTTGGCTGTACATGCTGTGCAGGTTCATTTTCCTACAAGGATCCTTGGAGGAATCTTCAACAATACTCAGATCAATGGAACAATCTCAGGCATACTATTGAGCAGTATATTATGTGTATACTGCAGTATATTAACACAAGTATACCGTGGATATACACAAGTATACTGCTGATATACATGGATTTTTGGCCAAGTTGTGCATCAAGGGATCAAACTTGGGACACAATTTGGTTGACAACAAGCAGAACATCACAATTCAAGTTTACTCAAGTTTTAGTCGTTTATCATATTCTTAATTTAGCAATTTGTAGTGCCAACTTAAGTCATCATATAAGACTTGGGTTGGTCTTTAGCTTAATTCCTCCATTTTATTAGCCTTTTTTGGCACTATTTGTAAAGACTCTTTATTTTGTGCTTTTTGAAAATTTATAAAATCAGCACTAGGCTCACAAGCCTAGTGGACTTTGCTAAAACAAAAATAAAAAAAAAACCGGCCCCGCCCGGTTAGCCCGAGGTGTAGCCCCTATCCGGGGTGGGCTGGGCCGGACACCCTTTTCCCACTCCAAGCCTGGCCCTCTAACTTACGGCCCGGCCCCCTGTGGCCCACGTTTAAATGACCCGGCCAGGCCTACTTGACACCCTTATATCAAGCTATCCCCGTCACTTTCTACAACTACATACGATTCTCTAATCAGTGTCTAACTAAAGTAAGTCATAACCTACCTCGAAGGCCGAGCGGATGCCAGGAATGATCAAACCAATGCCTTTCCTTTGCGTAGAGCCTCTAAACAATAAAAATTTATCAAATATGTTATCTACGTTAGAATACGAATCTAAGGACACCCATATTGCTATACTCATATTCGAAACCCAAAAACGCACCCCGAAAAATGATCTCGAGCCCACAAGGGAAAAACTGTAATTTTATTGAAAAAACTGGCTTACAATAGCCTAAAGCTTAAGAATCTCAAAAGTCATCGAAATCAGATCACAAATCGATGTTCAATTTCACATTTTACTTGAAAACCCATTTCCTTGGAAAATCCCAATGTCTACGCTAAACTCATGGATGAAATAGCTAAATAATGGATGATATCACGAGGAAATACTAAATTTAAGATTAGAAACTTACCCCAGTATCATCATCCAAACTCAATTTGTGAAAGTCATAACAAACCAATTTAACATTACATCCCAAAATGCTAACATTTGAAGAAAATAAATGCATCCCCTTTTTCTTTTTTTCTTTCCATGAATACGAACTAGCAAAACCAAAAATTAACACCAGTAACCTCTCAAAGCTTTTCATTTGAAATTTTGCATCAACACTACCACCCCCACTAACTAACTATCGAAATTAGTCCCTTAGAATACAAACAAAAAGTTTGACACATCATACGTTCACAATACCGAATGCAGGAAGAAATTACCATAAGTGCTAACAACCTAAACTACTAAGACAAGGAACAAAGCAAACAGGCATATCCATGCGAATAGGAAAATAAGCAAGCACTGAAACAAAGGTATAATGTAAGAACACATCCTAATTTGGAATAGAAATCTCAAAATTTATCTCGACTATGATAAATTCATTAATGCTCACCAATTAAGTAGGTAATCACTAGCCACTGGCCGTGTAAATGACCCCTTTAGAAACCTAATTCCATCCTACACCACATCTTATTTTAAGGATCATGAATATATTAACTCAACAAAGTAATGTAGGATCTAACCTAAACTATTATGAGCCGTATCAAAATTTTGATGTTAACCTTTAACCTGCCAAACCCTATCCATTTAAATTCACTCCTATAGATGGGCCAT
This sequence comes from Lycium barbarum, assembly GCF_019175385.1. Lineage (NCBI taxonomy): Eukaryota > Viridiplantae > Streptophyta > Magnoliopsida > Solanales > Solanaceae > Lycium > Lycium barbarum. Next base: position 19,342,896 of record NC_083343.1, read on the forward strand.
GTGACATAGGGTGTTAAATGAATTGTGGACTTGGCCCATTAACTCATCACAATAGCTTCCATAATTTACTTATTCACTTAACCATTTGCATGCTTTAAAATATAGCCCTTCCGTCAAATACTATATTTTACCAACTTGTACCTTGTATGTGTGAAACTCATATTCCTATGAGTAAACTATTCACACACATTAGATAAATATATTTCAAAAAGTATCGGCTAATTAAATCACCGTGCCACCGATTCCTGCAAGTCAAGAATACCATTTGAAGCTACAGAAAGGGTATTTTAGCGAAAAAGAGTCCAAAAGTTATAAACAAGCAAACGGGTCACTACAAGCCTTCTCCTTCTATCTTTCAAGGTGCTACGAAAATCGAACCACTAGATTTTGGATTTCTGTTTAAGAATAGATTCCTACATAGAGAGAGTATTGTTAAGATTAGTCCTAGAGCTTTCACTGTTGTTGTTGACATCTAATTCTTCATCAATTTGCACCATGGACTCCCACCATGGCCTCCTTTTCATTCACATCTCCAATAATATTTCTTGACCAGGAATTTAGTTTGGAACTAAGAATCTTCAGTTTTTTATGTAGAATCCACATAGAAATACCATAAACCTGAGTGTCCCAAACCTCTTTGACCAGCTCTAGAGACCCATCTATCTAAATCCAGTAGTTAAGAAACCTAAAATATTTGATGCTGCTATACTAGTAGTCATGGAATTTTATCAAGAGTGGCCAATGGTCAGAGCTTGTTCTCACCAGGTGTTTGACAATATTTTGTTGAAACTTTTGAGACCATTGATCATTAATAAAAATTCTGTCTAGTCTCTTCCATATTCTCTTCCTTGGACTTCTATTATAGCACCATGTGAATTTAGGGCCAGTAAAACCAAGAGCAACCATACCACAGAAGTTCATGCAAGTGGCAAAGTCAAGGCTTTTATACATTCTGTGTGTCTTTCCTCCCAATTTTTCTTCTGGCTCCAAGATGACATTAAAGTCACCTGCAATGCACCAAGGACCATCAATCAATCGGTTGAGCTTTTCAAGAATTTCCCATAAATCCTGTCCTTTGGTTGGAGGTATATTTGGCATAGATGCCAGTAACATGTACCCCAATGTCATCACCTTCAGTCTTCCAATTAATGGTAAGCTGTTGTTTATCATTGTCAATGACGTGGCCTAAAATTTGCCTTTCCAGAAGCATCAAATTTTCCCTGAGATGTTGTGTTTGCAGTGTTGAAATCTCAAGAATCTTCTATAGGCATCAATTTTGTCCATGCTGACAAAAGGTTCAAGACCAACTACATATTGAAACTTGTCGGTGTTGATTAGATGCTTGAGTCTATGAATATCTTTTTTTGGATCTTACTCCTCTAATATTCCATGTAATTGCATTAATCAAGGAATACCAGTGGGTTAGGTAGTTTTTTTTACCCCGATTGGGGCAGCAGATCTGTTTCTTTTCTCTTTATCCTCAGTTGTTTTTTCTCTTTGTCCTCTTTTGCTAGAAGTAGCATCATCTTTATGACCATCTTTTTCTGGCAGATATTCACTATGACTGTTGCCACTATTTCAGTACTTTGTTGTTGAGATTGTTCCTCCAAGTTCTGATCATCAGTGGTTTCCCCAAGTTTGTGTTGGATCACTATTATTGCTATCTTTTTGTTGTGTGTCATCATTTGTATTGCTGTCAGTAGTGTCTCTTTTTTCCTTAAGTTTGGGTAACATCATTAGAATCATGTTCAACATTATAGGCTATGTTAAAATGATTCTCCTCCTCTTTGTTTAATTGGTTCATGTTTTGGCTAGATTGTGGTACTTCTTCACTGAATTGAACATGCTTTTGATTCTCACCATCTTTACCAGCATCATTATTATTATTCTTCGTGAGGGCAGCACCATTCTTCTTTGCTTTGAAATTGACCTTGGACTTTTTCTTAGCAATTTTCTGGTTTTGGCTTTTCTTCTTTTTGTTGAGCATTCTCGTTATCATAGTGATAGACTATGTAATAGTCTATGTAAATATTGTAAATATTCTCTTCCTTATGTATAGTAATTAGGTCCTATAATTTAGCCTAGTATCATTCTGATAGGAGATACCTACTTTGTATATAATGACTTTCATACATCAATACAAATCACGGATTGATTTCTTACATGGTATCAGACTAGGTTTATCCTAAAAACCCTAGCTTCCTAAACTCTAGTCGTCCACCTCCCTCTTCTCTCCTAATCCTAGCCGTAGCCGCCACCCCTTCCTCCTCCATCTTCTCTCTTCAATGGCTGACAACAAAAAATTCCATTCTGCTTTAACCGTCACGAATGTGAAATCTTTAATCCCAATCACTCTAGACATGGAAACCGGCCATTATCACGAATGGGCGACACTATTCAAAGTTCTAGCCCGCGTCCACTCCGTACTTGAACACATCATACCACCAACTGAAACCACTGAACTCACCGCGTACAACGCAACAAAGGCGGCTAACCTTCCGCTCTGGAAACGGCTAGATGCGGTGGTCCTTCAATGGATATACGCCACCGTATCCCATGATATTCTTACCTCTATTCTCATGGCGGATGATGTTGCAGAGAAGGCTTGGAATCGAGTTGCTCAACTTTTCCAAGATAACAAGCACTCAAGGGCAGCGTACCTTGAAACTGAATTCACCACCACAAAAATGGCCGACTTCGGCTCGATTATGGCCTATTAAAATAGGCTCAAGTCTCTCGCGGATCAGCTTGCCAACGGGGGGTCGCCGGTGTCCGACCAACGTATGGTCTTACGCCTCCTTGTAGGCTTACGGGAGACATATGCACACTTTGTCACCACCATCCAGCAGAAGGATGTGCTGCCCTCTTTCTCTGAAGTGTGCTCCAGACTCAAGCTCGAAGACGCAACAGCCAAGGAACGTGCCCGCGATTCCAGTCCCGCGGCTCTACTTGTTGATAATGATACTCCCTCCCCGCCACCTGGAGGCAACAATAATTCAACTAAACGTCGTGATAATAATCGTGGCAGGAATTCTAACAGGAACAACGGAAATGGGAACAACAACAACAACAACCGCCGGAAATTCGGCCGTGGCGGCGGTGGACAGACCAGCAACGGCCAGTGGCCGACGGGACAGCCACCGGCAGGGGGCTACTACTGGCCTGCCTGGCCACCCCAGCAGTGGCCAATGCCCCCCTGCCCGTATCCGACAAGACAGTGGCAGCAGCGTCCCACCACACCGCGGCCCGGCAGCGGCATTCTCAGTGTGGGTCCATGACCTCAGCAGGCCTATTCCATGCATAGTCCGACCTATTCTGGGTACACTCCGAAAGACGTGGAGGCAGCCATGCACACTCTGTCCATGCATCAACCGGATGATAATTGGTACATGGACACTGGAGCGACTTCCCACATGATTGCCAACTCAGATACTCTCACGTCTTATTTTAATTTGAGCAATAATTCTGGAATCATTGTTGGTAATGGTAGCAATATTCCAATTCGAGGATATGGTCATACATCCCTACCCTCACCTAATCCTTAATTACGTCTCTGAAATGTCTTGCATGCTCCGAAACTCATCAAAAACCTTATTTCCGTACGTAAATTCACTAACGACAATAATGTTTCTGTTGAGTTTGATCCTCTTGGGTTTTCTGTGAAGGATTTACCGACGGGGAGCCGCCTAATGAGATGTGAGAGTACCGGGGAATTGTATCCTATAATTGCCACAAAATGGACCACTCCACCATTCACCTTCATTGCCGCATCACCTAGCTTGTGGCATTCCCGACTCGGCCATCCGGGAAATGCTATCATTAGTTCTCTTCGTAGTAATGCCTGAATTGAATGTAATAGGGCCCGAACTTCTTTTTGTACCTCTTGTCCTTTGGGGAAACATGTTAAATTGACATTTTATGATTCATTGTCATTTACTACTATGTCGTTTGATATCATTCATAGTGATTTATGGACATCTCCTGTTTTAAGTTCTAATGGGCACCGCTATTATGTTTTCTTTCTTGATGATTATAGTAATTTTCTTTGGACTTTTCCAATATCTAACAAGTCCCAAGTCTATTCCACTTTTCTATCTTTTAAGGCATTAATACAGACTCAATTCGAAAGAGACATTAAAAAATTCAATGTGATAATGGGCGGGAGTTCGCCAATGGGCATTTTCAATCTTTTTGCGCCTCAAATGGTTTAAATTTTCGATTTTCTTGCCCCCATACCTCTCCTCAAAACGGCAAAGTGGAAAGAAAAATTAAATCCATTAACAACATAGTGCGCACTCTTCTTGTCCACTCTTCCATGCCCCCCTCTTTTTGGCATCATGCTCTCCAAATGGCCACATACCTCCTTAATGTACTTCCCACCAAAGTCCTGGGGTATAAATCACCAACGCAAGTTCTCTATCAACGAACCCCCTCCTATTCTCATCTCTGGGCTTTTAGGTGTCTATGCTATCCACTTTAACCATCTACAACTATTCATAAGTTACAAGCAAGATCCACCCCGTGTGTATTTTTGGGCTATCCGTTGAATCATAGAGGATATAAATGTTATGATTTATCCACCAACAAAATCATCATCTCAAGGAATGTCATCTCTGAGGAAACTCAATTTCCCTTCTCCAAATTACACTCACCAACTCCAACTTCTTATGATTTTTTGGACTATGGGATTTCTCCGTATACCCTGCATTTTCTGTCACAGCCTCCTCCACCCGTCGTTCCCTCGGTCCAGCCCCTCCCCCCACTGCCAAGCAGTCCCTCCCCCCCCCCCCCCCCCCCGCTGCTCCACCCGTGACTACCCAGCAACTCTCCCCCCCACTGCCCAGCAGTCCAACCCCACGGTCACTGCCCCACAGCCCCTACCCCCCACTGCCCCACCCGTGACTGCCCAGCAGCCCACCCGTATGGTCACTAGAAGCCAACATGGGATTTTTAAGCCCAAACAACCGTTCAACTTAAATACTTCTAGCACTCCCTCCATCTCGCCTATCCCACGAAATCCTATTAGTGCTCTAAATGACCACAATTGGAAAGCTGCCATGGTTGATGAATGTAATGCTCTAATTAGTAATAAGACGTGGGAGTTGGTTCCCCGTCCCACTGATGTGAATCTTATTCGTTCTATGTGGATTTTTCGTCATAAAAAGAAATCTGATGGTTCTTTTGAGAGGCACAAAGCCCGTCTTGTCTGTGACGCCAGGTCTCAACAGGTTGGAGTTGACTGCGACGAGACTTTCAGTCTGGTTGTCAAACCGACTACTATTCGCGCTGTCTTGAGCATTGTACTTGCACACTCTTGGCCCATTCATCAGTTGGACATCAAGAATGCTTTCCTACACGGTATTCTTAATGAGACTGTTTATATGCATCAGCCTATTGGGTTTAAGGATCCAAAGCATCCACATCATGTCTGTCTCTTGAAGAAATCGTTGTACGGACTTAAGCAAGCTCCCCGTGCATGGTTCCAACGCTTTGCAGACTATGTCTCCATTATTGGTTTTTCACATAGCCGATCTGATCACTCTCCCTTTATTTATTGTCGAGGTTCTGACATATCTTACATTCTGCTATATGTTGATGATATTATTCTTACAGCTTCCTCAGATGCTCTTAGAAAATCCATCATGTCTCTGCTTAGTGCCGAATTTGCTATGAAGGATTTGGGCCCTCTAAGCTATTTTCTGGGTATCGCTGTTACCCGGACTTCACACGGCATGTTTCTCTCTCAGAAAAATTATGCAGCAGATATTATAGAGCATGCGGGCATGACTGCCTGTAAGCCAAGTCAGACACCGGTCGACACCAAATCCAAACTTGGTGCCATGGTCGGGCCTCCTTGCGATGATCCCACCCAATATCGTAAGTTGGCCGGCGCGTTGCAGTACCTTACATTCACAAGACCAGACATCTCATATGCGGTTCAACAAGTATGCCTTCACATGCATGATCCAAAGGTTGCACATATGCATGCTCTTAAACGCATAGTCCGATACATTCAAGGTACTATTGAGTTTGGTCTCCATCTGTACAAATCCTCCATTGCCTCTCTTGTTTCTTATACAGATGCAGATTGGGGTGGTTGTTCAGACACTCGCCGATCCACATCAGGTTACTGTGTCTTCCTTGGCGATAATCTCCTCTCATGGTCATCCAAACGGCAACCTACTATGTCTAAGTCGAGTGCCGAGGCCGAATACCGTGGCATCGCTAATGTCGTCTCTGAGTCCTATTGGCTTCGCAACCTTCTTTTAGAGCTCCGTTGTCCCATCCGGACAGCTTCATTAGTTTATTGTGATAATGTTAGTGCCATATACCTATCAAGTAATCCAGTTCAGCACCAACGCACTAAACATATTGAGATGGACATACATTTCGTACGTGAGAAAGTTTCCCGTGGAGAAGTTCGTGTTCTTCACGTCCCGTCCCGTTACCAGATCGCAGATATCTTCACTAAAGGTCTTCCGTGCGTGCTCTTTGATGATTTCAGGGACAATCTAAGCGTACGACAACCTCCCGCTTCGACTGCGGGGGTGTGATAGACTATGTAATAGTCTATGTAAATATTGTAAATATTCTCTTCCTTATGTATAGTAATTAGGTCCTATAATTTAGCCAATTATCATTCTGATAGGAGATACCTACTTTGTATATAATGACTTTCATACATCAATACAAATCACGGATTGATTTCCTACACATAGTTTGTTAATTGCCCTTTTCTTCTTCCTTGTTGATCTCATCCAGTTTGTCACTAGATTCAGTAGCTTGGTTGCTATCTTCCTGATTCTCCTTGTTTTGTTCTACTGCATAAGTAGGAAAAAAACATTTCTTTTGGTTATACAAGAACTGTTAAATTCCCTTGACATAAAAGAAGATTCCAGCGTTGTAGTAAAGGTATTCAACAATTGGCTTAAGTCACAACTTTAAATCTTAGGCGTGACACTTCAATATTTATTGTAATATTCTTGTACAAATTTTTAGCTCTGGCACTGCTAAAATACGCCTCAAAATTAATAGAAATTAAAGAATTCACCAATCTTTTTCCCTAGCTACATATGACCATGAACTTATTCTCCTCCTCTAGTAGATCACCTAAGGGCAAAGGATATATGACCCACAATTTTGACCAAGAATATACAATGAGAGAAACTTAGAAAAGTGGCATATTCTTGAAGCACGGATAAATTAAAGTCCACTACTCACGTCTTTGAAAGAATCTATTCCCATCCACACCCAACATCTTTATGCTAAATCATTTTGCAATTACACAATCCAAATTTCTTGTGATCGATCAAGTACACATACTTATGGTTTAGTATAGTAGTACAACATATTAAAATTTTAATCCAAGTAATTACAAATGCTAATTAATTACTGTAAACTCTAATTTGTTGAGATGATTAACTAGGAATGGTAAAACAAACACACATAAGACGAGAGTGGTATATATGTAGCTGTTCCTTTTTGTTAGAAAATTAGTGTTTGAGCCTAGCACATACATAAAAAGTGCGCTAATTAGACGACTCATTGGTTCGTCCAACTCTTAACCCTAACGTTGTCTATATAAATACCACTATAGGTGTCAGAAGAAGCACACTAAAAAAACCTTGCAAACGGCTAGGGTTAGGGTCTATTTTCTGCATCCATTAGAGAGATCTTTAGGCTTATCTATCGCAAGAGGATTTCCAACGACCGATGACTTGAATTGTAATTGCTACAGACGATCCCATTCCGCAAAGGAAAAAACATCATTTCTTGAACTTGAATAACAATAACAACATACCCAGAATTATCCCATAAGTGAGGTCTGGGGAGGGTAGGACGTATGTAGACATACCTTACCCCTACCTTTGCGGGATAGAGAGGTTGTTTTCTATAGACTCTGGGCTAAAAAAAAGCGTAACCAAAGCAGGATAGACAGAAAAATAAAGATAGCAGAATAACAAGATAAACAAAGAAAACAAAGTAACATGTAGTAGTAAAATTGAAGAATATAATACTATGTGAATACTAGGTAAGACTACTAATGAATTAAGAAGAAGATGAGAAGAGGAGACTAGCTCCCAACCTCTTCCTCATAAGTACTCCAACACACTGCTACCTACTGCATTGCTACCCTAATCCTCTGTTGAGTAGCTGCTGGCTCAACGATAGATTATGAGCTTACAGTGAAGTTTTGATAATTTGAAAACAATGTACCCAATGACAATCAAAGAAGACATAAGGAAGGTTTCAATTGAAGAACCAAATAAATAAGGAAAGAAAGGAAGATCTAAGTCAAATAAAGTTTGATTTCCGGGTACAATTAATGAAACCAATACTTGGATTCAACTATTTAAGGCAACAACTACTTCTATATAAAAGCAACACGAATAAACTTTGGAGCTTAACCAACCCCACAAATCACAACATTCCAATGAGAGGCTTGAGCGAGCGCAATCAACACTTATTCTTAGAAGAACCAACTGCATGATGAGGAAGAACCGGAGCTTGTTAAGATTTATCATTGTATTGAAGCAGGATGGTTGAAATGGAGGCTCGTGTACGGGGTACTGTGTGATAAGAATGTATTACCAAGACTTAAACGTAATTTCTACATGGTAGCGGTTAGACCTACATTGTATTATGGGGCAAAGTGCTGGGTCGTCAAGAATACCTACGTTAGCGAAGATGAGGATCTCAGGTGGATGTGCAGGCATACTATGAAATACATGATTAGGAACGAAGTTATACAGGACAAGCTGAGAGTGTCCTTCATGGAAGACAAGATGAAGGACACAAGGTTGAGATGGTTCGGGCATTTGAAGAGGAGGTGTGTAGATACGCCAGTTAGAATGTGTAAGAGGTTGATGGTAGCAGGAGTTAGCAGAGGTAGAGATAGGCCGAAGAAGAACTGGGAGAAGGTGATTAGACAAGGCATGGCACAACTTCAGCAAAATGAGGACATAACCTTAGATAGGAATATTTGGAGGTCGAGGATTAGGGTAGAAGGTTCATAGGTAGTTAATTATTGTCGCAATTTGTGTGGGAGAGGTATGGGCCGGCTAGCCTCCTCTTCTCCTCTTCTTAGTAGTATTATTTAGGTATCGCATAGTTCTTTACTCTTCAGTGTGTATTACTATCTGTTGCTTCATTTGTTTTGTATCCTGATATTTTGATGTCTTATTTTCCTTCCAATCCTGCATCGATTACATTTCTTTTTAGTCAAGGGTCTATCGGAAATAGCTCTCTCTACCCCACAAAGGTAGGGACAAGATAAGCGTACATCCTACTCTTCCATACCCCACTTATGGGATTACACTGATATGCTTATTATTGTTGTTGTATAATTTATTCTTTTTGTTACGAGAACTTTGTTGCTATTTTGTTTTGTAAAATTCTCGGTAACTCTTGAGTTATGGCCAAAAATAAACTAATATCATGCAGATTTTTTAAAATTTATAATGTTTTACAAATATTCTTTTTATTCCTTTAAATGGTATAGCATCATACATTGATTCATTTTTGCGTATCTGTTCCCACTAAGCATTAGATGGCTAATTCTCTCATTTTTTGTGGGAATGCAAAGAAAAACTAGGGGGGAAATGAAGAAGAACTCGTACCTATACAAAATAAAAGAGCTCATAATAAAATAGGGAAAAGAGTGAAATTTCTTAAATATTTCTATGGATGAGATAATGTTTTGGCTATATTTGCGGGATTGACAAATTTTTTAGAAGTAAAGAAAGGAAATATTTTTTATTTTAATCATAATTAGGACCTTGCTTTGGGTAATTATATCAATCTTTAATTGTTAATTTTGACACGTGACTTCCATCCAAGTAGGAACATTGATGATTGGGTAATGGAGAGGAGCCTCAAACATTTCTTTTGTATACGACATCGACAGAATATGACAAGTCAAATCCAAAATATTTTCTCCCTGTTTTCTCTTAGTGGGTGAGTCCAAATGGTTGATTCTCAAGAAATCATGTCAATTTATTAAAGAAAAGTTGTTACCTATTGCAATCTTGTGGTAAAACGACCCACAGATGCTCGAAAAGGCAGTGTGATCCAAATGAGGACATGAGAATATATTGACTTTCTTAAGTGTATATATAGAGCAGTCTATGCCCACTTCCATGCAAGATATTGAAAGAAAAGAAACCTAAAATGGAAACTATTTTCCCTCTTTGTGGAAGAGAGTTTACATGAAGAAATGGTGAGGGGATTGCAGCCAGGGATGACTTGCCGAGGATCACTTTGTAATTTGCCTTATGGTTTGCTTAGGAATTTGTATCGGCAAGTTGTCCCAGGCTACGTTTCGCTCTCTTCTTCTCATGCAAACTTCTTCACACCTATTTCTTACTCTCTCCGTCTCAATTTATATAATATGGTTTGACTAGAAATGAAGTTTAAGAAATAAATGAAAACTTTTGAAGCTTGTGGTCTAAAACAAATCATAGATATTTGTGTGGCTCTAAATCATTTGATTAAGAGTAAAAGAGGAAGTTTTAAGTTACATTATTTCTAAATATAAAAATGTATCATTCTTTTCGGGACAAGCTGAAAAGAAAAGTGTATCAAATAATTGGGACAGAGGAGTATATTTTTATTTGAGGGAAACAAGGCTAGAACCTTCAAAAGTATTATGTGGTATGAAATAAATGTCTTGAACTTGTGTAAACAAAGCATCTTTCAGCCGCTAGTGATCTGTGTGTTATCGCTTTTCAGATTATTAATCTCGCTTGCTGCAATAGTTACTTATAGTTATTTTTTAGATGATAAAATTTTAAAATTCTTAGCCGATAAATTTTAAATCGTTCTAAAACCAAAAATAAAGCCTTATTGCAATAACATGTCGAGATTTCAAGTTTAACCATTTGTCAATCACAACGGCTTGTAATCTAAATTGGGTGGAAATGACACAGGGTGTAGTTCCATAGCATCTCTATTTAAAACATAATAGTATAGTTTGTAAAACTATTTAAAGTAAGTCTCGACAAACTTTCATAGTGAATCTCCTTCTCCTCCTCTTCAACCTTCAGGTCTAAAGTTAGGCTATGCCAAAGCCTATAACTCGATACACGACGGTCTAGAGTTTGAAAAGCCTAAATTAAAATTCTAACCCTCGGATATGAAATTAGACTTTGTTAGAGTTTAGGTCTAAATTTAAACTTTACTCAAACTTCAAACTTGAAGGATTAAAGTTAGATTTTGATAGAGCCTAACTGACGGTTCGAATTTTGAAACTTCAAATCGCAATTTCAATTTTAGACGGACAATCTAAAGTTTATTTCGAGGTAACTAAATTTTAAAAATATATAAATTTTGACTATTATTTAGATAGGGTCCTAAAAATGGATATTTATACATTTCGCCGGAAAAGGGCCGGTTAGGAAACTCTTCATTGACACATTCAAACATTTCTTTTGTATACGACAACGACAGATCACATGACAAGTCAAATCCAAAATATTTTCTCCCTGTTTTCTCTTTGTGAGGAATCCGCGACTTTTGTAGCGCAAAAAAAAAAAGTTGAACCAAACTAGCACAAAAAAAACACATTAATAGATTTCACGCACTAATTTCGTATGTAAAAGGACCAAACTGCAAAAATGCAATTTGGGCCTTTCACACACGAAATTCGTGCGTGAAAGGAGGAATCTATTAAAAATAAAGTTTCACCTTTCACGCACTAAATTCGTGCATGAAAGAGCTCGACAAAAGTCGGCCCTCCTTCCCCACCAGCGACCCGAACCACTCCACCCCACCAATTAATCCGCCATTAACCTCCATCTCAGTGGTCCCCAACCCCCCCCCCCCCCCCCCAACGTCTTTTTCGTATCGTTTTTCAACCCAAAAGTCAATATTCTTGGTATATTGAAGTGTACGAACAAGTTTCTAAGGTTAGATTTTGGAATAGAGCGGCGCAAAGGTCATTTTGAAAACTCAAAAAAAACCTTCAATCTAGGTATTTCACTACGAATTTTTTATTATATTGCTAAATATATTATTATCCTAGAATGGTTGTGGTGGATATGCCGTTTTGCGCTATTTTTTTGTGTGTTTTTGGGCAGTGCCCACGCACTGTTGGGACTGCCCTTTGTTAAAAAAAATAATATATTTATGTATTGTTAATTAGTTAATTATTTATTAATTTTTTATTTAGTATTTATTAATTGTTCGATTAGCGACTTAAGTATTTATTAATTGTTAGACTAGCTATTTTAATTGTTAGACTAGCTAATTATTTATTGAGTTTTTGTTAAGCCAATTGCTTATTTGCTAATAATTTCTTAATTGTTTCATTAGTTAATTAATTGTTTATTTGTTAAATATACGATAATAATTTATTAATTTTTTGATTAGTTACTTAATTGTTTATTTATTAAATATATGATAATAACTTGTTAATTATTTGATTAGTTAGTTAATTGTTTATTTATTAATTATTTATACTAATTGTATGCTAACTAATTGTTAATTATTTGACTTATTAATTTTTAATCTTTATATTTTAGGATCGAAAACCCTTAGTTTAGGTTTCATAACCCGTAGCTTAGGATTGAAAACCCTTAATATAATTTTCGATAAAAGATTACATAACTAATATCACTTGTTAATGATTTATTTAAAATATGTAAAACAGATGGGTCACCACAATCCTTAATAAAATTTTCCATAAAAGATTACAGAACTAATCTTACTTGTTAATGATTGATTTAAAATACGTAAAACAGATGGGTCACCACAATCCTTAATAAATTTTTTGATAAAAGATTACATAACTAATACTACTTGTTAATGATTGATTTAAAATGCGTAAAACAGATGAATCACCACCCTCTTGATCCGGGGCCCTTCGACCGAGAGTTACTGTATCTTCAGCCCGAGCATAGGTCGCAACATATATGGACATCCGATCTGCAGCCTGAGTCTCAGGTTCGTACCCGGTTAGGGGACTCAGCATGGGAGATCTTAGCTGCTCACCCCCCACATCCTCGTGTCCTGGATATACTACGTCGGGGCGGTATCTACCGGTGCGTCGAAGTTGGTTGGGTACAGCACGATAGGTCGCTAGTGACGACATTGATTGAGAGGTGGCGACCGGAGACGCACACATTTCATCTCCGCACCGGTGAGGCTACCATTACCCTTCAGGATGTAGAGGTCATTTATGGGCTACAGGTTGATGGACACCCATTGTATATTGAGGAGCCTCCAGTGTTGCCACCTTACCGGGATGAGTTGACTAGGCTCACCGGTTTCGCGGCTCTGGATGGTTATATTTTCAGCCAGAGTCGGCTTTTATTGTCGGCCCTTTACGCTCACTTGCGCCTCACAGACATGCAGCATCCGATTACAGAGGACACGCCTCAGGCTGATGTTGACTGACGCGCGCGTCTATACCTACTCATCCTATTCGGGGGCATCCTGTTCCCGAACACTTCGGGTTCGTATTTGAGCTTGAGGTATCTTCGGTATATCGACGATCTCGCCGAGATAGGATGTTATAGTTGGGGCGCTGCTGTGCTGGGCTATATGTATCGAGGATTCTGCCGATGTTCTATGGGCACGAGGGTAGAGGTCCCTGCATTTTGCTCGCTCCTTCAGGTAATATATTTAAGTGTGTGTAATTAAACACAAAATATATTTTTTTAAAACGACGACTGATAAAATGTTTTTTAAATGACTATATCAGATATGGGTGTGGACTAGGTTGAGACCTTTTCAGCCCATACCAGCTCACCCTCCCGCTGACTATCTTACTGTGCCGATGCCATACGCGTGGAGATGGTCGCAAGGCATACGCCGACGTGGGGAGACGCATCACAGCCTTCTCCCATTTAGGGATCAGCTAGACCGCATGATGGCGCAGGCGGTATGTTCATATTTTGGATCCACACGCTAGACCACATAGCTACTATTTTAGTCTTTTATTGTTAACTAGTTCAATTCTTTTTACAGGCTTTTATATGGACGCCGTATGATCATATTTTGGATGAGCTACCGGCGTTTTGTAGGGCTGGTCAGCACATGTGGATGTCGCGGTGTCCATTGATACATATGAATATCGTTGAGTATCACGCGCCCGACTGCGTCTTACAACAGTTTGGGTATGTACAGAATAAACCAGCGGCTACGGTTTGGAAGCATGACCACTATGCGAGGGACGAGCGTGCGGGCGTCGATGATGCATAGCGACTATATATGCAGCAGCAGGTCCAGAGTTGGGATGTGAGGATGACACTTATGGGGGTGGTCGGACATGACACTCCGATCCATGTGTACATGGAGTGGTACATGCGGATCACTCGCATCATTATTGGCGACCCCTCTAGGCGTCATCCAGATGGCCTGGGATATGTAGCTCTCGCAGGAGCGTACGAGGCGCTGGTACGAACTGTTCAGACGATGCGCTATGAAAGCAGTGCCCGTACGGAGGCCCCCGAGACGGCGGAGTATGCAGCACGGATGATTGAGTTTGCCGAGGCTGTATGAGACAAGCACATGACTTTGAGCGTCTCCATGAGCGTGTTCTCGCTGCCCCACCTGGGGCAGCAGGTGGTCGTGGTCGCAGAGGAGTTGGTAGCCGTCGTAGAGGTGGTAGGGCTGGCAGAGGTGATGAGGCTCCGTCGACTTCAGAGATCCCACCGAGTTCTTACCAGCCGGCGACTACAAATATCCCATCGACTTCTCATTCCCGGCCGTCGACTTCACAGACACCTCTGTATACGCCGGACCCTTTTTCAGATTATGTGCCCTGGCCTTCATTTCCACATCCACCAGTTCGTGATCCACAGGGTGAGCGGCCGGTTCGTGATCTACAGGGTGGCCTACAGCTGCACTTCGACGACTCCATTTTTTAGGACTTCTTGTTTGATACGGCACCATCTGCATCTCTTGCTCCGGGGGCCGCTCAGGAGCCCTCTCACCAGGCATCTCAGGAGGCCATCGACACACAGGTTTGACTTTTACAAAAAATTAAAATAATTTATTAATTATTTGTTTATTTCAGGTTAAATCTAATCTAAATTGTTTATATATTATTTCAGGTTCATTCTTCTACGCCTGTGGACCCATCTCCTGCACCGGGCCCCACTCAAGAGACCGTTGAGGAGCCAGCTCAGGAGCCCTCTCACCAGGCATCTTAGGAGGCCGTCGACACACAGGTTTGACTTTTAGAAAAAAGTAAAATAATTTATTAATTATTTGTTTATTTCAAGTTAAATCTAATCTAAATTGTTTATATATTATTTCAGGTTCATTCTTCTACGCCTGTGGACCCATCTCCTGCACCGGGCCCCACTTAAGAGACCATTGAGGAGCTAGCTCAAGAGCCCTCTCACCAGGCATCTCAGGAGGTCATCGACACACAGGTTTGACTTTTACAAAAAAGTAAAATAATTTATTAATTATTTGTTTATTTCAGGTTAAATATAATCTAAATTGTTTATATATTATTTCAGGTTCATTCTTGTACGCCTGTGGACCCATCTCCTGCACCGGGCCCCACTCAAGAGACCGTTTAGGAGCCAGTTCAGGAGCCCTCTCACCAGGCATCTCAGGAGGCCGTCGACACACAGGTTGACTTTTAGAAAAAAGTAAAATAATTTATTAATTATATGTTTATTTTAGGTTCAGTTTAGAATAAATCTAAATTAAATTTTTTATATGTTATTTCAGGTTTATTCCTCTGCGCCTTTGGACCCATATCCTGATGAGATTGACGAGGAGCCATGTTATGAACCGGCCCCACCGCCCACCGTCATTTCCCATAGAAAGCATGTTATGAACCGGGGTCCGAGTCGAAGGAAGGGAAGGAAGGGAAGCAAGGATGATCATGCCATAAAGCATGTACAGATTAAGAGGAGGAAGGGGGACGAAGATGATGGTGGTGGTGGTGGGGTTAGCCTTAGGCCTAGCCGAACTCTAAAGGCTCCCACTTGTGGGACCTGAGATTGTGAATGTTGTAAATAAAGTATACATTTTATGTTATTAGTTTCTTAATGATAATTAGTTATCTTAATAATAACTCGTGCGATGTATGGAAAAAAAAGTAACCTATTAAATCTATGCATGAAAGTGAAACCTTTCAGGTGTGGTGGAAAATTAACCTTTCACGCACAGAAACTGTGCGCGAAAGGCTTTTCTCCGTTCACGCATTAATTTCGTGCGTGAAAAGGCCTCCTCCACCCAATCAACTGTTTTGACAATACGTTGCTGCATTGTTTGACCATTTTAACACGACTTGTATTGCGCACCATTTAGTGCGCAATTTGACAACACACCACGCATGACAATTTCAGGAATATATGATTCATAAAGGCTTGATTTGACAATACGTTGCTGCATTATTTGACCGTTTTAACACGACTTGTATTGCGCACCATTTTAATGCGCAATGTAAGTGTTGATTTGACAACACACTACGCATGACAATTTCAGGAATCTATGACACATAAAGGCTTGATTTGACAATACGTTGCTGGATTATTTGACTGTTTTAACACGACTAGTATTGCACACCATTTTAATGCGCAATGTAAGTGTTAATTTGACAACACACCACGCATTGCAATTTTGAGTGGCCTATTTAACTTGAAGGCTTGACGAGTGAAAAACTCATCTACTTCATAAGTCTAAGTCTTACAAGTCATTCAAAAAAAATCAAACTTGATAGAAAAAATGTCTCAAAATGCTTCAACTATTAAGGTTTCACTATTTTGGGATGGAGATATCGTCGAGGACAATTACTCCATTCGTTATAGTATCAAACCAAAAGCCCATGTTAAATTTCCAACAACTTTAAATTATGAAACACTATTTACATGCACAAAAGAATGAAAACTACACCCACTGAGTTTGGAATCTCACTAACTGGCAGATATCCACAAACAATATCAAATGGTGTAGTGCGTTATGACATGCACAATATCAACGATGATGAATCTTTGAGTGATTATTTGGGATCGCCGGAAGAATATCGTGATTTAGTATTCATTAATGTTCTTGAGATGTATGTTGAAAAGATACCTCGAGAAGAAGTCCCTCAAGTCCAGCCTATTCATGGTAACACTTATGGGGACTTTAGTTCTTATGAAGACATTTTGAGTGGTCATGTGCCGCTGGAAAATCTAAGCCAGCAATTTAATCAAGCTTACAATGAAAATTGATAAATATGGATTTTTCATATTATTATGTGTAGTAGCACGTGTTTGTTGTATGAATTGGTAAATAACCAGTTTTCAAATCTTTATAGGAACTATTCTCAAAACTCGCCAGTGGTACCAAATATGGATGTTGGTCAATCCTCTCAGTTCGGTGGAGTTGATCATTCTCCACACCATGACAGTGCTTATGAACGACAGTAAGTTCATCACCTTGATATTAAATTATATGTATATATATATATATATGATGTTGGTATTTAAAATATGTTACTTTTCGTGTAGGAGGATGAATGCACTTGATAATGAAGATTTTCCTAATTATTATGTGTCATCATCAAGTGATGACGATGAAATAGCTAATAATGCAGAGGTAACCGATGATGAAGATGATGATGATGTTCAAGTTGGTATGACCAACAATATTCCTCAAAGCAAAAACCAATAAGAACCAATGCACCACCACGTACCACCACCGATGGCTGAAAACCCAACTTCTGAAAGCCCAATTCAGTGGCATTCTAACAATATCCCTTATCTTGACAGCCTGCAGGGTCGTGATGATGCATTTGTCTTCACAAGAGAAGATGATGATAGTCGCAAAATACCTGGATTGAACCAAAAGAACTCAACAAAGATCGATGCTACCTTGCAAAGGGAATGTTGTTCGCATCCAAAAAGGCGTTGCAACGGGCTGTCAAAATTTATTGTTTTAAGGACATGAGGGAGTTTAAGGTTGATCAGTCAAACACAAAGATATGGAGACTAGTTTGTAAACGACGATATCAAGGCTGTGAGTGGTTGCTTCGGGGAATTGTTAAGCCTGATGGTATGTGGCTATCAACAAAATTCCGCGAAAGACACACTTGTGATATGGAAGAAAATCGAGCAGATCATTATAATTTAGATACAAACATGATCGCTCAAGTATTACTTAAACACGTTGCTGAAACGCCAAGGTAACTTATCCTACCTAGTTCATTATATGTCTTATATCGATTAAAAGATCATTACTAAATGTTGTTTGTTTAAACTTGTGCAGGATCCCCATCAAAGATTGTATTCAAAACGTTCAAACCGTATATAGTAAAACTATAAGCAACAGAAAGGGATTTCTCGGGCGTAGACGCGCTTTTGAGATGGTCTTTGGAAATTGGCATAATTCTTTTCAACCGCTGCCAAGGTATATGGAAGCTCTACAACATTTTAATAATGGTACTATTGTAGAGTGGCGGCTTATAGAGGGTAAAATCTTCAACTTCGTATTTTGGACATTCAAACCATGAATTGATGGTTTTGCTCACTGCCGACCAGTGATATCCATAGATGGTGCGCATGTATATGGTGCCTACGACATCAAGCACCTAATTGAAATAGGAATGGATGCCAATGGGTCAATATTTCCTCTTGCTTTCGCAATTGCCGCTAACGAGAGCAACGACACATGGGGGATCTTTTTGACCCATTTGAAAACTCATGTTATTAAGGATCGTATCGGCATATGCGTGTTGTCTGATCGTCATAAAGGCATATTGCACAATATGGATAATTTACCGGGGTGGCAGCCTCCCTTTGTTTACCATCGCTATTGTTTAAGGCACTTGAAGGCAAATTTGCAATCAACGTTTCACAATGGCACTCTAAACATATTGATGTGGGGGGCTGCGATGGAGCATCAACAAAGAAAATGGGCTGCAAAAATGGATCTGATCAGGGCAGTGAGTGAACCCGTATATGTTTGGTTGATGAAGCTCGAAGTTGAAAAATGGAAGCTTCATGCTGATGGAGGCAAAAGATGGGGCATGCTCACAACAAACAGCTCAGAGTCTTTCAATGGCTTGCTGAAATCTGCTCGAGGACTACCTGTCACCGCAATGGTGAGAATGACTTTCAAGTGTGGAGCGATTTGTTGTTAGGACAAGGCAGGCTAGAGCGATATTAGCCGACGGCGGGACATGGATGCCAAAGCCCTTCAAAAATATGGAGCATTATAGAAAAAAATGTGAGCATCACCAAATGACCGAGTATGACCCAATTCAACATGTGTATGAAGTTAGGACGGGTTATCACAACGGTAAGGATGGAAACGTGCATACCGTTTATGAGGCAACAAGAACATGCACTTGTGGTAAGTGGCAAACGTACCACACGTCGTGTTCTCATGCTGTCAAGTGCTTCGAGAGAATGAGAAAAACGGAAACAAGTTATGTGGCGGAGGAATACAAGGTCCATAGTTACCTTACAGCATATTCCGGCCAATTCCACCCACTTGGTAATGAAGCTTATTGGCCAAACGAGCCGTTTTCGATGGTTGCTAACAAGGATTACATCAGGAAATTGGGCATTAACTCACGGAGTCGTAGACCCAATCAAATGAATGCTAGTGAAAGAACTTATTCTCGCAAGTGCTCTACATGTAAGCAATATGGCCATGACAAGCGTTCGTGTGGGCAACAAGGCCGTGGTAGTACAAGCACGCCTCGAAGTAATAGAGCCTCTAGAACTTGAAGATTGTATTGTTATTGTAATTTATTATTGTATTGCTTTGAATTAGTACTGTAATTAAATGGAATGAATTATTTTTTAATTAGTATAAACCTCTCGTATTGGATGAATTATTATTAAATCAAATATTTATATTTGTACATTCAAATATAATAAAACACTTAAATCAAAACCCTATAAATATGACAAGTTTCAAAACTTACTTCGGGACACTTTAGAACCCCTAAAACGACGATCCAAACGTTTAGGTGGACTTGATGTAATGAGCCGACATTATTGTTCGCAAAAAAAGATATTAAGTTTTATATAAAATATTGATATTTTGGGGTTTTGAAACATGACTAATCTTTGCCCAAAGTATGGAAAAAAATGTGATTTGAAAGGTAACAAAAAAAAAAAAAAAAAAAAAAACAGAAGAGCTGCTTCAAAATGCAGCTTGGGCCTTTCACGCACGAAATTCGTGCGTGAAACCTATTAATGTGTTTTTTTTTTTTTTGTACTAGTTTGGTTCAACTTTTTTTTTTGTGCTACAAAAGTCGCGAATTCCTTTGTGAGTGAGTCCAAATGGTCGATTCTCAGGTAAACATGTCAATTATTTTTTTTTAAAAATGTCACAGGTCAAATCCAGAATATTTTCTCCTTGATTTCTCTTAGTGAGTGAGTCCAAATGGTTGATACTCAAGTAAACATGCCAATTATTAAAGAAAAAGTTACTACGGCAATCTTGTGGTAAACAAAAGCAGATTCAGGATCCAAAGTTTATGGGTTTCTATAACGATTTTAAGCTAACATACAATAATAATTGGATTTATAGCAAAAATATTTAAAGATATTTAGTGAATATTTTAATACATATATATGCTAATCTTGCTACCTTCAGGGAGAGTTTGAAATAAGGTAGAGTTTTTGCTTTCAGGCATGCCAAAACTCTGCCTTAAGCCCTAACTTTGGCTCGAACAAGCCTAACTTTAATACAAAATTCTGCCTTGCGAAATTGTCTTTTTTTTTACTGAGCCGAGATTCAAATCCCAAATCTCATGGTATTAGGCGAAACAGGAAAAAATTAAAGACCACCAATTTGAGGGACAAAAATTAAAGACATGCATTTGAAGGATACCCTGCACAAAATATTGATTTTGAGAAAAGCTATTGAGTTCCCATCAACTTCCACATTGGGCCGGCCCAGGTGGTAAAACGACCCACTGATGCTCGAAAAGGCAATGTGATCCAAATGAGGACACGAGAATATATTCGCTTTATATATATATATATATATATATATATATATATATATATATATATATATAGAGCAATCTATCCATGCAAGATATTGAAAGAAAAGAAAAGAAAAGAAAAGTTAATGTTTGTTTAATTTCTTTGTGGAAGAGAGTTTACATGAAGAAATGGAGAGTGGATTGCAGCAAGGGATGACTTGCCGAGCATCACTTTGTAATTTGCCCATATATATGGGTTTGCTCAGGGATTTGTATCTGCAAGTTGTCCTTGGCTATGTTTCGCTCTCTTCTTCTCATGCAAACTTCTTTCGACCTATCTCTTATTTTATTTTATTTGTTATAACCTTATTGTATGGTAAGAAAATCGTAATTGTTCATAGCTCAGTCATTAAGTGTGTATTTATTTTTTTAAATCTGAGTCCTAACCATTCATCAAATCCTAATCATTACGATCGTTAATGGATCTAAATGTTACGATCTCTAACAAAATCTTAATATCATTAAGATTTTATCTATTCAAGGATTTTATGAAAGATGACATTACACCACTACTCTGTTAACCAACAAAATCATTGTTGCCCCACCATTATCAAATCTCAACTACCACTACACACTATCCTCGGCCACAACCATCACCACCATCAATCACCATTGTCAGTGGTCATCACCACTAGCCGCCATTATATATCACAACTACCACCATCACCATTATCATTCACTACAATTATCAATTATCAACACCAGCTACCACAGTTAACTATTACGATGAACCACCATCACCACTAGCTACTACCCATAACCACCAACATCAACCAACACCACCACCGACATCCCGCCCCCATAAACACCACCATGCATCAACCACCATATAATTTTTTAAAATATTATTTTGATATAGTATTAAGTTAACTAGTACTTTATTTGAATTATGGTTATTACTTTTTAAATAAAGATAAATTTATATATTCAGATGTAGATAAAAAAAAATTAATCTTAATTATTCAGTATTTAGATTTTTATCAATATCCAAATATATTTTTAGATTTAGACGTTTCATTTTAATAGAAACAGACGGGACCTTAATAGAATTAACTATATGAGTATCAATCTAAACTATCCTTTATGTCCTTTTTATTATCTCACTTATTTGATACTCCATTAATTAAAATAGTAAGGATCAAATTGGGAAAGAAAATTACTAGTAAGTACGTCGTTCTTGTTTTGCTTAAATTAAGCATCAAATATTTTGAAACAAAATTTAATTTTATAAAAAAGAATGATATTTGTCACTTGAAAAAATATATATCTTGCACATAGACTACGCGCAAGTTTTAGACCAATTTAAATATATGTACCCAACTAGAAGTGGAGCGAAAATTCGTAACTCTTAGTTTGTGATCTTAGATACTGTCGATATTGTTGATTCTCAATTCAAAATTTTGTTAAATTATAATACGGGGGTGTTATATAATGTTGGATGAGAGTATTTTAGAGGAGAAAGTTTATCCTTCTTTGATAAAGTAAAAGAAGGTAGAAGTATTTTTTAACATTTATTATTTTGCGTACGTAGTATTATTATTTAGTCAAAATTAGACACTTAGACCAGCTTGGATAAGCCAAATTTCAATCAACTTTTTAATACGTTTACTATTTTTAATAAAAATAAATATTTACCAAAATAGTTTTAATTTTTTTTTGAAGTTAAATTAGATGACCGAGTATTAAAAGGTGTCTTTTATGAGCAGGTTTGTCTGTTGAACGTAAACAAACATGCAAGGTTTTATAAATATGTCTGTTTCTCTCCAAAAACGCAAGTTGCTGTGTAAGCTACTTGTAAGCTGCCTGCTTGATTGTAAGTTTATCCATAAGAAGCTGTTTGCAAGCTGCTGTGTTTTTGAATGGACATCCACAATACAGTGTATTTATCACAAATATCATAATCTTCCTCTTATCTACTTCTTCCTACAAATCACAAAAAAATTGTTTTGTGGGAAATTTGAGTTAATACTTGAATCTGGAATTTTGTTGAGTTTGTAAACTGATGTTATTCTGCAACAATCACTATAACAATATTGTGGGAGACTTAAATTTCATAAGAACATTAAAACACTATAAAAGCTAGTCGTTTTTTTATTCAAAGTCTATTTTTCTAACATTGGACTTAGCGTAAGACGAAACCAAAAATAAATAAAATCCTTGCTTAAAGGCACTGTAATTCCTGTCCTGTTGTATTTTCCCTTCTTTTTCTGTGGAAAATTCTTTGGAAAAATAATAAGCTTTGGGATCGGAGGCTGAGGAATATAGGAGAAAAGAAGAGAGAAGTGTTTGTAAAAGTTAGATTAGTCTGCTCTGGTTTTAACGTTAAGGTTTTGAAGTAAACACTGAGAAATTGTTCTTCCCCCAATCCACTAAATAATATATTTTTTTTTATTCGAAATGTTGATTGTTTGGAGATCACTAAAACAATAGAAATAATAATTAAATTGTCAATGTGTCATACATTGAAGACTTTGATAACAACAATAATCACTAGGTGATTGAGAAAATCATACTAAATTTATAATCAGTTTGAAAAATGTAATTTGCACCTCATTGTCATTTCATCAAATATCAACGTCACAAGTTCTCAACAAAAGAAAAAAGACATGAAAATCCTTCAAGATATGCTTTTGAAAAACCATTCAACATTTAACATATTCTGAGACTATGTTCAACAGTTCAAGGCATCTTTAACCAAACGCAAGGACAATCTAGTTGGACTGTATTCCACTATCAGCATAAAGGTAAGTAACTGTTTCTTAAAATGGCAACTAACATAACTACAAAAAGAAATACAGCTCAACTTAAATAATTAAAAAGGGATAAATATCCATTTTCAATAAAAATTTAAAGGCATGGTAATTCTTCAGAGATAATCTACATTCAGATGACGTTTGTTTATTACTACTTGTCTTGGGTTTGTCCCTATAATTATTATTATTATAAAATTTATATATTCTTTAAGAATTTTGACTTATAAAATAGAAATATTAGTGACGTGAAAAGTTTTAACTGCTAACTTCTTCTTTTTATTTTTTATTTTGGGAAAACGTTAAATGTGTATCCAACTTCAATTATATGTTTTTTCTCTTTAAGATTGTTATTTCTCTTTCATTTTAAGAAATACAAATTTAATGTTGTCCATATTTAAGTATTAAACTTTATAGCATTTATGTTACTCTCAAGCATCTTAATTTTATTGATAAAATAAATTTACTTTCAATATGAAAAATATTTTCAATTTTAGATGCGTGAAGTATATATCTGTCTTTTGACCATTCAGTTTAATTAATGTTCCAATGAATGTCTACTGTCATAGTGATACATTGGTATTTAGCTCGAGATATATTTGTGGAGAAGATGACCTTGTATTGTGTGTATATATTTATATCCAAAAAATTGAAAATTATTATTCCAAAAAATAATAATCTTCTAGGCTAAAATATATTTCACGAAATATATTTTTCTCTTTACAAACACAAGAGTGTCAACTTTTTTTTTTTTTACTTTTAGTTTTTTGCAAGATAGGAAATGTTGAAATTTCTACCGAGCAAGAAATATGTGAAGCTAATAATTACGATAATGTAGCTTCTAATGGTATGTGATGTCTTAATGAATACATGTTCTTAATTTAATAAATACATATAAATACATCTAACGAAATTAACCACGACATGAAGATGTATATGTTATCCACAAATTAAAATCTCCGCCTCATGCGTTCAGAAATAGGATGGTCTGTTTTTTTAATTAGAAATATATTTCCAAAACAAGAAACGAAAATAAAGTTATAATAAAATTCAACGTGGAGTCTGTAGTTGCATATTTGGTAAAAAAAAAAAAAATCTTACACAACCAAGTCCTCACGCTTCAAGTTTTTAATTCCATAGTCTCCAAAAATTCAATGAATTTAATGATTGAAAAAATTACAAAGAACATAGAACACCTCTAAGTTCTATAATTCAAACAGATTGACAATGGAATAGTTAATCACAATACACCACAGGAATAAACATACAAACACAAACAAAACGTGTATATTTCAAAGCCAAAAAGCACGTATAAGAATTATGTAGCTCAAAAGTCACTTTAGAGAAAGATCTTTAAAATCCTCTGATTTACTTCAATTGCCAGAAGAGTCATCAATTGTGAGCATCCCCTTTTCTTCATTTGTTTTCTTTTCAAAAGTTGAAGTGAACACTTCCGTCTTCAATTCCCTTAAATACGAAAAAAAAAAAATAGAAGTGAAGATGTGAAGGTCCCAACCTAGACACCAGATTTCGTAGTTCCAATATTAAATTAAATCACCTCATTTGAAAGAGGTTGAATCTCTCAGTTGCCCGGCCGACTATAGCGCGGCGCGCTGTAGCAAAGTATATATATATATATATATATATATATATATATATATATATATATATATATATATATATATATATATATATATATATATATATATATATATAATGCATAAGGAGCCAATGAATTAATATCGGGCCTTTCGGAGTGACGTAAGGTCGGTAACCTCCGAATGAATTATGAAATTCGTATCGAATTCAAAGAAATAACTTAATAATGATAAGAATGATAATATTTCCAGAATCATTGGAGAAATATATCAAACTAATTTGGGAAAGAAGTAAGTAATTCAATAAAGAACATCTATAAGAAGTGATACATGAATGGAATAGAATCATCGGGGTATATACATCAGTACGCTCAATTTAGATTCGTGCCAAGGAAAGAGGAGTAGCAAACACCTCACATGTCGAGCTGTCACCTTGAACGAACCCTTATTCCGATGCTTGCTCTTTCCCCGAACCTCTATTGAAGGATATGTCCTTAGTTATAACCTATCATGTTTGTATATCATCGTTCATGAGTAACATATGGAAGGGTGATTCGGCTTACGAGAATTTGGCCAGGATTTCCTCTGTTTCTACTACGAACCCAAGGTTACAACAACAATCAACTCAGCACATGCAATACGAAGCTCAATCCCATATCTATATTACTCAATCAATATCATTCAATATAAGGTTGTCCCGTCTTTACTCAATTCGACTATATACGTCATAATTTAGCGAATATATTCTTAAATTAACTTAATTTTATAGATGTAAAGGGAAGATCTTACCTTACTAAGCTTGGATTGATCCTTACTAGCTTGTAACTTGAGATCTCCCCTCCCTTGTTTCGTTCCACAACTAATTACAATACTATGATGTTGCCACAGGCTTCCTGAGCTAATTAGCGTATAAATTTGGAGTGACTAATAACCAAGTGATTAAAATATCTTGAAAGGAGTATTTGGAGGTATATAGAGGTGTTGAGGAGTTGGATAATGATGAAAATGAGTTGGGATGGGGTTTTTATACCCCCATAGGTCGGTTCCACCGCCTCAACTCGACGGCAACCTCGACGGACAGTCGAGCTGCTTGACGATTCATCAAGTTGCACTATTGAGTTGCACAAAGGAATCATACAATTTTGTACGGGCCGTGTCTTCCACCGTACATCGCAGATCGTACATCCAGATTTGCGATCTGTCAGTGGAATTGGAAAGAAAACTCTATGAACTTCAATTTTCATAGGTTATGCATTCCATAAATCCTCATATTATATGAGATATACCTCTCTCAAGATGGACCAAAAAATCCTGTCCAAAATTCTTCCAAGTTTTCCCAAAGTTTCGACAAACTTAATTTCTTTGGTTCGTTTGTTCTCCAATCCTTCTGTAACTTACTAAACATGAACTTAAACCCTTATAACCATAAGATAGGCATGCATAATCTCATATAACCTTGAAGATAACTCCAGTGTCCAAGACTAGGACAACTAACATCAAACGAATCTCAACATACAAAACTACGAAGTGTAACATTTATGAAGCTGGGGGCATTCCCTTTGTAGATGTCCCAATCTTTTGCAGACGAAACATTCAAGGGCATTCTTGGGATAGGGAGCTGAGTGGCAATCTCCACGTCCTAACTTGGGGCACTTGGTCTGCTTGTGGCCCCTCTTATCACAACGGTAGCATATCTCGATTCTCATGTAGCATTCACCTAAGTGGCATTTCCCACATGTAGGGCAATTTGGTATGTTGGTAAAAGCGACCCTCTTTTGTCTTTTTGTTGTACGAGCGACTCTATTAGAAGTCGGGGTCAGAGTTGCATTATCGGGAGGGGGAGTAAGAGCATATCCCCTTGAAACAAGAGCTTCAAATGCACCAAGGGCTCGGTCTATTCTCCCCATACGTTCTTGTGCAACTTGCTCCATTCCTGACAACTCTATCTGAAAGAAACACCTCGATAATGATTTGCTTTACATCTCCTTCCTTTAGAGATGAGGTGTATTCGGTAGAAGGATAGAACTTTGAACAATTTCTTACCGCATAGCTCTATGGTACGATCTAGAGTAGAAAGTATGGTAACTTTTCCTAAATGCGTTGTAGCCTCCCAATTATAAGTGTGGCACGCTTCACACCCATAAGTAGGACTCTACTAGACATGGTTTCATAAACTCCCTAAGACACTTGAACCTCGGCTCTGATACCAAGCTTTGTCACGCCCCGAACCAAGGCCTGGGCATAACACGGCACTCGGTACCTTGCTCCATGTGACCGAGCGGACCACATAGCTTGCTGATTCAACATGGGGTATGAACTGATGCAGAATATAATATAAACATGCATGGTGTGAGTAAAACATGAGATTAAATAATCATAAGTTCTGATAATACTATTATATCATGAATGAGGAAATATAGTAATGTAGCCAATAAGGCTAACTCAACTGAAAATCTGACATGACATAACTGACTAGTCTATGAAACCTCTAACATGAGTCTGACTGCTAAACTATTTACCTTGTCAAGACCCATTTTAGCCTAAGTCATGCGGGCACCTACCATTCCCACCTCGGCATGCGAACCCTTAACTCAATGTTCACAATCAATAAATATAATAAAATAGCGGAAGAAGTCAATGACGTAAGTCTCACAATATAATATAATATAGATAAGTGCGGAAGTAAATGAATCCACCCCAGTATCTGG
This sequence comes from Lycium barbarum, assembly GCF_019175385.1. Lineage (NCBI taxonomy): Eukaryota > Viridiplantae > Streptophyta > Magnoliopsida > Solanales > Solanaceae > Lycium > Lycium barbarum. The sequence goes on from NC_083343.1 coordinate 19,370,902, forward strand.
TCTGGTCATATAAGAGCATCTAAATCCGAATAACTCTTGTTTGAATAATAATACATAAAATGTCTCAAATCATGTCTTGAAAGAAAAGTAAGACATAAACAATAGAAAAGTCTTCGAGGTCAGCGGACACGATGCTCACCCTGAAAAACTCAAGTAAGAGCTGAGGAGTCGATCAGCCATGAGTCAGAGAAGTAGATCTGGCTTGATACTCTGCATTCATGAAAGAATGCAGCAAGTGCAAGTCAGTACAAACAACAGTACTGGTAGGCATCATAGGCCGACTAAGCATAGTTAATAAAATTCATAAAATAACGCAGATAAACAAGTAAACCAATCACGTATGAGACAATATAATCGTAACCGAGTATCTGTCAACACCAATGTAAGTATCTAACCCTAATATAACAAGTCTAAGTATATCTAATCCTTTAACAATCAACACTATAGAATCAACAACACAATCGTCACAATACAGTCTTCACGACATCTTACTCAAGTCAAAATGCAATGCAATGCAATAATGGTATGAATGTGATGCCATGCCATGCTATGCAAATGACATGTACACATGTACTCCGGACGAAAATATCGACGTCTTGGCAGCACAACCCAGTGTGACTCGCGAAGTCTGAGTGCCACCCGTCCTGGATCTTTGCCAAACAGACAGACGGGACCCTGGCTAATTGGGCACAGGGGGAGTCTCACCACCACCACTCTGAGGGACCCACGGATCCCATGCACTGCAATCGATTTCGGGATAACATCGAAATCGACCATGCAACAACGATGTGTCATGACCTAACTAGTGGGCTATGACGGGTACCTGGAGCTGACTACCGAGCACCACTCATCATGCTATCTATCATATTCAACCTGGACATACATCAACCTCAACACAAGACTTATCATGAAACAATCTCCAACTATCTCCCAAAACATGTACATGTGCATGAGCCCAAGAGGCTATAAAAATGATGTACAGAATATACAATGAAAAGGTCACACAGCATCTACGACCCACACACAGGCATCTACGAGCCTCTACCTAGAGTACTGAAATCATAAGGGTGGGACAGGACCCTGCCATGCCCCAATATGTACACAAAAGAATATACTAAGAAATGGAAACTCCGAAGTAGTGGAGTGCTCCTGCAAATCTGCTGAGTAAGATCCTAAGCGTCTGTACCATCTCCCTGTCTACCTGTGGGCATGGACACAACATCCATAAAAGAAGAGGATGTCAGTACGAACAATGAACTGATTATGTAAGGCATGTACAATAACATAATCAAGAAATAAGAAAGCATAAGTAGAAAAGAGAACATGTAACTGATTGCCTCTTAAGGCGGAAGCATGCATGCTAATAAGAGAAAACATCAGATCATGTATACATATATATATAAACTGCTCGACCATATAGGTGCGGTGTGATCATTATTAGCCCGCGTCCGGGGTAAACATCTCAAGCCGCCCACTAGTGGTGTCTGCCCATGCCATATAGACATGGTGTAATCATTATCATAGCTGCCCACTACGCCCATCATAGTGGTGATTACCCGGCCATGTAGGCGCGGTGTAAGCATACGTATACATAACATAATGCATGCATGAGAGCTCAAGAAAAAGCTATAACTCTATCGGAGTGACGTACGGTCGGTAACCTCCGATTACATTATGAAATAATCATCATCACTATGCCTCACCTTGGAAAAACTAATATCATGAGGTGAGACAACAACAAGAAGTAACATCAACGACATCATAAAGATAGGCCTCTCAAACTCATAAAAGCATCACTGTCATCATCATTATCATGGAACATATCTCATCTCTATTTCATAAGAAGCTCTTAAGAATCTTTATTTTCACTTTTTGGGTTGTAAGTAGGTCATGGAAATGTAGAAAAGAAATCATAATATAGAAGTCATGCCTTTGAAATAAGGGGACTAGCTTTACATACCTTTACGTCTGCTTAACGACTAAGCGCTCTCCTTCCAAGCTCATAACTCTACATTCAAGAGAATTTGTACTAAGGTTAGATCATTAGAAACATGCTTAAGTCTCGGCTAAAACGACTAAGGACTAACGAAAATTGGGCAGCATTTCCTTTGTTTTGACAACTTTCCCCATATAATAAAACAACTCCCAAACACCAATAACAATACCCATAATATCATAATCAATAGATTCTTTAATTTAAACATTGTTCAATTCTTAAAATGCACTTCCAATGTCATCCATAACCATAACTATGACATAACACCATATTCATTCTCATATAATACTCCTTTATCATCATTTGTATTATTCACCACAAGGTTGTACTCATAACAATCAAGAACTATAATTCAAGTCAAGTTACTAGTAGAGAATACCACTATCCATATTTGAACTTCATATTCCACTTCCTTCTTTAATCTAAGTCTTTCAACCACTCATTACTCTTAATAACATGAAATGAACACAAAACTCACCTTTGATTATGTAGGAATGGGCTTTGGATGAAAATACTTTACTTGAGAAAACCCCCCAACTTCAATACCAAATGAATTCTTGACTCCCACAAACCCTAGTAGCCTTCCTTCACTTGATTCTCTTGATTCTTGGTAGTTAATCCTTGATTCCTCTTAGACTAGTGTGGATATGATATGGGAATGTTCTAGAGCTTTCAAGAGTTGTGGAGAGTGTGGGAAATTAATTAAATGGTCATGGGTTATATATATGGAAATAGAAAAATCTAGAAAAAGTGACTCGATTGAGTTATCCGGACACTTATACAGTCCGTATAAGTGACCGTATACTACCATCAGGGATTTACCTTTTCTGTAAAGGTTATACGGACCCTTATACGGACCGTATAAGGGGTCGTATAACTCCACCTTTCCGAAATTATTCTCGTCGATTCGTTTGATCTCAAATCCTGATGGAACCTTCTTGGCACTTGTATAATACTTCATTAACCATCTAAGGAGCCTTATAACTTCTCCTCAAGGCATTACTAAATCAACATTAGCTCGGTTGTTACAAAACCCTTCCGAACATAACTTATACTCTACTTCCTTCGACGAACATTCTTCTCTTGCCTCAAGTGTCTTTGGAATCTTAATTAGAATCATTAAGTATCCCTTCTTACTTGTAGGGACATCATATACACCTTAACTTGCATTAGTCTATTCATCGCATAACAACATGAAATTTTTGAGGTGTAACACGATGCCCGAATATAACCATCGGACATCGGCCTCCTTACAATCACTCAAAAGAGTTGTCAAATATCAGTTTCATAAATCAACGATTCCGGAATTGAACCTTGGACACCGGCCTCCTCACAATCACTCAAGTAAAAGAGTTTATCAAGTATCAGTTTCATATAAACAATGATTCAGGAATGGATCTTCGGACATCGGCCTTTTTCACAATCACTCAAGTAAAAGAGTTTATCAAATATCAGTTTCGCTCAATCAACGATACTGGATCATCTTCGGATATCGGCCATGCATGATAATATGAGAGAATGTGTGCAATGCATATGTCAATCATCAACAAGTAAGCTCAATATCACAAGTACCTCAACGGGGTACGCCAACAATATATCACATCACAATACTAACAGTGGGTATACCAACATATATCACATCACAATACCAACAGTGGGTATACCAACATATATCAATAACTCAAGGACCAACAGTGGGTATGTCAATATATATATATATATATATATATATATATATATATATATATATATATATATCAATTACTCAAGTACCAACAGTGGGTACGCCAATAATGTATCATAGTACAAATACCAACAACGGGTATGTCAATCCGATCCCAAATCACGACAACAAGCGACATTCACTATCTACCAACTACGTATGGCATCAAGCCAACACAATTAAACAATCAGACACATATAACGGGGTGGCTAGTCCCAACACACATCAGGGCCCAACCTAAGGCAATATCCATCCCAATTTCACACCCGAAGGTTCACATGCTATCTCCGACATCATAATCTAAATATGCAATTCACTATACTAAGTCTCACCAAAGGTAAACCATTACCTACCTGGACTGTCGAATTGCAACACCAACAAGTCACTCTATCGCCTTGTGCTCAGAACCAAAGTAATCTAAGCATAATCGACTTATAAATTATCAATCATAAATAATGATACTAATATTGCTATGATATCAATTAGGTCCATTTTAACCCTAGAAATTGAGAAAACGAGCCCACAAGGGAGAAATAGAAAATTCACGGGTAAAATACCAAATTGAATCTTAGGTAATCATAACCCAATCATTAATTGTTGATTTAGCTCAAGAATTATCCCCAAATTTGATTTCTAGTAAAAACCCCCAAATTGTGTATGGACCCTAATTCTCCAAATCCGAAATTCAACGTTAAAAGTGAAAGATATATGGTTACTAAGCTTAGATTTGTCAAGTTTTATCATCAAGTTTTAACTTTTCCCTAAGATGATTGTGATTAGGGAAGAGTAAAGGATTGAGCAAAGTTTACCTCCAAGAGTTTCTTCAAATTATCTCCAAGAACAGTTTCTCTAGACTCTAATATCGAGATATGAAATAATGAGGGTCTAAGTCTTATTTAAGACACATTAAATGAAATAACACTGCCCGTGACCGCCATGAAGGAGGGAGTGCCGCTACAGCAGTGTCGCTACGGTAGCTGGGCTACCGCCGCAGCGGTATGGTCTATATTTCCCATCACCGCCCCAGCGGTCATCACACCGCCACAGCGATGCCGCCATTGCGGGCACCAAACACCAAATTTTGCGAATTTCTCTAAGTCTTCAATCTAATTTTTGGGTTTTTCCCGAGGCCACCTGCTCACAATCCGACCACCTAAACCCATACAAAAATACACTACGAACGTACTCGTGGTCTCAAAATTTCCATCGGAGGTCTCGTTGACCGAGTCAACCACCAGTTCCAACTTCCTATTTCCCATCCAAAGTCCCGAAATGCACCAAAATGCATTGGGAATCAGACCAATCATACATACAAGTTCTAAACAATCATCCGGACATCTCAGAGTTGACGAAACTCCGGAAAAGGTCCGTTTGCCTAAAATTCAACCTCGGGTAAGAAGTGAGTCAATCAATGCTCGGAAGTGGCGAAAGTGCCAAAAGAGTCATAACGACCAAATGGGTCGTTACATCAAATACCAATTGAACCGTTGCTCGTCCTCGAGCAACTAAAGATGGAAAGTAGGAAAATACCTAAATCAGTGAACAACTGGGGATATCGGCTACGCATATCAGACTCCGTCTCACAAGTAACCTCTTCCATAAGACGGTGCTTCCATTACACTTTCACAGAAGCAATCTTCTTGGATCTTAACTTTCGAACCTGCCTATCCAAGATCGCGATAGGCTCCTCCTCATAAGTCAAATTCTTATCAAGAAATATAGAATCCCAACGGATAATATAGGTACTGTCGGCATGGCATCTCTTCAGCATCGAAACATGGAAAACCGGGTGAACTCCCGCCAAACCTGGCGACAATGCTAACTCATAAGCTACATCGCCTATACAATCCACGATCTCAAACGGGCCAATGTATCTAGGGCTCAACTTGCCCCTCTTACCAAACCTCATAACACCCTTCATGGGTAAAACCTTCAACAGAACCTGATCACCAATAGCAAACTTCAAATCCCGAACCTTCCGGTTTGCATACATCTTCTACCGATTCTGAGCCTCCACGAGTCTGGCCTGAATAACTCTTACTCTATCAAGGGACTCTCTCAATAGATCCGTGCTTCCAGGTCGAGCCTCGAGCCCATCGAACCAAATAATTGGAGATCTACACCTCATACCATATAAGGCCTCAAAAGGCGTCATACCAATACTCGAATGATAACTGTTGTTGTATGCAAACTCCACCAAGGGAAAGTGCTGATCCCAATGACCACCAAAATCAATAACACATGCTCTCAACATGCCCTCGAGCACCTGAATGGTCCGTTCAAACTGTCCATCGGTCTGGGGATGGAAAGTTGTACTAAAGTCCAATCGGGTACCCAACTCATCATGGAACGCTCTCTAGAATCGGGAAGTGAAGATAGTACCCCGATTAGATACAACAGAAATAGGGATCCTATGTAATCTCACAATATCCTGAATATACATCTTGGCTAACTTCTCCGCGGTATAAGAAACCTGAACCGGAACAAGGTGAGCGGACTTAGTCAATCGATCCACTATCACCCAAATGGATTCAAACTTGCCAAGGGTCTTCGGAAGACCAGTGAAAAAATCCATGGTAATCCTCTCCCACTTCCACTCGAGAATTGGCCTTCTCTGAAACACCCCATTGGGTTGCTGGTGCTCATACTTTACTTGTTGACAATTTCCACACTTAGCCATAAAATCAACTATATCCCTCTTCATACGGCGTCACCAATAGTGCTGTCTCAAGTCACGATACATCTTAGTCACTCCCGGATGAATGGAATAGAGAAAGCTGTGGGCCTCAGATAAGATCAACTGAATCAGGTCACCAACATGAGGAACGCATATGCGTCCTCTAATCCTCAGAATCAATCACGGCCTCCTTGGCCTCACCTCTCGACATCTTATCTCGGATCTTGCTCAACTGCGAATCCTCAAACTGATGAGCCTTGATCCGATCCAATAACGATGATCTCCCCTCTATACAAGCCAAAATCTTGCTCGGGATCGAGATGTCGAAACGGATGAAACTGTTGGCCAGAGTCTGAACCACCATGGCTAACGGACGCTCGAAAACAACCAACCGAGCTAAACTTCCCATACTCACTGCCTTGCGACTCAAGGCATCGGCCACCACATTGGCTTTACCAGGGTGATACAGAATAGAGATGCCATAATCCTTCAAGAGCTCCATCCATCGGCGCTGCCTGGAATTAAGATCCCTCTGAGTAAACACATGCTGAAGGCTACGGTGATCGGTGAAAACCTCACAATGGACACCGTACAAGTAATGCCTCCAAAGCTTCAAAGCGAAGACTATGACCAACAACTTCAAATCATGGGTAGGGTAATTTTTCTCGTGAATATTAACCGACGGTAAGCATAAGCTATCACTCTACCCTCCTACATCAACACCGTACCCAAACCCATACGAGAAGAATCATAATAGACCGCGAAGTCCTTGACTTCCACAGGTAAGGTTAGGATCGGAGTTGTGGTCAAAAGAAGCTTGAGCTTTTGAAATCTCTCCTCACAATCATCAGTCCACTGGAAGGGAATATCCTTTTGAGTCAATCTGGTCAAGGACAAAGCAATGGAAGCAAAACCCTTCACAAAACGATGGTAATAACTGGCCAAACCCACAAAACTACAAATCTTGCTAACAGTAGTGGGCCTTGCCCAGCCCCTCACAGCTTCAATCTTTTGTGGATCAACCATAATCCCCTCCTTGGACACTACATAGCCCAAGAATGCTACATAGTCTAGCCAGAACTCACACTTAGAAAATTTAGCAAACAAACTATGTTTCTTCAACAACCCAAGAACGGTACGAAGATGGCTCTCATGCTCCACTCTACTCTTGGAATGCACCAAAATGTCATCAATAAACACAATCACAAAAGAATCAAGGAACGGCCTAAAGATGCCATTCATCAAGGTCATAAATGCAGCTGGGGCATTGGTAAGCCCGAAAGACATCACTAGAAACTCATAGTGGCCATATCTCATCCGAAATGATGTCTTCGGAATATCCTCTGCCCTAATCTTCAACTGATTATAGTCGGAACGCAAATCAATCTTAGAAAACACCGAAGCACCCTCAAGCTGGTCAAATAGATCATCAATATGAGGCCTAGAACAATTGTTCCGGATAGTGACCTTGTTCAATTGGCAGTAATCAATACACATCCTCATGGTCCCATCTTTCTTCTTCACAAATAACATTGGAGCACCCCAAGGGGAGACGCTCGGTCTAATGAACCCCTTCCTTAATAAATCCTGCAGTTGTTCCTTAAGTTCTCTCAACTCGACTGGTGCCATCCGATATGGTGGGATAAAAATAGGACGAGTACCCGATTTCACGTCAATACAGAAATCAATGTCACGATCGGGTGGCATACCCGGCAAATCTGGCGGAAATACCTCCGCGAACTCGCTCACAATAGGAATAGACTCAATGGATGGAGATGCAACAGTCGTATCACGAATATGCGCCAAATACGCTAAACACCCCTTACTTACTAATTTCTTCACTCGAAGGAAGGAAATAATCTTCTTCGGAGAGGGGACTAGAAGTACCTCTTCACTCAAGCCTAGGGATGCCTGGCATGGCAAAAGTGACTGTCTTGGCGTGACAGTCCAAGATCGCATGATAAGGAGAAAGCCAGGACATACTCAATATAATATCAAAGTTCACCATATCTAGAATCATCAAATTTACCTAGGTGTCATACACCATAAAAATAACTAAACAAGACCGGTAGACTCGATCAACAACCACAGAATCTCCAACTAGAGTAGACACATGAATAGATATATCTATGCTACCGCAGGGTAAATCCCAACCAACGGTATGAAATGCAGATACATATAAATAAGTGGATATAGGATCAAATAACACAGATGTTGCTCTATGACGGACAGAAATGGTACCTACCATCACCCCATTAAGGATCTCCACCCGGAATCCTAGCTGCTCTCGCCTTCGCGGCCTCAACTTTCACTGCACAGTCGATAATAGCCTGGAACGAAACATCCGCTGCCTCAAGCTGGACACAAGGTAGGTGGAGAGGACCATCCAACCCTTTAATGAACCACCAAATCCTACCGGCCTCCGTCAGAATCAAGGGGTAGGAGTAACGAGCCAAGTAGGAGAAGGATAGCGCATAGGTAGCGACCGGCATGCCTTTCTGATGTAGAGCAAGGAACTGACCCTGACGCTTGTCCCTCCGAGAACGTGGCACGTATCTCTCCAGAAACACCCCATAGGACTACTCCCCGGTAAGTGGGCGCGCACACGCTGGCTTGCTAGCTAGGTAGTCTCTCAACCATGACCTTGCGCCACCACTGAATCGAAGGGTAACATACCTAACTCCGAGGGTATTCGTGATCCTTTCTGCACGGAGTAGCTCGTACGTGATCACAATGAACTCATAGACATCCTCGTCTGGTGCGCCCATGAAAATCGATGGGGCCAACCTCGTGTACCTCCTCCATGCTGGCGTGTCGCGAATCCTCACCATCTGTGAAGGAAGAGATAAGAGTCAGATACCAATTTGGTCTTTCCAGATACCAATTTGAATAAAGTGGCACGATGGAATGAAAGAAGATGAGATTTCCTAAATGTCCCATAGCCTCCCGTAGATAAATATGAAGCACATCATACCGATCCACGAGACTCTACTAGACGCGCTCTTGTATTAAAGACCGGGTAACCTAGGGCTTTGATGCCAACTTGTCACGACCCATTTTAGCGTAGGTCATGCGGGCAGCTACCATTCCTACCTCGGTAGTTGAACCCTTAACTCAACGTTCACAATCAATAAATGTAATAAAATAGCGGAAGAAGTAAATGATGTAAGTCTCACAATATAATATAATATAGATAAGTGCGGAAGTAAATGAATCCACCCTAGTATCTGGTCTGGTCATACAAGAGCATCTAAATCCGAATAACTTTTGTTTGAATAATAATACATAAAATGTCTCAAATCATGTCTTGAAAGAAAAGTAAGACATAAACAATAGAAGAGTCTTTGAGGTTAGCGGACGCTATGCTCATCCTGGAAAACTCAAGTAGGAGCTGAGGAGTCGATCAGCCACGAGTCAGAGAAGTAGATCCGGCCTGATACTCTGCATTCATAAAAGATTGCAGCAAATGCAGGTCAGTACAAACAACAATACTGGTAAGCATCATAGGCCGACTAAGCATAGTTAACGCAATTCAGAAAATAACGCAGATAAACAAGTAAACTAATCACACATGAGACAATATAATCGTAACCAAGTATCCGTCAACACCTATGTAAGTATCTAACCCCAATATGAAAAGTCTTATTATATCTAATCCTTTAACAATCAACACTATAGAATCAACAACACAATCGTCATCATACAGTCATCACAACATCTAACTCAAGTCAAAATGCAATGCAATGCAATAATGGAATGAATGTGATGCGATGCCATGCTATGCAAATGAGATGTACACATGTACTCCAGACGGAAATATCGACGTCTTGGCAGGACAATCAGTTTCATACAAACAATGATTCCGAAATGGATCTCCGGACCGGCCTTTTTCACATTCACTCAAGTAAAAGAGTTTATCAAAAATTAGTTTCGCTCAATCAACGATACCGGATCATCACCGAATATCGGCCATGCATGATAATATGAGAGAATGCGTGCAATGCATATGTCAATCATCAACAAGTAAGATCAATATCACAAGTACCTCAACGGGGTACGCCAACAATATATCACATCACAATACCAACAGTGGGTATGCCGACATATATCACATCGCAATACTGACAGTGGGTATGCGAACATATATCAATAACTCAAGTACCAACAGAGGGTACGCCAATAATGTATCATCGTACAAATACCAACAACAGGTATGTCAATCCTATCCCAAATCAGGACAACAAGCGCCATACGCTATCTACCAACTACACATGGCATCAAGCCAATATAATTAAATAATCAGACACATATAACGGGGTGGCTAGTCCCAACACACATCAGGGCCCAACCTAAGGAAATATCCATCCCAACTTCACACCCGAAGGTTCACATGCTGTCTCCGACATCATAATCTAATTATGTGATTCACTATACTAAGTCTCACCAAAGGTAAACCATAAACTACCTGAACTGCCGAACTGCAACACCAATAAGTCACTTTATCGCCTTGCCCTTCCTCTGAAGCTCGGAACCAAAGTAGTCTAAGCATAATCGAATTCTAAATTAGAAATCATGAATAATGATACTAATATTACTATTATATCAATTAGGTCCATTTTAACCCTAGAAATTGGGGAAACGACCCCACAAGGGAGAAACGAAAAATTCACGGGTAAAATACCAAATTGAATCCTAGGTAATCATAACCCCATCATTAATTGTTGATTTAGCTCAAGAATTATCTCCAAATCTGATTTCTAACAAAAACCCCCAAATTGGGTATGAACCCTAATTCTCTAAATCCGAAATTCAACGTTAAAGTGAAAGATATATGATTACTAAGTTTAGATTTATCAAGTTTTATCATCAACATCATCAATTTATCATATAAGACTCTAAGGGAAAATCTGCCAAAACCCTTCTTCAAATTCCAACTCTAAGGGATTATAAAAGGGAAGGGGGAATTCTAAGATGATTGTGATTACGGAAGAGTAAAGGATTGGGAAAAGTTTACCTCTAAGAGTTTCTTCAAATTATCTCCAAGAACAGTTTCTCTAGGCTCCAATACCGAGATATGAAATAATGAGGGTCTAAGTCTTATTTAAGGCACATTAAATGAAATAACACTGCCTGTGACCGCCAAGGTGGAGGGAGTGCCGCTACAGCGGTGCCGATATGGCGGCTGGGCTACCGCCGTTGCGGTATGTTCTATATTGCCCATCACTTCCCCAGCGGTCATCACACCACCACAGCGGTGCCGCCATTGCGGGCACTAGACACTAGATTTCCCGAATTTCTCTAAGCCTTCAATCCAATTTTCAGGTTATTCCCGAGGCCACCTGCTCACAATCCGACCACCTAAACCCATACAAAAATACACTATGAAGGCACTCGTGTTCTCAAAATTTCCAACGGAGGTCTCATTGACGGAGTCAACCACCGGTGCCTACTTTCTATTTCCCATCCAAAGTCTCGAAATGCACCAAAATGCATTGGGAACCGAACCTATCATACATACAAGTTCTAAACAATCATCTGGACTTCTCGGAGTTGACGAAACTCAGAAAAAGTTCCGTTTTCCTAAAAGTCAAACTCGGGTTAGAAGGGTGTGAATCATTGCTCGGAAGTGACGAACGTACCAAAAAAGCCATAACGACCAAACGGGTCATTACATACCTGGACAAGGCCCCTGGCATACCTTCACTGCATAACTGACATGAGATAAATAAAGACAACACCCCGAATGAGATGGGGCTCACCACTAGCTGATATGAGCGATAGTTCTAATGAGCAGATCCACTGTCCTATAAATCACTACCTGCATCATGAAATGCAGGCCCCCGGGCAATAAAAAGGGGACTTCTGTACATTTGAATTGTACTGGTATGTAAAGAAACTGAATGAACTAAACATGGCACATGAAATAATAGAACTGAAACTGTCAGCTAAATATGAACATGAGCATCATCTGACATGAATAAATTTATAACATGAGTAAAAACATTTTAAGTACATATGTATAGTTGTATCTTGTGGGAGAGCCATAGTATACCCGACAACACGTAATTACCATGTGGGTACGTGGACCGACTAGCATAGCAACCCCATACCTTGTCAGGGTATGTGAAATAAGTATGACATAAAAGGATCCAATTCAATTGTCTGAAGGTGTCATCCTAATCGGGGTGGATCGATCCTTACCCTACATTGGCATACGTAGTTTCAGGCTGTCTGAGCCTTCTCGATAAACCTATGCTGCTCCAAAAAATATGAACATGGATATAGGTGGCATCTGAGCTCATGGTTTGTATAACATAACTTGTAAGTATGACTTGTAGACATGATTCGTAAACATGGCTTGTATACATGATTCGTGAGTATAATATAGCATGAATTAAAGTATACAGCACAACTTGTATGAAAACATGGAAAGCATGTAGATTTTCATGAAAATAAGCATACTAGTTCATATCTTGCATTTAAGAACCCATGGAATGCAAAGCATGGGTGTTCATGGATTACAGACGGATTCCCAATAACCAAAAATGGAATATTAAGAATGTTGACACCTAATTTTTGACCTCTCACAATTTGCTTTAATTATCCAGAGTACTTGAAATATTAAACAGAGGAAAATATGTTTTTAGAAGTCAAAATAAGTTTCTAAAATTTATCAAGGCTTGTTTTTGCCAATTTTGTTTGATAAGATAATTTTTATAATATTATAAATTAATTTAAGTATTTTTTTTTTATAATTATTACCCTTTTGCTAAATTAGCCAAGAAGAGAGGATAATTTTCATGATTATCCACTTAATTTTGTAAATTGTTTAAATAGCAAGTTGCAAAGTATTTTACTCTGTTTAATGCAAGGAATCTATTTAATTAAGTAAATTAGTTATTTTTATCCTTAAATTCTTATTTTATAAATTATTGGATTTTTATCATAATTAATTGAGTTTTAATTGTAATTAATTTTGAAATTGCCATTAAGCGGCTATAATTAGAATAATTAATTATTAGTCTATTGTTACAATAAGTTAAACTAGTCAAAATTGAATTAAGGTCTTTTGACAAAGTTTATTTATTTTATTGCTATTATTACTTTCCTTTTGAAATTAGACCAATTAGTTTAATGGGGTCTTATTTTTAAATGTCCAATTAGTGGACATCATTTTAAAATTGGGCTATTTATTGAATTTTGCATACTCACCCGCCTATATACATAAGTATACCTGTATACTCAATATATCATGTGTATATCTATATAATAGGCAAGCCCTCTTTTTTCTTAAATTGGCCAAGCCCAACCGAAAATAAGGCCAGACCCGGCCCAAACAGCAAATACATATGTCCCTCTTCTCAGTCGAATGGACCCCTAAGGGGTCATTTGTGTTTTTGCTAAGGTTTCTATATGAAGCCTTAGCCGCCATGGGGCGACTCCCTTCTCTCCCATGTCATCGTCGCCATTTATGGCAAACTTTCAGGTGGGCTATGTTTTTTCAGGCTTGGTGTGGCTAGAACGAGTAAAGCATTAATTATTTCAACTCGATTTCACCTAACACCTCCCCAAACATGGTATTACCTTTCCATCTCCTTCACCTTTTACATTTTCAACAGTAATGTCCTGCAAATCTTTAATTGTTTTTGGTGGTTTGCGATTTTGAATACTCAATTTTTATTAATTCATAAAGAACCCCACAAATCGACCTATTTCAAATCAGATCTGACCTTCATTTTTTTAGCTAATCTCGACCATACAATGGGGATGTGAGGAGGAAATCCCATCTATGGGAAGTTATCCCACATCGTGAATTCAAGAGTTTTGAAGTTTTAGGGATTCCTATTTAAAGGACTCTATTTTTCATTATTGCAACAAGTTTGAGCATATTGAAATTCAAATATACTCATAGACTCGAAAATACTTAAAGTTTTTTCAAGGAAAATATTTGAGATCCTTTAATTTTCTGAGTCAAGTAATTTTTTTAAAAGATATTATTTTCGTTTGTTTGGCTAGGTTTTGTGGCTGATATTTTAGGGTTTGGAGGAGCAAAATCTCCAAGTTTAATCTCGATATAAGGCTGCACTTGCAAAAGGTAAACCTCTTTTCATTTTTTCTATTAATTTTCCTGTTTGATGTATGTGTTTTAGAGCTGCTAGTGTAGTTATTTTTGTTTGAATTAGGCTTATATGTGTTAAGTTAAGTCGTGTCCATTTGTTTTTCCATTTGCTGGTTCAGTCATGTATTTAATGTCTACTTAGCTTTTGTTTAATATGCATTTAGTTTAAACTTCACTTATGTTGCGTCTTCTATTATGCTTAATGACTTGATTCCTGTGGTATGGAGAGCATAACAATGATATCTCTCTTGTTGAACTCTGTTTGGTATTTCTTGACTCATTAATGAAGATTGTTGCTTGTTGGATGAATAATAGTAGTACTATACATAGTTAATAACTTATATAGGGTGGACTAAGGGATTATGATTCATCATTGACTAGTTAAGGTTTTGTTTACTAATAGACAGTTGGTTTGATGGAATGTGTCATGTCTTTATCTAATTGGAGTTTATTTTAAAACTGAAAATATGTCAACCGGTAGGATGTATAGTAGGGTAAACTATAATAGGATCTTGTGCTCAATAGTTTAGTTTAGGGAAGATTTGACACATCCAGATTGGGTTTGATATCTCATTAAGTGTTTTTTCATAAGTGTTTGTGTGTAGGAGGCTTAAGTTGGATTATGATTAGGTATTTCCTTTAAACTTTAAATTGACAGTTTGAGGGGATTAAAAGTATATGAGTAAATTCTGATAAAAGTGGTACAAGAATAGACTCCTACACTTAGACATAATAGCCCATCGCTGACTTGCTAGTGTGCATATTCCTGATACAAGTATCTCTATTGAATATTACTTGCTTTTGGTTAAGTCTATGTTGAAAGAACCTAGTAATAGTTTGATAATCCTAATAGGGTCTAAATTGGCTGCTTACTTGGTTTGACACAATAGTTTGTTATAGGCCAAACTTGATTGATTGGTCCTATCTGGCTAACTTAAAATAATGACTAGCTTATCTGGTTCAATTTCCTGGTTTGATTCAATGTGATAGTGTTATCATGAATTTGTGTTTGGCCTGCATAGTTTGATTCTGGTAGAGTTTGTATGAAGTTATTCTGTGAGTTATGTCTGTGAGATTTAGAGATGTACTAGGCAACTATGATGATTTGCTAAAACTATTAGGTATGACTCTAATTAACAAGATAACTAGTTATTGTTGTACAATACCTATAGTTTCCACATTTAGTTGTTTGTTTCATTTTGAAAAAAGGGAGAATTTATGTCATATGGGGTTGTGTTTTGATTCTGATTAATACGCTTAGATTTTGTTTAAGTCATGTCTTTAAAAAAAAAAGAAAAAAAAGAAGAAGTGTGTTCTTGACAGTTGCTAAAACCTGAAATGACAGTTGTTTCTTAACTAAACATGTTCATATAAGTTAACTTAGTCTTAGTTTTGTTAAGTACATTAGTTGAAGGAAGATTATTTTAACCTGTCTTGATTGAATATGCTTATGCGTTAGTTCAAACTGTTTGATGTTGTTTTATACAAATAGTCTAGCTTAATTTGCCTAGTTAGAGGTGCCTTCTGTAAGGGTTAATTAAGTTGATCATTTTGTGATAACCTGCTCTAGGCAAGATTAATTTAAGAGGTATGTTTATTGACATAGGCATCTTAGTTGTTTTTGCATAATACCCTCTCAAACTTGCTTGGCATTTCTGTTCTTTTTGGTTTCCCCTCTTTTTTTTTTTAGTTTTGGTAAGAAGTATGTTATAACTGCTTGCTTCAGTCTTGTGTGCTGTCTAATATTCTTGTTCTTGCTAAACTTGAGTACTTGTGAAGCGCTATTAGAAAGGTGCATTTCTCTCTATTTTTATCCTCTTGGTTGGTTATACCTTTGTGTGATTTCAAAGACAAGAAAAAATATGGTTCTTTGAAAGTTCTAAATTGGTCGTCATGAGCTGTCTAATTATTTGAGTCCATAAAAAGTTGGTTTCATTTTTTGTACAAGTCTAAGTGTTTGAACTGCTCATGAGTCTCATGTGGTATTATTTGATCAGTAGTCGGTCTATTTGGAACCTATTAAGGTAAACAAGTTCTATACATGAATCTCAAGCAATTATTTAATCATATTTTCTTTGTGGATTGTTTGTCATGTTTAAAGTAAGTACAAGTTAATCCTGTTTTGAAGATCATTATTTGATTTATGGTAAAGGACAAAGTATGCCCCCTTGATGACTTTATGTTATACTCTAAGGAAGTAAAAATGTACCATATTAAAGAAGTCTTGTCTGTCTAAAATAGTAACTATAAGTTGGAAATGTGAGCTTTCTTCTTCTTCTGTGGGATGTTAGGTGTATGTTGTTTTGTCATGTGAGAATTAAGTAACCACCCCTTAAATCTTACCACTTCCTGCCATGTGTCATTTTGTACTTGTGGCTTTGAGCTAGGGATATCCCCAATATACCACGTATACACAACTTCGTATGCCTCTAGTGTACGAGGACGTGTATATTTGGTATAAATGTGGAATATCACCTATATGAATTAAGAATTTTTTTCTCTCTTTTGCTTCAATCAATACTCAGTTGGGCTAGGCCTTTTACTGGTCTTAATGTACTGGGCTTCCATTTGCTCACCTCTGCTACTCCCTTTTATAATTGGAATTTGAGCTTTCACTTTCTTCATCTCTTTTAAAGTTTGGTTCAGTTGGGTCATTTATGTTTGGGCCAGACCTTTATGACCTTTTAGCCTAATTAGATATGTGATTGTGTACTATGGGATAACTAAGTATAGCTAGTTTTTATTTGTAAGCTTTATATACAAACACTCTTTCTCTTATATAGCATGAGCTTAGCACATAAATGAACAGGCAAATTAGCACTTGGGGATTAAGCTTAAGCCTTCCCTGATATCTACCATGCCTGGGCCTCCTAGAAACCCCTTGGATCTTGTGTGGCATCAGGAACAAGAGGATGAAAGCTTTCCTTTTTGTGCTATTTTAGCATCTTCATGGGTGTATATATCCATGGTATATTGGCTGATAATTGTGCATATTTGTTTGTGTGGTAGTTGTTTGTTTTAGGCAAATGATTTTATGGATCTGTTTCTATCTATTTTCAATATTGGGCCTGCTTCTTTGTTGTTACAATTCATGTGGGCTTTAATATATTAAGCCTACAGTTTTTGCATTTTTGGGCCTGCTCCTTTGTTGCCTCAGCCAATATGAGGGTATGGATCTCAGTCAAGTTTTTTATTAAGTGTAGTATACATTCTCAGAATTGTGTGACTTTGTGTGTTACATTAAAAGTTGTCTTCATTGAGTTCAATTGTATTTAGATATTTTCTAATCCATGTTCCCCTTTTCTTTGCTTACATGAAATACCATTGTCTGGGCGTTTCTATTGCATAAACTCATTAGGCCAAGGGCCCAATACCTTCTTTAGATCGAGTCTGTCTGAAAAATGGAAAGGGAAGCAAATATGTGTTAGAAGGCCCAGCCAATGGGTGAAAATGACACTGATGGGCTTGGGTAGGCTTATCAGTTTGAAAGTCTACTTTCTTTCTCCTTTTTGTTTTTTGGCATGTATATATATGTTGCATGTTGACACCCAATTTTTGACCTCCAAAATTCAAATGAACTAGTCAAGCTTCTTGAATTCCAAACAGAGTAGAATAGTTACTCGGAAAATCAAAAAATATTGTGAAAACGTTTTCTCAGTGCTATTTTGCCATTTCGTTAAGCAAAATACCTTAATAAATGAATTATGTCTATTTTATAAAATTTAAAATCAATTTATGATGGAAAAACAAGTGTTTATTTTAGTACGTATTTTCTTGGTAAATTAAAGTCCTTCACTATGTAGTCCATTATTTTACTCTGTTAAGTCGAGAAGCTTAATTTGTTAGTTGGATATTTAATTTATCTCAAACTTATTTAAAAGGAGTCGGATCTTGCAAGATTTGGTTGAGTTGGCTAATTTTCACAAAAATAGGTTACCAGTTAAATTCAATCATAGCCATATTTCCTAAAACTTCAAAGACCAGCCTTTTCAGCCCAATTAACACCAAAAACGTCCAACCCAATTACACATGACCAGGACCAATCCCCATTATATCTCAAAACCCCTTTTTTCCAATTCATTGTTTCGTCAGAACAATAACCAAACGAACCCTAAAGCTCTTCAAGGAGCAATCCAGCAAAATCCAGCTGTTCCATCCAATTTTGGCAATAGTTTAACACGTTTTATTCTTCTCAGTATCTATCTCTCCATTTTGGGTAATGGATGAAAGGTAATATATAATTTTATTTTTATTTTCTGCAATCCAGTACGAATTGAAGGGGTTTTCCAGCTGTGTTGTCCTTGTTTTGAGTTTAGAAATTCGAAATTATGGAAAAGAGGGGGGAAAATTGGAGAAAACAAATCTCCCACATCGTTGGGAGAGGGAATCTGTGCCTTTTATTGTTTCTATAAATAGAAAACCCCCCTTTCCATTTTAAAAAGTAGAAGCAACAATGGCTTTCGGACCAAAAATCCTGATTCTCATACCATTAAATGGGTTTTTATAACCCTAAGAGTGAGAACACTCAATTGAGGACGTTCTCACTCAAATATAATTTTTGGAAATCGTTTGCGCTTTTCGGAATGGTTCGGGTGAAAAGATTATTCTTTGATTCTCGTCGAGAAAAGGCGCGGCAAGTCCTCTATTGTTGACACTCAGTTGGGATAAGATTGTCACTTGCATAGCTTTTGCCTTGTTGCTACTGTTGTGAACTGCTGAACCTGGAGATTCTTGCTGCATTTTAATTACCATTTCAGCATAATAACTTGTGCATTTTTGAAAGGTTCAGCTAGTCTACTATGAACTGTGGCTCTTTGTTGTTTGCTATGAAATATTGCTACTTTGATAAAACAAATGCTACACTTTGAGGGGAAATTAGCTGCCTGCTGGTTTTGTTTTATAAAAAGAATAGATACTACATTCGATAGGCTTGCCATACCTGTGGTTGAAATGGCCACCATATTTCGTATATGTTGCTGTCCTTTAAAGTAAACATTGGCTGCACTTGGAGTTATGCTAGTGGTTGCTATGCATTGTCTACTGCCCCCCTGTGGCTGTTATTAGAATTATTTGTTGTGTTCGATCATTAGTCATCATTGCTTTACCCTTAAAAAGAACAAACAGATTGTCACCTTGAGCTGACTCTCACATTATGTGATTGAGCTGCAGCCATGTTTGTGGCGTAAGTTGCTTGAAAAAATGAACATATATCACACTTGATAAAGGCATATGGCTGTTCCTATATGTGGCTGCCTGTTACTATCGTTGTTTACTACAACATACCACCGATGGTTTGATGTTTATCTGGCTGAATTACTACTGCCATATATCACTTTGAAGGCAAAAGAGACTTATTGTTTGAAACCACACCTCCATCTGGGGCCATTACTTTGGCTAGACATTGTTTGACTATTGTTGGCTGTTGCTCAATTGTTATGGGCTGCTGCTCAGTTACTCTTGTGGCTGTTGAAACTCACTTTGTGGCACTTCCCTCTTGCACCTTGTGCTACTTTGCTGTTGTTCATTGCTGCTACCTTGCTGTTACCTACACCCATCTCTGTGGAATTTTGGCTCACCCTATGGCCTCCTATTGATGGAAAAAGTGGTTGCCTTTCCAAAGTTTTAGTACCACAGATGCTGCTGCTACCTAAGGCTGCTACTTGCTTCTGCTTGCTGGTGCTATTTCTTACTAAAAAATGAACAGATCACTATACTTAAAAAAATGAACACATCCTGTACTTGGTCAAAGATCATTGATTCGAACATGATACTACGCTTAGGCCGATGAAGAGTTGTTTAACTTGAGGCCTCGCTTTTAAAAGAACGGATTTCTATACTTGATTTTATTGAAAGGAACAAATATTTTACTGAAAAGAACAAATACTACACTTCGGATATTTCAATGAAAAGAATAGATACTACAATTAGATATTATACTGATTTGAATAGATACTTAACTTGATGATAAATAGTCGGGAAAGGTAATTATCCTTCAGGGGCTAGGATGATGGCTCATTGGTGTCGCGAGGTAGGTACCGACATACGCCTGGCGAGGCGACTAGAATGACTACTAGTTCGCAGCCACACATGCTTCGAGCTCCTCTGCCATATTAGGAATCGTGAGTCTGAGCCCTTCGTAATCAAAGCTTCCACAGTATGATGCGAAACGAGGGATATATATATATATATATATATATATATATATATATATATATATATATGTGTGTGTGTGTGTGTGTGTGTGTGTGTGTGTGTGTGTTTACAAATGTCACCCTATGAGGGTGGCGTATCATTGTACTAATTATTCTCATTTCTAATCTTGCGAGGTACAAATAAACAAGTTCGGCAAGTACTACAAGGACGAATATTGCACAATTGGAGCATACGCATGGAATCTAAACAAATGGAAGGACAAAAGGAGAAGTATCAAAAGATGAGACGAAGAGTTGGGCATTTGGAGCTTTCAGGCGTAGAATAAAGGAAGAACAGAATTACAACTAAAGGTCAAAGAAGGCGAGGAGATAGGCTTATCCGATTAACCTTTCTCCACCTTCATTCTCTCCTTCCCTTTAGTTATTTTGAAAATATTTTGTTTATCTGTTTTATTTAAGTATCGTTGGAGCCCTTATAGATTAGAACTTAAGATTAATTCTAAATTTAGAGTTGCCAAAACAGATTTTTCGAAGCCTTGTATAAAACAGATATTGAAATACGAATTATTCTTAATCAAAGTTTGTTTATTCATAATTTGACTCTAAAATAAGGTTGATGCATTAACTTTAGGAGTTTGAACATAAATGACTTAGATTTAAGAATTAAATTGAATTTAAGGAAGAATGAGGGATTAAAATAGAATACGATGAATTGACGGGATTTATAGCAATATGCCTTAATAAAAGGAGACCTTTACTTAAAAAAATAAGAGATTGTCCAAAATACTTTTAAAGGGTGGGCTTATGTGGTGTTGTACTTAAGTTAAGTGTCTTCGGATCTTAACCTAGGTGTCCAAGTCCGAAACTCGACGTGTGATATTTTTGCATGAAATAGACCAACTTTTATTGTGGAAATCTAGACTTAAGCAATTTTTATCTAAAAAAAAAACTTATAATCATAAGGCACACTATTAGAACTCGTAGGTAAACCGCAATTGAGCTGATCCTTAATACCGAGGTGTCTAACCCCTTCCCTGGGGGATCACCAGAACCCTTACCCAGACTATGGTAGATTAGGTTTCTTTTAGGATAGTCATAAAATAACTATTTTAAAAGAACCCTTTTCGAATTGATTTTCCTAATTTCCTAAAAATTAGGTGGCGACTCTAAAATGTATCTTTTGGAGCACCATTAAGTGGTTGGCGGGTTTTTCCGACTTTCCCGGTACAATTCACAACCGTACTTCCCCGGGACACCTCCCTTATGAGATATGTGCGAGCCGGTTAAACTTAGAATTCCCAACGTCCGCTACATTGTATATGTATCAAACATGCAAATCATGAAACCCCTATGCATGTGTAGAACTTAGGGAATCAACGCTTAGTATTTTAGGGAGTCTCTCAAAACCATTTTCAAACTAGGTTAATTCTAATTTTTGCA
The DNA here is from genome assembly GCF_019175385.1 of Lycium barbarum. Taxonomy (NCBI): domain Eukaryota; kingdom Viridiplantae; phylum Streptophyta; class Magnoliopsida; order Solanales; family Solanaceae; genus Lycium; species Lycium barbarum. The sequence continues at coordinate 19,393,009 of NC_083343.1, forward strand.
CGACTAAAACTGGTACTTAATCTGATTTTGCTAAAAGTTAACAAAATTAACTCATATTTTTGGACAAGGTGATTGGTTTTTCTAAAATGGCTAAGTGGCAATTTTGGACCTTTGGCAACAAAAATCTAGAAACAATCAAAAAATGTTTTTTTGGGCCTTCAGCCCATTGGTTTTGATTATCTGTAAGTTTGGTGATGAGTTAAAAAATGAATTTTGATGGAAAATGGGAAATGTGGCTTATCTTTGATGGCAAACGGTTCTTGAAGCATTTTAATATTGAGCAATTCTGGAAAATGGTTTGGACACTAAAAACTCGAGATTTGACAAAGATTTAGGCTGGTGGAAAACAGATTGTTTTTTTCGAACTTAAACATTTTCAACTGTTTGGGCTAAGGCCCAAAATTTTATTGGACCGAACATTTTGGGCCACGGATTTTGGACTTAGAATACTATTGACCTATGGCTTCAAATAAAAAAGAAACAGAATTGAATTTTCATAAACAACTTATATTTTTCATACATAGATATGTATATATATAAGTACAAAAATGGAGATATACACCATATTTTCATATATACTTATAAAAACCCGTAGGTACTAAACCCATTTTGTTAGGACTAGAATAGTAGTGACTCTACTTGCGAGAAATCCCGAGTATGTCCTAGTCCTGCAACAAAGTGAGTTGAACGCCTACGCGGATTTTTAAAACCAAAACCCCTTTTCATAAGGGGACTTTTTACCAAAATTTTCCTTAAAATTATGATATGATATAAGAATGACATTTTTGCGGAAAACCAAAACATTTATAAACAAATAAGTACATTAATCACACATTGAAGCTCGTAGGTCAACCATATTCTACGGATCTTTAATACTAGGGTGTGTAAAACCTTCCGTAGGGGATCACCAGAACCCTTACCTCGAACTTTGGTACCAAAAGATTTCTTGCTTGCTTGAAAAATATTTTACCCGATTTTTCTAGTTTTCCTTTAATAAATTAGGTGGTGACTCTAAAAAAAAAAATACTAAAATCCAATTAGAGCACCAATAACATCGTAGTTAAATTTTATGCCTTACTCGCGTAAAAGCGAACCGTAACATATGGTGACTCTGCTGAGGATTTCTTAGGTCCTAACTATAAGGGTTTCAATGTAATGTGATTTTAACTGTACTTATTTGTTTATGTGTTTAAATTCCGCAATTATAACTGTCATTCATTTCATATCATAAACTTCGCAACTCCTGGCAAAAAGCATGGTTTAAAAGGGGACACGCGGGATCGCAGTCTAGCCTTCACTAAAAAAACCCGAAACACCCTTTCGTTGGAACACGTTGAGCGTTAAGTTGGTGTGCGGTCACCCAACAGTCGACAACGGTTCACCCCGAGTAGTCCGCTCGGGTCCAAGGTCAATTTGAAAAATTCACTCTTGTATAGGCCTAGGTTAGAGCTAAGTCAAATCCAAATGTGAAGTAGACTGGGTGGTTTGTATATTTTAGACGTATCCAAACCCGATAGGGAGACTACCCCGTGCCAAGTACGGTCTATGACCCGAAAAACACTGCATATCATAATATGTGTTATTTGGAAACGTTTAAATATACCTATGAATGAAATCATTCTCGGGGGGGGGGGGGGAGGGGTGGTGGAAATTAACTTTGGTTGTTGTTTTGTAGATGTTAATCAATTTAAGTTTCGATATGATCTTGACGGCGCATGAGTTCCTACGGATTTGGTGGGGCCAAACGTCCCCGGAAGAGAAAAGAGGAATTTCATGTCATTTAGGGAATTTGACATCCATCATGACTATGATAGGTTGTAAGGAACTGATAGAAGTAATTACCGGATTCTAGGACAGAGATAGGATGGTTTTCAGATTTGGGGATGACATCGAAATGACACCAACTCTAGAAGATTTTAGGGATGTATTGACTAGTGTAGGCTCGAGGATGAAAAGAAGAAAGAAACCCGATCAAAATGCTTTGATCCCGGAAAAACCCACCTACTCTTAAATTTGTAGAATGCTTTCTTTAAATTACACCAATTAGGCCCAGGGCCCCACCATGCTCTCCATTATACGAACCAGTGAAACCACTTGTAGATCGGGCCTTCTTACTTTGTTCACTTTCAAGCATCTCTTCATCCTTCCAATTCTTTTGTTGCTCAGCGAACCCGACCAAAGATGAAAATGTACAAATAGGAGACATAGCCGCAGCAGCATATGCAGACTTAATACGTGGTACCAAACCTCGCACAAATCAGCTCAACTTGTGCTTTTCGGTCTGAATCATAAACATTGTATACATTGCCCGATGAGTAAACTTCCAACTATACTCACGAACAGACATAGTCCCCTGCTCAAGTTTCTCAAACTTAGTAGCCATAGCAAACCGCTCTTCGTCAGACAAGAATCTCTCCATAAATGCTTCCTCGAACTCAGCCCAAGTAGGAGCCGGAGCATTACTACCCCGCTCCGCCTCCCATAGTTCAAACCAAGCATGAGCAGCATCTTTCAGCTGATAGGTTGCAAGTTTAACGGCTTCAGAATCATGGGCACTATTTGCCCGCAGAGCCTTGAAGTTCTCATCCATATAGTATTGAGGATCATCATCTTCCGGTGAACCAAAGAACTTGGGCGGATTCAGCCCCAAAAAGTGCTTAAGTCTTCCTCCACCACCAAGTGTCGGATCCGCACCCCCATGTTGCTTTTGGGCTGCAACAAGTGTGGTAAGCATCTGGATCGCATTTTGCATCGACCTAATATCAGCCACACCTGCAGCAGGGGAAACTGGAGCAGGTGGTCCTGGTGGTGGTGCTTCGTTTCCATTGTTTTTTTCAACCCCAGCAGTAGTCTCAGCAGTGATGCAGTTAGTAGCAGCATTACCTCCTTGATTAACAGCTCCCACACGAGTTAAAGCCATTTCTGTGAGGCACGAATTATCGGACACATCAGAATGATCCTAACGGAAGTTCAAGCTCTATAGCACAATCTAGAATAAAGAAGGATGAGAAACACCTATAAATGCCCTGGTAGTCTTTCGATTATGCGGGTGATCATGATGCAAAAGGAAGACTCCACTAGACACAGCTCCATAGATATAGATAACTCCTATGACACATTTAAACCTAGGCTCTGATACCAAGCTTGTCACACCCCAAAACCCAACCTAGGCGTAACATACATCCGGTGCTATGAACAACACCGGAAGCACCTTATAAAATCAATAAACGTCTAATCTCTTTCGAAAATCTTTTAATAAATATGAAAATCAGTCATTAAAAAATTGGATAATAGAACGACCATACTTTGATATAATCCAGTGGAAGTCAAATCAGAAACTTAGTAAATAAGTGTGGAAAAATACCTAACGAGTCACACAAGGCTCCAACACACTACCCACAATCTGACAACTTCTATGAAACTTCTAAGATAATAAAGAGTGTCTAAAAACATTGGGACGGAGCATGAAACTAAAATACGAAAAGTAAAGATAGAATGGTGCCCCACGAACAATCATGTGGGCTCACTGAATCGTCTCGAAAATCGCAAGTTCTCTTAAGTCGTAGGCATATCACGAACCTGCTCCTTATTGATACCTAACATACCATCAATGACAACAATAGTATGCCTGAGTACTGGGTACTCAGTGAGTGTCTAAGCGACAATAGTTATTAAAACCAAAGTAAGGTTTTAAAATCAATAAAATGATATCAAAAGAAACAGTTCGCACTCCAGAGAATAAGTAAGCCAGTAAACTAGGGAAATCACCAATAAGAGTCACCATACAGGAATATATCCAGTTCAACTTATGTTACCGTTCACATCGTTCTGTGTCTCATTTACAAACTCAAGGTTTCCATAAGCCACTCACAGGCCAAAAAGATACAAAACAAGCCACTCACAGGCAACCAAAATACTAAACAAGCCACTCACAGGCAGATCAATCAGTCGATACTCCGGGCTTGGAAACCATGAAGACTAATCGTCCTCTGGACTAGCACAATAATAGATACTCTAGGCTAGGAAGCAACGGAGGTCAATCATCCTCGGACTGACACAACAATAGACACTCCAGACTTGGAAGCAACGTAGGTCAATCATCCTCTGGACTGACACAGCAATACTCATATTGATACGTTAGGATCCATAACGGCTAATCATCTTTTGGACTAGCACAGCTTGCCCATATAGGCCCAAACACAAACAAAATATAGATCATGGCATGTTCACCGAATGAACAATCATGGTTTAGAGCCGAATTTCACTTCTTAAGTCATCATCTCAAGATAGAGGCATTTCAAGTCATAACCGATTTAGAAATATTATTAAAATCTCTTATTCAATTTCAAGTTCAAGAAACCATTCAACAACAAAACAAGTTTAAGGTCCAACCTTTAGAAAGATAAGTTCAATCATCCAATAATGGGAAAAGCAAGTTTCACAAAGTAGTATAGTTCATATAAGGTTCGATGCGGGCTTGACCCTACACACGCATAACCTTGTCTAAAAGAAATCATCTTTAATTCCAAAAGAACTTCCACCAAACAAGAGTTATAACTTATACAAACAATCAAGGAAGGATTCTCAAATACAAATCATGCTTTCACAATATAAACGTACTTCAAAAGTAAACATACTTCAAAAGACTATTTTTGAAATATAGACATACCTCAAATCCCACTCAAACATAATTCTGAAGGTTCTACAATCACACTACAATGGTTTTAGATGAGAAAGAATCTAAGGTTTTTGGAAGATGAACTAGTGTCAATTTGATGTTAGATTGATGATGTAATGATGGGAATTGATCAAGAACTTACCTTATATGTTTTGGGGAAACCCTACGGTTGTTTTCTCTCAAAAGGTGGGCCAAAACGAAGTGGGAATGAATATAACGAAGTTAGGCTTTTATAAAATTCGGGAAAAATCGCTTCAGGCATAAAATGGCCTGGTGCGTCGCCTGGGACGTCGCCTAGAGCAGTGGACATAGTGTATCTATTTCAACGACATCAAAATTTTGAATTTCCTGAAAAATTGGCCTGGGCGATGCCCAGGGTGCCGCGCACGCCTAATCTTTACACTACACAAATAATGTTCAGTAAAATGGGCATAACTCCTAGCACAGAGCTCCGATGGAGCTGGGCGACCTACCGTTGGAAAGCTATTTCGAAGATCTACAACTTTTATTAAGGAAGTTTTCCTATGTTCCCAACCTAGTTTCACATAAATGGCTTAGAAGTCAGACCTACTGAAATTTAGACGAGTTTGAGAATTCTTATGAACTTCAATATTTGGGTTGACTTCAAAACGACTACTTATCACCCAAATTCATCCCGAATGGATTAATATAGCTAAACTATCATCTTATTACTAGTTTTACACTTTCACACCAAACCCAAATTTACGGGGTGTTATAGGGAGATAGATTTCACCCGGGTTGTGTCGTAGAGTATAGGGATTGGTTGTGGGATGACTTACAAGACACGCTTCCTCCTAGACATATCTTTTACAGCTCTGTCTAAGACAAGGATTCACAAGCCAAGATCCGAGCCCGTTTGGTTCAAAGGAGAGCTGACAACAGAGATGCTAAGTATTTAGAGAAAATTGAGCATGAGAAAGCCGTTATAGAAAGTCTGAGACACGAGTTGGAGCTTACTAATGATTGTTAGGTTGAGCTAGATGACCGAATGAAGAAGACTTTAGATGATGTCGCTCCACTATCCTTTACACAAAACGTTTTCTGATTGAGGCCACTTTGACATCGGCCCACCTTGATATCCATACTACCCTCCGAAAGGCAAAGAAAGCCAAGACTGATAGGGATCGAGCTTCATCATCCACCACAGGAGGACACTTCTACTGATTTATTTTATGCACTGTCTTTACTTTATCTTTTGTTTCCATTAGGGGAAGAATTTTATTATTAGTGATTATAGGGCAATGGTTTGATTCAAATGGCACATTTATGTTTCAAACGATTAAGTATACTTAGGAGCACGCATAGTATAATCTTATAAACCCAAGATTAAAGAGACGGATGAGTTAATGGACTCGGCGGAGAGTTTGCCCGAGAAACCTGTCGAAGATCAAGGAGAGAATGTCCTAGACAACGGAAATGGGATTCTTCCTGAGTACATCCCGATAATGGAAGAGTCTAGGAAGAAGAAATGGAGTTGGACCCGCGAGAGCCTACGTGGTCATCAAAGGGGGCTGCCTCCGCTACGCCATCAAGCCCAAAAAGGGAAGAAACCTCCGCTGCATTGTCAAGCTCAAAAAGGGAAGAAACCTCCACCGCACCTTCAAACCTAAAAAGGGAAGGAGTCTCTGCTACACTACCAAGTCCTTGGGAGGAGCCCGTGGAATGAGTAGGGTATGTCCGAGCATCTTCGCCTGAATGGTAGGCTATTACAATTAAGGCATTGGATTGTCCTTACCGTGTCTCGCCTAAGTATGTTACGAGCGAGGAAATGATGATCAAGTTTCGAAGCAAAGGAATAGTCAGTGTTTGCTTCGACAGGTTGCCACCATGTCCTCCGGTCTTCGCACACAAGAGGTGCCCTTATCACTAGGATCAGGCAGGGCACACCATTAATGAATGCCTAGCCTTCAAGAAGAGACTCATCAGGCTGATAGATGAGAAAAGCATCACCAAGATGTAGGGACCACATTCGCTTTTGGTTTGTGACAACATTATCCCAACTGAAGGGATTATTCTGAACACTCGTATTTGGCATTACGACTTCACAATATTTAGAGACTTTTACGCCAGTATTTTCCATAAGTTGGTCAGCATTGGGAAGATTATCCCTGTCAGAACCAGAAGGGCTCAAATTGAAGGAGTTGGCCATCGCAAAATGTGCCTATACCATTCTGGAGCCTTAGGGCACGACATAGAAGAATGCGATACATTTAAGTTTGAGTTGGAAAATTTGGTCCAGAAGGGTGCCATTTGGTTGGTGCTCTCGTCTCAATATTACGATTTGGGGCCTTTAGGGCCAGAAAGGGTTGAACGGACAAACAACCTATATTGACCTTAAAAGAAAGGTCATTTTTTAGGTTGTTTTAGGGGATCCCATTTTTTGTATTTAATACGGATTTGTCCCCCCTCCCATTTTATGTAAACAGAACTACGCCGACCTGATGTCCCAAGGAGGGATACGCAGGAAGCCCATATCGGCCTGGTCACGAGTAGGTTTTAAAATTTATCTTATGTAAATCGAACTACGTAAGGGCCTGACTTCCCGCGGAGGGATACGTAGGCAATCTACATAAGACTCGTTCCCTATATATTATAAATATTATATTCCCCCCACTCACCAAAAACCAATTACCCAAAACCCGGTACAAGAGATCAATTGAGCATTTAAATCAAGCATATGATTATTTGTGTGCTAAGTGTTTTAAACTGCTATCTATGTGTGATATCATGATTTTCTTTGCATTATCTGACGAAACTAACTCTGTTTGCCTTCGAGTTATTCTTTTCTTATAAAAAGAGAAGTTGATTCGTCTCCACACTGCATACTTCACAAGATCCAAAGCTGCAATAACATCCTTATCCCTAAAAGATAGAGGCAACGAAAGATGACTGGCACTTCAGGGAACAAAACTACCCCTACTGACTTTGCTCTTAAAGAATCGCCTCTGCGCGAATTGCCTGAGTCATCACCTACTAAGGATGTCATGAAAATGATGTTTGAAAAAATTGCCCATTTTCAAGAAGAAGTGGCGCGAAACAAAGCTGCTAATGCTGCTCGAGAGGCCCCCGCTGAAGAAAGAAGGCCTCCACCGTTTTTCCATCTCTGTATTCACCATTACCCGATCACTTTCCCACTAGGTCCGTTATGACCACCATACCATTTACCCCATTCGATGGACACATTGGTGCCTCGAACCATACACCACCACCACCACCACCACTTAACACTAACTAAATTCCCGGGACTGCCCACTCCATCCCTTCTTACTCAACACCATAAAATACCCATCCCGACATCACTATACAACAAAGTATCATCCCAATACCAACCGACAATAGCACCCCTATTACCCGAACTCTCTATGTTGTTTCTTTTCATACACCTATCACACCAGATACCTTTTCACCCGATCAAGAAATGCATCATTCTGAGGAGATGGAAAAGGCAAAGAAGGCTGAGCAGGAAAAATAAGAAGAAAGGCTTGAGCGAAAAATGACCGCAATGTTGGAACGGTCCATGAAGACTACCCTCACGGGCAAAGGCCTGAGTTATGATGACTTGTGTATGCATCCCAACTTGGATTAACCCGAGGGCTTCAAAGTACCATGTTTTGAGTTGTTCTATGGAACGGGCAATCCTAAAAGACATCTGTGGGCCTACTGTGACCAATTGGTTGATGTCTGAGAAAACCAAGCGCTCATCATGACGTTGTTCAGCTGAAGTTTGGCTGGAGAGGCCTCAGAATGGTTCACAGCGCAAGACATACGCCGTTGGATCACATGGAAAAACATGGTTGCAACTTTCATGGAAAGGTTTCGCTTTAATATGGAGACAGTGCCGGATAGATACTATCTGGAGAAAGTAAAACAGAAGTCCACTGAAAACTTCCGCGAATATGCGAGCAGGTGGAGAACAGAGGCTGCCCGAGTACAACTTCCTATGGCAAAGAAGAACTTGTGTCGGTTTTCATCTGTTCACAACATATTTCTATGATAAAATGCTTTCAATGGCGGGAAGACCTTTCTCTGAACTGGTCAAAATGGGCGAGGCCATAGAAGATGGTCTCAAGACTGGCCAAATCATAAGCATGACCGGAAAATCCGATAGTTCAAGCTCAGCCGAGTTCATGCACAAGAAGAAGGAAGACGTGGCTAGCATATCCCACACTCCTAAACCAAAAGAAGGGAAGATTTCCCAATGGAAGCATACACTACACCTCCCCCAAATACCTATGTACCCACTTGTCATGACCAAAATCGATGAGCCGCGACGAGCACCTAATCTCTAGCGACAAAACACCCTTATAATCATACCTGGATAATATTGTATAATAAGGACCCACAAGTGACTCAATTTGGATTAAGCTAACTCATGAAATGATAATATCAGGAACTGTGCATGTGTGTGTGTGTGTGTATATATATATATATATATATATATATATATATATATATATATATATATATATATATATATATATAAATATACTGAAGATAACAATGCAAGCCAACTAGGCTGCCACATGAACTGTACACAAAAGAATAGGAGCTGACAAGGCTACATCACAAGTCATCTACACATAACTGTCTACAGACCTCTAATGGAATAAAACTGTAGAAAGGAAGGGATAGGGCCTCGTCGTACCCATATGCATATCTCAAAAGTAGCATACCAAAATGAACTGCTGCCCTGAATCAAGTGGAGGGCACTGACCACCGCCGGATGAATGTCCTACGGAGCTGGACCGCCTATCTGTCGACCTGTACCTGCAGGCATGAATGTAGCCTCCCGAATAATAGGGAGTCTGTACGAATAATGTACCGAGTATGTAAGGTACAATAATAACAAGTACATAGAAGTCGTGAGAGTCATCTGAAACATGAAAGCTAATCGTAATATATGAATGCATCTATAGTTAACATCTGAAAAGAGCTACATAACTTTGTATATCTGGGACTGCCTCTAAGGGCGTATGGTATGCATGGGTCATAATTTAACTGATAGTAATATGGAACGTACAGATCGATCTATATCTCATATAATCCAGCGTCCGGGATGATATCATATAATCTGGTGGTGCGGCCCGGCCATGTAGGCACGACGTAATCATACATCATCATCTATAACCCTCTCACCATAGTTGTGCTGCCTGACCATATAGGCAGGTGTAATCATACATCATCATCTATAAGCAACCCAACGTAGTGGTGCTGCCTGACCATATAGGCACGGTATAATCATCCATCATCACCTACAAGCCGCCCACCGTAGTGGTGCTGCCCGGCCATATAGGCACGGTGCAATAAAATAGTTGTACATATGTTTAAATGCATGAAGGACTCATGGAAAGTATACTTTAGACTACTATGGAAAACATATGACCTCTAGAAGCCATAGAAATAAAACCTAGGAAATCAAGGATATGATGAATCTTGTACCATCTAAGAGTAGAGTCTTTGGAACTCGCTCGCTTACTTTGTTCGTGCAGACAATAAGGATCATGCCAAAAGAATAAAAGGGACAGCCTTTACATACCTTGAAGCGTACCCAATCGTCCAACGTCTACTTCTTGAACTCGTAAGTCTACAACCAAGATAACATAGGCCACAGTTAGCCCCTTTATAACACCTACTATCCAATTCAAGTGAAAAAAAGAACTTAACGAATTTCGAGCAACATCTCCTTCATAACTCAATAATTCCTCAATTTCTAATTTAACTTAAATATCAACAACAATACTAACAACAACCATCTCAATAATTACATATCAAAATATAATCAAATCTACTCCAATTCATCCTTCAAATAGCCCTCAAGTCCAACTCTACCCTTATCTAACTTACAACCTTCATAACTATAATTCTCTTTACTTAAAGCCACTAAAACTCTTGATAATTAACTTAAACATGAAGGTAGGAATGATATACATACCTTGAGGATTCTAGGGTTCCAAGAATCAAACATCAAATCCAATTCCAAAGCTTAACAACTCCAATAGAACACTAGGAGTAACTTTCCCTTCACAAGCTCGGGTTTACGGGGCTTGAATCTTGGTAAATCTTTACTATGATGATGGAAAATATTGAGAGGGATATTCTAGGACTTTCTCTGATTTTGGCAGTGGCAAATAACAAGAATAAAATGTGAGGGTCAAATATATATAGAGGGAACTAGAAAGTTCCAGTGGTATGGGTCGACGGCTCGTTGACATGTCGACGGCTGGTCGACATGCTCTGTCGACCTGTCACCTGAAACTTCAGAGGCGGCGGAGTAGGGACGGTGCACCATGATGGCACGTCGACATGCCAATATCCCATCGATGGTGATTGAGTTCTGCAGACTCTCTTGAGTTGCTCCGGCTAGCATCGATTCGATTCGTTTAGTTTGAAATCCTATCAAATCTCAAAGAACGTATACTTACACTTTTTTAAACGCAGGGTAAGGCACTTAATTTCTCAAATACTCGGATACAGATCCCCATACTAAGGGTATAGACCACCCCTAAGCCAAGAACTGCTTGCGATGAAAATTAGAGGTGTAACATTCTCCACCCCTTAGAAACATTCGTCCTCGAATGTTTATACAAGTCATGGGCTATAAAAATTTTGGCAGAGTCTCTCCTATAAATATACCAATCGATCCTATACACAGCAACCCAAAATAATGTCACACGGGGCCACATGCCAAAATATACAACAACAACAACAACATGGCCTCACACGACCAATCATCATAACTATAAATGAAAGCAATACTTGGGGGAGATGGTGCCTCAAATTGAGCCTCCAGAGATGACGGAAACAAATACGGGTACCTAGCCATCATTTCCTCTTCAGCTTCCCAAGTCATTTCTTCAACATTATTATTTTTCCAATGAACTTTAACGGAAGCCACATCTTTGGTTCGTAATCGACGAACTTGCATGTCTAGTATAGCCACTGGTATTTCCTCATATGATAACTGCTCAGTCACCTGGATATCACCTACCAGTACAACCCTTGAAGGATCTCCTATATACTTACAGAGCATGGACACACGGAATACCGGATGCACAGACTCTAAATCAGAGGGTAGCTCTAACTCATATGCTACCTTACCCACTGTGCGAACAATTCTATATGGCCCAATGTATCGAGGGCTCAACTTACCCTTCTTGCCAAGCCTCATCACTCCCTTCATAGGCGAAATCTTCAGGAAGACCCAATCTCCTAACTTAAACTCTAACTTGCACCGCCGATTATCTGCATAGGATTTTTGTCGACTCTATGCCCCTAGTTACCTTTCTTAAATTACTTTCACTTTGTCAACTGCTTGCTGTATTAAATCTAGGCCTGCAAACTGATTTTCTCCAACATCGAACCATCCTATAGGTGACTTACATCTCCGCCCATATAAAGCCTCATAAGGAGCCATCTGAATACAAGAATGGTAACCGTTATTATATGCAAATTAAATAAAAGGAAAATCATCATCCCAACTACCTCGGAAGTCAATCACGCAAGCTCGTAGCATGTCCTCAAGTGTCTGTTTAGTAAGTTATACCTGTCTATCTGTCTGTGGATGAAATACAATACTAAGACTCACCTGAGTCCCCAATCAATTCTGAAAAGATTTCCAGAAGTTAGTTGTGAACTGCGCCTCTCTATCTGAAATAATGGCTGTAGGAACACCATGAAGTCGTACAATCTCTCTAAGATAGAGTTTCGCATAATCTTCAGCTAAATAAGTGGTTCTGATAGGCAAAAAGTTGGCTGACTTTGTAAGCCTATCAACTATGTCCCATATTGAATCATACTTCCGCTGAGTACAGGGCAAAACTATAATAAAATCCATATTTATTACCTCCCATTTTCATGTCGGAATCTCTCATTTACATGTCGGAATCTCCATAGCCTGTAATAAACCTCCGGGCATCTGGTGCTCTATCTTGACGTGTTGACAATTTGGACACCGGGCGACAAAGTTTGCTATATCTCTTTTCATACCGTCCCACCAATAAAATTTCTTGAGATCATGATACATCATTATTGTGCCCGAATGAATAGAATAGCGAGAATAATATGCTTCTCCCATAACCTGCTGACGAAGTCCTGTAACATTAGGAACACATAATCTACCTCGATACCTGAGTACTCCATCCTCTGTAATTACAAAGTGTGTTTTTTCTTTTTGAGATGTAGTATCTCGGTAATGGGCTAGAACAGGACCTTCGTACTGACGTTCCTTTATCTCCGCTACCAAAGATGATCTCGCGGTATTCTGGATCGTAATTCCTGCATCACCTGAATCTAACAGCCGAACTCCAAGCCTGGCTAATTGACAAACTTAACGGGCTATCTCCCTTTTCTCCGGCTGCACATATGACAGACTAACCATGGATTTAAGACTAAGAGCATTAGCTACTACATTAGCTTTTGCAGGATGGTACCGAATATCCATGTCATAATCTTTCAGCAACTCTAGCCATCATCTTTGTCGTAAATTTATGTCCTTCTGCTTAAAGATATATTGGAGGCTCTTATGATCAGTGTAGATGTCAACATGGGCACCATATAAATAGTGCCTCCATATTTTTAAGGCATGAATTACCGCAGCTAAATCAAGATCATGGGTTGGATAATTCTTCTCGTGCTGCTTCAGCTGTCTAGAAGTATAAGCAACAACCTTGCTATGCTGCATTCATACACAGCCCAAACCTATACCTAAAGCATCACAATATATCACATAGCCATTTGTTCCCTCTGGAAGAGTCAAGACGGGTGCTGAGGTTAACTTGTCTTTCAGTATATGAAAACTCCACTCACATGCATCCGTGCACTGAAACTTAGCTGATTTCTGAGTCAACTTGGTCAATGGGGTTGAAAGAGAAGAAAATCCTTTCACAAACCTTCTATAATATCCTGCTAGGCCCAAGAAGCTACGTATCTCCGTTGGTGTCGTGGGCCTTGGCCAATTCTTCACACCTTCAATCTTTTGAGTATCCAATCTAATTCCTTCATCCGAGATAATGTGATCAAGAAAAGCCATAGAGTTCAACCAGAACTCACATTTCGAAAACTTTGCATATAGCTTTTTATCTCGAAGAACTCTAAGCACTGCACGTAGATGATCTGCATGATCAGCCGCTGACGGTAAATAAACCAGAATATCATCTATAAACACGAGCACGAACAGATCTAGGAAGGTCTGAATACACGATTCATCAAGTCCATGAATACAGCTGGAGCATTAGTTAACCCGAATAACATAACACGGAACTCATAGTGCCTATATCTAGTCCTGAATGCCGTCTTCGGAATATCTTCCTCCTTCACTCTATCTTGATGATAGCCGAACCTTAAGTCTATCTTTGAGAAATATTTGGTGCCTTGCAACTGGTCAAATAAATCATCAATCCTCAGAAGCAGATACTTATTCTTTTACAGTCAGTTTGTTCAATTGTCGATAATCAATACACATTCGCAAAGAGCCATCCTTCTTTCTTACAAATAATACCGACGCTCCCCACGACAAATAAAAGCCCTTCTCAAGAAGATCCTTCAACTGCTCCTTTAATTCTTTCAACTCTGCAGGTGCCATTCTATAAGGAGGAATAGATATTGGCTGAGTATCTGGCAATAGATCAATAGTAAAATAAATTTCGCGTTTCGATGGAATGCTTGGAAGCTCATCCAGAAACACCTCTAGAAACTCATTGACCACAGGGACAAACTAGAGGGTCGCTGATTCTGCTTGAACATTCTGGACCCGAACTAAGTGATAAATATACCCCTTTCCGATAATCTTCCTTGCCTTAAGGTAGGAAATAAACCTACCCCTCGGCAAAGCAACATTAACCTTCCACTCTAGGACTGGCTCGTCGGGGAACTGGAATCGAACTACCTTTGTTATGCAATAAACATTAGCATAACTAGAAGCTAACCAATCCATGTCCATAATAATATCGAAATCAATTGTCACGACCCAACCCCGTGGGCCGCGACTGGTACCCTAGCTGGGTACCCGTACATACCTACTTAATCGAATTTCGTATCATATAGATTTTTTTTTTCTTTTCAAACAGATGTTACAGAAGTAGGCCGATACAGATACGGCACGCGCGCAAACATATATATACTTGAACATACAGAAATTTACAGATAAGCCGATAAGGCTAACATACGAATAACGTCATACAATCGTACGTACCTACCTGAACAGATGTAACCCGTAACCCACACATCTATCTACAGGCCTCTAACATACATACAGAATCATATGACGGGACAGGGCCCCGCCGTACCCAAAATTTCCATACATACAGAACATACAGATACCAGAAGATGTATATACCGAAGTACATGCTCCGAATCAAAAGAAGCTCTTCAAGATAGCAAAACCTGTGCCCTAGACTGGCGGCGGGTCACCGAGTACGTCTGTACCTGCGGGCATGTAACGCAGCCCCCGAAGAACCGGGGGTCAGTACAAAAATGTACCGAGTATGTAAAGCAGAAATATATGAAACAAAATCATGATCTGGACCGGAAGCGCAGAAATATACTAGACAGGCTCATAAGCCGGACAGACAGGGTCATAGTCCCGATAGACGGACAGAATCATGGTCCAGACAAACAGAATCAGAATCCCTACGGATATACAGAATCGGAATCCATACGGACATACAGAATCGGAATCCATACGGACATACAGAATCGGAATCCATACGGACATACAAAATCGGAATCCATACGGACATACAGAATCATAACCAGTCGGACAGACAATCCGGACGGACAGACAGAATCATAACCAGTCAGACAGACAATCCGGACGGACAGACAGAGTCATAGCCAGTCGGACAGATAATCCGGACGGACAGACAGAAGCGTAACCCGTCGGTCAGATAATCCAGACGGACAGACAGAAGCGTAACCCGTCGGTCAGATAATCCAGACGGACAGACAGAAGCGTAACCCGTCGGTCAGATAATCCAGACGGACAGACAGAATCATAAATCATACAGACAGACAGAATCATAAATCATACAGACAGACAGAATCACACATAGGGTACAGGAACGTGGTCACCACTCCTGCCATTGGCACCACTATACGTCAGATATCAGAAATTCTTCTCCGATCTCCGTCACACATCATAACATAACCACGGTACCCGGGGGCGGACAGATAACACAGCACCCCGAGCCCGGACACGTCATACTTCATAATATATCCTCGGTAATCGGGGACGGACATATACCACAGTACCCCGAAACCGGACACATCATACTTCGAAATTCACATATGGGGCTCGGCGGCCCATCCGCACGATATACATACCGGCCCGGGATCCGGTGAAAGGAATCATAGCGCATGCACGAACTGATTAATGAAAAACCACATACGTACAAATCGTCGTACAGATTCAACGGAACAGAAATAGGCCAACTGGCAGATCGAATCAAAGTATTTAGATAGTTTTCAAACTACGCACCTACACGTCACTTGGGGAGGCACGACAGATCATAACCCGAACTAGATTTTCAGATATCAAAACCATATTATGAGATTTACATAAAAACAGTCATATTATGTTCAAAATGATAGTTCAGATGTTGCCTGTGAAAAACGGACGGAAATGAGGCAATTTAGATCATTCACGGGGTATCGGGGCTCCGTGGGCCCACCTCGGACCAACTCGAGGCAAGATACATAAATTACTGATAAAAGACCTTATGAGGTCATCCATAATCATTCGAAAGTATTCCGACTCCGTTTAGGAAGGTTTCGTACAAAAGCATACTTTAAAGATATTTTATAAGGACATAGTTTCAATCTTACTGAAGGAATTGGAGCAGATTTCCATATCGAATTCCGAGGAACGGAGTCGTATTTAAGGCTCGCGGCCGAGCCTATTATGTTCAGAACATGCCTAAGAATGAAGGGAAAGACTTTACATACCTTAGCTGCGTCTTACGCTTGTCCAAATTCAATTCCCGTTTCGCTCAAAATCTACAAATGGTCACATTTACCAATTGTCAATAGTAAGACTTTTAGCATTCTTTAATTCATTATTTGTCTACAGAAATTTGGGCAGCATCTCCCCTGCTTATATGCCTAGCCCGAATTTTTAATTCAGCAGCCAACAACAACAACAACAATACCAACATCAATTATAATGTTTTCAACTCCAAAATATCTCATAAAACAGCCCACACGCTGTTTTCCAACTTTCATAACTAATTAACTCAGTATACAATTATTTAATCGCGCATTCTTCGTAAATAAACTAGTATTAGCACAAATAGTAAGAGATCCATACCTTTCTCCCCTTAATATTGCTTAATCTCCACTTTTCCACGCTAAATTTAGGCCACCACACACTGTTATTTGATTCTGCACCAATAATTATACGCTACCCGGACTGAAATTTGGAAAATTATACCTGGTTTGGGCTAAAATTTGATGGTGGAAAGTTGGGAAATTTTCTGGGATTTTTGGGGTGGTGTTCGTGGTTTTGGACTGAAAATGAGGGGGTCTCCCCCTCTTTATAATTGTTTTGGAAGCTGCCAGAAGCAGCTGGAAAAGTGCTCATCGCGATCGCGCTTCCTTCTGGCGCGATCGCGTAGAGTTAAATGATTTCCTTCTGCGCGTTCGCGCCCCCTCTGGGCGCGTTCGCGCAGGGTTAAAATTTCTGACTGGATGTTCGTTCAGTAAAACGGTCATAACTTTTGATCCCGATATCGTATGAGGGCCTACGACCTATGGATGGAAAGATAATTCAATTATCTACAACTTTTATTTCTAGACGTTTTCCCAAATTTCAAACTTATAATACCGTTTTTGCCCCTAGAAGTCAGATCATCCGAAAATGCTTCCTTATATTGTCCTTTTGGAGGGCTTCCACTTTGATTTGGCCCAAGGGTCCTTCTTGAGTTGTGTTTAACTTCACATATGTGATTCATATAATTTGTCACATGTCCCAAAAAAAATCTTGACGTGTGGGCCCCACCTCAGCTTACAAATAATTCGACGTTCGAAAATGCAGGATATAACATCAATCATGTCTAACTCAATAAAATTTGCTAAGGTATGGCGGTTACAAACTATCACAGCACAGCCTCGGTATACCCGCCTAGCTACAACTGGATCACTAACTGGCATCAACATCTCAAACGGCTCCATCAAATCAGGCTCTATCCGAAACTTACTAGCAACAAATGGAGTAACATATGATAAGGTGAAACCTGGATCAATCAGTGCATATACATCATAGGAGGAAACTGATAATATGCCTATAACTACATCAGGAGATGACTCACGATCCTTTTTACCGGTTAATGCATAAACGCGGTGCTGAGGGCCACTCGAGATAGATGCTCCACTCCTTCCTCTACCACATCCCGCTAGTGTCTGAGAAATATGCCAAGAGGGGCGTACTGATGAAGAAGAACTAGCTACGGACCCGGTGGACTGAACAATGCCTACACCACCCCTCGACGACACTCTTTCATCACATGACCTGGCTAGCCACAAGCATAATAAGCATCCGATCCAAATCGACACTGTCCGAAATATAATCTACCGCACTGGCACACCGCAGTACAACTGGTCTCATCTGTCCTGACTCTGGTCTATGCTGAGAGCCTGATGCTCTAGAACTCTGGCCCGCTCCGGAATAAGAAGACCGATCAAATCTAGGGCCTGAAAACCGCTGAGGTGCACTCTCTGCTGAATGAAATAAATACTGGGAATGTTGCTATCTCTATCGTCCCCTGAACTCACCAGCAATATCTAAGGACCTGGCCCTCTTACCATGGCCCCGGTCACGCTCGCGCTCTGTCCTCCGCTGACGCTTATGATCCTCTAAATTCTGTGTATATGTCTGTATGCGAGAAATATCTATGCCCGGTTGTAATGCAGCTGTCGTACACTCATCTATCAAATATGGCCCTAGAACTGCCACGAACCGATGAACTCTGTCCTCCATCTCAGCCACCATGGCTGGGGCGTATCTAGCCAAAGAATCGAAGTGTACACAATACTACTGAACACTCATACTGCCTTGCTCAATATGTAAGAACCTATCTGCTGGGGCCCGTCAGACTTCTGGTGGTAAATAATGACGAATAAAAGCATCTGAAAACTCTTGCCAAACGGTTGGAGGGGCATTCTCTCCCCTGGATAACTCCCATGCCTGATACCACTGCACTGTAACATCACGGAGCCTATAAGATGCCAGCTCCACTGACTCGACCTTATCTGTGTGCATAACCCTCAAAGTCTACTGCATATATCAATAAAGTCCTAAGGATCCATATTTTACTTTAACACAGAAAACTCTGGAGGATCTAACCCGAGGAAAGTCTTGACCCTCGCACTACCGGCTCGGTCTCCCTGATCAATACCAACTCCCTGCCGCTGAGCCTGAGCAGCTACTAATATGATTAATAATTGCATAGCATCTCACATATCCCGGCCTGGTGCATCTGGCTGAGGAACTGGAGCACTAGGGCAGGTGCTGGAGACGGGGTATGCGAAGTCTGGGATGGGCTCTCACTCTGAGACTCGCCCCGAGCCCTGGTAGGCTGCTGAGTACGACTAGTGGCCTCACCAGCCACTCATTTTCCCTTCTAGGCAGCTGTAGCTTTCTCGCGAGGTATCGGTCAAATCAGAACAAACTATTAGGAATCGAACTCTTAACACATGACTCTATCGCACGATCTAAGAGAAAAAGAATAACAATTTCCTAAATGTCCCGTAGCCTCCTATTTATAAGTGTGTTGCGCGATACACCCATAAACAAGACTCTACTAGACATGGTCTGTAGACAACCCTAGGACGGAACTGCTCTGATACCACTTCTATCACGACCGAAATCAATGAGCCGCGATGAGTGCCTGATCCCTAGCGATAATAACCCCTATACTTATACCTGGATAATACTACATAATAAGGACCCACAAGCGACTCAATCTGGATTAAACTGACTCATGAAAGGATAATATCAGGAACTGTGCATATATACATACATACATACATACATATATATATACTGAAGATAACAATGCAAGCCAACTAGGCTGCCACATGAACTGTACACAAAAGAATAGGAGCCGACAAGGTTACATCACAAGTCATCTACACATAACCGTCTACAGACCTCTAATGGAATAAAACTGTAGAAAGGATGGGACAGGGCGCCGTCGTACCCATATGCATATCTCAAAAGTAGCATACCGAAATGAACTGCTGCTCCGAATCAAGTGGAGCGCACTGACCACCGCTGGATGAATGTCCTAAAGAGCTGGACTGTCCGTACCTGCGGGCATGAACGCAGTCCCCCGAACAATAGGGAGTCAGTAAGAATAATATACCGAGTATGTAAGGCACAAGAATAACAAGTACATAGAAGTCTTGAGAGTCATCTGAAACATGAAAGTTAATCGCAATATATGAATGCATCTATAGCTAACATCCGAAAAGAGCTACATAACTTTGTATATCTGGGACTACCTCTAAGGGCGTATGATATGCATGTGTCATAATATAACTGATAGTACTGTGGAACGTACAGATCGATCTATATCTTATATAATTCCCGCATCTGGGACGATATCATAAGTTGCCCACTCGTGGTGCTGGCCGGCCATGTGGGCACGGTGTAATCATATATCATCATCTATAAGCCACCCACCGTAGTGGTGATGTCCGGCCATATAGGCACGGTGTAATCATTCATCATCATCTATAAGCCGCCTACCGTAGTGGTGCTGCCTGGCCATATAGGCACGGTGTAGTCATACATCGACATCGATAAGCCGCCCCCCATAGTGGTGCTACCTGGCCATATAGCACAATGTCATAAAATAGTTGTACATATGTATAAATGCATGAAGCACTCATGGAAAGTATACTCTAGACTACTCTAGGCAACATATGATCTCTGGAAGCCATAGACGTAAATCCTAGGAAATAAAGGATATGATGAATCCTGTACCATCTAAGAGTAGAGTCTTTGGAACTCGCTCGCTTACTTTGTTCGTTCAGACAATAAGGATCATGTCAAAAGAATAAAAGGGTCAGCCTTAACATACCTTGAAGCGTAATCATCCAACGTCTATTTCTTGAACTCATAAGTCTACAACCAAGATAACATAGGCCACAATTAGCCTCTTTATAACACATATTATCCAATTCAAGTGAAAAAAAGAACTTAACGAAGTTCGGGCAACATCTCTTTCATAACTCAATAATTCCTCAATTTCCAATTTAACTTAAATATCAACAACAATACTAACAACAACAATATCAATACTTACATATCAAAATATAATCAATTCTACTCCAATTCATCCTTCAAATAGCCTCAAGTCCAACTCTACCCTTATCCAACTTACAACTTTCATAACTATAATTCTCTTTACTTAAAGCCACTAAAACTCTTGATAATTAACTTAAACACGAAGGTAGGAATCATATACATACCTTGAGGAGTCTAGGGTTCCAAGAATTTAACTTCAACTCCAATTCCAAAGCTTAACAACTCCAATAGAACCTAGGAGCAACTTTCCCTTCACAAGCTCGGGTTTACAGGGCTCAAATCTTGCTAAATCTTCTCTATGATGATGGAAAATATTGAGAGGAATATTCTAGGACTTTCTCTGATTTTGGGAGTGGAAAATAATGAGAATAAAATGTGAGGGTCAAATAGATATAGAGGGAACTAGAGAGTTCCAGTGGTGCAGGTCGACGGTGAGGTCATCGGCGTGTTGACGGCTCGTTGATGTGCTCCGTCGACTTGCCACCTGAAACTTCAGAGGCGGCGAAGCTGGGATGGTGCAGCATGATAGCACGTCGACATGTCGATGGCCCAATGATGGTGACTGAGTTCTGCAGACTCTCCTAAGTCTCTTTAGCCCACGTCGATTCGATTCGTTTAGTTTCAAATCCCATCAAATCACAAAGAGCGTATACTTACACTTTGGTACACGCATTTTAAGGCACTTAATTTCTCAAAAACTCAGATACGGATCCACATCCTAACGTATAGACCACCCCTAAGCCAAGGACTGCCTGCGACAAAAACGAGAGGTGTAACACCACCCCTTACAACACGGTGCTCGTATATTAAGCGCAACCAACCTTCTAATCACCACTCCAAAATTACCAAGCTCCACAAAATTGCTTCCAATCACCTCCACAAAATTTCCAAGCTCCACACCCAAATTAACAAACTCCCCCACCCATCTACCGTACCCCACAACATAACAGTTACATCTTGAAAATTTTGTGTCATTTGCATTATGTGTAAACTAACGCAAGACTAAAGTGGACATGAAGCCCTTATAAGGTTAAGAAGAGTATTTGATAACTTTAAGTTTGTAACTTCAGGTTTTGGAGTCACGTGAATCGGCGGAAGTAAGTTCGTTGAAGGAATTGCAATTTGAGTCATGTTTTGGGAAGATTTCGTATCATTTGAGTTATACATTACTTAGCATTACCTTGAAAGGGAGATATAGGGCCCCTTAGATGATTAACTAAGTTTGATATAAGTACCAAGAATGTTCCATAAGGATTGGAGGTCAAACGAATCGAAAGGAACACTTTTCACTGAAAATTGGAGTTTGTGGACCAGTTTGCAGTTGTAAACTGAGTTTCCTGTGCAGCAAATTGGATGCAAACTCGCCAAAATGGATGGAATCACTGCCCAACATCCTCCCTATGGAGAGAATGGGAGATACGGCCGCATATCTAATATACTGAGCCGCATCTCCACCGCAAATTGATGCGGGAGGGCGACTTTGACCCCTTTTTAAATCCCAAAAGATCCAATTTTCATATCAAACTCCTACACTTATTTCCCCCCATTATTAAAGGGTTATTGAGAGTTATTGGAGGTTCCAAAACGTTCCAAACCTTTCCATATCATCAAGATAGAAGATAAACATCAAAACTCAAAAGATAGTCCATGAAAGGTGATTGTTCTTGTTTCTCTTCAAGGTGGTGATGAACTTGATCATGGAAAGAGCTGAGTAAGGTAAATTTCTTCCATTATAAGGTATGTTCTTCCTATTATTTACATGATTGAGTTGATATAAAGGTTTAGTAACTCTTGGAAAGGAAAAGAATTAAAGTGGAGAAGTCAGAAAGTGTTGAAGTGAAGAACATGACTATGAGATGAACTTGAAAAGGGATTTTGGATAAATTTGCGATTAAATTGAATATAACTTCTTGATTTTGATATTGTGGATGTTGTTATTATTGTTTGGGATTTTTTTTGTAATATGGTGGAAGTCGATAAAATAGGGGAAGTGCTACCCAAATTCCGTTAGCTCGTTAATTATACTGGTTTGAACTTAAGAGTGTTTCAAGACTTATCCTTGGTATGAATCCTCTTGAATGTAGATTTTGCGGACTTTGGAGGAGAACTCTAAGTAGTTAAGAAGACGTAAAGGTATGCTAAGGAAAACCCTTTTTTCTAAAGGCATGATTTCCTCATCGTGAATCCATCTAAGACATCTGTGATGTTCTATTCCTAGAAAATGTTAGAAGCTCATGACTTCCAAGATTCCTAAGATATTATTGTTAAAAGCTCTTCATAGTGATAAGGATAATGATGATGATAATGATTCCATAATAGAAATCGGGGGTTTACTAACTTTATGTCACCCCGGTAGAGTTGTAATGTTTCCTTTGGATGCTCATGTATGTTATATATGTATATATCTATTTTGTGACGCCGCGCTTACATGGCCGGGTATGATATCTATTGCGTGCACACCACCGCAGTTGGGTATGGACAACACCGATTCTTGATATGGTCGGGTATGGACAATACCAAGCCTTATTATGGCTGGGTATGGTGACACCGAGCCTTCATGGCCGCGTATAGTACTATCATATGTATATGTATGAAATGTTTCCTTAGAGAAAGGTTAAGTATGCTTGACAATCGTATTAAGAGGTATAAATTGTTTCTTTATCTTATGCTATCTTCATGCTTTCATCATGTTACTATTCATGCCTTACATACTCAGTACATTGTTCGTACTGACGTTCTTTTATTTGTGGACACTGCGTTCATGCCCAAAAGTAGACAAGGAGACAGACCAGACCTTTAGGCTGCTTCATCAGTGATTTCATAGAAGTGCACCATTTAATCTGGAGCTGCCGTAATTGGTATTATTCTTTTGTGTACATTATAGGAATGGCGGGATCCTGTCCCGTCTTTATGATATTACATACTCTTCATAGAGGCTCATAGACAGATGTGTATAACTAGGTGTCCCGTAGCCTTATCGGTTCAAATTTGTATATCATTTTTGGTGGCCTTGTCGGCTTGTATATATGAGCATAATTAATGATGTTTATATAAATGTGCTTATGTTCAATGAAACCTGTGTCATTTGGTTCATGGTAATTATGAGTTAGCCATGTGGCCCTCCTAAATATGATTATGATAGGTTCTCGGTAGGGTAGTTTCGAGTGCCCGTCATGGCCTTCCGGTTGGTTCGTGATGTTACACCCCGGAATATTTTGCGCTACCTAGACTGTAGACAGCTTAGTGTGAGCCCGAACAAGAGTAATGTCATGCGAGGATAAAGGAGAAAGGTTATACTATAAGAGTGAATAATGGTATATATATATATATATATATATATATATATATATATATATATATATATATATATATATATATATGATATGTGACAAATAAGACCATATGGGATGAATCGGTGCGTATGTCACTTGTCGAAAAGCCCTCGGTGCTGTAAGCCAAGTGGGGCCCACACACCGGAGTTTCATGAAGGACATGTGAAGAGCCATATGAGTAGTATATGGAAATTTGAGCAAGTCCTAAGAAGGACCCATAAGCCAAATATGGGCATAAGCCCTCCAAAAGGACGATTTAAGGAAATATTTTCAGATGAACTGACTTGGAGGGGTCAAAACGATATTATAAGTTTGGAATTTGGAAAGACACAAAGAACTAAAGTTGTAGATAATTGAAAGACATTTCCAACCATAGGTCGTAGGCCCTCACACGATATCGGGATCAAGCGTTATGACATTTTTACTGAACGAAGGTGCAAGCAGAAAGAAATAAGCCAGCGCGAACGCGCCCAAAGGAGGCGCGAACGCGCTGAAGGAAATATATGTCGGTCCAGACAGAACCTGGACCGTTCTATAAAAGGGGGAGGCCCCCTATTTTTCAACCAAACACACCCAAAACCTTCCCAAATCTTCCAGAATATTCCCCAACTTTCTCACACCCACTTTTTAGCCCAAACCAGGTATAATTTCCAAATCCCGGTCCGGATAGCGCATAGTTATTGTTGTAGAATCATATAGCACCGTGTGGTGGCCTAAACTTAGTGTGGAAAAGTGAAGATACAGCAATATTAAAGGGAGAAAGGTATGAATCTCTTCCTATTTATGTTAATAATGGCTTGCTCACAGAAATAGAACGGTAAAATGATTGTATGGTGAGTTGAGTAGTTATGGAAGTTGGAAAACAGCGTGTGGGCTGTTTTATATAATAATATGGTATGGGAAATGATGTTATTAATGTTGGTATTGTTATTATGGCGTTGGTTGTTGAATTGATAATTCGGGTTAGGCATATAAACAGGGGAGATGCTGCTCGATTTTTGGCAGAATATAGAATAGTTTGACTTGAAGCTTGGAATAAGTGTGTGGTAAAGAGGCTAATGTTAATGTAAATCCGCTTAAATGTAGACTTGCGAGCTCGGACGAATAAGCGTAGCTAATAGGAGGTTGAACAGGTATGTTAAGGCTCGTCCCTTTCTTTCAAAGGCATGACCGCTATGTTATGATTCCATAAATGTTTCCATAATCGCCTTGTTTTCAAAAGCTCGAAGTTCATGACTCTTAAAGCCTCTTATGATGTTAAATGGAATTTGTTCTATGATGATTGTGACGGTGATGATGATTCTCTTTTTCTTGAAACTCCGAAGCTATGATTTGAGGGCATTATGAGATTATTAAGCCATTCCATGAATCCCTTAACCGTATTTATTGTTGATGGTCTCACCTCATGTTACTCGTTCCTTCGAGGTGAGATATAGCGATGATAACGGTTCTATTTCCAGTGGTACCTAAGTTCATGATTCTCGAGACTCCCGTGACGTCGTCGATTTCATCTTGCGACGGTTGATCCTTAAAGGATTGATATGACGATAACGATAATGCTAATGATGACGTTAATTTCATTTATGTATTTTCATGTGTATGTATGTATGTACGTATGTATGCATTGCATCCCACTGATCAGCTGGGTATAACACCGTGTCCCGAAAGGGCCGGGTAAGATACCACCGAGTCCTGAAAGGCCGGGTAAGATAACACCGAGTCCCGAAAGGGCCGGGTAAGATAACAACATGTAAAATTCTATATGTATATAAATATTTGTATCTATATATATGATACCGCTCCTTAACGACCAGACGAGATCCTATATATGTATGGACATGTATGGAAAAGTTCTTAAAAAGCTAAGCATACACGACATTCGCCTTAAAAGGGCATTCAGAGGCATAGGTTGATCTCTTTTATATTATTTTATCCCCATACGTCCACTATATTATTTCCCCTGTTCGGTATTTATTGCTATGTCACTGTTCATGCCTTACATACTCAGTACATTGCTCATACTGACGTCCCTTCTTATGGACGCTGCGTTTCATGCCACGCATGTGTATGCAGATGAGTAGAGCATATTGCTAGGAGATGTTCCAGTTGGATTGGCGAGCTCCATTTCATTCCGGAGTGTTTCCAAGTCAGAGTATCTATGTTATGGTATCTTGATTGATGTTAGAGACTTTGCAGACAGAGTCACGTATATAGCATGTCAGTCTTGTAAGCGGCTCTGCAAGCCGATGTATCATTATGCATTATGCTACAAATTTCATATGATTATAAATTTTACTTGATTTGAGAACGATGAAAAGAATACTTTTGAAAAGCTTTCATTATGCATTTCATTTCGTGATTTAAGAGTCTAGTGAGATTATGAACATAACGAGAACCAGCGGGTTCGCTCGGCTCTAAGTAAGGGGTCAGGTGCCTATCACGCCCTATCAGGATTGGGGTGTGACACGTGACAAATTGGTATCAGAGCAGTTCGTCCTAGGGGTTGTCTGCAAAGTCGTGTCCAGTAGAGTCCTGTTTATGGTGTGAAGTGCGCCACATTTATAAACAGGAGGCTACGGGGCATCTAGGGTAGTTACTCTGCTTTCACATCTAAGATCATGTGATAGAGCCAAGTCATAGGAAATGAGATTCCTTATACTAACCTTCGATCTCAACAGAAGCACAATATCGACGAGAGAAAGTTTGTGATGATATGGGAAGTCACAGAGGTAAGTCACTTCGTTGAGGCTACGTTATCAATATATATATATATATATGATAATGGATCGGTTGACAAAGAGGTAAATCACTGTAAGTACAAAGTAGAGGAATTGATTAAATGAATCTCTTGATGATGAGTTCATTCATGAGTTTGTGAACTGGACAATTGAATGAATCAGTACAAAGGCAAGCAATGGCATGAAATATGTGTGTCGAGTAAGGTATGAATATTGCATGTATGATTGAGATGTAAAGATGAAGAATGAAAAGGGAAGGTAAATAAGAAGATATAACAGGGCAGATCGCTAAAGGATCAGGTACATCTCGAGGTGTGATATATGAGGTAAGTTTTGATATCTTTATTCTTTTACCGGAAACTGGGAGCCCTGGGTGGCTAGGATATGTCGTGCATATATATATATACCCTTTGAGACGTTGCTGGTATTTGTTGCATGCAGGTTTTGGATAGTAAGAATTACAAAAGTGACTCTGCCAGAATCTTTCAAAATCAAGTCATTTGGTTAGGTACACCTAACAGGAAGAAGCGTGAAAAGGAAATATCGTAAATAGACATTAAGTGGGATGTGTTGCTTTAGAGGAGTTTTGGATTTGGCATGGCCAGAAGAATGATCTGTGAGGAAGGTGAGTTATACGAAGAGAAGGTTATTATGACAAATTCAAAGATATTAAAGTATCGAAAGGATTATGGGATTACTTATACATTTAAGTCAAGTTAAAGAGTGTTACCGCAATTAGATAAGGCCTAATCTTGACATATTATAGATGTCGAAGCTATGGAGATAGTTGTATAAAAGTTGGATTGAGGGGAATAGTGGAGTTGCGTTAATAAGGTGATACAATCTGAAGGGACTACGCGAAGAGTTGAGGCCAAAGGTAGGATGATAAGCGAAGGACATACGCCTATGATATTACAGAAGAATTGAGGGGAAGTGCAAGGCAACTCAAGTTAGAATGTTAAGGAATGATAAGAGTGAAAGGACATAAGGCAAGATATGAATGTATCGTTGAGTTAAGCTAAATAGAACATAACGAAATTGAGATCCAAAGAGGACCAAAGATAGAACTAGAGTGCAAAAGGAAATGAAGCATTAAAAGATAACCAGAAGTGAAAGGAAAGAGGTAGGTAAGGATGATTACACGGAATGGTGTTTATGGTAAAGAGAAATACCAGAGAAAATTTGGAAGATTGGTAGTACTAAAATATGATTTAAAAAGGGAAAGGTTAACTCTAATGGATTGTGATACTGAAGTATCGATTGGGATAGATAACCACAAGTGAAATATGACAAGTCTATTAGTAAAATGAAGTAACAACATGACAGAGACAGGGACATAGAATACGAAGGTTTGTAACGAATGTGAATAACTTGGTATGATAACTTATGTGGTAAGCGTAATAGGGTCAATCAGAAAGAGTTACAGGTTAAGTATGGTTACTTCAAGAGGTTTATTTTGTTTTATAAGCAGTGTTACGAATGAGATCAAGAAATGGTACTCTATAGAATTGATTATGATTGGGATATAATGAGAACGTAGCAAGAACTGTAATACAAAGTAAGTAGAGTATAGCGAGGAAACGACTAAAGAGGTGACATGTTCTATGTGAATAGATAGTGAATGCAAGTGTGAAACCAATAAGCGAGCCATGAAGCAGTGGATAAGAAAACTTATAATACCTTGTTAGGGAAAGTTCATCATAGAGGTTTCACAATAACAAGGGTGATAACAAGCATGAGGGAATGACTACGAAAAGTGTTGGAAGAGAAGAATGGATTGTATAGAAGTAACATATTTTGAAGGACAAAGCGGTACTAAGTTAAGAATAGGGTTCCCTGTGCGAGGAATAAAGGATTAATTATAAAACGGAGTAAGTATGGGTATAGAAAGAAAAGGAAACATGAGAAGTACACAAGCTTAAGAAGTAGTCGTATAAAGGAAGCTGCGTCTTCTACGGATACCCTATACTAAGACAGAACAAGTAAAGTACATAAAGGGATAGGCTAGAAAAATAAATGTGTGGCTATGAGTTACGAGTTCACCATATGACGATAAAGTGATAAAGTAAGGCTGTCACCAATAACAAGTAAAGATATGATTATGATTGTCTTTGAAATCAATGCTGAGTACAACACAATAATAAAAGAGTATGACGTACAAGGGATATTAGTTGTGCATGAGACTTAAATCCTTGATAAGACAAGATGGCGGTTTAAGGGAAATGCATTTACGGTTACTGTAAGTCGATTACGGGAAATAGAGAAATGACTTGAGATGGAGAGAAAAAGGGAAGATGACGCTACCAGTAAATGCTGACTATTGAAGAATAGGATAAGTAACACCACATGGATGGTACAGACGGTTAGACATACTATTATTTTGAGTATCCCCATGGGACAGAGTTGTTAATTGGAGCGGAGGTAAACATTGACTCATAATTAATGGTTGAGCTAAGAAAAATACATCCTTGTTTGGATTGCTCCGTTGGCTGTACTACTAAATAATGCAACTGCAAGATGAATATGTGAATACTTCACACATGAATTACTGCAACTATAAATTATGAGAAATGGCATGAATATGATGCAGTATAATAAGGGAATTGAGGAAAGGGATACATGAATTCAAGATTGGAGGTGAGGTAATGAATTTACGAATGATATAAGTAAGACCCTAAAAGGGGGGAAGCAAGTAAGGAAAGCATAAGTATAGAGATTGAAACGACGAATCCTAAGATGTGACAAGTATATACCCTAAAAAAAAAGTGAGAGTTATACGGAAATGATATAGTTGTTATCGTTATACATTTCAGTATGGACATTAAGTGAATCGATGAAAGGAACGTATTAGGCTTAAAATTGAAAGTAAGGATTGAAGATCGAAGTGTGGATTTGTTTTGAAGGTCCCGTAAGGTAAGACTCATAAGGAGAAAACGAGTGAATAGAGTGCAAAGATTCTAAACGCACTCAGATATGAAAAACAGATATAGTTTGAAGTGAGAATTTTTGTAGAAGCGAAGTCAATAAGATCTAAGGGTTAGTTAGCGAAGGAATAGAGTGATTGAAGGGTATCTTTTGAGATTGGACTGAAAATAAGCAGTGAGGAAGAAAAGAAATTGAACGATATTGGTGTATTAGGACCTCCTTAATAAGGGGGGAAGAACATAATGGACTTGAAAGGAATTATGACGTTCTCAAGCTCCAGAAGGAGAAATTCAATAACTCAGGGCCAGAGTTCGAGGTGTATCGGCATATCAAGAAGGTATCAGAAAGAAATTGAAACGAATTGACAATAAATGTACCATGAGACATACATAGGA
Source organism: Lycium barbarum (assembly GCF_019175385.1). NCBI lineage: Eukaryota > Viridiplantae > Streptophyta > Magnoliopsida > Solanales > Solanaceae > Lycium > Lycium barbarum. Next base: position 19,423,401 of record NC_083343.1, read on the forward strand.
AGAAAGTATGAAAGACAACGTAAGAGAGTACTTCATGCCGACATGAGCTGCGATATTTCTAGACCATGGTTTGAACCCGTTGTATCAGGAGGAAGTGCATTGTACCTAAGTATGCAGCGACATGACCTAAAGGGTAATAAAGAGAGCAAGAAGGGTATACAAGCTAAGTTCACAAAGGATGAGGGAAAGGATGACGAATCCAAAAGATACTTAGGATGACGACAAAAGGGAATTTTAGCGCTGGAAGGGATAACAATTGTAGCAAAAAGGAACAACGATTGGTAGTTTGGAAATTCTTGAAAGAAAGAAAGAACGCTACTCTTATGAATGGAAAGAGATCATATACTATGGAATTATATGAACCATCAACGTAAAGTTATGCCTAACTACAATTACAAGAAAGTCACCCGGGAAGCCAATAAGGAATAACGACGGGTGAAGTGACCGCCAGTACAAGGAAATCAAAGCTATATATATATATATATATATATATATATATATATATATATATATATATATATATATGTTGTAAGAGGGTTGTAATGGAGTAAGAATTGTCGTAGCCCTATGTTTCTAGGTTGTATGGTAAGATTAAGAGAGGTAGTGACAAGATGTAAGAGAATAGGGAGCCAGACTAATGAACTACAGGGAATCGGTACAATATATATCTATGATCAACGGGTATAAAAAGGATGGCCCGATATGGTACCGAAGAGATAGACGCAAAGAGGGCGCTGTATATAAGAAAGGTAATTGCCCACTAACAGGGAAACAAGGAGCGAGAAAAAGAGAATACATATAGGAGACGAATAGTTATGGCACGGCAAGTCAAGACTACAATAATGGCGATAGAACGAGAGTGAGATACTAGTCAAAATCTGATCATATACATGAGGACAATGAAGTGAAATTTTTTTTTGATTGAAGACAATACAAGGGTTAAGGAAGAATGAGGAAAGACTGACCCAAGTTCTAGCTTAAGCAACCGGTAATCGAACCCTAAAGGAAGAATAACTGTTCTAAGGAATTAAAGATGATGTTGTGGGTTATCAATACTGCAACATTCGAGGACGAATGTTCCTAAGGATGGAAGAATGTTACACCCCGGAAAATTTTACGCTACCTAAACTGTAGACAGCTTAGTGTGAGCCCGAACAAGAGCAAGGTCATGCGAGGATTAAGGAGAAAGGTTATATTATAAAAGTGAATAATGGTGTATATATATATATATATATATATATATATATATATGATATGTGACAAATAAGACCATATGGGGTGAATCGGTGCGTATGTCACTTACCGAAAAGCCCTCGTTGCTATAAGCCAAGTGGGGCCCACACGCCGGAGTTTCATGAAGGACATGTGAAGAGACATATGAGTAGTATATGGAAAGTTGAGCAAGTCCTAAGAAGGACCCATAAGCCAAATATGGGCATAAGCCCTCCAAAAGGACGATTTAAGGAAACATTTTCGGATGATCTGACTTGGAGGGGTAAAAACGATATTATAAGTTTCGAATTTGGAAAAACACAAAGAACTAAAGTTGTAGATAATTGAAAGATATTTCCAACCATAGGTTATAGGCCCTCACACGATACCGGGATCAAGTGTTATGACCTTTTTACTGAACGAAGGTGCAGGTAGAAAGAAATAAGCCAGCGCGAACGCGCTGAAGGAAATATATGTCGGTCTAGGCAGAACCTGGACCGTTCTAAAAAAGGGGGAGGCCCCCTATTTTTCAACCAAACACACCCAAAACCTTCCCAAATCTTCCAAAATATTCCCCAACTTTCTCACACCCACTTTTTAGCCCAAACCAAGTATAATTTCCAAATCCCGGTCCGGATAGCGCATAGTTATTGTTGTAGAATCATATAGCAGCGTGTGGTGGCCTAAACTTAGTGTGGAAAAGTGAAGATACAGCAATATTAAAGGGAGAAAGGTATGAATCTCTTCCTATTTATGTTAATAATGGCTTGCTCACAGAAATAGAACGGTAAAATGATTGTATGGTGAGTTGAGTAGTTATGGAAGTTGGAAAACAGCGTGTGGGATGTTTTATATAATAATTTGGTATGGGAAATGATGTTATTAATGTTGGTATTGTTATTGTGGTGTTGGTTGTTGAATTGAGATGGTCTCACCTCATGTTACTAGTTCCTTCGAGTGAGATATAGCGATGATAACGGTTCTATTTCCAGTGCTACCTAAGTTCATGATTCTCGAGACTCCCGTGACGTCGTCGATTTTATCTTGCGACGGTTGATCCTTCAAGGATTGATATGACGATAACGGTAATGCTAATGATGACGTTAATTCATTTATGTATTTTCATGTGTATGTATGTATGTATGTACGTATGTATGCATTGCATCCCACTGATCAGTTGGGTATAACACCGAGTCCCACATGGGCCGGGTAAGATACCACTGAGTCCCGAAAGGGCCAGGTAAGATAACACCGAGTCTCGACAGGGCCGGGTAAGATAACAACATGTAAAATGTTATATGTATATAAATATTTGTATCTATATATATGTTACCGCGCCTTAACGACCGGACGAGATACTATATATGTATGGACATGTATGGAAAAGTTATTAAAAAGCTAAGCATACACGACATTCGCCTTAAAAGGGCATTCAGAGGCATAGGTTGATCTCTTTTGTATTATTTTATCCCTATACGTCCACTATATTATTTTCCCTGTTCGGTATTTCTTACTATGTCACTGTTCGTGCCTTACATACTCAGTACATTGCTCGTACTGACGTCCCTTCTTGTGGACGCTGCGTTTCATGCCATGCAGGTATATACAGACGAGTAGAGCATATTTCTAGGAGATGTTCCAGCTGGATTGGCGAGCTCCATTTCTTTCCGGAGTGTTGCCAAGTCAGAGTATCTATGTTATGGTATCTTGATTGATGTTAGAGACTTTGCAGACAGAGTTACGTATGTAGCATGTCAGTCTTGTAAGCGGCTTTGGAAGCCAATGTATCATTATGTATTATGCTACAAATTTCATATGATTATAAATTTTACTTGATTTGAGAACGATGAAAAGGATACTTTTGAAAAGCTTTCATTATGCATTTCATTTCGTGATTTAAGAGTCCAGTGAGATTATGAACATAACGAGAACCAGCGGGTTCGCTCGGCTCTAAGTAAGGGGTCTAGTGCCCATCATGCCCTATCAGGATTGGGGTGTAACACGTGACAAATCGGTATCAGAGCAGTTCGTCCTAGGGGTTGTCTGCAAAGTCGTGTCCAGTAGAGTCCTGTTTATGGTGTGAAGCGTGCCACATTTATAAACAGGAGGCTACGGGGCATCTAGGAATGATTGACCTTCTTCTTCCTCATAGATCGTACGATAGAGCCATGATATAAGAATTTTCCTTTTCCTAACCGTGAGTTATGTTTTCAGCAATGCCTGTGAAGAGAAAAGTTACAGTAGCCCAAAAGGACAAGACAATGCCAAGTAGGAGAACTGAGCGGGTACCGCCGATAGAGGAGGGTGATTCTCATAATAAGGTTCCATCTCGGTCCTCTCACTCACCGCCTGCTTCAGATGAGCATGAAGCAGCCTCAGCTCTAGCTCCAGCACCCCCATCGGTGACCCAGTGATAGCTAGCAAGGTATATAGAAATACTGTGGTTGTGATTTGTGACCGTCATACTATGGCTGATCTAAATGAGCTGAGTATGGTAGATTTTGATGTTATTATGGGTATGGATTGGTTGGTTTCTTACTATGCCAATATTGATTGTAGAACCAAAATAGTTCGTTTCCAGTTTTCGGGAGAACCAGTTTTAGAATGGAAGGGCAATACAGCGTCTCCGAGAGGTAGGTTTATTTCCTATCCCAAAGAAAGGAGGATGATTGCTAAAGGTTATATTTATCATTTAGTCCGGGTTTAGGATATAAAAGCAGAGTCGCCAACTCTTAAATCTATCTCTGTAATGAATGAGTTTCCAGATGTGTTTCCGGATGAGCTTCCAGGCCTTCCACCCGAACGAGAGATTGATTTTGCTATTGATGTGCTACTGGATACTAAGCCCATATCTATTCCTCCTTATAGAATGGCTCTTGCAGAGTTGAAGGAGCAATTGAAGGATTTGCTTGGGACAGGCTTTATTAGGCCTAGTTCGTTACTGTGGGGAGCACCTGTGTTATTCGTAAGAAAGAAAGATGGCTCCTTGCGAATGTGTATTGATTATAGACAGCTGAATAAGGTGACGATCAAGAATAAATATCCGCTTCCAAGGAGATGATTTATTTGATCAATTGCAGGGTGCCAAATGATTTTCAAAGATATATTTAAGATCCGGGTATCAGCAGGTGAGAGTTAGGGATAAGGACATTCCAACGACAGCCTTCAAAACTAGATATGGTCATTTTGAGTTTCCGGTAATGTTGTTTGGATTTGAGAACTAATGCACTGGCGGTGTTCATGGATTTGATAAATAGTATGTTCAGGTCTTTTCTTGATTCATTTGTGATTGTGTTTATCGATGATATCCTGGTATACTCTCGATCTGAGACAGAACATTCAGATCACTTACGTACTGTCCTTAGAGTTCTTCAAATTCGGGAGCTTTATGCAAAGTTTTCAAAATGTGAGTTTTGGTTTAATTTTGTGACTTTTCTGGGGCACATTATTTGGTTTGATAGTATTCGAGTGGATACCCAGAAAATTAAAGCTGTGAAGACTTGGCCGAGACCTATAACACCTACAGAGGTTTGTAGTTTCTGGGCTTGGCAGGTTATTACAGAAGATTTGTAGAAGTTTTTTTTTCTGTTTCTGCACCATTGACGAAGCTGACTCAGAAATCAGATAAATTTCAATGGTCGAATGCATGTGAGCGCAGTTTTCAGGAGCTGAAAGATAGATTGACTTCGGCCTCTGTTCTGACAATTCCTGAAGTGTTGGAGGGCTGTATTGTCTATTGTGATGCTTCAGGAGTAAGGTTAGGTTGTGTGTTGATGCAGCACGGTAAAGTTATTGCTTATGCTTCAAGGCAGTTGCGGAAACATGAGAAAAACTATCCAATCCATGATCTAGAGTTAGCTGTTGTGATTCATGCATTGAAGATATAGAGGCCTTATTTGTATGGTGTGCGTGTTGATATTTATACAGATCATAAGAGTTTTTAGCATATTTTCAAGCAGAAAGAGTTGAACTTGCGGCAAAGGCGATGGTTGGAGCTGTTGAAAGATTATGACGTCAGTATCCAATATCATCCAGGGAAAGCGAACATCGTAGCTGATGCTCTTAGCCGTAGATGTATGAATAGCTTATGTGACGTTCAGCCAGAGAAAATAGAGTTAGCTCGTGAGCTTTAGCAGTTATCTAGCCTAGGAGTTCGGCTAACGGAATCGGGCAATATGGGAGTTTCCATTCAGAATTCAGCTGTTTCGTCACTAGTGGTTGAGGTGAAAGAACGCCAATATGAGGATTCCATATTAGTTCATTATAGAAATACACTTCCTCAGAAGAAAAAGTCATCCTTTGAAATTTCTGTACATGGATTTCTCAGGTGTCGAAGCAGATTGTGTGTTCCTGATGTTGCAGGATTACGTCATCAGATTTTGGAGAAAGCCCATTGTTCCTGTTATTTTGTTCATCCGGGAATGAAAAAAATGTATCATGATCTTAAATCCATATACTGGTGGGACGGAATGAAGAAAAACATAGCGGAATTCATAGCTCAATGTCCAAACTGTCGGCAGGTAAAGATTAAGCATCAAAAGCCCGGTTGACTGTTGCAAGCTATGGAAATTCTGACTTGGAAATGGGAAGTGATTAATATGGATTTCATAACAGGCTTGTCTCGTTCTCAGCGTAAGTATGATTCTATATAGGTAATTGTGGATAGACTTATGAAGTTAGCTCATTTTTTACCAGTCAGAACTACATACTCAGGTGAAGATTATGCAAAGCTTTATATCAAAGAGATAATACGACTCCATGGTGTTCTAGTATCCATGATTTCTGATAGAGGAACTCAATTCATAGCTAATTTCTAGAAGTCCTTCTAAGAAGGTTTGGGGACTCAGGTGAGTCTTAGTACAACATTTCATCCACAGACTGATGGACAAGTGGAGCGCACCATTCAGACTTTTGAGGATAAGTTACAGGCATGTGTGTTAGATTTTGGACGTAGTTGGGGTGATCACTTACCGCTTGTAGAGTTCGCTTATAACAATAGTTATCATTCCAGCAATCAAATGGCCCCGTATGAGGCTTTATATGGGCGCAAGTGTCGATCACCGGTTGGGTGGTTCGAAGTGGGAGAAACTAAGTAAGTAAGGCCAGATTTGATCCAGCAAGCCATGGAAAAAGTAGAGCTTATTCAGGATCAACTATTGATAGCTCAGAGTTGTCAGAAATCTTATACAGATAATCGCCGATGAGACTTAGAGTTCCAAGTTAGTGACTGGGTATTCTTGAAGGTGTCGTCGATGAAGGGTGTCATGAGATTTGATAAAAAGGGCAAGCTTAGCCCTCGGTATATTGGGCCTTACAAAATTATGCGCAAGGTAGGCCAGGTGGCTTATGAGTTAGATCTACCTTCGGATTTAGAGTCAGTCCATCCGGTTTTTCATGTATGGATGCTCTGTAAGTGCATTGGAGATCCTTCAAGAATTGTACCTAGGGACGATGTCCAAGTCACCGAGCAATTATCCTATGAAGAAGTTCCCATGGCTATTCTAGATAGGCGAGTTCGGAGGCTCAGAACTAAGGATGTAGCTTCAGTTAAAGTTTTATGGAGAAATAATAATAGAGAAGAAATGACTTAGGAAGCTGAGAAAGATATAAATTTCAGGTATCCACATTTTTTTTCAGTCCTAGAGGATATTCAGACAGAGGCACCGTTGTCTTCAGGTATGTAATACTTTCATTTGATGATTTCTTGGTCGTGTGTGGCCGTTATTGTTGTTGTTATTATAGCCCTGTGAGGCATTGTATATTTTGGGCTATTGTGATAGGATGGTAGTAGCATAATTACAAGGGAAACTCTGGTGAAATTTTCGTAGAATCCCTAAGTGACTAACATTCGAGGACGAATGTTCTTAAGGGGGGGAAGAATGTTACATCTTGACATTTTGTGCCGTTTGCATTATGAGTAAAATAACGCAATCCTAAAGTGGACATGAATCCCTTATAAGGTTAAGGAGAGTATTTGATAACTTTAAGTGTGTACCTTAAGGTTTTGGAGTCACATGAATTGGCGGAAGTAAGTTCGTTGAAGGAATCGAAATTTGAGTCAGGTTTTGGGAAGATTTCGTATCATTTGAGTTATACAATGCTTATAATTACCTTTATAGGGATCTATAGGTCCATTTATATGGTTAATGAAGTTTTATCTAAGTGCCAAAAAGATTCCATAAGGATTGGAGGTCAAACGAATCGAAAAGAACACTTTTCACCGAAAATCGGAGTTTGTGGACCAGTTTGCTGTCATAAACTGGCCTCAAACTCAACAAAAGGGATGGCCTCACTTCCCAACCTCCTTCCTATGGATAGGAGGGGAGATTCGGCCGCATCTCCACCGCAAATTGATGCGGGAGGGCGACTTTGACCCCTTTTTAAATCCCAAAAGATCCTATTTTCATATCAAACCCCCACACTTATTTCCCCACATTATTAGAGGGTTCTTGAGATTTCTTGGAGGTTCCACAACATTTCAAACCTTTCCATATCATAAAGAGAGAATATCAACATCAAAACTCCAAAGATAGTCCATGGAAGGTGATTGTTCTTGTTTCTCTTCAAGGTGGTGATGAACTTGATCTTAGAAAGAGTTGAGTAACGTAAAGTTCTTCCATTATAAGGTATGTTCTTCCTATTATTTACATTATTGAGTTGAAGTAAAGGGTTAGTAACTATTGGAAAGGAAAAGAATTAAAGTGGAGAAGTCAAAAAGTGTTGAAGTGAAGAAGATGACTATGAGATGAACTTAAAAAGGGAATTTGGATAAATTTGCGATTAAATTGACTATATTCTTGATTTTGATATTGTGGATGTTGATATTGTTGTTTGGGAGTTATTTTGTAATATGGTGGAAGTAGATAAGATAGGGGAAGTGCTGCCTAAATTCCGTTAACTCGTTATTTATACTAGTTTTAACTTAAGAGTGTTTTCAAGACTTAACCTTGGTATGAATCCTCTTGAATGTAGATTTTGCGGACTTTGGAGGAGAATGCTAAGTAGTTAAGAAGACGTAAAGGTATGTTAAAGCAAACCCTTCTTTCTAAAGGCATGGTTTCCTCATCGTGAATCCATTTCTTAAGACATTATAGATAAAAAGCTCTTCATAGTGATGATGATAATGATTATGATGATGATGATGATGGTGATTCCATATTAGAAATCGGGGTTTACCGACTTTATGTCACCCCGATAGAGTTGTAATGTTTCCTTTGGATGCTCATGTATATTATATATATATATATATATATATATATATATAGTTATTTTGTGACACCGCGCTTATATGGCCGGGTATGATATCTATTGCGCGCACACCGCTGTAGTTGGGTATGGACAACATCGATTCTTGATAAGGTCAGGTATAGACAATACTGAGCCTTATTATGGCCGAGTATGGTGACACCGAGCCTACATGGCCGCGTATAGTACTATTATATGTATATGTATGAAATGTTTCCTTAGAAAAAGGTTAAGTATGCATGACCATCGTATTAAGAGGTATAAATTGTTCCTTTTTCTTATGCTATCTTCATGCTTTCATCCTGTTACTATTCATGCCTTACATACTCAGTACATTGTTCGTACTGATGTCCTTTTATTTGTGGACGCTGCATTCATGCCCAAAGGCAGACAGGGAGATAGACTAGACCTTTAGGCTGCTTCATCAGTGATTGCATAGAAGTGCTCCATTTAATCGGAGCTGCAGTAGTTGGTATTATTCTTTTGTGTACATATATGGGCATGGCGGGGTCCTGTCCCATCTTTATGATATTACATACTCTTCGTAGAGGCTCATAGATAGATGTGTATAGCTAGGTTTCCCGTTGCCTTATCGGTTCACATTTGTACATCATTTTTGGTGGCCTGTCGGCTTGTATATATGGGCATAATTAATGGTGTTTATATAAATGTGCCTATGTTCGATGGAACTTGTGTCATTTGGTTCACCATTCTCCATCAACACACAACCCAAATCAATTCTGGAAGCATCACAGTAAACTACATAGCCACTAGACGCTGAAGGTAGAGTCAAAATAGGAGTTGAAGTCAATCTCGCCTTAAGCTCTTGAAAGCTCTTTTCACAGGCTTCAGACCATTGGAACTTAGCAGTCTCCTGAGTTAATTTCATCAATGGTGAGGCTATTGATGAGAAACCTTCCACGAACTTCCGATAGTAACTTGCCAAACCCAAGAAGCTATGAATATCCATCGCACTCGTGGGTCTTGGCCAGTCCTTAACTGCAATTATTTTTTGCGGATCTACCTTAATACCTTCGATAGACACTACATGGCCCAAGAAAGCTACAGAGTTAAGCCAGAACTCACACTTAGAAAATTTTGTACAAAGCTTGTTCTCCTCAAGCGTTCTAAGGTTATTCTCAAGTGATCTTCATGTTCCTCGCGACACTTTGAATATACCAAAATATCATCAATGAAGACAATCATGAAACGATCAAGAAAATTTTTGAACACACGATTCATTAGGTCCATAAATGCAACAAGGGCATTCGTCAGACCAAAGGACATCACCAGAAATTCAAAGTATTTTTGGAATATCTTGCTCCTTTATCTTTAGCTGATGGTATCCAGACCTCAAATCAATCTTGGAGAAGAACTTAGCACCCTGAAGTTGGTCGGACAGGTCATCTATCCTAGGTAAATGATACTTATTTTTAACGGTCACGTTATTAAGCTGATGATAATCAACTCACATTCTAAGTGAACCATCTTTTTTGCTGACAAACAGGACCGGAGCACCCTAAAGTGAGGTGCTTGGTTGAATAAAACCTTTATCCAATAATTCCTTCAATCGGTCTTTCAACTCACGTAGCTCTGCGGGAGCCATACAATATGGTGGAATTGAGATTGGTTGAGTATCGAGAATAACATCAATCCCAAAACCAATAACTCTATCAGGCGGAATGCCTGGAAGATCTTCTAGAAATACCTCTTGAAATTCATTAACTATATGAATAGACCCAAATTCGGGTACTATGGCTTTAGTGTCATTGACAACTACTAGATAAAAAATACACCCTTTCGAGATCATTTTATGAGCCTTAAGATAAGAAATAAACCTACCTCGAGGATTAGCAATTTCACCTTTCCACACAATAACTGGTTCATTAGGAAATTCAAAATGAATTGATTTATGCCGGCAATCCACTTTGCATAACACTCATACAACCAATCCATCCCCATAATCATATCAAAATCTACCATCTCTAGTTCAAACAAGTTAGCTATAGTCTCACGATCTATAATTACAACTACACAGTTTCTATAAACTCTAGAAGCAATAACGGGAACACCAGCAGGGGTATTCACAGAAAATGGTTCTAACAATAGTTTGGGCTCCACCCAAAGCCAAAAGCAAAATATGGTGTCACATAAGAGAGATTTTAACCCGGATCAATCAACGAATACGCTTCAAAAAAGAAAATAGTATACTTATGACCACGGCATCTGAGGTTTCAGCTGCCTCCCTGTGTGTTAACCCATAAAGTCGAGCTTGTCCCCGTTAACGGTGTTAGCAACCGCTTTACTAGTCCCATTAACACGAGCATTAGGAACATTGTTAATATTGCCAATAGGAGAATTCTTAGCAGCAACAGAAGCAGATAGATTGTTTCTCTGGCCAGAAGAGTTAGCCATTTCATGTAGCCATTTCCTACACTCCCTATTGATATGACCCCTTATACCACAATGGTGACAAATACGATCCTCCCATCTAGATGAGTGTTGGTTACTACCTTGCGAATACCTGTTCCGATAATTATTCCTCTAACCTTGTCTAATGGACGGAGCACTGACATTAGAGTAAGCACCAGTCTATATAGGTGCAGAATACCCTTTCCTTTGCCCTCCATTTTGTGAACCACTGAAGCCACCTGCAGATCGGGCCTTCTTACTTTGTTCCCTTTCTAATCTCTCTTCACCCTTCCAATTATCTTGTTGTTCGGCGAACCCAGCGGGGGAGAAAAATGTGCAAGTAGGGTACATAGAAGCAGCAGCACATGTAGACTTGATACGTGGCATCAACCCACGCATAAATCGTCTCAACTTGTGTTTTTCTAACGGAATCATATACATTGCATACCTCGCCAGATGAGTAAACTTCAAACTATACTCAAGAACGGAAATAGTGCCCTGCTCAATCTTCTTAAACTTAGTAGCCAGAGCAAATCTTTCCTTGTCAGACATAAATCTCTCCATGAATGCCTCCTCAAATTCAGCCCAAGTAGGAGCTAGTGCATTATTACCCTGCTCAGTCTTCAAACCAAGCATAAGAAACATCTTTCAGTTGGTATGCTATAAATTCCATAGTTTCAAAACCATGAGCACCCATTGCCCTTATAGCTTTGAAAGCCTCATCCATAAAGTACTGGGGATCATCTTTCTCTCGTGAACCTATGAACTTGGGTGGATTCAACCCCAGAAATTTCTTAAGTCTTCCTCCCCCACCAAGTGTCGGATCCCCACCCCTACATTGATGTTGGGCTGCCACGACGGTGGTAAGCATCTGGATTGCATTCTGCATCGATCCAATATCAGCCATGCCTGTAGCTGGGGAAAGTGGTGCTGGCGGTGGTGCCTGGTCTCCATTGTTATTTTCAACCCTAGCATTAGTTTCAGCAGTGGTGTGGTTAGTGATCCTAGCAACTCGTCCGCCAGATGATGAATTAAAAGCACCATTGGTTTCTTGGTTAGCAGCTCTGGTACAAGTCAAGGCCATTTCTGCGAGGCACAAATTAACGAACACGTCAGAATGATCCTAACGGAAGTTCAAGCTCTAAAGCACCATCTAGAATAAAGAAGAATAAGGAACACCTATAAATGTCCAGGTAGTCTTTTGATCATACAAGTGATCAAGCTGCACAAGGAAGACCCTACTGGACACAGCTCCATGGACACAGACAAATCCTGGGACACAACTAAACCTAGGCTCTGATACCAAGCTTTTCACACCCCAAAACCCACCGTAGGCGCATCAGGCATTTGATGCTATGAACAATACTGGAAGGATACTATGAACAACACCGAAAACACCTTATAAAATCAATAAACGTCTAATCTCTTTCGATAATCTTTCAACAATTGTATGAATAAGTTTTAAATAGCTAACTAACTCATAGACACCATCATTAAAAAAATCAGTGGAAGTCTATCATAAATGTATCATCATAAAACGTAGCAACACCCAAAGTGTCAAGCAATGACTTCAACAACTACCCACAGAATTAACATCTATCTATGAGCCTCTAAGATGATAAATAAAACATAATCTAACTTCGAGACGCATCCCAAAAAACTAAAACAATAACTAAGATAGGATAGTGCCCCACGAACAAGCATGTGGGCTCACCAAATAGTCCAGAAAGTAGCAAGCTCTCCTAATCCGCGCGAGTATCGCGAGCTTGCTCCTTAACGTTACCTAGCACACCATAAAAAAACAATGATATGCTTAAGTACTCGGTACTCAGTGCGTGTCTCCGGGACAATAGTTAGTATAACAAAATAATATAATAACGATGAGTAAAACAGTGTCAATAAAAGCAGTTTGAAATTTAGAGATAGAATAAATCCTCAAACTTAGTAACACTATTAATGAAAACCTTTAAATCAGAAATAAATCAATTTCAACTTATTATGTCGGTTATCACATTTAAGTTTTTCAATCATGAACTCAAGATCATCAAAAAACTACTCACAGGCAACCAAAGTATAACACAAGCCAATGCAGGCCCAAATCAATATAACAAAGGGATGACCATTTAAGGTTTCGTAAACTGCATATAAGCACCACATATGGGTTATCTACCCCAATGGCTACCCTTCCTCCCGAATAGTTAGGCAAAGACCACATTGGGATTGTGAATCATCGATGGCCACTTTTCCTTTCGAATGGCTAGGTTAACCCCACTAGGATCCATAGTGACTACCCTTCCTCCCAGGTAGCAAGGACAAACACAAACAGTAGAATCATAGCATAAAAGCTGAATCACAATCAAAGCATGGAGGATGATTTACTCATTATGAATTATGTTCATCATCCCTTTAATAGGGGTATACAAACGTTATCAACTGATTTAGAAATCATATTCAACCATTATTCATTTACGACTCAACTCAACTCGTTCATAGTGCAAAAATTTTCAATTGTTACTACCATTCAAGTTCTTGTGCAAAACATCCCTTATGGGGTAATTCAAGTTCAGGTTTCAGGTTTTATACTTCAGTTCAACAACCAATAGATTGAAAACAATGATTTCATATATAGAATATACCATTTAAGTTTCCTTGAGGGCTTGTCCCTGATACGCTCAAATCACACCTATTAATGGTCTAACGTGGACGTTGTCAAATATAGTAACTCAACTAGGTTGGGGTCGAATCCCACAGGGAATATGGTGTGAAAAGGTTAATAAACTCTTAGAGTGCTTAATTTAGGTCTAATGTCTTAATCCGATGATTTTGGTAAAAGTTTGATTTTTTATGACTAATTGCTTTGGGTGGTAATTTATGGTAAAATAAACTAAAGTTGTGTCCCCGTTAGATAAGGTGTATGATCTTGATATACTTCTAATGGATCATTATATGAATGCGCTTAACCTCTATATGAATCTTTACTGTTTCCCAATAACTAAAGATTATCTCTTTTTATGATTTTTCCAAATATAAGAAAGTAACAATGAAGAATGGTTAATTATGCCAAGTAAATTCTTCTTATTCCTAAGCGAATTTATTAAATAAAGTTTAGAGCTTTGAGTCCTTGTTCTTTATTCTTACCAACCCTAATAATTTTCCCAAATAAATCAAGGTTTGTGGCTTTAATCAATGTTTGCAACCGTTAATTATAAATGAAGAATGAAGAATAAATAAACCCTAATAATCCATTATTTGTATATCAATCACAAAACACCCATCATTGGGTTCACAACCCTAGTAAGGGAATTTAGCTACTCATGACAAAGAACAAGAAATGAGAAATTGAAGAATTCATAATTGCTTACTTTGGAAGAAAAGAGGAATTGATAATACTTGAATTGATGTTTGAATCTTGAAAAACTATAGAGTATTTGATATTCTAAGTTAAGAGACAAAAATATAATAACTGATAACTATTAAAACCCTACAATGACTATTTATAGGTTCTGAAAACGTGAAAGTTACAGATTTGCACTTTGGTCCCCGTCGATACGAAATACGGTCCGTAAATTGAAACACGGACCCTAAACCAGTTTACGACCAGGTCTTCCTTTAAGATTTGAACAACTGCAATCTTTTGAAATACGGATCGTATTTTTATTTACGGCCCGTCTTCTGCATAGTCGTCATTCAACTTCCAAAACTTCGACTTTCTGCCAGATGCTTGAATGGTTAAATACGCTTTGAAATACGGACCGTAAAGTGGAATACGGTCCGTAAAAGTTGTTCGTAAATCACCATTTCCTTATCCTGCCTTTCTGGTTCTTCTTATTCTTAAATACGCCCATGGAATACGGCCCGTATTTGAGAATACGGTCCGTAAACTGAGTTTACGACCAATTCTGCACTTTTAACCGTTTTCATTCCAAATCTGTTCTGTTACCTGAAAAATGCTAAAACCACATTAAATAGACACTAACTTGCTTAAAAAAAAGTAAAACTTCTCGTAAAAAGGCCTTGAATGTGCCATAAATTCCCGGCACATCAACACCCCTAACTTAAAGTCTTTGCTTGTCCTCAAGCAAGCCATACAATACCACGACTCAATCTAAAACCTAGATATCACAGAGTAATAGTGTCTACATTGGTTTTTACTCTGACTACCGGCATGCATGTTTTTCTTCCAAGGACCCCTCCCCCCCCAAAAAAAAAATTCTATTTAAGAGCAATATACACAACTCAAGAACGATATTACTAACGATGAAGCTTCAATGCATAACATTACGTTATCGAACATATTATGATACACACAAACACTACTTTAGGCGGTCACTTTATTTTGCTCAATTCTCATCCTTATGCCCTCACATAGACCAAAGAATGTCCCAACACACATATATACAACAAGATGGGACGAAGAAGAGAAAAGCACTCACACTCACAAATAAATTCATATCTACACATGCAAATACCATAGGCTTGCCCTTATTTTCTATGTTTTCATCCTAGGCTCATTCGATTGTGATCATATTAGGACTTGTTTTGGCTTGTAATTGTAGGCTTAGGGACGGGTAGGATACTTTTTGTATATTAATGACTCATCCTCCTTGAACACTACAACATCGCTTCACCTTAATTCACCTCTTTCTTTCCAACCCCTTTATTTTCTTTGAAGTTTTCGACCTCGATGTGGTTTTATTCCTAACAAACCTACAAATATTTTTGTGTTACAATTTTCTGGTTTCTCTCTCTCTTTTAATATGTATATTATATATATATATATATATATATATATATATATATATATATATATATATATATATATATATATATATATATATATATATATATATATATATATATATATATATATATATATATATGCAACTACCACATCGAATCTCTACTAGTAAACTCCACCACTCCCAACTTATGTTTTTAACATCTACTCCACATTTAATTCACCTCCATCTTAGGAATTTTGCCTCATCTATCTAGTAGCATCAAGGAGGGAACGGGTGCGAAGATGGATTAATTTTCACAAAGGGTAAGGTTTCAAAATTAGTTAGCCAAGAAAAAGGTCAAAAGGCTCAAAAAGGAAAACTAGGGATATTTGAAATTTTTGGTAAGGCTTATTTAGGCAAAGTGACTATTTACACAAAGAAAGCCTAAGATCATCTCACAACCAAACTAACGTTCGGATTTCAAACACGACCAACCGGGCAAGTTCTAGATTATACATGCATAAACAGAACCAAACTAACAATTCACACACACATTGGCATACGGACAATTATTTTTACAGTTGTGACCTCCTAAGTAGTCATTCATCACACACAATACCCCAATAATCATAATGTCATATAAAGAATCAATTATGTCAACCAATAATTGTTCTAAGTATGCATTCTTCTGATTTTTGAGTGGTCCAAAATTTCCACGAACCATAACCACATGCCACTAGTTATAAAGCAACAGCAACTAAATAAAAACTACTCTATTCAACCTAAGCAACAACTTAAACATGCCATTTTCAAAAAAACAAAACCCCTCAGCAAAAGAACTCTAGCAAAGAAAAGCCGAGGGGGTTCCTAAACATATATCTACAATAGAACAGTACCAACACTCCTACCCCCAACATAAAAATCAAGCATTGTCTCAGTGCACCACATATAATAACAACGGAAAGAGGTAGTACCTTGGCACCCTAGGCGCTGTACGTATCTCACGACTGGCCCGCTACATCAGGCGGCTGACTAGTGGACTCTCCTCATCGGTGCTACGGCTCGACTAAAGACTCAAAGATGGCCTGTTGCATCCCCTTTCCTCCATCTTCTTCAATCTCTTGGCCAACTCTTCGGGGTCCTCATATGTCTCATGGACCCTCTTGCCTGTATCTTACACATGGGGCTCGGCATCCTCCGCCTCTTCCTCAGAATCCATCAGATCCAGCACCTTAAACATACTAGGCAAAGTGGCACGTGGTGCTGGAGCTGCTGCGGCTACCGTACCTTGCGCTTTAAGCGCCTCAAGCTTCTTCTTCAGCTTATCCAACTCACTCTTCAATGAGACAGAATCCCCACCGGGTGTGGTCTGCTCTCGAGTCACCAATTTCGACTCAAAGCTATCTAGTCTAGCCTGATACAATTCGTGCTTTTTCTCGAACTCCGCACGGATCTTTGTGGCAGCCTCTGTAACCAACTGCTGCACTATTTCACTATTTCAGCTTGAACTGTTGCAAGATTTTCCCTACCTACCTTTCAGCCTTCACTACCTTGAATGCAATCTGGTTGTAATTAGCATGGCTGAAGTGAAGCAACTCTAACTCTGGATCGGCAGCCTCGGCTGACTCAGCAGCAGTGGCAGACCCCGAAGGAGGGCTCCATGTGGTCGGAGGTGGTGGTGGAGGCCTTGCCTCAGAAGCCCCTATCTCGGCTGTAGGAGTCGGTGTATCTACGGTATCTGGGACACCTGTAGTGGGAGCATCAGTCTCAGTAGCAGCAGCACCAATATCGTGATCTACTGGGTCAGTCCCATAAGCATGGCTCGGACTCAACTCTGACTAAGTGTCGTCGTCATCATCGGACTGATATGCCTCTTGGTCATTCTTGCCCGGTGCCTTATTCTTCCTCTAATCTCCCATATGGGCAGCTGCGATGGTACCGTCCCATTCCGGAAGTTGAAATATCTTTGCCCGTCTACACAATTCCGTGATAAGACACGAAAATACTATGTTTTGGTTGGGCTTGTGTACCCTCACATGCAGCTCCTCAGCAATGAGTTCTCCAATATTCATCGAGTACTTTGACATCAACGAGCAAATAGTGACTGCTTGACTGGTGGAGAGGGTATTATCCACCTGGGTTGGTGTGATCCTATACCAAAGCAACGTCCACCAAAACTTAGCTTCCGTAGACAAGCAGCTTTTAGCAATTTTGACTTTCCCGTCATTTGTCCATTTTTGCTTATTTGGATCAGATGTGATAATAGTGGCAGTCCATTCTCTCACAGTTTTTCTTTTCTTTCCTTTCCCTCTTGTGTAGGTACAGGCACAGATCAGTAGGTGCCATAAAATCATTGCCGAATAAAACTCTTTTGATGGCTTTGGAGGAAATATCGACAAGCGAGTTCCGGACTGTCACACTCTCCAACATGGGTATTTGATGTCAAGCGCGACTCAGCTTCTTTATCGATATCAACATAGCCCCATATGATGGATAGAATTCCCTCACAATGTGCGGAGCATACTCTCCCGGTTCATGAGTGAAAACATCCAGCTTGTACATTTTGACGGTCTCGTCCAGTTGTGGATGAGCTGAAACACTAACGAAAATCAATCGCCTCTCTTCAAATATTTTCCTCTACGGCCGTCCCCCAGTTTCTGTCCCAGCCATTTATTGATCATACAATTTCTTTGACCCTTTGACCGAGAATCTGAGTTTTTCTTCCTCCAGCCGTTTGGTCTGGACAGCTAATTTATGACCCTCTGGCGGTGTACCATCATCAGGAGCATTACAAGTACTTAGCCACTCTGAGCCACTCTCCTGTTCCGTTTGGTGGGCTGCCCCCCTGCTTGATACTTCCGCGTCAGAATCCCCCTCTTCAAACTGGGAGGCTTCCGACGCGGACTTGGACAGGGTTATGGTTGGGGGCATAGATGGCCTTGCCGATGTGCCCTGTGTGGGGCCCCTCTGACCTTCGGTGGCAGTATAACTTCTGGCACTCAGATCTTGATTTTTCCCCTTTCGAATTGGAGGGTTCATCTATCAAATTAAAATTCGAGCGCACTTTCTTTCTTGTGCCTTTGTGTTTGGCCCCCACTTTCCTTGCATTCTCTTTCTGACCCATTCCTGCAAAAGACACATCATATTAGCTACAATAGAACAACCAATCAAAAATAAAAACAAACTAATTGTTCACAAATACTGTGTTCTGTCTATGATCCTAAACTTAAAAGACGGACCGTAAACTGAAATATGGTCCGTAAACTGAGATCGTAAACTGCTCCTTTCTTGGAGACCTTTCTGTCCATCAGTTAAATACTTAAAGACAGACCGTAAATTGAAATACGATCCGTAAAGTGTGATCATTTTCGCATCTTTCAGTCGCAGACATAGAACATGTTATGGTTGTTGAATTGTATTACACAACCTGGTTTCACATTCTTTTGGGGATTAGGTTACTCAGACTTCACCCAATTTTCTACCAAAGTCTCATTAATCTCTCATGAGTCATGCTATTGGTGGGCAGACCAAAACCTCAAATTTTGAATTCCAAGGTGTGGAATGCCCTACAACCCATTTGGGTCTTATTAACAAACTTCCCAAGAGAATTTAAAGATTTAAACATTGTTATCCCCACACAAGATCATTAACCAAGATAAATAAACACCTAATTGCACAAAACTCTAGTCTAATCAACACTTACCAACAAGTTCATACTCAATGGAGTAAAATAAGAGTGGAAAGTGTCAATCATACCTTTAATGATGAACCAACAAATGACAACTTGAAGGACTTTGAGAGAATACCTCAATACCAAACAATTTAAGCCTAGGGCATAGAGATTTCGAATTTTTGTGAGAAAGGATGGATTTCAGAGTGTGGAGTCGTGTATTTATGGAGTGTAGGAGGTGGAATATGATGGGTTTTTACTGGGAAGTCGTGGGTTTGTGATGGAAGGAGGGGAGTTATGGTTTTGGATCGTGGGATATAGAGTTTAAGTGTTATAATTGTTGTCTCTATGCCCGTGATTTAAAAGCTGCCCTCTCTTATTTTTATTTTTTTGTTCTAAATATGGTCCGTAAAGTGATTTACGGCCCGTATTTAGAGATAACATTGTGGGAATTACACTGTATTATCTCATGAAAGATAACGATCAGATTTACGGACCGTATTTGTAGTCCATGGTCGTAAACTTTCATGTTGCAATACAGTACTACTGTTTTATGAGCCGTATTGTGAAATACGATCCGTAAAATGCAGGCGTATTTTGCAATGTTGCGAAACAGTCTCTCTTACTACTTAACTTACCAGCTATTCAACAATATTTCTGCAATATATTCCTGCACCAAAACAATCATTACCCTGTACGTAATCAAAAACAAGCAAAACAAAATAAACATTACACTTAGGTTACCTCCCAAGAAGCGCTTGAGTTAACGTCGCGACACGACGGTGGTACCCATTCACTCCTTATCGGTGAACACTAGGTCAACGTTCGTTCTGAAGTGTTTCAATCGGTATCGGTCAACAATTCTATCTCCCAAAACCATCCCATGATCTTCACCCTCTGTTTATACAGTACTGCACTCTCATATGCCTAGTACCGAAAATCATCCATCTCATTGAGTTGAAACAACCTGAGCTTGGTCGCCTCTTCCCAATCCATATTCAACTTCTTCAAAGCCCACATAGCCTTGTTTTCTATTTCAACCGGCAAGTGACAAGATTTTCCGAACACGAGCTTGAAGGGTGAAGTCCCAATCGGAGTCTTGAAAGCTGTCCGATATGCCCATAGAGCATCATCGAGCTTGTGGGCCCAATCAGTCCTATTTGCATTCACTGTTTTAGCTAACATACTCTTGATCTCCCGATTGGACACTTCAACTTGCCCACTTGTCTGAGGATGATAAGGTGTTGCCACCCTATGTTTTACGCCATATTTCTCCATCAATCTCGCGAAAGCTCTATTGCAAAAGTGGGACCCACCATCGCTGATTATAGCCCTCAGAGTGCCAAATCGAGTAAATATGTTCTTCTTGAGGAACCCCATGACACTCTTGGCCTCATTTTTAGGTAAAGCCACCGCTTCTACCCATTTCAACACATAGTCCACAATAACAGAGATATATTTCATGCCACCAAAACTCACAAAGGGTCCCATAAATTCAATCCCCTAGACATCAAACACTTCTACCTCCATCACAAAATTCATAAGCATATCTTGCGTTCTGCCTATATTCCCTTGCCTCTGACATTGATCACAAGACCGCACCAATACATTGGTATCATGAAAGATAGTCGGCCAGTAATAACCGCATTCAAGTACCTTAGCCGCAGTTTGGTTACCACTATGATGACCTCCAACAGGAGAGTCATGGCACGCCTTTAGAATCGCCATCACTTCACTTTCGGGAACACAATGCCGAATGATGTTGTCAGTGCATGTTCGGAACAAATAAGGCTCGTCCCAATAGTATTGGCGAGAATCCCGCAAGAACGTTTTCTTCTGGTAAGCCTTGATATCTTCTGGAACTATGCCTGTTACCAAATAATTGGCAATGCCAGCATACCACGGTGCTACCTCTATTGACACAGCCAACACTCTCTCATCTGGAAATGCATCATCTATATCTAGATCATCAGAAGGTCTCCCAGCTTCTTCAAGCCGAGAGAGATGGTCAGCAACCTGATTTTCAGTGCCCTTGCGGTCCTTCACCTCAAAATCAAACTCTTGCAGCAATAACACCCATCTGATAAGTCGCGTCTTTGCTTCTTTTTTGCCATGAGGTATCTCAAGGCTGCATGATCAATGTAAATCACTACTTTGGACCCCAACAAATAGGCCCGAAACTTCTCAAAAGCAAAAACTATGGCAAACAGCTCTTGCTCTGTTACTGTGTAATTCATCTGGGTAGCATTCAGTGTTCTACTTGCATAATAGATCAGGTGCATAATTTTATTGTGCCTCTGCCCAAGCACAACACCTATCGCGAAATCACTAGCATCACACATCAATTCAAAAGGCAAGGACCAATCAGGAGCAACAATAATAGGAGCAGTAGTGAGGCGCTCCTTTAACTCGTCAAACGCCTTCCGGCACTTGTCATCAAACACAAACTTAGCCTCTTGTTCAAGAAGCTTGCACATTGGGTTAGTAATCCTGGAGAAATATTTGATGAAGTCCCTATAGAACGTAGCATGTCCCAAGAAACTTCAGACACCTTTGACTGAGATATGTGGAAGAAGTTTTGCAATTACATCTATTTTTGCTTGATCGACCCCAATTCCCTTTTAGAGATTTTGTGACCGAGGACGATCCCTTCCTTCACCATAAAGTGGCACTTCTCCCAATTTAGCACGAGATTCGTCTCCTCACATCTTTTCAGCACTTGGCCCAGATGGCCAAGACAATCATCAAATGAATCACCCACAACAGAGAAGTCATCCATGAACACCTCCAAATAGTCCTCTACCATGTCAGAAAAGATTGACATCATGCACCTCTGAAAAGTGGCTGGTGCATTACACAAACCAAAGGGCATCCGGCTGAATGCAAACGTCCCATAAGGACAAGTAAAAGTAGTCTTCTCTTGATCTTCTAAAGCAATGTAGATCTGATTGTACCCCGAATAACCATCAAGAAAGCAATAGAAGGAACGCCCCGCTAGCCGATCAAGCATTTGATCAATAAAAGGCATAGGGAAATGGTCCTTGCATGTGGCAGTGTTAAGCTTGCAATAGTCCATGCAAACTCTCCATCCTGTGACAGTTCTTGTTGGGATCAGCTCATTCTTTGAATTCAGCACAACAGTGATGCTGCCCTTCTTAGGAACATCTTGGACTGGGCTCACCCATTTACTATCAGCAATCGGGTAAACCACTCCCGCATCTAACCATTTGATGATCTCTTTCTTAACGACCTCTTGCATATTCTCGTTCAGTCTCCTCTGATGCTCTACAATCGGCTTGCTATCCTCTTTTAACTGGATTTTATGCTCACATATCCCAGATGGGATACCCTAAATGTCTGCTATGGTCCAAATAATAGCACGCCTATATTCCCGCAATACCTCCAAAAGCTGCAGAATCTGCTTCTCAGTCAGTAGGGCTGAAACAATCACTGGCAATGTATTGTTCGGACGAATGAACTCGTACTTCAGATGTGATGGGAGCTGCTTAAACTCTAACTTAGGTGGCTCAATGATCGAAGGCTTTGCTGCAGGAGTTATTCTATTTTCCAGATCAAGATTTAGCTTCTTTGGGTGGTAAGAATATGACCCCAACCCAATAAGCGAATTAACTGTCTCCACATAACCCTCCATGTACTCAGCATCAAAGTTCACAAGAATACCAGCTAGAGTTTCACCCAAACTTTCTTCTTCCATCTTGAACTCCACCGCTTCATCAACCATCTCAAACGAATCAATTACCGAAATGCTCTCGTAAGCAGTTGATAACTTCATCCCCTTGCTAGCCTAAAAAGTAACTTCTTCATCGTTGACTCAGAACTTGATTTCATTTTACTCTGAATCTATCAGAGCTCTCCCTGTAGCAAGGAAGGATCTCCCTAGAATAATAGGAATGTCCCGATCAACAACACAGTCAAGAATCACAAAATCAGCGGGCAACATAAATTTACCAACCCGCACAATTCAATAAAAATAAATAAATAGAAGACTGGAAATGAAAGACTCTTTCTCGGATCTATTCTTCATCACACTGTTGGAACAAAACAAAAATACCGGATGCAACGATATTGAAATATTTGGTACATGAAGCCACGATCTGATAGATATACATCGAAATCTACAATCCACTTAATATAATATAGATATATAATCTAGATAGAAATTAATATATAATATAGATGAAATTCATCTTTGCTCTGGAATCTCATAGTAGTCAACCTTGGCATCCCCAAACCTGATTGTTTGTATATAGCATGTAGCATCAGATTAATACTCACCCCATTATCACACAAAGCTCGAGCAAAATCATGGTGCCCAACAGAACAAGGAATGGTGAATGCCCCAGGATTTCCCTTTTTCTGAACAGTAGTAGTTGAGATGATGGAACTCACAGTGTGAGTCAAACTCGCGGTTTCATGCTGAACCATTTTCTTCTTGGTAAGCAGGTTCTTCAAATATTTAGCAAAACCGGGCATCTCCTTGACAGCTTCCAAGAAGGGAAAATTCAAAGATAACTGCTTCAACTGATCATAAAACTTCTCGAACTTAGCATCTTCCTTCTTCTTTACCAACCTCTACAAAAGGGAGGTTTAGACTTGAAAAGCTGAGTCAAAGGGCGGAGAACCCCTTTTACAGTCGGTTTGCTCGTGTTATCAGCCTCCTTCACAATCTCTGGAATATCAGCACCCTTCTTGTCAGTAGGATTCTCATTAACAATAATTTGTGTTTCAGACTGCACCTCTTCCTCTTCATCTATCGGGTCATGATCAACAACCTTCTTATCAACCCCTTGGAGTATTTTACCACTCCTAGTAGTGATGGAAAACACACAGTCTACACCGCCACCCCCATTCTTCGAATTCAGAATAGTGTCACTCGAAAGTCCTCCATTTTTAGGAGGGTGCTGCTCTCTAGAAATATCCCTCATCTGTGACTCAAGCTTCTAAATAGTCCTTGTATGGGAACCCACTGTCTCTATCAGCCCAGATAAAGTCTCTCAGACTTAGACTGATTTGCTAGAATCTTCTCAAGCATTGCTTCAACCTTCGAACTACCTTGCTCTGTTGACTGCCTTTTCGGTGGTATATAAGGATTGGAACTCTTATTCCCAAAATTGTTACTGTTGTTGTAGCTCCCTTGGTTCGCACCACCATCATTATTGTTGTAGTTCCCTTAGTTGTTATAAGCACCATGACCTTGCTGAGGTCTCCATTGATTATGATTCTAGTAACCACCTTGGTAGTTCTGTCTTTGATAACCCCCTTGAGAGTTATTCACATAGTTAGCATCTTCAACCTGCATAGGAGGCACATTATGAAACGGACTATCTTGAGTCTGGTACATCCCTTTTGGCATAACTGTATCATCCTCGCAAACATTTACCTTTTTAATCTAGGTTTCATCAACCTTCTTTGTTAGCAAGAAAATATTGGTGGCAAGCTCTGCCAATGTTTGCTGGGTATCTAGATTCTCCTTTACCATATTCTGGATCATAGCACTACCATAAGGTACAACATCAGCATTGTTTGAGTGCCAAGCCTGATTGTGAGTAGTCAACTTGTCAAGTATGTTGGTCACTCGCCGATAAGATTTGTTTATGAAACAACCATCAGCTGCATTATTAGCAACTAACTGCGACACTGGATCTATCCCTCGGTAGAACTTCTCCATTAATATGTGCTCCGAAAAACCATGATTCGGACTCTTCTGCAAATACTCCTTGAATCTCTCCCAGGCTTCATATAGTTGTTCCCCCGGTCGCTGCTTAAAGTCAAAGATCTTGTCACGAATTTCAGCCTTCTTGCTAGGAGGGTAACACTTTTTGAGAAAAGCAGTCACCATCTCTGCCCATGTAGTAATCGAATTTCGGGTTAGCTTCTCAAACCATGTTCTTGCATCTCCAGCTAAGGAATATTTGAATAACCTCAGCCGAATAGCATCTTGTGAAACATTGTTTTGGGTGTGATTAGCACACACATCCACAAAATTATGCAAATGAGGTTGAGGGTCATTCTCGGTAGAGTTTTGAAAGTATCCCTCAAGCTTCAACAACTGGTATAGAGAGGAGTCAATGTTCACGCTAATAGCTCCAACTCAAGGATGAACAATAGCAGATGCATAGTCCTCCTTTGGAACAAGATCAGCGAAAACATTCTCATCATCTGATTTATTCGCCTGATTATTCAATCGATTCCCCTGGTTACCAGCACGTTGATTTTGCTGATTATGATTCCTATTCACCTGGTTTACAAAGAATATCAAAACAAGGTGTGATGGACTAAGCAGAGACTTCAATCAAAGCAAACACTATTTAATAATTTCAAAATCGTTTTCCCAGCAATGGCGCCAAAATTTGATACGCTCAAATTAAACCTATTAATGGTATAACGCGGACGTTTTCAAATCTAGTAACTCAACTAGGTTGGGGTCGAATCCCACAGGGAATATGGTGTGAAAAGGTTACTAAACTCGTAGAGTGCTTAATTTAGGTCTAATGTCTTAATCCGATGATATTGGTAAAAGTTTGGTTTTTTATGACTAATTGATTTGGGTGGTAATTTATGGTAAAAGAAACTAAGATTGTGTCCCCGTTAGATAAGGTGTATGATCATGGGCATTGATCTTGATATACTTCTAATGGATCATTATATGAATGCACTTAACCCCTATATGAATCTGTACTATTTCCCAATAACTAAAGATTATCTCTTTCTATGATTTTCCTAAATATAAGAAAGTAACTATGAAAAACGGTTAATTATGCCAAGTAAATTCTTATTATTCCTAAGTTAATTTATTAAACAAAGTTTAGAGCTTGATTCCTTGTTGTTTATTCTTACCAACCCTAATTATTTTTCCAAATAAATCAAGGTTTGCGGCTTTAATCCATGTTTGCAACCATTAATTATGAATGAAGAATTAAGAATTAAGAATAAATAAACCCTAATAATCCATTATGTGTATGTTAATCACAAACCCAATCACAAAACACCCATCATTGGGTTCACAACCCTAGTAAGGGAATTTAGCTACTCATGACAAAGAACAAGAAATAAGAAATTGAAGAATTCATAATTGCTTACTTTGGAAGAAAAGAGGAATTGATAATACTTGAATTGATGTTTGAATCTTGAAAAACTAAAGAGTATTTGATATTCTAAGTCAAGAGACAAAAATATAGTAACTGATAACTATTAAAACCCTACAATGACTATTTATAGGTTCTGAAAACGTGAAAGTTACAGATTTGCACTTTGGTCCCCGTCGATACGAAATACGGCCCGTAAATTGAAACACGGACCCTAAACCAGTTTACAACCAGGTCTTCCTTTAAGATTTGAACAACTGCAATCTTTTGAAATATGGATTTTTGATTTACGGTCCGTCTTCTGCATAGTCGTCATTCAACTTCCAAAACTTTGACTTTCTGCCAGATGCTTAAATAGTTAAATACGCTTTGAAATACGGACCGCAAAGTGGAATACGGTCCGTAAAAGTTGTTCGTAAATCACCATTTCCTCAGCCTGCCTTTCTGGTTCTTCTTATTCTTAAATACGCCCGTGGAATACGGCCAGTATTTGAGAATACGGTCCGTAAACTGAGTTTACGACCACTTCTGCACTTTTAACTGTTTTCATTCCAAATCTATTGTTACCTGAAAAACACTAAAAACACATTAATAGACACTAACTTGCTTAAAAACAAGTAAAACTCCTCGTAAAAAAGCCTTGAATGTGCCATAAATTCCCAGCAAATCAGTCCCTCATGCACATGCAACCATGTCAAAGAAAACGTATTTCAAGTCGGAAAAGTATGTTCAACAGGGAGACATACCTCTAATCTCGCTAGAACGCTACCAGCCAGAATTCTCAAGGTTTAACAATCACTCTACAATAGATTTATATGAGAAATATTAAAACTTCCATCTAATTCTACCCATCTAACTCTTTTTGGGAAAACTAAGGTTTTTAAATCAACATTCAGGTTCTTTCTTTCATATGATTCACCCATGTACTCTAATCACATGTAATAACCCATACTAGTCTTAATTCATTTAATAAACACCATTAGAGGTCAAAGATCTTACCTTTATTGAGATTCCCAAAAGGTCCTCTTCAATTGTTCTTCCTTGATTTTTCAAGAATCTATGGATTGGAATGATAATCTAGTGTTAACCCTTGTTGCTTATTTATAGATTAATCATAGGATGGTTAGAAACTCAACTTGGAGGGTTCTTAAGGCTAGGGACTTGTTCTCTATGCCTTTAGGGTGATATTTCGCGATTACAGGTGTTAGAGAATTAAACCCCAGGCTTAAATATAAGAAAAAACGCGAAAATCCGACTTTTGACCCGAAAACCCAACATTCCCGAAATGCATGACCATCGCGGACCCCCTGCAGACCTGATTTCAGAGAGTCAGTTTTGTTAGTTTGGCCCACGACGAGTGTCCATCGCACGCGCGACGCGTGGCCATCGGGCGCGGCCCGTGTCGACTTCTGCGTAGTGTTTTTGTAACACCCATAACTTCTTGTACAGAACTCCATTCGGCATCCATAATATATCGTTAGAAAGGTATTTCAAATATCTACAACTTTTATGTTTTAAGTTTTCTCAAATTCTCAAAGGATTTTAACTAAGTCGAGATGGAAGGAAGACCTATCGTAAACCTAGCTGATTCTATCGAATCTTACGCACCCCACTATTCAGGTTGATCATAAAACAACTATTTTCACCCAAACTCATCTCAATAGGACTTCATATGTCTAAAATGTCACATTAACACTCATTTAACACATTCACACCTAACCCGGATTTACGGAGTGTTACACCTATAAAAAATAAAAGACCTCATAATAAAATAGGAAAAGAATGACATGTCTAAATTTTGTTTTATGGATGAGATAATGTTTTAGCTCGAATTGTGAGATTAACAAATTTTTTGAGAGTAAATTAAGGAGAATAAATTAAGGAAATATTTGTTATTTTAATTATAATTAGAGCATTGCTTTGGGTAACTAAAACTCAATCTTTAATTGTTAACTTCGACATGTGGCTTCCACCCAAGTAGGAACATTGACAATTGTGGTAATGGAGAGGACCCTCATCCTTGATCGACGATTCAAACATTTCTTTTGTATACGACATCGACAGAATATGACAAAGTCGAATCCAAAATATTTTCTCCCTGTTTTCTCTTAGTGGGTGAGTCCAAATGGTTGATTCTCAAGTAATCGTGTCAATTTATTGAAGAAAAGTTGCTGGCTAATGCAATCTTGTGGTGAAACGGCCCACCGATGCTCGAAAAGGCAATGTGATCCAAATGAGGACATGAGAACATATTCACTTTCCAAGCAGTGGCGGAGCCAGAATTTTCATCTACGGATTCAAAAATTCTAAAAGGTAAATACACGAAGAAGTCGGGGGTTCAACATCTACTATATATACATAATAAAATAATTTTAACTTTAAAAATACACTGTAATTTTTCGCCGAGGGGGTTCGGATCCTGGAGCCAATGTGGCTCCGCCCCTGTTTCCAAGTATATATATAGAGCAATCTATGCATACTTCCATGCAAGATATTCAAACAAAATAAACCTAAAAAGGAAACTAAATGTTTCCCTCTTTGTGGAAGAGAGTTTACATGAAGAAATGGATAGTGAATTGCAGCCAGGGATGACTTGCCGAGGATCTCTTTGTAACTTGCCTATATATATGGGTTTGCTTAGGGGTTTTGTATCGGCAGGTTGTCCCTGGCTATGTTTCGCTCTCTTCTTCTCTGGCAAACCTCTTCACACATATTTCCTATTTTTTTATTTTAGGGAAACAATGTTACAACCTTCAAAGTATATATGGTATGAAATAAATGTCTTGAACTTGTGTAACAAAGCATATTGCAAACTCTTGGTATTTATGGTCGGTGCATAAATCTTGACGGTGTGGTGTGTATTATATGTCTATATGCTTTACCGTCCATATTATATGTCTTTTAGATTTTTGTACACATGCACTTAACTAAGTAACGAATTTAATAGCCATATAAGTGTAATTCATTCTGCCACGTAGCAACCTATCCCTTGTACTTAAAGCAAAAGTGGGTCCTTAATGACTATTTTTAAGCTTCCTTTCTTTGGGAGTAGGATCTCTTTCCTGGGACGTCCTCATAGAGATAGCACAATCAAATAGTTCTTTAATTTCTTGCTTTTTATTTTTCTATTTATTTACTCTATTTATTAGGATAAGGGTTATCATAATTATGTAAACCCAGTCGAGAATATTAAATACCGAATATGATAACCTAATTTTCACCCTATTATTTTTCAGAATCACTGATCTCTAGGATATTATTTTTCTCATTTCTCTTATTGATAAATCAACAACATCCGCAGTGAAATCTCATCTAGTGGGTATGGGAGGGTAGAGTGTACGCAGACTTTACTCCTACTTTGGGAGGTAGCGACATCGAACAAAAAAACTAAAAATAAAAGTGAGGTATGATCACTTCTTTTCAAAATGCTAATACGTTAGATACCAATCACTAGCTGAACTTTTCAATTTTTAAATTAGTTGTTTTAATTTTGCTCTTGTTTTATTGTTAAAGTTTTGAAGTAAACACTTAGATTACACCTTACTATCATCCACCTTCTCATCAAATATCAACGCCACAAGTTCGCAACCAAAAAAAAAAAAAGCAGAAAAATCATATTCTTTAAAAGACAAAGTTTAAAAATTGAGACTATATGTTCGAGGCATCTTTAACCAAACACAACGACAATATATTGCCTGGACTGCATAAATACGGCCACTATTAGCATAAAGGTAAGTATTTGTTTCTTAAAATGGCAACTAACATAACTATAAGACGAAATACAGCTCATCTTAAACATTTTAATAGGGATAAATTTCCATTTCAATATTTATTTAAAGGCATGGTAATTCTTCAGAGATAATCTATGTCAAGATGACTTTTTTGTATTATTAGGCTTTTCTTGGAATCTGTTTTCTGCTTTAGTACTCTCGGCCTTTTACCTTTATATTCCTTTATTAATGTCATGCACCTTTTTTCAACAAAATCTCTCCAACAGAAATACTGTCGTCTTTGGTATACATGTCAGGAGTGGGTAGGTTTTTTGTGTTTAAGCATGACATATATTAGTCCTAACTTTGCAGTAGACAAAATTAGTGATGCCCCAACACCCAGTGTAATCCCACAAAATAAGATATACGCAGACCTTATCTCAATCTTTATGGGGTAGAGAAATTATTTCCGATAGACCCTCGACTCAAAAAGAATAAGTAGTGATGCACATTGATTGAAAAATAATTATTCTAAGAAAGTTGTTTTCAAAGATTGAAGAACTTTTCTTTTATGGTGTGTTGATTTAAAAACAGTTCCTGCAATAAGTTATATTTTCCCTTTATAAACTGATTCTAAGAGAGGTTAATGAAATAAAAACATCACGTGTCTGATTTCTATAAAATAAGTAAAACTCCAATAATACCCGAACTTGTCAATTTGTCCTTTTATCACCTTAAATATAATTGAAGCAAAGCCTTGGCGTAACGAGAAGAATAGCCGTCGTGTGACTAGAAGGTTATTAATTTAAGTCGTGAAAATAGCCTCTCGAGTGCAATAAATTCAATATGATCAGATCCTTCCTTGAACCCAACGCATTGCAAAAAAACTTAGTGCACCGGCTATCCTTAGTTATTACTTCAATATAATTCATGACATTAATGTATTCCTTAATTTTTCAGTGGAAGAAAGAATATATGAAGTGGCCCATATCTAGCCCATTGTGGGAGACAGGATGGTCTGCATGCTGGATTTGCAACTTTCTTAACCCTGCCCTACCTGATCAACTCCATAGTGAAGTACTCATTTTACCTTTCCTTTGCTTTTCACCTTCCAGCATTATTTATTCAATAATGCTCTTCCTAGTAAGGACCCTTAATGGTAAAGATAGGTAAAATTCTCAAATATAACATAGCCATGAAAGCCAAAAATTCTGGTTGAAATAAGAGTTATATATCCTCCAATTCTAGCCACCATCTTATATTAACAGATGAGAGTACTGTAATAATAAATAACTAATGGTGATCGATTGGGTGTAAATAATACAAACAACTATTTGAGAAGAGAATGAGAGGAGAGACAAAATGAAAAGTGAGAAAATTTTCTTGCTCAACTATGTAATTGAGGTGAAGGGTATACATGTTTAGGATAAAGTCTTTAACTAATTTTTCAGCTCATTTGGGTAAGTTGATTTACATTTAGCTGATAAACACAAAGTGATGAAATACTTTCAGCTATTGCAATTGAATTTACAAAAATACATAGTTATTTGTTTGGATAGAAGTATTGAAACTAATAATAAATTAATAGTGTTGTGTTTAGTAATTTAAAAGGTGTTGACAAACACTTTTTCTATTAAAATGACTAAATATACTTAAAACTTTTATTACAAAAAAAAAAAAAAAACAAATTTAAGAGTATTTTTACGCGAAAAAAGGGACGAAAGATATTTGTTATGTTAAGAATAAGAGAGAGAGGAAACCGGCTCCCCTCCAGTGTATTTCCCCTCCAGTTCCCTTTTCGATTTGTGACATGTGTCATCTAATTTATTAAAAGGAAAAGGGTCAAATATACCCCTGTACTATAGGAAAAGGTTCAAATATACCCCTCGTTATACTTTCGGTCAAAATATACCCCTGTTGTAATACTATTGATTCAAATATACCCCTGTACTATGAGAAAAGGTTCAAATATACCCCTTCTCCATTAAGATTGTCCAAGGTGAACATCCAATCCTACGTGGCATTGACATTTGATGAGGTGGATGCCACGTGGGTAAAATGGGTTAAGGAAAAGGGGCGTTGAGGTGGCATGCCATGGGGCATCCACCTCATCAAATGTCAATGTCACGTAGAATTGGATGTTCATCTTGGACAATCTTAACGGAGAAAGGGGATGTTTGAACCTTTTCTCATAGTACAGGGGTTTATTTGAACCAATAATATAATGGCAGGGATATATTTGGACCGAAAGTATAACGAGGGATATATTAGAACATTTTCCCATAGTAAAGGTGTATATTTGGCCTTCTCGGTTTCTTTCTCCCTAATTTTAATTCTAAGCGCACCGTTCAGAGAAACAAATCCACTTAAATCTCTCTCTTCCTCCATATTCCCACAATCCCACTGTCCCACGCAATGCAAGTCTATGGTATAATTTTCAATAATATGCCCAACACTAAAAGATCATGGATGATTCTTAAATTTGTCTTCTGCTTCTTGGTGTTATATTTAAAATCTTAAATAAATTCAGTGTAGGTTTTATTTATTATTGATGTGTCAAATCTTGGTGCAATATTTAAAACATCAAATAAATTCGGTGTAGTTTTTATCTATTATTGATATGTCGAATTTTTGGTGTAATATTTTAAACATTAAACAAATCCGGTGTAGTTTTTATTTATTTTTGATGTGTCAAAAATTAGCCCTAACATTTAGAAGTCATGGTTGCTGCGTACTGAAGAGTAGTACCTTTAGCTTGAAAGTCTGCACGTAGTCGTTAATATCAAGGGTTTTAAGCAGTTTAAATAAGTGTCAGTTGAGTCCCTAGTAAGTTATAAGCTTAAGTTTTATTATGTCAATTAGGTCCCTAAGATTATCTTAGTAGAGCAAATTCGGTCCACTGCCAATATTGTTATTTGCAGGCCCTACTGTCCCTATCTAGTACTAAATTCAAAGCCTTGTCCAGCTCTATATAGCACCTGT
The DNA here is from genome assembly GCF_019175385.1 of Lycium barbarum. Classification (NCBI taxonomy): domain Eukaryota; kingdom Viridiplantae; phylum Streptophyta; class Magnoliopsida; order Solanales; family Solanaceae; genus Lycium; species Lycium barbarum. Next base: position 19,456,459 of record NC_083343.1, read on the forward strand.
AATCCTCGTTTTTCATCATCAATCAAATATATCAAATTAGTGGTAGCTAGAATAGTTTTTCTTTCTTCTTGGTTTTCAAGGTTCGTCTTGTTAACTTGCCAATACTCAACATTTGGTATCAGAGCAGTGAATCCTTGCACAGTGGTGATGACTTCAGATTTTAAAACCATAATAGATGCTCAAGCTCGTATTTCATTGGATCTGGCCAATATTACAATGAGGCAAGATCAAATGGAAGAAGCTAGAGATAAGGCTATAGAAGAACTCAAGGAATCTGTGAGGATTAATCGAAAAGGGAATGAGAAGGAGAAAAACTTGGCTCTTGAAGATTATTCTCCTACCACCGGACCTTTTGAATTTATGAATATGAAGAACACCAACACCCCTGGCTCATCTGGTCATAATGGATGCAACACAAGTGGTATGCAGCTGCAGCTACACAAAACACCTACAATCAGACACAAAACACATCAAGTATGCTGCAAAAAGTTAGTAAGTTTGATTTTCCAAGATTTGATGGTAGTGATTTGAGAACTTGGCTATACATAATAGAGCAGTTTTTCTCTTTAGACAATATTCCCAACTCTCATAAGGTTAAACTAGTTTCTATACATTTTGATGGCATCGCTATTGAGTGGCATCAAGCTTATCTAAAAAGTAGGTTACAACTAGCACCACCTAGTTGGGAAGTTCATTCTGGTGTTCTTTGATGACATTTTAGTGTTCAGTAAAGGGATGGAAAAGCACCTAGAACATCTCAGAATCACTTTTGAGATTTTGAAGGAGCACAAACTGTTTGTAAGAAAGTCAAAGTGTTCTTTTGGTTCTAGCAGAATTGAGTACCTAGTGCATTACATCTCTACTGATGGTGTTGCAACTGACCCTAAGAAGATTTTTGCTGTGCAAACATGGCCTTTACCATCTACTATCAAACAACATAGAGAATTTTTGGGACTAGCAGGCTATTATAGGAGATTTATTCAGAATTATGTCCCTATTAGCAAGCCATTAACAGACTTGTTAAAGAAGGATAGTTTCCATTTGAATGATAAAGCAACCTCTGCCTATGAGAAACTAAAAGTGGCACTCATTACAGCTCCTGTGTTAGCATTACCTAGTAATTCACTACAATTTGTGGTCAAGACAAATTCTTGTGACATTGGTATTGGGGTAGTGCTTATGCAACAAGGCCACCCCATAGCCTATATCAGTAAAGGACTCTCTCCAAAACACTAACCATTATCAGTATATGACAAGGAGCTCTTGGCATTGGTATTAGCAATCAACAAGTGGTCACAATACTTAACGGGAAGGAGATTCTTGGTAAGAATAGATCAAAAAGCATTAGAATGCCTCTTAGAGCAGAACCTCAACACTGGTTCTCAACTTAAGTGGATAGCAAAGTGTAACGACCCGTTTGGTCGTTATAGTCTTTTCGGTACTTTTGACCCTTCCCCGAACTTGTTTAGCTCACTTTTGACCCGAGAGGGTATTGACACGCTTCTCGAGCTATTTGGATATGATTCGGGCGACCTTTTTGGGAAATCTGGGCTTTAAGTGAAAAAGAGTTGACTCAAAGTTGACTTTTGGGTAAACGGATCTTTTTTGGGAATCCGTCAATTTTGAGAGCTCCGGATGGTCATTTAGAACTTGTGTGCATTTTTTGTTCGGTTCCCAATGCACTCAGGTGCATTTTGGGACTTGGGTTGGGAAGTTGATTTGAGGTATTGGGGGTTGACTCAGCCAACCAGACCCCCGATGGGAATTCCGAGGCCACGAGTGCTTTTGTAGCTTGTTTTTATGTTTGTCTACATATATGGTATATGAGCAGATAGCCTCGGGTGATACTTGGGATTTCAGGTTGAGATTGTGATTTTGGAAATTTCTGGTTCTAGTGCCCGCAGCAGCGGCACCGCTATAACGGTAGACTTGCCGCAACAGCTTCCAAGTGTAATTTGTTGGCTGACCGTCGTGGCGGCCTGAGTGGCCATCGAGGCTGGACCGCCACAGCGGTCCCGTTGCGGCAGAAGCGGTAGCGGGCAAATTATTTCATTAAATGAGTATTAAAAGCCCTAAGTCCCTCATTCTTTATTATTTCGACTTTACAATTATTGAGAGCTTTTCTAGGTGATTCTTGGGAGAAACCCTTAGTGGTACGTTCTTCTATTTCCTTTATTATTCCATTGTCCTTAATCACCCTTAGGATTCCATTATCATGATAGTTCCTAAGGGTTTGATGATTAAAAGAGGGTTCCATAAGTTCTTCTTTCTAGGCTACTAAATCTTAATTTATTGATTGGGTTAGCTTATTTAAGCATGGAATTGATGACTACAACCTATTATTGCATGATTCTTCCAAATTAGTGGTTAATTTATGGGATTAGAAGTTAGGGTTTATAACCAAATTTGGGGGGTTTTACTAGAATCCGAATTTAAGTAAATTGATGGTTCTCCTAGCTTGTAATTGATGTGAATTGATCACCTAGAGCTTAATTTCATGTTGAAACCTTTAGATTCCTAATTTCCCCTTTCCAGTTCATAAACCCCATTCCATAAGTTGGGAATTTGGGTCTTGAATAGAAGTAGGGTTTGATTGATGTTCTTCTTGATTCTAATTTCATCATTCGGATATTCTTAGACTTTCATTATCTTGAGGCTCAAAGGAAAGGAAAGACTAAGGTGTGATTGTTGGAGACCTTGTCGTTCGGCCTTCCAAGTAGGTTACAGTTTACCCTACTGTGAGACTTCGATTAGCGAAGCATATATTTAGATAATATATTCGAAGAATGCATGTAAGCCTTCGGGTGTGAAGTTGAGTTGGATATTGCCTTAGGTTGGGCTTTGTTATATGATTGGGGCTAGCCACCCCATTGTGTTGTCACTTATCTTGTTCTATTGTTATTGGTTCGGTGCCACGTAGAGATAGTAGATATTGGTGACTATTGATATATCTTGATGATGATATTGTAGAACCTTAGTTGTTGTTATTTTGAGACAAGGAATGTGATTCTATTTCGGCTTATTGTGTAGCCTTGTTATTGATATCGTTGGTGTGCCCATGGGTGGTACTGTTGATATTGACTTGATTATTAACATTGAACTCATACATTGCATGCATTCTCATCATTCATAATACACTGTTGATACATTGATGATATACAAGTAAACTCTGTTATGAGCTGGGATCAGTTGGAAGAGTGGCGTGAGGACCGATGTCAGATGTTTATCCCGAAATGGTGGTATGAGTGCTGGTAGCGATTGCTGAGGTCTTTGCCAGAATCGTGAGGGTAAATGGACTTCGCGGGTCCCCCATAGGTTGTGTTGTAGAGATGTTATGTTCCATCAACGGAGTACATGTGTACGGTGCATATGCATTGCATTCACACTTCATACATTATTGCATTGCATTGTACCATGGCTTCTATTGCGATATTATTGTGATGTATTTGTGATAGACGGATTCAGATTGAATGTACTGAGACTTGGCACAGTTGGGTTTAGATGCTATAACATAGGTGATGAATTGAACTTGATTACTAGTTCGTGTTGACTTATACCTTGTTGATTTACCTATTTATCTTACTTTATGTCCTTGATATATGTTAGCTAATGTTAGTCAGCCTATGATACCTACCAGTACTTGTTGGTTGTACTGACCTGCACTTGCTGCATTCTTTTATGAATGCAGAGTTCCAGGTGGGATCGGCCTCTACTCCTTGTGGCTGATAGTAGTTCGAGGGTTGCTATTTCAAGTCTTATAGGGTGAGCACGAGGACGTTCGCTGCCTTGAAGATCCTTCTTTATTTATGTCTTACTTGATATTCTGAGACATATTGAGACCATTTATGTATTATTATTACTTCCAGACTTGTAAATCCTAGTTAGATGCTCTTGTATTACCAGACCAGATACTGGGGTGGTGTTGATGTATTTTCGTATTATTTATCTATTTATATGACAGACTTACATTAATTTAATTTTTTCGCTATTTATACTGTGTTTGTTAATGTTGGGTTTAGGGCTTTCCTACAGAGGTGGGATAGGTAGGTGCTCGCGCGACTTTGCGAAATTAGGTCGTGACAAGTTGGTATCAGAGCCCTAGGTTACTCGGTCTATAATACAAGAGCATGTCTAGTAGAGTCTCGTGGATCGACACGATGAGCTCTGTACTTATCTACGAGGGGCTATAGGACATTTAGGAAACTTCACTTTCTTTTCTTCTTTCGTGCTACTTTATTTTAATTGGTATCGGGAACAATCAAATTGGTATCTGACTCTTATCTCTTGTCTCACAGATGGTGAGGACTCGAGCTCCGATAGCCCGAGACCAGGTGCCGAAGCCCGTAGCTACGGCTGGCACCAGGAGACGAGCGATAGCTAGAGGACGCGATCGAGCGAAAGGCCGCGGGGCTGCCCGGGCAGGGCTCCTGCGGTAAGGCAGGGGAGTGAGAGATCTTACTCTCCAGAGCCTTAGGTTCAGCAGGTTCGAGACCAGGCCGCCGAGGATAATGTGGCTCCAGCACGGACGCACCCCAAGGAAACTTCAAATTAGATGATGAAGGATACTGTGGCTCGTGTTTTGCTCCACTTAGATGCCTAACAGACTGTCGCTGGTGTTACCTCTCCGGGCGGAGGATCGTTGACTAGAGTTGGGGCACAGACCCCTAAGCATAAACTGACTAGTGCAGAGCACACTGCTGCGGCTATAGATCCACGGATGGATATAGTGCCAGCCCCGATAGATAATCTTAGACTCGTGGCGGGCCTTGTTATAACTTTGACTGATCAAGAGATTGTTGGGAGGTTTAGGAAGTTGGAGCCGCCGAGATTTTCTAGTACTTCTGGAGAGGATGGGTATGAGTTCATCTTGGACATGCATGAGTTGTTACATAGGATGGGGATTGTTGAGTCCCATGGAGTTGATTATGTGTCCTACTAGTTTCGCGGGGACTCGAAGAATTAGTAGAGGTATTACATTGTGTGTAGACCTAAGGGTTCTCCCTTACTAACTTAGACACAGTTTCATCGGGCCGTCCTTGAGAAGTATGTGTCTGGGGCTTTGAGAGAGGCACATAGGGATGAGTTTCTCCATCTGCAGCAGAGCGGATTGTCTGTGGATGCCTATGTTACTCGCTACTTTCATTTGGCTCGTTATTCAGCACCATTGATTCCTATTGAGCCTGACATGATTCGGGGCTTTATTGGTGGGCTCGTTGGTTCTCTTCATATTCCTTGCCTTCAGCTTGAGGTTGTGAGGGCTTCCTTCTAATCCATAATTGAGCATGCTTCTTTAGTCGAGGTCGCTAAGGCTCGCACATTTGGAGAGGTTAGCGAGAAGAGGCAGCGACAGCTTGGGAGTCATGGTGGTTCCAGCTCGAGGGGCGCTGATAACGTCCAAATCCACCCTATTAATTGGAATGGGCACGGTCGTATGCAAATATAATTTACCCAACTATGAGTCGGGGTCGAATCCCACAGAGAACAATATGTAGGCGATTAGGAAAAGTAGGAATTTTCACCAACTACGCTAAATCCAAACGATAGATAATGTTTTGGTTTTGTTTGAGAGAATTATAACTAATGCAAAAATGTAAACTAACCTAGAAAGCAAGTAAAATGATCAATGGCCACAAGCATGGATACAAGGGAAACTACGCTCAAGTAACGATCCAATGTACTTCATGATTTACAAATAATGGTGAGTTTATATTACTTAGCCTCGGATAATGACTCTAAATTAGCTTCTTCCAAAGACTAACTAGACTACCTAATTGAATATCCCTAAAGCAATTAGGAGCATTAAGAACACCCGAATATGACTACAAGTGGTGTCGCCTATTCCTAGGTCGATTTCCATTAGATGAGGGTTAACGCCCCAAATTCTTGTTAATTAATCTTTCCCAATCCCGAGTTTGCCTCTTCCAAGTTTAAACCGAAATAAATGGGCAAGTCTTAGGGTTAGCTACTCCCTTAAGAATCATTCAAAATGAGATTAATTAAAGAAACAATAACTCACTTCATTAGGAATAAAATCATTCAACACATAAGCAAAACAAGAGATTCAATCCAAACTTTAATCAAGAATATTTCCATAAACGAAATTCAAGTATTGAAATGAAATACTACACACATAAATATTCAATACATAGCAAGAGTAGAAGAAATGGGTAAACAATTTCTCATTGGTGTCTCCAAATCTTCTCTTCCAAGGTGTTGGTGATTAACCCTAGCCTCCAAGAACTTGTGTGTTGTGCCAAAGATAATCTGATATTTTGCCCTAGTTTTCTATTTATATGAACTGGGATGGAAGGCATCGTCAAAATCCGAGTTCTGGTTGAAAATTGCCGAAAATCCTTCATCGCGATCGCGCCATGTGTATGCGCGATCGCGTGGATGACGTCAGCTTCCCATGCTCCCTTAATCGCGATCGCGTGTAGATCCTGCGCAACCGCGTGGAATTAATAACGCGCGTAGGCGCGATCGCGTTACATTCCAGAGCGATCGCGTGGAGTACAATTCCCGCGTGGGCGCGATCGCGTGGGTACTCTACGCGATCGCGTAGAGTATTTTTCCACGGCTCTTTTCCAGAACTTCCAGTTGATTCCAGTTTTGCAACTTTTTTGCTTGTTTTCCACACTTAGGCTCTAGGGACCTCGTATTACCTGAAACATGACAAAAACTACGTAAAATGACATAGACTTGCTTAAAAACAAGTAAAACTTATAGTTAAAAAGCATCGATTGTGGTGTAAAATCACGCCACATCAACACCCCCAACTTAAAGTATTTGCTTGTCCTCAAGCAAGCCATACAAAACCATGACTCAATCTAACACCTAGATATTATAGAATAACAATGTCTACATTGGTTTTGACTTTGAACTACCGGCATGCATGTTTTCCTTTAAACGACCACCCCCAACTCTCTACTTTAAAACAATATGCATAACTCAAGAACACTACGACTAACAATGAAGCTTCAATGAATGACATTACATTATCGAACATATTATGGTGCACACAAACGCTACTTTAGGTGGTCACTTTATTTTGTTCAATTCTCATCCTTATGCCCTCACATAGACCAAAGAATGTCCCAACACACATATATACGACAAGAATGGGACGAAGACGAAAGAGAAGAGAAAAACACTCACACTCACAAAGAAATTCATATCTACACATGCAAATACCATATGCTTGCCCTTATTTTCTATGTTTTCATCCTAGGCTCGTTCGGTTGTGATCACATTAGGACTTGTTTCGGCTTGTAATGTAGGTTTAGGGACAGGTCGGATACTTTTTGGAAATTAGTGACTCACCCTCCTTGAACACTACAACATCTTGTCACCTTAATTCGCCTCTTTTCTTTCCACCCCTTTATTTTCTTTCAGTTTTCGACCTCGATGTGGTTTTACTTCTAACCAACTTACAATTCTTTTTGCGTTACAATTTTCTGATTTTTTTATTTTTTATTTTTTATTTTTTATATATATATATATACGCAACTACCACATCGACTCTCCACTAGCAAACTCCACCACCCCCAACTTATGTTTTTAACATGTACTCCACATTTAATTCACCCCCAACTTAGGCATTTTGCCTCATCTAACTAGTAGCATCAAGGAGGGAACGGGTGCGAAGATGGATTCATTTCACAAAGGGTAAGGTTTCATAATTTGCTAGCCAAGAAAAAGGTCAAAAAGGCTCAAAAGGGAAACTAAGGGTATTTAACACTTTTGGTAAGACTTATTTAGGCAAAGTGACTATTTCAACAAAGAAAGCCTAAGATCATTTCACAACCAAACTAACTTTCGCATTTCAAACAAGACCAACCGGGCAAGTTCTAGATTATACATGCATAAACAGAATCAAACTAACACTTCACACACACATCGGCATAAGGACAATAATTTTTACACTTGTGATCTCCTAAGTAGTAATTCATCACACACAACACCCCAATAATCACAATGTCATATAAAGAATCAATCATGTCAGACAATAACTGTTCTAAGTATGCATTTTTCAAAATTTCGAGGGGTCCAAAAATTTCAACAAAACACAATACATGCCATTAGTTGCCAAGTAGTACCAAATAAAACAAAATTACTCTATTCAACCTAAGTAACATCCTAAACATGCCAGTTTCAACAAAATAAAACCTCCCTCAGGAAAAGAACTCTGGCAAAGAAAAGCCGAGGAGGTTCCTACCCCTAACCAAAAAACTTGCAGTGTCCTCACTGCAGTACATCAACACAGATTTTTTTTTTTTTCATACCTCCTAGCACTGCGTGCTATGGTCATCTCTGCTCACCCTCTGAACTGGAGCTGCTGGGCTCTGGCAGGACAAAATCGTCCTCATTTTCCTCCTCTTCATGTTGTGCGCCGCATACACTCCTCAGAATGCTCATCATTTTGTTCAGGAATTTGCTTTGCTTCTTGGCGTGCTCCCTTGCCTTTTTCTGCCTCCTCTCTATTTTTCCCTGCTTTTCTTTGATATGTTTCATGTCCTCCACAATACCTGCTAATGTTGGACCAATAGGAACAGAGGGAGCTGTAGATGTGCCTTCTCCATGTGGGCCCGCAGGGAGACTAGCCACTAGCTGCTGAAGCCGATTGTCCATCCCATGGACCTGGGTGGAGATATATTGAAAAGGCCTGGCTGCTTCTTGTATTGGTGGCAGGATTGGTATAGCCATAGGAGGAGCAGATGCCCCACCAGTGGAATCTGATGCAGTAGATGTAAACTGCCCAAATGACGAGCCTGCTATATCAATCTTCCTTTTCTTTTGTATAGCAACAGACCCTTTCTTTTTCAAAGGATGAATTGGTCCCCCAGGCCCCTTTTCTTTGTCACCTGGCCTTGTGGGCACTCCATCAGTGGAGCACAGGTAAGTGATCAATGACGGGAAGAATAGACTCTTAGTCCGTTCAAGCACCACCTCCCGGATTTCTTGCATAATGAGCCTCCCCACGTCGACAGGCAACCCTTCCATCACAGCACAAATTAATTTGGCCCTCTCAATGGGCACGTCTGACTCATGTTTGGAAGGCAACACCCTGGATGCGACAATATCAAGCCAAGTTTTGGCCTCAGCAGTGAACTCTGCAGAGTCAATCTTTCTCTGCATTGTTGTCAGCCACTTTGGTTGCTCCCCACCGTGGAGGTGGGTCACAAACCATTGTTGCCGCAGTTGTTCATACATCTGTGTCATCTCGCTGTTGTCACCATCCTGCAGATTGTAATAGGCATTTATTCTTGAGGCATTGCACAGGACATCCACACCTCTGACTTTGACAATTGCCCTATGTGTAATGTCTGCCTCTGCAGCATTTGCGTAGAATTCCCGCACAAGGGTATGGTTTGCCCTGATTGGTTCATCTGCAAAGCGTATCCAGCCACTTGTTACCAACCTTCCATAGAACTCGGGCATCTTTTCTTCCAGATTTTCTGTTACAAAGCCCCTCTCTTCAATGAAGCTCTTTCCCAGCAGCCTATCATACAGCTTCGAACATTTTGCTGACTGGAAGGTGGTGGTGTCATAATATTCAATCAAGGGTACTTGGGCAGCACTGGATGATGAAGCCATTTTTTAAAGTTTAAGTACCTACAAAACAAACACAATGCATATGAACACCTACAATGATGTATAATGAGGAGTTGGGTTAAGGAAATTGGTCCCCCAAGTTTTGAGCAGCTCTGCGCGAGCATTCTGTTTGGGCACTGCCATTTTTCCTTCAGCGCGATCGCGTGGCAACCAGGCGCGATCGCGCCAATTTGAGATATTCCTTTAGCGCGATCGCGCAAGGAACTGGCGCGATCGCGCATATTTGAGCCATTTATTCAGCGCGATCGCGTCTATTATCAGCGCGATCGCGATGAGTCATTTCACATTCTCAGAAACATTTTCACAAACAGGTTATGGGCATCATTTTTGGGGCTTCAATTCAATGATTTTAAGCACGTATTTTGCCCCATTTTTTTTTTCATATATCAGCACCCATCTCTCAACTCACATCACTCAACAACAAACAACCATTTATATAACACGAAATTCAACAATTTTATCATATATTCATGCTTAAACAAGTGGAAGAAAATTTTTCTTTCACAATTTCTAACATGGAAAGATGATAAAAACAACCCTAGGATCAAGACAATGAAAGAATCACATACCTTGTGGTTGCAAGTTGAAGAATTCTTCTTAAAAATTGAAGTTGAATTTGAGAGAATTTTTGAGAAAAAGTGAAGGAAATGATGGGTTTCTACCGTTTTGCCTTTGTTTACTCTGTTTTGAAAACTGAAAACGCGCCTCTGCGCGATCGCGTGGTGATGTGGCGCGATCGCGCAGAGTAATTTCTCTTTTTTTTTTTTTTTACCGCGATCGCGTGGGTTCTTTGCGCGATCGCGAAGAGTAAAATTCGCCCAAATTTTTCCAGATTCAGAAAATAAGCACAGAAACCAGTCTAACAAATTACAGAAACCAGCAGCTACTGATTTGTGGCTGTTCTGAAAACTCAACCTATTCAAAACAATTCCAAAAATTATGAAATTTTGCAGATTAGTCACAAATCATAAACTAAACAATTTTAAAAAATCAAATTTTAAAAAAAAAAATGATTAAAAATTTAAAAACGATGGGTTGCCTCCCACCAAGCGCTTAAGTTAACGTCGCGGCACGACGGATACCAACTTTACCGCTTTTCTCGCCATTTGGAGCTTATGAATTTGCCCCCCAACTTTGAATCAAGATTATGATGACGCTCATGGGGCGGTGGCAGAAAAACAAATAGGCCAACTCTCGGATGTCTCATTTTGCACTTTTTCGCCTTTGAGTGAGGAATGCCATTTTGTCTTCTTGGCATAGCAAACTTTAAAATAAAAACGCTTTCTTCTTCATATCCAAAATTCTCTATTGGCTCGGTTAGTTCAACTTTCATATCATCAACCAAGCACAATGTTGAAAAATGGCTCGAATGTGGTCCAACGCGCTCAAATTCCAAGTTTGCATGAATTTTGACATTCTTACCCATTAATGAACTAGAGTCTTCAAAAATGATTTCATGAACTTTTTTATGCAACTCTAGTATCATTTCTTCAATCTCGGCATCATTCACTACTCTAGGATTTGTTGGTTGGTAATTTATGATTAGCTCTTGAAAATCAATAGTGGCCACTTCTTCATTGGAAACCAACTTAACACTACTATCCATGGCTTTTTGATATTGAGTGTTACATTCTTCAATCTTTGCATTCAATTCGGCCTCCAATTTTTTTATAGCAATTTCAAGTAACTCCACTTCTTGACTTTGCTCCACATGCATTTTTAGCAATTCTTCTATCATCCGTGAAAAGCCATCACGGTGATCCCCATAGAGTTCAAGTTGTTGAGCTTGATTCATTAGCCAATCTTGGCTCATAATATCCACTTTGTCAAGTTTGTCTTCATGGTGAGAATCGTCCAAAGCTTGTAAAAATCCTAACGTGGTGAAATCCATGTTTTGGATAGTTTCATCATCTCCATATTGAACTACTTCCCACCATTTGGCCACAATTTTCCCATATTTTTCATTTCTCCCCATAATGCCACTCAACATTTCCTCAATTTCCTCTTTTCGAGTATTGGAGATTTCTTCTCTATGACTTGGCTCATTTTCTTCAAGTTGAGCCACTTCTTCAATTTCACAACTCTTGTTGGGGTCACAAGAATTTTCGGGCTCTTCTTGTAAATTTGAAATCTTTTCTTCAACTACTTCATTTTGAGGAATAGGCACATCCATGGAAATTGAAAAAATTTCATCCTCAAGTGATTTGTTCATTTCCAAAATGGATTGCCCGACGAGTTCTCGCTCCTCCTCCCTTTCCCGGTCAAAGTATGCTTGGAGCAATTCCATGATACCTTCATATCCGGTACGTTGCCCTTTGTTTGCCATATCATTGTTCCTATCAAACTCAAAAGCACAACTAGTATTTTCATTAGAACAACTTGGGGGAGGGGAAGGAAAATAATTAGGACAATCACTCCAATGTCCATTTTGACCACCACATATATTACAAATATTCCCATCATAGGATTGAGACGGTGCACACATCTCTCTCCCGGGAGCATTTTCACAATCTTGCCAAAAGTGAGGTCCTCCACAATATGGACATGGGTCATCAAAGTATGAACAACTACCATCCAACCAATTTTCATTATATGATGCCATTTTGTTTTTAGCAAAAGCAAAAACTGGACAGTTTTGCAGAAGCAAAAACTGGACAGTTTTTCAGAACTGGACAGTTTCTGCAAATGCAAAAACTGGACAGTTTTTCAGAACTGAACAGTTTCTGCAAATGCAAAAACTGGACAGTTTCTGCAGAAGCAAAAACTGGACAGTTTTTCAGACTGGACAGTTTCTGCAGAAGCAAAAACTGGACAGTTTTTCAGAACTGGACAGTTTCTGCAAAAAAAAAAACTGGACAGTTTTTTTTTTTTTTATTATAAAGATAAAATAAAGCAAAGAAAGTTTGGACCAAAGCAAGTTAGCTTAAATCCCAAACTAACCCAAATACGCCAAATTGTTCCCCGGCAACGGCGCCATTTTTGATAACGTCCAAATCCACCCTATTAATTGGAATGGGCACGGTCGTATGCAAATATAATTTACCCAACTATGAGTCGGGGTCGAATCCCACAGAGAACAATATGTAGGCGATTAGGAAAAGTAGGAATTTTCACCAACTACGCTAAAGCCAAACGATAGATAATGTTTTGGTTTTGTTTGAGAGAATTATAACTAATGCAAAAATGTAAACTAACCTAGAAAGCAAGTAAAATGATCAATGGCTACAAGCATGGATACAAGGGAAACTACGCTCAAGTAACGATCCAATGTGCTTCATGATTTACAAATAATGGTGAGTTTATATTACTTAGCCTCGGATAATGACTCTAAATTAGCTTCTTCCGAAGACTAACTAGACTACCTAATTGAATATCCCTAAAGCAATTAGGAGCATTAAGAACACCCGAATATGGCTACAAGTGGTGTCTCCTATTCCTAGGTCGATTTCCATTAGATGAGGGTTAACGCCCCAAATTCTTGTTAATTAATCTTTCCCAATCCCGAGTTTGCCTCTTCCAAGTTTAAACCGAAATAAATGGGCAAGTCTTAGGGTTAGCTACTCCCTTAAGAATCATTCAAAATGAGATTAATTAAAGAAACAATAACTCACTTCATTAGGAATAAAATCATTCAACACATAAGCAAAACAAGAGATTCAATCCAAACTTTAATCAAGAATATTTCCATAAACGAAAGTCAAGTATTGAAATGAAATACTACACACATAAATATTCAATACATAGCAAGAGTAGAAGAAATGGGTAAAAAATTTCTCATTGGTGTCTCCAAATCTTCTCTTCCAAGGTGTTGGTGATTAACCCTAGCCTCCAAGAACTTGTGTCTTGTGCCAAAGATAATCTGATATTTTGCCCTAGTTTTCTATTTATATGAACTGGGATGGAAGGCATCGTCAAAATCCGAGTTCTGGTTGAAAATTGCCGAAAATCCTTCATCGCGATCGCGCCATGTGTATGCGCGATCGCGTGGATGACGTCAGCTTCCCCTGCTCCCTTAATCGCGATCGCGTGTAGATCCTGCGCGACCGCGTGGAATTAACAACGCGCGTAGGCGCGATCGCGTTACATTCCAGAGCGATCGCGTGGAGTACAATTCCCGCGTGGGCGCGATCGCGTGGGTACTCTGCGCGATCGCGTAGAGTATTTTTCCACGGCTCTTTTCCAGAACTTCCAGTTGATTCCAGTTTTGCAACTTTTTTGCTTGTTTTCCACACTTAGGCTCTAGGGACCTCATATTACCTGAAACATGACAAAAAGTACGTAAAATGACATAGACTTGCTTAAAAACAAGTAAAACTTATAGTTAAAAAGCATCGATTGTGGTGTAAAATCACGCCACATCAGGCGCCGGTCAGTCTTCTAGGCTGTATCAGCCCTATTTAGGTCGTCCTGTGCAGTCAGCCTTGCAGATTTCCTCTAGTGGGCCATCCAAGCAGAGAGCTTCTGAGATCTCGTTTTCTCGACCAGCAGACAGATTTGTTCCAGCTGGGTCTTCAACTTCAGTCTATCAGTCTTCGCCCTCTAACGGTTATTTTACGTATGGAGAGCTCAGTCATTTTGCTAGAGAGTGTTTCCGACCCAGGCAAGGTCATCAGTCCCAGAGCACTCCGGCATCTTCAGGTAGCCGAGGTGGTGCTTCTCAGAGGAGCGGTACTAAATCAGGCCACGGTAGTTCACAGGTCTCTAGAGGTGGGTCCCAGAGTTCGAGAGGTATATCACTGGACGTGGTGGGGCCCAGTGTTATGCGTTCCTTGGTAGGCCTGAGGCAGAGGCCTCAGATGCTGTTATTTCGGGTACCATTTCTGTCCGACATAGAGCAGCATCTATGTTATTTGATCCTGGATCCACTTATTTGTTATGTAACAGTAATAAAAGTACACGACTTAAAAGTTAAAAAATGATAAATTAAAGACAGGCAAGATAATGGATGAAAGAGGATAAAATATTCATATCATATTCAATGCCTTGGTACAAAACCCTAGGTAACTATTTATATTGTAAGGGATACCATATCTGAAATACCCACATGGACCTCCTCTTGGACTGTAAACAAGCTAATACTATTAATTGGCCTACTTAGTGTCACGACCCAACCGGAGGGCCATGACGAGCACCCGGTGCTAACCCACCCGGGAACCTCTTATCGTACATTCACATTTACATCTAGGTGAGCCACGTAGCTTAGTCATAATTTCTATCTGTCGTTCATGAAAATCTCATTGGCAATAACACATTTATATCATCATTAGCAATAATTCCCATATCCATATACACAAGCCGGCGAGGCTATCAAAATGATCTACAAAATATGAGCCGACAAGGCTGCAAGACATCTACCATACACAACTGTATACGAGCCTCTATGAAGAGTATGTAACATAGTACAGGCGGGACAGGACCCCGCCATGCCCATATGTATGTACACAAAAAAAAAATAATACCCAAAAGTTGTAGCTCCGGATGAATTGGAGCTCCTCTATGTAGTCCCTGAAAAGAAATCTATGGATCAAGCCTGTTTCCCTGTCCACCTGCGGGCATGACGCAGCGTCCACAAACAAAAGGACGTCAGTACGAATAATGTACTGAGTATGTAAAGCATAGTCAACATCATAGTAGAAGCATAATAGACAGCACAAGAATTAACATAAGATGGGAGAATCAGGCGGTAATAGAGTCATTTGTACCTCTAGTGGCCTTTATCATATCTACTTACTTGTCTTTCGTAGGGACCTTCCATTTCTAATGCTTACTCGTGTACATACATACATATATATATATATTCGTATTCTTATTCATATTCATATTCATACTCGTACCCATACTATACCCGACCATGAAGGTTCGGTGTTTCACATACCCGGCCATGACAAGGCTCAGTGATTATACATACCTGGCCCTACCAAGGCTCAATGTTATCCGTACCCAACTGCAGTGGTGCGCGCGCGATAGGTATCATACCCGCCCATATAAGGTCGGTATTACATAATAGTCATACATACTTAGACACGTATACATAAGAGTCCATAAGTATCATCAACATCATTACCATCATCGTTTTCGTTACGTCTATCCTTGGAGGATCAACTATCATATAAAGGATGCAATGGAATCATGAAAGTATCGAGGATCATGAGCTTTAGTAACTTTAGAGATAGAACGAGGACATTATGGAACTCATGAAAGGGGGTATATAGCAAAGGAACCATGCCTTAATGAAAGAAGGGTTAGCCTTACATACCTCTTCGTCTTCTTAACTATTTAATGTTCACCGTTGAAGCTTGAGCAATCTACATTTAGAAGGATTCATACCAAGGTTAAGCCTTAATGTTACTCTTAAACCCAAACTAGAACAATTCATGATCTAACGAAAATTGGGCAGCATTTCCCTATTCCATCGACTTCCCTATACTACAATACAACTCCCAAACATCCACAATATCACAATCAAGCAATCACATTCCATTAAACCTTTAAAATCTACCCGTGTGCTCAACTTATACCAACGACTCCACACCCATTTTAGCACATTTTATTATAACGCTTCTTCATCACCATTATTACCTTCCATTGCATGATTATATCCATATTATACTACGAATTATGACTCAATATAGATTACTAATCATAAACATCATAAAAGCTACATTTAGACTTCATTTTCTACTTTCTTCTTCTACCCAAGTTTTTCTACAACCAAGCATTCTCATTAATATGAAATAAGCATGAAAACTAACCTTTTCATCCCATATAAACAAGCTTCAGAGCAGCTATCAACTTTTGCAAAAACCCTAGCTACAACGCCCAAGTATTTCTTAAAATCTACCAACCCTAGGAAACCTTCTAACACATGAACACTTGATTCTTGCTATTTAATCTTTATAATCTCTTGGGTTTGGGTGTAATATGCTTAGAGAAGGGTTTTGGAGTTTTTGGAGAGCTTGGAAGAATGTGGGAAATGAAAATGAGCAAGGGTCGTCCATGTTATAAAATAAAAATTTTGACCCGACCCAATTTATACGGCCTATTATACGGGCCATATAATTTATACGGTCCGTATAATCAGGCTGTATAATACCATCAGGCCACACCCTTCTCTGGAGCAAACCTACAGACCATTATACAGGCTGTATAATTTATACGGTTCGTACAAATGGCCGTACAACTGGAAAATTTTGATTTTTATTCTCATCGACTCGTTTGACTTCCAATCCTCGTGGAACCTTCTTGGCACTTATATAACACTTCATTAGCCATACATTAGGTCATGTAACAGCCCCTCAAGATATTTCTAAATAACCATTAGCTCAATTATAGCGAAAACCTTTCCGAACACAACTTACATTTTCACTTCCCTCAACGAACTTAGGCTCATATATTCATATAACTTCAAACTCTTATGATATGCACTCTAAGCTATCTAATACCTTCCTTAATCTTGTAAGGGTATCATACTCACCTCAAGCTCACATTAGCCTATCCACAAGGCAGCAAGTCCGAAAATTTCCGAGGTGTAACATTCCTCCCCCCTAAGGAACATTCGTCCTCGAATGTTAGGTTCTTGGGGATTCTATAAAAGTTTCGCCAGAGTTTCCCCTATAATATGACACCACCATCCTACATAGCAACCCAAAATACATCGCCTCACAGGGCTACAACAACAACAACAATAACCATGGCCACACACGACCAGGAAAACATCAAGGAAAGCACTACATACCTGAGGATAATTGCGTCTCTGCCTGAGTCTCCTCTGAGGGTGAAAATAAATGTGGGTACCTGAACTTCATATCTTCTTCGGCTTCCCAAGTCATTTCCTTTCTATTATTGTTTCTCCATAAAACTTTTACTAAAGCTACCTCTTTGGCCCTGAGCTTTCGTACTTGCCTATCTAAAATGGCAATGGGGACTTCTTTATAAGACATTTGTTTGGTAACTTGGACATCATCTATTGGTACAATTTTAGAAGGATCTCCAATGCACTTACGAAGCATCGATACATGGAAAACTGGGTGAACTGACTCCAAATCAGGAGGTAGATCTAATTCGTAAGCCACTTTTCCTACCTTGCGTATAATCTCATAAGGTCCAATGTACCGAGGGCTAATCTTTCCCTTCTTGCCGAATCTCATGATGCCCTTCATTGGCGACACCTTAAAAAACAGCCAATCTTTCAATTGGAACTCTAAGTCCTTTCGACGATTATCTGCATAGGATTTTTGTCGACTCTAAGCTGTTAATAATTGATCCTGTCTAAGCTTGACTTTCTCTATAGCTTTTTGGACCAAGTCTGGCCCTATCAATTTGGTCTCTCCTACTTCGAACCACCCAATTGGGGATCTACACTTTCGCCCATATAAAGCCTCATACGGAGCCATTTGGCTGCTAGAATGATAGCTATTGTTATAAGCAAACTCAATAAGCGGTGAATGATCATCCCAATTACCTCCAAAATCCAATATACATGCCTGTAGCATATCCTCAAGAGTCTAAATGGTGCGTTCAGCTTGTCCATCAGTCTGCGGGTGAAATGTCGTGATAAGATTCACATGAGTCCCCAAACCTTCTTGGAAATATTTCCAAAAATTGGCTGTAAACTGAGTCCCTCTATCGGAGATAATAGATACTGGAACACCATGAAGTCGCACTATCTCTTTAACATAAAGCTTTGCATAATCCTCTACTACATATGTAGTTCTGACCGGTAAGAAATGAGCTGACTTCGTAAGTCTATCCATAATCACCCATATAGGATCATACTTACGTCGAGAATAGGGTAAGCCTATAATGAAGTCCATGTTAATTACTTTCCATTTCCAAGTTGGAATTTCTACAGCTTGCAACAATCCGCCCAGCTTTTGGTGCTCAATTTTCACTTGTTGACAGTTGGGACATTGAGCTACAAATTCCGCTATATCTATCTTCATCCCATTCCACCAATATATAGATTTAAGACCATGATACATCTTCGTTGCTTCGGGGTGGACATAATAACGAGAACAATGGGATTCTTTTAAAATCTGCTGACGTAACCCTGTAACATTGGGAACACACAACCTGCCTCCAGAAAACTCAAATGATGACTTCTCCTTTTGAGGAAGGGTATTTCTGTAATGAATTAGCATGGGATCCTCGAATTGTTGCTCCTTTACTTCCACTACTAGCGACGAGACCGCTGAATTTTGAAAGATAGCTCCCGTACTACTTGAGTCCACTACTCGAACTCCTAGGCTAGCTAACTGCTGGAGATGATGAGCCATCTCTCTTTTCTGTCCCATGGATCTACGACTAAGAGCATCAATCACAACATTTGCCTTTCCGAGATGATACAGGATGTCAACATCATAATCTTTCAACAATTCCAACCACCGCTGATGCCGTAAATTCAATTCTTTCTGCTTAAAGATATACTGAAGGCTGTTATGATCAGTATAAATATCCACATGGACACCATACAAATAATGTCTCCACATCTTCAATGCATGAATCGCTGCAGCCAATTCAAGATCATGGGTCAGATAATTCTTCTCATGTTTTCGTAACTGTTTTGAGGCATACGCAATCACCTTACCATGTTGCATCAACACATAGCCTAGCCCAATGCCTGAAGCATCACAGTATACAACATAACCTTTCGATCCTTCTGGAAGTATCAGGACTGGGGCAGAAGTTAATCTATTCTTTAGCTCTTGGAAACTACATTCACAAGCATATGTCTATTGAAATTTAGCTAATTCCTGGGTTAACTTCATGAGCGGTGTAGAAATGGAAGAAAAGCCTTCTACAAATCTCTTATAATAAACTGCTAAGCCCAGAAAACTATGAACCTCCGTAGGTGTTGTGAGCCTTGGCCAAGTCTTCACGGCCTCAATCTTCTGGGTGTCTGCCCGAATATCATCGACTGAAATAATATGCCCCAGAAAGGTCACTGAGTTCAACCGAAACTCACACTTAGAAAATTTGGCAAATAACTCTGGATTTTGAAGAACTCTAAGAACAGTACGCAAATGATCAGCATGTTCTGCCTTGGACATAGAATATACCAGGATATCGTCGATCAACACATTCATAAATAAATCTAGGAACGGCCTGAACACATTATTCATCAAATCCATAAATACTGCAGGTGCATTAGTTAGCCAAAACGACATTACCCGGAATTCAAAATGGTCGTATCTTGTTCTGAAGGCTGTCTTAGGAGTATCTTTCTCCGTAACTCGCACTTGATGATACCCGGATCTCAAATCTATCTTTGAAAACCATTTGTAATTGATTAAATAAGTCGCCAATCCTTGGAAGTGGATACTTGTTCTTGATCGTCACTTTATTCAGTTACCGATAATCAATGCACATTCGCAAGGAGCCATCTTTCTTTCGCACAAACAAAACGGGTGCTCCCCACGGGGAAGAACTAGGCCTAATAAAGCCTTTCTCAAGCAAGTCCTTTAATTGCTCCTTCAACTCTTTCAATTCTGTGGGAGCCATCCTATAGGGAGGAATAGATATGGACTTTGTATCCGGTAGCACATCTATAGCGAAATCCATCTCCCGCTCTAGAGGGAGGCCTGGAAGTTCTTCCGAGAATACATTCGAAAACTCATTCACTACGGGGACAGACTGAAGAGTTTGCGGTTTAGCTTCTACATCTTGAACCCAAACTAGATGGTAAATACAACCTTTTGTGATCATTTTCCTTACCTTTAGATAGGAAATAAACCTACCTTTTGGGGACGCGGTATTTCCTTTCCATGCTAAAACTGGTTCTCCTGGAAATTGAAAGCGAGCCATTTTCATTCCACAATCAACATTGATATAGCAAGAAGCCAACTAATCCATGCCCATGATAACATCAAAGTCCACCATTTTTAACTCATGTAAGTCAACCATAGTACGATGGTCACAAATCAAAACTAGACAATTTTTATATACTCGACTAGCTATTACCAATTCACCAACGGGTGTAGATACCTTAAAAGGTTTGGTCGACTCCGGCTTAACCCCAAACAGACCCACAATATATGGAGTAACGTATGACAATGTGGAGCCCGAATCTATCAAAGCAGATACATCATGAGAAAATACCAATAACATACCTGTCACGATATTGGGGGAAGACTCGAGATCCTGGCGTCCTGCCAAAGTATAAATACGGTGCTGAGGACCATTAGAACTGGGGGCTCTCCCCCTGCCTCTACCATGGCTGACTGGCGCATGTGAACCTGACCCCATAGGGCGTATGGATGATGAAGACCCAACTGCCGACCCTGAAGGTCGGGCCCTACCCCTACTACCAACCAAGGGGCAATCACACATGATATGGCCTGGCCGATCGCATGCATAGCAAACCTATGAGCCTATTCGACACTGGTCCCAATGTAACTTCCTGCACTAGGGACATCGTGGCATGGGTAGCCTTGCCTGACCCGAATCACCGCTGAACTGAGAACCTGAAGCCTTGAAACTCTGGCTCAGCTCGGAATGAGTAGATCTATCAAATCTCTGGCCTGTAAAATATGGAGGCGCAGTAGTCATAGAATGGCCTGAATGCCTAGAAAACTGCTGTCTTGGCCCGCCTCTAAACTCACTCGTTTGACCCGAAGATCTAGCCCTCTTGCTATACCCTCTATCATGCTCATGCGCACTTCTTTGCTGTTGTTAGTTTTCCTCCAAATTCTGGGCATGGGCCTGAATGCATGAAATATCCATGTTGTCCTGAAGGGACGCAGTCAAGCACCTATCCATCAAGTGTGTCCCTAGGCCTCTCACAAATCGGTGCACTCGGTCACCCATATCCGCTACCATGGCCGGAGCATACCTAGCAAAAGAATTGGAGCAGAGACTATAGTCTAAGGCACTCATACTTCCTTGCCTAAGATTCAAGAATTTATCGGCTCTAGCCCGCTGAACCTCTGGAGGTAAGTAATGTCGGAGAAAGGCATCCACAAATTCTTGCCATACCCGTGGAGGTGCATTGACGCCCTGTGAATCCATCCAAACAGTATACCAATGAACCGCGACGTCCTAGAGTCAATAGGATGCTAACTCCACCGATTCAACGTCTGAAGCATACATTAACCGGAGTGTCCTCAACATCCCACCAATAAAATTCTGAGGGTCCCCTTCCGGCTTTGACCCAAAAAATTTTGGAGGGTTCAAGCTAATAAAATCATGGGCCCTTGCACTAACACCCCTATCACCTTCCCCTGTAGCTTGCCGCTATGTCTGGGCGGCTACCAACTAAGTAAGTAAATGAATGGCCTCTTTTACATCTTGGCCTGAAGCATCTGGAGGAGGAGCTGGAGGTGTTGTAGCTAGGGCTGAAGCTCTCTCATGCTCCTCAGAAATAGGCACGGAATGGGAGGACTGAGATTGAACCGCATTCTGGGACTCACCTTCCTCTATATCCATTGGCGGTGCTCTTTCAGCCCGCTTTTCTGCCACTGTCTTGCCTTTTGGCCTGCCGTAGCTTTTCTCATTAAAGGCATTTCTGAAACACACAATACACATTTAAGGAAAGAGAAATCCTTATATCATGGCTCTATCGCACTATCTTATGAAGAAAGAAGGTCATTCATTCCTAAAATGCCCGCGGCCTCCTGTTTATAAGCGTGGCGCGCAACACACCCATAAACAAGACTCTACTGGACACGACTCGTAGACATACCCTAGGACAGCACTGCTCTAATACCACTTTTTCCACGACCCAACCAGAGGGCCATGACGGGCACCCGCTGCTAACCCACCCGGGCACCTCTTATCGTACATTCACATTTACATCTAGGTGAGCCACGTAGCTTAGTAATAATTTCTATCCGTCATTCATGCTAATCTCATTGGGCAACAACACATTCATATCATCATTAGAAACAATGCCCAAATCCATATACACAAGCCGGCGAGGCTATCAAAATGATCTACAAAATATGAGCCGACAAGGCTGCAAGACATCAACCATACACAACTGTCTACGAGCCTCTAAGAAGAGTATGTAACATAGTAGGGGCGGGACAGGACCCCGCCATGCCCATATGCATGTACACAAAAAAGAAACACTCAAAAGTTGTAGCAAAGGATGAAATGAAGCTCCTCTAAGTAGTCCGTGAAAAGAAATCTATGGATCAAGCTTGTTTCCCTGTCCACCTGCTGGCAGGACGCAGCGTCCACAAATAAAAGGACATCAGTACGAATAATGTACTGAGTATGTAAAGCATAGTCAACATCATAGTAGAAGCATAATAGACAGCACAAGAATTAGCATAAGATGGGAGAATCAGGAGGTAATAGAGTCATTTGTACCTCTAGTGGCCTTTATCATATCTACTTACTTGTCTTTCATAGGGACCTTCCATTTTTAATGCTTACTCGTGTACATACATGCATAAACATTTGTATTTGTATTCGTATTCATATTCATATTCATACTCGTACCCACATCATACCCAACCATGAAGGTTCGGTGTTTCACATACCCGGCCATGACAAGGCTCGGTGATTATACATACCTGGCCCCACCAAGGCTCAGTGTTATCCGTACCCAACTGCAGTGGTGTGCGCGCGATAGGTATCATACCCGGCCATATAAGCTCGGTGTTACATAATAGTCATACATACTTAGACACGTATACATAAGAGTACATAAGTATCATCAACATCATTACCATCATCGTTTGCGTTACGTCTATCCTTGGAGGATCAACTACCATATAAAGGATGCAATGAAATCATGAAAGTATCGAGGATCATGAGCTTTAGTAACTTTAGAAATAGAACCATTTGGAGAACATTATGAAACTCATGAAAGGGGTATATAGCAAAGGAACCATGCCTTAATGAAAGAAGGGTTAGCCTTACATACCTCTTCGTCTTCTTAAATATTTAACGTTCACCGTTGAGGCTTGAGCAATCTACATTTATAGGGATCCATACCAAGGTTAAGCCTTAATGATACTCTTAAACCCAAACTAGAACAATTCATGTGTCACGACCCGAGCAGGGGCCATGACGGGTACCCTTGGCTGACCACCGAGTACCACTCATTCTACCACTCATCATACTCATCCTGCGTTCATTCATTATTCTCAGGCTTCTAATCATAGGGAAAACCATTTTCACTTTCAAATATATTTACCTTTATATACATAAGCCCTTGGCTATCAAAATAATACATATGCAATGAGGAAATCATGAGACAATACTACTCACACATGCGTATCTACGAGCCTCTACTAGAGTACTAGACATAAGGATGGGACAGGACCCCATCGTGCCCAAATATGTACACAAAATAATATCTCAAAATGGCACCTCCGAAATAGTAGAGTGCTCTTGTGAGTAGCTCCTAAGAATTTGGGCCGCCTCTCTGTCCACCTGTGGGCATGAACACAGCCTCCAAAAAGAAAAGGACGTCAGTACGAAAATTGTACTGAGTATGTAAGACATGTATGGTAACATGATAATTAAATATAGAAAGCATAAAAAGAAAAGATAACTGAAACTGCTTGCTTCTTGAGGCAGAATCATGCTTGCTCACTTTTACCATTTAAATCATATTATACATACATACATACATAAACTGTCTGAATCATCTGTCATCTCTAGCCCGCGACCGGGATAGTCATCTCATGCCACCCACTAGTGGTGCTTCCAGTGCCATATAGACACGGTGTAATCATCCATAAGCCGCCCGCCTTAGCGGTGCTGCCCCTGCCATATAGGTGTGGCGTAATCTTACATATACATAAGCCAATGCATACCTGGGAGTTCAAATAAAAGCTATCAATCTATCGGAGTGACGTAAGGTCAGGAACCTCCGATTATATTATAGAATAATCATCGTCGCTATGCCTCACCTTGAAAGAACTAATATCTTGAGGTGAGACAACAACAAGAAATAACATCAATGAAATCATAAAGATAGGATTATCAAACTCATAATAGCATCATTGTCATCATCATTATCATAGAACATATCTCATAAGAAGCTCTTAAGAATCTTTAACTTTCATCTTTTGGGATGTAAGAAGGTCATGGGAGAATAAAAAGGAAATCATAATATAGAAGTCATGCCTTTGAAAGAAGGGACTAGCCTCACATACCTTTTCGTTTAGCTACTCTATCGCTCGAACGTTCTCTTTCAATGCTCACGTTTTTACCTTCAAGAGAGTTTGTACTAACATTAGATAATCGATAACTTAAGTGTGCTTGACTAAAGCTAGAGAAAATTGGGCAGCATTTCCTTTGTTCTCGAAATCCACAGTTTCGCGAAACTTGTTCTCGTCGACTTGTTTGATCTCCAATCCTTATGGAATCTTCTTAACACTTGTTTAACACCTCATTAACAATCTAAGGGATGTTATAGCTCTTCTTAGAGACATCATTAACTTGGTACTGTGTGAATCCTTTCTGATACGCAACGCATACCTCGCCTTTCTTGACGAACTTTCTTCTCTTACTTCGAATGTCTTTGAAATCTCATTTAGGACCATTCGATACTATATCTTACTTATAGAAACATCGTATACTTTGTTCCTTTAATTATCCCATTCATTGTGCATCAACATGAAATTTTTCGAGGTGTAACATCATGATCTAACAAAAATTGGGCAGCATTTCCCCTATTCCATCGACTTCCACTATACTAAAAATTGGGCAGCATTTCCCCTATTCCATCGACTTCCACTATACTACAATACAACTCCCAAACATCCACAATAACATCCACAATATCACAATCAAGCAATCACATTCCATTAAACCTTTAAAATCTATCCGTGTGCTCAACTTTTACCAACAACTCCACACCCATTTTGCACATTTTCCTATAAAGCTTCTTCATCACCATTATCACTTTCCATAACATGATTATATCCATATTATACTGAGAAACATGGCTCAATATAGATTACTACTCATAAACATCATAAAAGCTACATTTAGACTTCATTTTCTACTTTCTTCTTCTACCCAAGTTTTGATACAACCAAGCATTCTTATTAACATGAAATAAGCATGAAAACTAACGTTTTTATCCCATAGAAACAAGCTTCGGATTAGCTATCAACTTGTGCAAAACCCTAGCTACAATGCCTAAGTATTTCTTGAAATCTACCAACCCTAGGAAACCTTCTAACACATGAACACTTGATTCTTGCTATTTAATCTTTATAATCTCTTGGGTCTGGGTGTAATATGCTTAGAGAAGGATTTTGGAGTTTTTGGAGAGCTTGGAAGAATGTGGGAAATAAAAATGAACAAGGGTCGTCCATGTTATAAAATAAAATTTTTGATCCGACCAGATTTATACGGCCTATTATACAAGTCGTATAATTTATACGGTTCGTATAATCAGGCCGTATAATACCACCAGGCCACACCCTTCTCTGGAGCAAACCTATGGACCATTATACGGGCTGTATAATTTATACGGTTCGTACAAATGGTCGTACAACTGGAAAATTTTTAATTTTCATTCTCGTCGACTCGTTTGACTTCCAATCCTCGTGGAACCTTCTTGGCACTTATATAACACTTCGTTAACCATACAGCAGGTCCTATAACAGCCCTTCAAGATATTTTTAAATAAACATTAGCTCAATTATAGCGGAAACCTTTTCCGAACGCGACCATTTTCACTTCCCTCAACGAACTTAGGCTTATATATTCATATAAATTCAAACTCTTATGATATGCACTCTAAGCTATCTAATACCTTTCTTAATCTCGTAAGGGTCTCATAGTCACCTCAAGCTCACATTATCCTATCCACAGGGCAACAAGTCTAAAAATTTCTGAGGTGTAACACTTAGCTAATAATTATAATGGGGCTACTTCCCTTCTAGTTTAAAGACAACACAGAATGGCCCATATTTCTAACCTGCTCTGGATGCTGAAGACTTAACTTGAATTACTCAACCCTAGATTAAAATCTTATCTTCAAGGTCTTCTTCCCCAATTGCAATATCCCACCACCCTTAAGAAACATATACTTCGCCGCTGATATCGAACTCTGGAAATTGGGTACTCATGAATTTGTCATCCTCCCATATGGCCTCATCCAGTGCCAAGTTTTCCCACTGTAC
Source organism: Lycium barbarum (assembly GCF_019175385.1). Classification (NCBI taxonomy): domain Eukaryota; kingdom Viridiplantae; phylum Streptophyta; class Magnoliopsida; order Solanales; family Solanaceae; genus Lycium; species Lycium barbarum. The sequence continues at coordinate 19,483,164 of NC_083343.1, forward strand.
TAGTACTTGTTGTGCGTTATGTCTTCTCTTCTTCACCTCGCGACGGTCCAAAACTATAATTGGTTCGGTGAGGACTTGTCCTTTCTCAGTGCTATAGGGTGGCTCAGTTGATGCAATTATCTTTTCTCCCACCTTCTTCTTCAATTGCGAGACATGAAAAATGGGGTGGATCTTTGATTGGGGTAGGAGCTGAAGTTCATACGCCACAAAACCAATTTTTTTCAAGATTTGGTAAGGCCCGAAATACCTTGCTGATAATTTGAGATTTCTTCCAACTGCCACTAATGTTTGGCGATAGGGTTATAATTTCAAGAAAACACAATCGCCCACTTCAAAACTTCTCTCCGTTCTCTTTCGATCTGAGATTTGTTTCATTCCTGTTTGCTCCCTTTCCATGTTATCCTTCAGAACATTGTTGAGTAGCTGTCTTTACTTGAAAATCTGATCCATTGTCTCCAGTTTTGATTGTGCAATCAATTCAAATATGGGTTGTGGTGGGTCATAGCCAAGAGGGCTTTGAATGGGGTCATCTCGATAGCTATCTGAAAGTTTGAATTGTACCAAAATTCGGCCATGGCAAGCCATTTGCTCCAGTTTGATGGCTTATGACTCATCATGCACCTCAGGTAATTTTTAAGACATTGATTCAACGTTTCTGACTGATCGTCCATCTGTGGATAGTATGCTAAACTTGGTTTCAGTTGTACCTGTAAACCCTTAAACAACTCCCTCCAAAATGTGATCACAAAAATAGGATCCCGATCTGAAATAATGGAACTTGGTACACCATGAAGTTTACAAATGTTGTCAAGGAATACCTGTGCAATCTGTCCAGCATCATAAGGGTGTGTTAGTGCAAAGAAATGAGCAAATTTGGTGAATCTGTCGATTACCACTAATATTGAGTCTTTTCCTTTTGATTTTGGTAGGCCACTGATGAAGTCCATGGCAAGGTGCTCCCAGGCTTGAGATGGAATTGGAATGGGATGGAGTAACCCGGGGTAGGATACTTTCTCACCTTTGTTCCTTTGACACACTTCGCATTCTTTCACTAGTTCAACTATATTCTGCAGCATAGAAGGCCAATAAAAAAAGGTTCTTGATCCTTTGATAAGTCCCGTGGATCCCAGAATGTCCCCCCCTCCCCCCATGATGTAGCATGAAGTTCTTCAATTATATTTCTCCTCAGTTTCCCATTTGTTCCCACCCAAACTCTTCCATCAAACCTGACAATTCCATTTTGTAGTTGCACTTTTGGAATTGAATCTGCATCAATCATGAGTTTGTTAGCATCTCCTGTGCTTGCATATCTCCCTGGTAGCTGGTAATGACCTCTGTGACCCATTTGGGTTGGGTTATTGAAAGCCCAAAACACTCAGCTTCATCATTTTTCCTTGAGAGTGCGTCTGCAGCCACATTTTCTACCCCCTTATGATAATGGATCTCGAAACTTAGCCCCAGTAATTTCGTAATTCCTTTGTGTTGTAATGAGGTAGTGATTCGCTGATCTCTTAAGAATTTCAAACTGAAGTAATCCATTTTTATAATAAAATGGCTCGGTTGGAGATAATGTCTCCACTTCTCCACAGCAAATAATAATGCAATGAGCTCCTCTTCATAAGTAGAGAGACCCAAATGCCTCGAGCTCAAGACCTGGCTGATATAAGCTATGGGCCTACCCCCTTGTGATAAAACAGCCCTGATTCCCCCTTCCACTTGCATCTACTTCCACGATAAATGGTATAAGGAAATTGGGATGGGCCAACACTGGTGCTTGGCTCATTAACTGCTTCAGGTCTTCGAAAGCTATTGTGGCTTCTCCATTCCACTCAAATTTGCCCTTTTTAAGCAAGTTACTCAAGGGTTTACTAATGAGAGCATACTTCTTAATGAATCTCTGGTAATAACCCGTTAATCCTAAGAATCCACGAAGCTCTCTCACAGACTTGGGCTGGGCCCAGTTAATCATTGCTTCAATCTTGGCCTTGTCCGTGTCCACTCCTTTAGATGAAATAATATGGCCCAAGTACTCGACTTTTGGCTGAGCAAAACTACACTTTGATTTCTTCACAAAAAGTTGATTTCCCTTTTAAATCTCAAACACAACCTTCAATTGGGCCACATGTTCCTTCAGTCCAGTGCTGTAGATTAAAATGTCATCGAAAAAAACTAAGATGAACTTTCTTAAATACGGCCCAAACAGCTAGTGCATAAGGGCTTGGAATGTGGCTGGGGCATTAGTTATCCCGAAGGGCATAACTCTAAACTCCCATAGGCCGTGATATTTTTTTTAAGTTGTTTTAAATTCATCCCCCTTTTTCATGCAGATTTGATGGTATCCCAACCTCAAATCTAGTTTAGAAAAATAATTGGCTCCATTTAACTCGTCTAATAAGTCCTCCACAACCGGTATTGGGTACTTATTCTTCATCGTAACTTCATTCAATTTACGATAATCGACACATAAGCGCCAACTTGAATCTTTCTTTTTTACCAGTAGCACAGGAGAAGCAAATGGGGACACACTCGTTGTCACTGTTTGGGCCCTTAGCATCTCCCCAATAATTTCTTCAATAGCATTCTTTTGTTTGAAATAATAGTGATAGGGCCTTCGGTTTATGGGCTGTGTTCCGGGCAGCAACTCTATGGCATGGTCATAACTACTAGCCGGGGGTAGACCTTTGGGCTCCTGGAACAGCCCCTCGAATTGTTGCAACACCTTCTCCACTTCAACTGGGATTGGGTCCAAAAGCCCAATAACATCAGTCATATACATCATTGCTGCGTAATTACAAACACCTTTCTACAACAAGTTAGCCAATATTTTGGCTTCCACAGTAGATAATTTATCATCACGTGAAATATCCAACAAATTAATTAACTTTGAATCCTTATAAAATAAGATTCCCAAGGGTCTGGTTGATAGAACAATTGGAGCAACAGTATCAATCCAATTCATCCCTAGTATTAAATCACAACTATCCACTTTAAACAACCTCGCATTAAATTTAAAATCATAGTTTTGCATCTTTCATTGAAACTGGTCACATCCTTGACCACAGTGAATGTGCTCACCATTTACGACTTTGACACGAATGGGCCTTCTTAACTTCTGAACCTCGAACAAGTGAGCCCACTTAGGATCCACGAAGCTATGTGTTGAGCCAGTGTCGATTAAAATCACAATTCTATGCTTCTTGATCCATCCTTCAATTTTAATTACAGAAGGCGCTTTCCTGAGGCCCAAAAGAGCCATGAGTGAAATTTCTCCTTCCTCGGTGGTCTGCTCCATTATCTCTTCAACTGGATCTGTTGGTACTTCATCATTAGCATCCAAAAATTCTTCATTCTCCATTGTATTTAATGTCTTGGGTTTACACTGGTGTCCAAGTGTATATCGTTCATGACATTTGTAGCACAAAATTTTCTCTCTACAAACTTCCAATGTTAAACTATTGGTTCCAACTCCTTTGGTGTTTACTACTGTTGCAGGTTTGGACATCTAATAAGTATAATTAGTTCAACTGGGCTGTGAACTAGGCCTCGAACTAACTTTGTTGGTTACTTGTTTACACAAAGCATTCATGGACTTCTCGTGGAACCTTGCACATTTGTATGCTTCCTTCAGTGTTTTGGGATCTGCACATTCCACTAAAGCAAATATCTCTGGTTTCAAAACCCCCCACAAAGCAATTCACAAAATATGGCTCCTTAAGAAAAGGGTTGAGAATTGAAACTAAGCAACGGAGTTCCTCGAACTTTCTCTGGTACGCCTCTACATCAGAATGTTGATCCAGCTGATTGAACTCTTTCACAATGTCTAGAGCTCGATATTTCCAAATCTCTCACAAACATCTAAACAGAAATCCACCCATGGTACAATACCCCCTTTATCCGTCATATAACAATCAAACCAGTTGTCAACAAAATCTTGAAGGTGTATGGCTATGTATGTCATCTTTTCTTCATCAGTTACATGGTATTAATTAAAAAAATTCTCACACTGCCTTATCCAGCCTCTAGGGTTGTTTTCGTCAAAGTCAGGAAAAAGAATCTTTGCTTGGGGTAATTTTGCAGAGTTATTCTTAGGTTTAAAGGCTGGTGAATGAGGCGGAGTGGTTCCCATGCTAAATGGTCTGAAATTTCCAAAAGGAATATTTGTAAATAGGTCTTTGGTAAAAGGCAGTAAAGACAAAAGAGCTGGGTTCATATTGAGTAGCTAAAGGTGTTTGGGGAACAGAGTGGGGTTATCTAAAGAAGACTGCAACTGGGTTTAATGGAGACGAAATAGGTGGGTATGAGGAGTGAATGGAGGCGTGTGAGTTATCTGGAAGCATTGATGGGGATGCAACCCAGTTATGAAAAACTCTGGACGGAACAAAGGTCGGCGGTGGCGTTCCGGCACATAAAACCCCCATAGACGAGAGTGTTGTTTCCGTCGTAGAAACCACATTCATAGGTGTGGATTGTTCAGCAACTGAAGTTTCCGGCATTCTTCCCATGGACATCACTTTTAACAATGCCGCTATTCTCTTTGAAGAATCTGTTAGCTCAGTCATGTTTTTCTCAAATGTTTCTTATTTGTTCTCCATTTTACAATTTTTTTTGTTTGTTTCTTCAGTAAAAGCATCAAATCTGGTTTGTAAAGCCTTCAATCAATCACCAGCTGTGGGGTTCTTTTCTTTATCACCCATAGTGACTTGAGTACCAGGATTAACGCTGCTAAAAAATGATAAATTAAAGACGGGCAAGGTAATGGATAAAAGAGGATAAAATATTCATATCATATTCAATGCCTTGGTACAAAACCCCAGGTAACTATTTATATTGTAAAGGATACCATATCTGAAATACCCACATGGACCTTCTCTTGGACTGTAAATAAGCTAATACTACTAATGGGCCGACTTAGCCAATAATTATAATGGGCTACTTCCCTTCTAATTTAAAGACAGCACTGAATGGCCCCTATCTTTGACTCGCTCCGGATGCTGAAGACTTAACTTGAATTACTCAACCCTAGATTAAAAATCTTATCTTAAGGTCGTCTTCCCCAATTGTAAAATTATTCGTGTGTGTCTGCATATCATGTCGTTGATTGGGATTTGCCTAATGATAGCATAGCTGTACATATTCACGTGGCTACTCTGTTCGGAGATTCTGTCATGGTTGATCAAGTTTATCGGTCGTGTTTGGCTACTTTTATGGGTTATGACACTTGGGTAGATTTAATGATACTTGATATGGTGGATTTTGATATTATTTTGGGTATGACGTGGCTTTCTCCTTATCATGCGATCTTGTATCGTCATGCCAAAATAGTCACTTTAGCCATGCCGGGCACTCCTAGACTTGAGTGGAGGGGGTACTCCTAGCCCTGCTCTAAAGAAGATTATTTCCTTCCTTCAGGTGAAGAAATTAGTCAACAAAGGGTGTTTATCTTATTTGGCCCATGTGCGTGACACTACTGTTGCATCTCCACCCCTTGAGTCCATTCCCATTATGAGCGAGTTCGCGGAGGTCTTCCCATCTGATCTGTCGGGTATGCCACCCGATCACAATATTGACTTCTGTATTAACTTGGACCCGGGTACTCGCCTTATTTCTATTTCGCCATATCGGATGGCACCTGCTGAGTTGAGAGAGCTTAAGGAGCAATTGCAGGATTTATTAAGCAAGGGGTACATTAGACCGAGTGTCTTCCCTTGGGGTACTCCTGTGTTGTTTGTGAAGAAGAAAGATGGATCTATGAGGATGTGCATTAATTATCACCAGCTGAACAAGGTTACTATTCGGAACAAGTGACTTATGCCTCATATTGATGATTTATTTGACCAGCTTCAGGATGCTTCAGTGTTCTCAAAAATTGACTTGCGTTCAGGCTACCACCAGCTGAAGATCAGGGCCGAGGATATTACGAAGACAGCTTTTCAGACAAGATATGGACATTATGAGCTTCTGGTGAAGTCATTTGGGCTTACAATACCCCAGCTGCATTCATGACTTTGATGAATGGCATCTTTAGGCCATTTCTTGACTCCTTTGTGATTATTTTTATTGATGATATCTTGGTGTATTCCAAGAGTAGAGAAGAGCATGAGAGACATCTTCACACTGTACTTGGGTTGTTGAAGAAGAATAGCTTTTTTGCTAAGCTTTTGAAGTACGAGTTTCGGTTGGAGTCAGTGGCATTCTTGGGCCACGTAGTGTCTAAGGATGGGACCATGGTTGATCCTCAGAAGAGTGAGGCTGTGAAGGATTGGGCGAGGCCCACTACTATGACCGAGATCCATAGTTTCATGGGTTTAGCCAGTTACTACTGCCGATTTATGAAAGGTTTTTCTTCTATTGCTTCGTCTTTAACCAGATTGACTCAGAAAGATGTTCCCTTCCAGTGGTCTGATGATTGTGAGGATAGCTTTCAAAAGCTCAAGACTCTTTTGACTTTAGCCCCGATTCTAGCATTACCCGTGGAGGGTAAGGATTTTTCAGTTTATTGTGATGCTTTCCATATGGGTTTGGGTGCTATTTTTATGTAGAAGGATAGAGTTATAGCCTATGCTTGCCATTAGTTGAAGATCCATGAGAAGAATTACCCTACCCATGATTTGGAGTTGTTGGTCGTGGTCTTTTCTTTGAAGATTTGAAGGCATTATTTGTATGGTGTCCATTGTGAGGTTTTCACCGATCACCGTAGCCTTCAGCACATGTTTACCCAGAGAGATCTTAATTTCAGGCAGCGCAAATGGATGGAGCTCCTGAAGGACTATGACATCTCTATTCTTTATCATCCAGGGAAAGCCAATGTTGTTACTGATGCCTTGATTCGCAAGGCCACAAGTATGGGGAGTTTAGCCCGTTTGGCTAGAGTTCTAGCTTGTATAGAGGTGAGATCATCCTTGCTAGATCAGATTTGTACTCATCAGTTTGAGGATGCTCAGTTGAGTAAGATTCAAAATAGGATTCTGATGGGCGAGGCCAAGGAGACCATGATTGATTCTGAGGGTACTTTGAGGATTAAGGGGCGTGTGTACGTTCCTCGTGTTGGTGACTTGATTCATTTGATTTTGACTGAATCCCATAGCTCTCAATATTCCATTCATCCGGCAGCGACTAAGATGTATCGTGATTTGAGGCAGCACTATTGGTGGCGTCGTATAAAGAGGGATATAGCCGATTTTGTGGCCAAGTGTGGTAATTGTTAGCAAGTTAAATATGAGCACCAGCAACCAGGTGGTGTACTTCAGAGGATGCCCATTCCCAAGTGGAAATGGGAGAGGATTGCCATAAATTTCATTGTGGGTCTTCCGAAGACCATGGGTAAGTTTGATTCGATTTGGATGATAGTTTATCGGTTGACTAAGTCCGCTCATTTTATTCCAGTTCAGATTTCCTATACCGCGGAGAAGTTAGCCAAGTTGTACATTCGTGATATTATGAGATTGCATTAGGTTCCTATTTCTATCATATCTGATCGGGGTACTATCTTTACTTTCCATTTCTGGAGAGTTTTCCATGATGAGCTGGGTACCCGAGTTGATCTTAGTACAGCTTTCCACCCCCCAAACTGATAGGCAGTCCGAGCGGACCATTCAGGTGCTCGAGGATATGTTGAGAGCTTGTGTTATAGACTTTGGTGGTCATTGGGATTAGTTCTTGCTGTTGGAAAAGTTTGCATCTAACAACAGTTATCACTCGAGTATCGACATGGCACCTTTTGAGGCTTTGTATGGTAGGAGATGTAGATCTTCGGTTGGTTGGTTTGATGTATTTGAGGTTCGACCTTGGGGTAAGGATCTATCGAAAGAGTCTCTTGAGAATGTGAGGGTCATTCAGGCCAAGCTTGTGGCAACTCAGAGTCGACAGAAGATGTATGCGGATCGAAGGTCCGAGATTTAAAGTTTGCCGTTGGTGATCAGGTTCTATTGAAGATTTCACCCATGAAGGGTGCTATGAGGTTTGGGAAGAGAGTCAAGTTGAGTCCAAGATATATTGGTCCATTTGAGATTCTTGACCGTGTGGGTGATGTTGCTTATAAGTTGGCCTTACCGCCAGGCTTGGCAGGAGCATTCAGTTTTTCATGTGTCTATGCTGAAGAAGTACCATGCTGATGGTACTTATATTGTTTGCTGGGACTCAGTATTGCTTGATGAGAATTTGACTTATGAGGAGGAGCCTATTGGGATTTTGTATAGACAGGTTCGAAAGTTAAGGTCTAAAGAGATTGCTTCTGTGAAGGTGCAATGGAATCATCGTCCTGTTGAGGAGGCCACTTGGGAGACTTAGTCCGACATGCGTAGCCGATATCACCAGTTGTTTGCCGATTCAGGTACTTCTCCGTTCTTTTCCCATCATCCCTCGAGGACGAGCGATGGTTTAATTGGTATCTGATGTAACGATCTGTTCAGTCGTTATAGTCTTTTCGGCACTTTTGACCATTCCCCAAGCTTGTTTAGCTCACTTTTGACCCGAGGCGACGATGACTCGCTTCCCGGGCTATTTGGATATGATTCTGGCAACTTTTTTGGGGAAATATGGGCTTTAAGTGAAAAATAGCTGACTCAAAGTTGACTTTTGGGTAAATAGACCTTTTTCGGGAATCCGTCAACTCCGAGAGGTCCGGATGGTCTTTTAAAACTTGTGTGCATTTTTGGTTCGGTTCCCAATGCACTCGAGTACATTTTGAGACTTGGATTGGAAAGTTGATTTGAGGTATTGGGTGTTGACTCAGTCAACGAGACCCCCGATGGGAATTCTGAGGCCACGAGTACGATCGTAGCGTGTGTTTATGTATGTTTACATATATGGCATATAAGCAGATGGCCTCGGGTGATAGTCGGGATTTCGGGTTGAGATTGTGATTTTGGGAATTTCTAGTTCTAGTGCCCGCTATAGCAGCACCATTACCGCAGCAGCGGTAGACTTGCCGCAACAGCGGCCAAGTGTAATTTGTTGGCTGACCGTCATGGCGGTCTGAGTGGCCATCGAGGTGGGACCGCTTCCACAGAAGCGATATCGGACAAATTATTTCATTAAATGAGTATTAAAAGCCATAAGTCCCTCATTCTTTATTATTTCGACTTTAGAGTTGTTGAGAGATTTTTCTAGGTGGTTCTTGGGAGAAACTCTTGGTGGTAAGTTCTTCTATTTCCTTTACTATTCCATTGTCTTTAATCACTCTTAGGATTCCATTATCATGATAGTTCCTTAAGGGTTTGATGATTAAAAGAGGGTTCCATGAGTTCTTCTTTCTAGGCTTCTAAAGCTTCATTTATTGATTGGGTTAGCTTATTTAAGCATGGAATTGATGACTAGAACCTATTATTGCATGATTCTTCCAAATTAGTGTCTAATTTATGGGATTAGAAGTTAGGGTTTATACCCAAATTTGGAGGTTTTGACTAGAATCCGAATTTAAGTAAATTGTTGGTTCTCCTAGCTTGTAATTGATGTGAATTGATCACCTAGAGCTTAGTTTCATGTTGAAACCTTTAGATTCCTAATTTTCCCTTTCCAGTTCATAAACCCCATTCCATAGGTTGAGAATTTGGGTCTTGAATAGAAGTAGGGTTTGATTGATATTCTTCTTGATTCTAATTTCATGATTCGAATATGCTTAGACTTTCATTATCTCAAGGCTCAAAGGAAAGGAAAGACTAAGGTGTGATTGTTGGGCACCTTGCTGTTCGGCCTTCCAGGTAGGTTACGGTTTACCTTATGGTGAGACTTCAATTAGCTAAGCATATATTTAGACGATATTGTTGGAGAATGCATGTAAGCCTTCGAGTATGAAGCTCGGTTGGATATTGCCTTAGGTTGGGCTTTGTTATATGATTTAGGGCTAGCCATCACGTTGTGTTGTTACTTATCTTGTTCTATTATTGTTGACTCGGTGGCACATGGAGATAGTAGATATTGGTAACTATTGATATATCTTGATGATGATATTGTAGCACTTTACTTGTTGTTGTTTTGAAACGAGGATTGTGATTCTATTTCGACTTATTGTGTAGCCTTGTTATTGATATTGTTGGTGTGCCCATGTGTGGTATTGTTGATATTGACTTGATTATTGACATTGAACTCATACATTGCACGCATTCTCATCCTTCATGACATATTGTTGATACATTGATGATATACAAGGAAACACTGTTATGAGCTGGGCTCAGTTGGATGAGAGTGACGTGAGGACCGATGTCCGATGTTTATCCCAGAATCGAGGTATGAGTGCTGGTAGCGATTGCTAAAGTCTTTTCCAGAATCGTAAGGGTATATGGACTTCGCGGGTCCCTCATGGGTTGTGCTACCGAGATGTAATGTTCCATCATCGGAGTACATGTGTACGGCACATATGCATTGCATTCACACTTCATACATTATTGAATTGCATTATACCATGACTTATATTGCGATATTCTTGTGATGTATTTGTGATATACGGATTCGGATTGAATGTACTGAGACTTGGCACGGTTGGGTTTAGATGCTATAACATAGGTGATGACTTGAACTTGATTACTGGCTCGTGTTGACTTATACCTTGTTGATTTACTTGTTTATCTTAATTTATTGCCTTGATATATGTTAGCTAATCTTAGTCGGCCTATGATACCTACCAGTACTTGACCTGCACTTGCTGCATTTTCTTATGAATGCAGAGTTCCAGGTGGGATCGACCTCTACTCCTTGTGGCTGATAGTAGTTCAAGGGTTGCTGTTTCGCGTCTTACAGGGTGAGCACGAGGACTTCGCCGCCTTGAAGATTCTTCTTTATTTATGTCTTACTTGATATTCTGAGACATATTGAGACCATTAATGTGTTATTATTACTTCTAGACTTGTAGATTCTAGTCAAATGCTCTTGTATGACCAGACTAGATATTGGGGTGGTTTTGATGTATTTCCGCATTATTTATCTATTTATATGTCAGACTTACATTACTTTAATCTTTCCGCTATTTAGATTATGTCTGTGATTGTTGGGTTAGGGATTCGCCTACCGAGGTGGGATAGGTAGGTGTCCGTGCGACTTTGCGAAATTGGGTCGTAACACAAAGAAAATGCAAATATGATTTTTCATTAAATACAAGAGGGGCAAGGAAAATACAGCAGCTGATTCACTTTCAAGGTTACTAACCAAAGAGATTTCAGCATTACTCGTGAGCAATTCAGGTGATTTAATGCTTCAATGGGTCTTAGCTAGTTGGAATGTTGATCAAGAGATACATGATATCATCAAATTAGTTGAAGAACATGAAGGGGACTACAAGGGGTACACCTATGTTAACAATCAATTGAGGAAAAATAGTAAGTTGGTTATTGGTAACAATTCTCAACTCAAGCAGGAAATCATGCAAACTTGGCATGATCAGCCTATTAGGGGTCACTCAGGTGTAAATAGGACTTACCAGAGAATTTCCTCATTGTTCTTTTGGAAAGGGTTAAAGGATGAAGTCATACAGTATGTCAAACAATATGACATTTGTCAGAAATTCAAGTATGACCCTTCTCTATACCCTGGATTGTTACAGCCATTAGAAATTCCAAGTTCTGCATGGTCTAGTATCAGTATAGATTTTGTTGAAGGTTTGCCTAAATCCAAGGGTAAATCAGTCATTTGGATGGTTATGGATAGGCTTACTAAGTATGCACATTTCATTAGGTTTCCTCATCCTTATGCAGCTATTGATATTGCTCAGTTATTCTTAGATCATATTTACAACTTACATGGGATACCAGATAGCACTGTGAGTGATAGGGATCCAGTTTTCTTAAGCAACGTTTGGCAAGAACTATTTTCAACTCATGGAGTGACTCTAAGCACCTCAACAGCATACCACCCCCAGTCTGATAGGCAGACTGAGGTGCTAAACAGATGTCTAGAAACTTTCCTGAGATGTTATTGCTCTGATGCTCCTACTGATTGGTTTCACTACCTGTTCTTAGTAGAATGGTCGTATAATACAACACATCATTCAGCCATTGAAGGCCCTCTATGGTCACCCCCCCCCCCCCCCCAATCCATTTACCTTATATTTGGTGTTGTATTGAATGAACAGGTGGACAGGAGCTTAGAAATGAGAGAATTAAAGCTACAACTGATCAAGTTTCATTTAAAGAGAGCACAACAGAGAATTAGTGCTTATGCAAACAATCACATATCAGATAGGCAATTCTCAATTGGGGATTGGGTGAATCTAAAAATTCAACCCTACAGGCAACATACCCTCTCAAATTCCCCTTTCTAAATTCTAGCAGCTAAGTACTATGGACCATACCAAATTTTGAAGAAAATTGGTCCTGTAGCTTAAAAATTGGCACTTCCATCTCAAATTACCATTCACCCCACCTTCCATGTTTCTGTACTCAAACCTTGCCACAAAATACTTGAAAACATCAACCATCCACCCATTCTTGACCTACCTAATCCCTACTGTCCAAGCCCAAAAGCTATTAAGGATAAAAGGATGATTAAAAAGGGAAATTGGGCCGTACCTCAATTGTTGATCCAGTGGAATCGTTTGCCTCCTGATCAGCTCACGTGGGAAGATTATCATGCCATGAAGAACAAGTTTCCAGAATTCTTCCTTGAGGACAAAACTTTTAAAGAGGAAGGAATGTTGCGTACTGAAGAGTAGTACGTTTAGTTTGAAAGTCTGCACGTAGTCGTTAATATCAAGGGTTTTAAGTAGTTTAAATAAGTGTCAGTTGATTCCCTAGTAAGTTATAAGCCTACGTTTTATTTATGTCAATTAGGTGCCTAAGATTATCTTAGTAGAGCAGATTCGGTCCACTGCCAGTATTGTTATTTGTAGGCCCTGCTGTCCCTATCTAGTACGAAATTTAGAGCCTTGTCCAGCTCTATATAGCACCTGTAATCCTCCTTTTTCATCATCAATCAAATATATCAAATTAGTGGTAGCTAGAATAGTTTTCTTTCTTATTTTTCAATGTTCATCTTGTTAACTTGCCAATACTCAACAATGGCTGTAGCTGGAGGTCGAAAAATACATATAGGAGTACTAATTTTAAATGGAGTTAAACTGAAAGAAGATTGCATGCAGTAGTTACAACTTATAAGAACTCTGCAAAAGGAGAACAAAAAAATGAACGGAACTCACGGAAGAAGAGAAATGGATTTTTGTTCTGTGTGATATATTGAAAACTTGCATTGCGTGGGACAGTGGGAATATAGAGGAAGAGAGATTTAAGTGGATTTATTTCTCTGAAGGGTGTGCTTAGAATTAAAATTAGGGAGAAAGAATCTGAGCCATTTAATATATTAGATGACACATGTCACAAATCGAAGAGGAAACAGGAGGAACTGGAGGGGAAGTGCACTGGAGGGGAGCCGGTTCCGAGAGGGAGCTAGGAATTCTATTTGAAAAGGATATTAAAGTTACAAAAGATGTTAGGGGTTAAAAAGGAAAAGGTTTAGTCTAACTGAGAGTGCTTATAAAATCCATAAGTTGGGGTCAACCAACTAGTGGCTTTTGGCTAATTTTGGCTTATAACTATTCTAATGACCAGCTTATAATAAACTTGCCCAAACATTTTCATTATCAAATTTAAAATCATATTTGAATAAAATAGCTTAATTATACGGTTTATTGGCTTTTGATATTTAGAGAACATATTTTATAGGATAGCACTGTTAGAGATAAACCAGAAGTTGAACAAAGAGATAACATCTAGCTATAGTTAGAAATAACATCTAGCTATAGTTTGGTAGTTTGAATTACAGTCGTTGGCTAGTATATCTACATCGGAACCAAGCCCTTATCAATGAATATGCTGTTATTTTCAATCACTTAACCTAAATAGCCGTCAATGCAACCACTTAAGCTAAAAATACCCTACAGATGTATAATATATGTATAATTCATGTATACTATATGCATAATTGTGCATAATAAATATAATCTATGTACACTGGCTAGGAAAATAAACAGTGAATCCGACTGTAATTTTGTGTAAAGATCTCTTTATTTTAGGCGGTGTCGATCTATCTTGTATATGTCCGTGTGGATATTTTCATCAAAGCAATGGCACCCGCTTACATATTCTTTAGATAACAATCATATAATATGAATCTCCTAAAAATGGATCTAATTACAGTTCACGTCCCAAATTTTTGGCGATTCAATTCAATTTGGTTTGGCAAAACTGGTCGAATGCGTAATTCGTCTCTTTTTCCATTTATAAAATAACAAGATGAATTTATGTTCTTTGGATTATAATCTATATTATATTAAAAGCATGAAGGGCCTTAGAAATGTTGCTTGAACTTTTTATCCTTCATTAAAAGACTTCGCAATAGACAAAATATTCATTTACTATTTTCATCAAATTATTATTTAATTATTTTACCTTATAAAAATATACTTTTTGTTGAAAATAATAAATTATTTATTTAGGAATAGACATTTAATTACTTCCTAACATTTAGGACTTGGAAACCAATTAAATTAGGAACCGTTATATTGTTTTGGTGTCCTTTTTTAAAAAACTTTCCATGCAAAATACGTTTCAATGCAAAACATTGTGGAAGTCTTTGTTCTACCAAAATAATCGATCAATTTTAAATTCCTTTCTTGGTGTACAACATCCATTTTTTTCTCTTCGCCACTTACAATTCCTCTTTACCTTATGAATCACTTTTTTGATGTGTATTTGAATTTAAATTATTATTTTAATTGGGATCAATTTTAATTTAGTCTTTAGATCACCTATTTTATGATTTTTGTGTGAGTTTATTCCTCTTTAGTTTATAATATTTCGCCTATTTTATTTTTGAAAAATTAAAAAATCCAATGTTATTTTTTTGGCTTTGGCAAATACTTTTAGACAAGTAAAAAACCATCGTATTTTTGGCGAAACAATAACTGCCATAATATGTATTTTCTGAAAAAATAAAGAAATGTGTTATTTTTGGCAAAGTAAAATTGCCATAGGATTCGTCCAAAATATTGTCATAAGAGTCCTTTTTGGCTTTGGCAGAATAAATTGCCATATAAAACTGCCGTAAGAGAGCACAATTCATTTACTATTTTTCTCATTAAATATATGTAGAATTATACATAAATACTAATAATATTTTTTTTTGAAAAAGTAAAAAACCCACCATTATTTTTTGGGTTCTTTTTGGCTTTGGCAATGGTTATTAATTTTTTATTTGTGTTATAAATATTATTTAATTATGGATGTCTATCTTTAGGAGAAACTTTAGGGTTTGTGACTTTGGCACCAAGTTAACTTTCTCCTATAAATAGAGATGTTCTTTTCATTGTATGGAATCCCTAACAAGAGAAATAAAAGAATTCCTCTCTTCTCTCTTTGTCTGCAATATTGTTTTTGCTTGCTTTATTATTTTATAACACGTTATCAGCACGAGTCTCTGTTTTTTTATTGGAGTTTATTCCACATTAATTAATACTAACATCTTCGGAAGCCTGGCGGTACCATCCATGGCTGGAAATCAAGAACGGTTCACTGTATGTGATTAGGTACGTTTTTAGTCATTCATGAGGTATGTGGCTACTAATTATAAGTTATGTTATGATGGAGATGGAGATGGAGTATACAGGTAATGTAATTTGAGCCCGTTTTCTTACTCTTGATTTAATATGCTAATCAACACTTGGTAAGTTACTATAAGCATTATATGGAAGCAGTAGCTATTTTGATGCTTATTTATCATGACTATCTCAATGCTAAATTACGGAGTGGATAACATTAATAATAACTGTTTTTGAACTCCAACAAAGTTCATAATATATGTACAATCACCAGAAGTGTAAGTATGTTTCATGTCTTTGTTAATCAATAGATGGGATAATAATATTTCATGTCTTTGTTAATCAATAGAAGGAATAATATTTTCTCATGTTTATTATGATTACTCTGGAAGACATGTTAGACAAAAATTCTCTATATTTTGTGTGCCTTGATTTGCTCCTGAAGTAGCAATATCTTAAAAGAGGTTCTAAGCTATCATACTTTGATATGCTTAAGGCATGTTTAGATGATTGTGTTTCATTCTTGAAGAATAAGAACTTTTGATAAATGTTACAAATATAGATCTATTCCCTGAAGTGAATATGATAATATTTCGTAAAGATTATAAATACAGATGTGCGATTGGTTGTGAAGTTAACATGAGTCACCTCCAGAGGAGGTAGAATAATTGGAAAAATAAATCTCAAAAATTCTATGATATACTCCCAAAGTAGTAAACTTAGAGATCTGTTCTTGAAGTAGCAAGCTCAAAAATATGCTCCCGAAGTAGCCAACTTTGAACTCTACCCCCGAAGACTAGAAATTTGAACTCTATTTCCCGAATAGTAAACTTTGAGCTATACCCCCGAAGTAGTAAGATTCTGAATTCTACTCCCGAAGTAGTAGGACCCAGAAATCTACTCCCGAAGAAGTTTACTCTTGAAGTAATAAATATTCTGAAATCTACTCGTGAAGTAGTAGAACTTTGAAATTTACTTGATGTAGTATGACCTTGAAATTGACTTTCGAAGTGGTAAACCTTTAAACTTTACTCCCGAAGTAGTAAAACTCTGAAACTTTTACTCATGAAGTAGAAAGAATCGGTAGTATATCTGAGACATTATTTTGAAGCAATATTTTCTTGCACATGAGAAAAATAATGAGCTATTATAAAATGCATCTAAATGATCAGGTTTAATTCCCCGAGGTGAATGAAAGAAATACCACAACTTACCTCCTGGAAGAGATTGAATAATAAAAGATATACATATTATTTTTCCGATATGAATCGTTGAAACACGTACTTGTCGTACATAGAAACATCTTGATCAATCTTATTCTGAGACTTATTGACTGCTTTACTGGAGTATTTCCTATGCAATTGTTTGTCTTACAACATTTGGCTAATTTTGTGTTTTGGCAATGTTTGTCATGAAATCAAAGTGGTTAGTTCTATGATGGCCTGCTAAAATTTTCTTGTTTACTCATATTAAAAACTATTTATTTGGTTGCTTGGTGGTTATGTCATCAAAAGTCCACAGAGTGACTATATATGTTCAAGAATGTGGATTATTGTTTGACTTCTTGCAATGTAATTATAGTAATAGTTGCTCATTCTAAGTAACCCATCCCTTAGATGTATTGAGATTCCTCAGCTTAGTAATCTCAAGTTTAGAACTTCTTGTTTTCTAGAATCTGCCATTGTCCTTTTCTACTCGTGCTCAATGTATTTTTTTTCGATTTTCGATGGTGTAATATTTTTTATTATTTAGTGTCTACATTTGTGAAGTAATACAAGATAATTCATGATAGTTAAGACTTGTTGTGGTGGTTTGTTGTTAGCTTTGCGAATTATTTCTCTTTTTATAGTACCAAATTGTCTATTTTGGTTACTTGAAGTGATCAGTGGGTTAGTATAAACCAGCTCCAATGATCCATATGTGGACGAGAAAGAAGACAGATCGTGTTCAATGCTTTCTATTGTTTGTTATTAATTTTTTCGAAGGAAATTACAATTCATATATTGTTCCCTAAAGAAAAATTATAGCTGTATAGTTGTCGTCTTGATATAAAAGAAAAAAAATATTCAGATGTTAATTAGCCTCCGTGATGGAGAAGTTTAAAATACTGAAGTTCAAAACTTAATGTTTACTTTTCGTTATTTATGTATTCAGAATTGTTTTAAATGTTCATTTGGTTATTGTTTTATTTCATGATACTAGTAGTGTCTAAATTTGCTTTCCAGATACCAGAAGTATCTAAGCAATATTTGGTAGTATAAAATTAATGATCAAGGTCCAAAAGAGCCTAATTATTTGTCTACAAGAACCAGGACACCAGTAGTGTTCGAACAATATGTGATTATGGAGAATAAATTAAACGCTCCCGAAGAGCTTACATACTATTATGTAATTCGTTCTAGATTGTAATATACGAAGTTGTTATGATCGAAACACAAGTTGTAGTAAACCCGAAGTTTACTCAAATAAATGGCTATCATATTGAAGTTATAAATGATAGGAGGATCAAGCATCATCAAAGTCATGGTTGGTAAGAAAGATCTATGTGAAAGGTTACACGCCTTATTCTCCAAATTGTACTACAATATAAGCATGATGAAATTACATGTCACGGTAAACCAAAAGTTTATTGGTACAAAAAAAAATTCATGTCATAGTAAACCAGAAGTTTACTAAAACAAATAGCACATGACATGGTAAACTTGAAGTTTACTATTATAAATAATTTTATTAGTCGGCATGAGCGGTTTGGCTATCCCGATTCAAATATGATGTGCAAATTGAGTATTTGACATATATTAAAGAACTAGAAGATTCTTCAAGGAATTATTTTTGTTGCTTGTTCTCATGATAAGTTGATTATACTGGCTAATGTTGGGATTAAATTCCCTAAATTCTGGAAAAATATAAAAGGTGAATATGGGCATGTTCACCTGTTATGTGATATCTTAAATAGATGCATCGAAAAGACGGTCACATGTCCGTTTATAGTCAACCTGCAGTTTGACATTTACAAAATTACTTGCTCAAAATAACCGAGTTAAGAGCACAATTTTCAGATTATGTAATCAAGATAATTCATCTTGATAATGCTAGTTTATATCCAAGCTGGTTTGGCGTTAAATGCCTCCACTAAATAGCTAAACCATTGCTTATGAGAACAAAGCTTCATGTGTTGGTCTGAGATATGATATATTGTACACAACATCACTTGTATGCTTCAGACCAATAAATTATGATAAATTCTCCCCTCACAATTGGTTCAGGGTTAGGAACCAGAAATTTCCATCTAACAGTGTTTTTATGTGTGGTATATGATTAATTAATCTACCATGATGCACAAAGATGGATTCCCCCAAAGAAGATGGGATATATGTTAGTTTTTCTAACATAAGGGAGAGAGAATAAGCAGCTGAGAAATATGTTATGAATTATCATTAGTATGATCCTCCTTCGAAAGATAATACAACTCAAATGCTAGAAGCATTTGCTGACCCAAAATTAATTTCTAATTTCAACTGCAAAATGCTCCTATTAAATTCATATCCCTGAAGGATAGAGTTTACAGTATGCATGAAGCATGGTAGACTAATCCGTTTCAAACGCAATAATCATTGAAAAGAAAGAGGAACAAATGATCAATGATCAATATGAGGAGGCAATGTGCTCCTAAAAAGCCTTCGACATAACACTTTATGAAACCTCATGAGAGGTTTAGGTACCTAAAAATAATGGAAGTGATGAGATCTCAATAAGTTATATCACATTGCGAACCGATACAAACAATATATATCGTCGACGATCTTTGGTACAATATAGCGCAATATTGTAAAAGACCATGAGGATCTAAATTCTACGTCTATTAAAGCATGCTAACGTAGAAATTATTATCAAGTGAAATGACACATCTTGGTAAGCGTAAAGCTTATTGGACCTGCTGTCCAGACACCAGAAGATGTCACATATTTAAATAGAAATAGATGTTGTCACACCCTATATGAATTACTTGACAAAATTATATGAAAATTCCTGGAGAATTTTAAATGGCTGAAGCATATACAAGTTGTAGAAATTTGTTCATAATTCTTATATGAATTAAGTGAAGCAAGGTGAGCGCGATTTTATCACCTTAATGAATATTTACTGACTAAGGGCACAAATGACTCTATTTATCCTTATGACTTTGTGAAAATCAAAATTTGTTATATTATTGGTGCAAGTTGATTATTTGAATATTATTGAAACTCTTGAAGAGTTTTCAAAAGAAATAGATTATCTGCTGCAAGAAGTTGAAATGAGAAACTTGCAGAATTTTTTGGTCCTGAAGTGTCATATCTTTACGCAATTGATGCATTTATATATTTCACTATGACTATGAGGGATTGTAGTCATACGATGTTGTTTTACATGATAGTCAAATCATATAAAGATAACATTTGTTTATAAAGCAAGTCAGGAATGCACTTGGAGTGATTTCAACAATACAACTCTATTCAAAGACTAAAGATGCAGCAGCATACATAGCCCAACTAAAGAGAGGATTCATAAAATCACAATGCATGTTTCATTAAAGTTGTTCTTCACACACGAGCTCCAGAAGAATGGTGATATCAACGTGCAAGAGATTTGCTCGAGCGATAATATGACTGATTTATTCACCAAGTCTCTACCAATTGCAACTTTTGAGAAGATGGTGCACAAGATTGAGATGTGAAGATTCAAGTTTTTGGATTGAAGTTCTCATCAGGGGGAGTTAATACGCGTTGTACTTTTTTTCCCTTTCAAGGCTTTTGTCCCACTGGGTTTTTCCTTGTAAGGTTTTTAATGAGGCAACCAAATGGCGTATTATTAGAAATTTGTACTCTTTTTCCTTCACTAGAATTTTTCCCACTGGATTGTTTCTAGTAAGGTTTTAACGAGACACATTATCTACCAAATAGACATCCAAGGAGGAGTGTTATAAATATTATTTAATTATGGATGTCTATCTTTAGGAGAAACTTTAGGGTTTGTGACCTTGGCACCAAGTTAACTTTCTCCTATAAATAGAGTTGTTTTCTTCATTGTATGGAATCCCTAACAAGAGAAATAAAAGAATTCATCTCTTCTCTCTTTGTCTACAATATTGTTCTTGCTTTCTTTATTATTTTATAACAATTTGAACTATGTAAAAACTCCTACTATTAGAGAACTTAAAGTTAATAAGATTATAAAACTTTGCCGAATTAATTGATTATTGATTTGCATGGGATTCTAATCCAAATCACGTAGCTTAAACAGAGCCGTTGCTGCTGTAGTCTGTCCAGTAAATTGTTCAATCGTTTTCCGTATGTTTGTTGCAGCTATTTATCGTCTACTTTCAGATTGGATTTAACCAAAGTGATGGTGGCTTCGGTTTTTATTCCTCTATTTTCTTTACTGTATTGTCTTTGTTTTTAATTTCAAGCAAAGGAGAATTAAGAATGAACATAGTTCCCATGTCAGGAGGTCGTAGGTAAGATATCAATATAACATTCAGAGAAATATAACCAAGGTACAATCCTTTATTCTGAACATGTAACGGGGTGCAAATTTCCTTTATTCTTTTTGACTATTTACATGAACCAAGATAATGATAATGCCTTTAATGATTTCTTATCCCAAAAACCTAATCTTTGTTGTCATGTTTCTACAAAATTCAATCTTGATTCCAGTTTCAGTAGTTACCTTCTGTTACGCTTAATAATTTTAGTACTACGTGTTTCTTTTGACTTGATTAATTTATCAGGGATTTCAGCTTTTTCTTCCGAAGGTTAATTAATTTAGACAGTAGTTCTTCTTAACTGTGTTTAATAATTTGTTGACATTATTTTCTTCTCTCATGTTGTTGTTATTAATCCATATATTACTAAATTTTTATGGTTTTGGAAAATTCTGTTGTGATGGAGGGAGCTAGAAGTGTATTGCTGATACCTTAAGATACATGTTGGAAAGCAAAATTTAGAAGCTAGCGAACAGTTGTTATTGTCCATACGAAAAACAACTCAAAAGATTTTAAAGTTTTGGTGAGATCGTGAACTTGACAAGACAACACAGAAACTTTGATAAGAGACTAGAGATGAGAAGGAACTTGATAATCTTGAAACTGGAAGCATAACTATCGATCATAACTTTTGTAAGTATGTCACAAAGTTTTATTTTTCTTCTGTGATTTTTCGAACAGTAGTTGTAGGTAAAGTTCAAGAGATGAAAATTTAAATCTTTGACCATGTTATTGCAAGTTAATAGAAAATTATTGTAGATACATCTTTTGAGTCAAAAGTGCTAATTTGATGCTACTCACTACCGTAGCACCGTAACTGTGAGTTTCACACACACAGATATATAACTTGAGTTGTTTTACAAGCATAATAATAGTATTAATTAACGTACTCTTTATTTGTGTTTCTATTTTTTTTTTTTTTTTGTCCCTCAAATATTCGCTTTGTTATGTATAATTGATTCTTTTATTTTAATCTCTACTAATTGAATTATCAATCAATAATTACATGATAATTTTCATATTTAGAAGTTAAAGTTATTGATTGCAAAGTTTCTAAGTATCTAAATATTTGTGTGCTTAAGTTATTCTTTGGCTAATTAAGTAGCACCATGAAAAAGGAAATAAACATTGTAACTTTATATAACATGTTCTATATGTATACAATTTTTTAGTGATTTATGCGATAAACACGTGCAACGCACGTATGCTAAAACTAGTAAGTGAATAAGAGGGTATGGGTTGAGGTCTTTTTCAAATCAAAATTGACTAATAAGCAATCCCCTTTTGTCGTTTTAATTTGAAAGAGAAAAAAAGATAGATCCTTAGTGAAAGGAGTATAAAAGATGAAAATTGCTAGCTAGAGGGATTGCGGATAAACTACGGAGCTAAACATGTAGATCTGATTCGAGTTTTGAGAATAGAATCACCTTTAATAAGAAGTACTTTATTTCCACAAAGGATTTATTTAGTATAAATTCAAATTAATCGAATTTTAAAATGAGTATTAATAGTGAGCGAGAGATAAAGAAAAAAAGGCAATAGACAGATAGATTAAACACTCCAACTTTGAGAATACACATCTAGACACCTGAACTCGTCTCCAGTATATCAGTTGAACACTCCAACTTACAAAATGATCATGTAGACACCTCCAAAGTTTATGTTCCACGTCAGCATTGAGTGTCCACTAGACATAGTGAGGACAAATTGAAGTGTCTAGATGTGCAATCTCAAAGTTGGACTGTTTAGTTGCCAGTTGAGGCCAAGTTAACGTGTCTAATTATGTATTACTTGTAAATCGAAGCTGGTCACTAAAAGTGGAACAAAATACAAACCTCAACTTGTTTTCAACAAGTGGAAACTCTTATCTTCCAAAGGTGAACATGATATGTATGCAGGATGTGATTTTTCCTAGTTGATTCACCAAAAGAAGAAAACATGCAGCCATAATTATGAGCCGCAAAGTAATCTCTCTAAAGTGGATGTTTAGAACTCCATTAGACATTTGAATAGCCCCTTCTTTTCCTCATTATGCGCCAACGGAATTTACTAATTCTGCTGAGGGCATTCCTATTGTGTATTAGTGGTGCAAGATGCATTTTAATTAAAGGCTTTTACAATATTTAGTCACTTCGCAAAAATAATCACAATGTTAGTCCCAAATATACAAAATTATATACCAAATATTTAAAAAAAAAAATATCGGCTATTATTTAGGTGGACGGCTATAAAGTGTAAAATTCGTCTAATTAATTGATCATGAATATTCAATTACTTTATTTTATTCTTGAGTCAAGAAATCTATTACTATCTCCCTCTCTCACTAGTCATCAGTGGCGGATCCAAGATTTTCATTCAGGGTGTTCAAAAAAAAGAAACTAAATATACACTGTCATTTTTTGTTGAGGGTGTTCAAAAGCTAATATATACACATAAACACGAAAAATTTACCCTATATATACACTGTAATTTTTTGCCGAGGATGTTTGGGGGAACACCCTGGCCCCAAGTAGATCCGCCCCTGCTGGTCATTCTTCCTTATCAAAGACACAGTTAAATAAGTAAATGTGTATGCTATTTCACTAGCTTAGTATTTTGATGGAATGGTTACACTTCAACGAATAATTCATCAAAGCAAAGATAGAAGCTAAGTCCGGAAATTCATGTCTCATTATCATTCATTATCAAAACGACTTTCACATGTTTGGTTTATGAAAAAGAATCCACTTGCACGTGAGAGACATAATTAAATAATTAAAAATGTATATGTTATTTTTAATAGAATAAACTTTTACAAAAAATATGTTGGAATTACGTAGCTAATGACTGTATTTGTTAATTTAATTTTGTTTGTTTCAGTAGTTGTTAGTTGTAGGCCCGCTTATTTTTTATTGTTCAGTTTATATGTGGGCCGGCCCAACTTGTAATGAACCGACCCATTAACCAACTATATAAGGTTTGATTAGTGCACTGTAGCTCAGTTTTTGCATCTCAAATGAAATAAAGCTTTTCTCCTATTTCTCTTTACCTCATGAACCCTAGTTAGAATTTCTCCTTTTTCATCATGATTTCTTCATTTTAACATGGTATCAGAGCAGGAATTGCTCGTTTTCTCGTGATTCCGCATCGTCCGATCCTATCCTCAAGTATTTTTGTTCATTTTTTTTTTTTGGTTGTGATTTTTGATTTTCACGAAGAGGTTGAAATTCGTGAGTTATTGATCTTCTTCAATTCATTTTTTCTAGTTTACGGAGATGTTTGATGCTTAGATTTTAAGCAATTGGTAGCAATTTGAAGACATTTGTTCGTATTCAGTGTTTTTGTGGTGAATCGTGGTTTTGATACTGATTCGAAGGTTCGAGGTTAGTTTCTCTTTTCATGGGTAACTTCGCTCCTATATCATCTATATTTTCCAGAGATTTGAGTTTTTTGTTGTTGTTCATCATGAGTATTGATCCAATAGATTCCTCTAGTCCGTTGTTTATTCACTCATCTGGTATCCCCGGAACATCTTTAGTGCACGTTCCTTTCTCTGGTACGGGGTTTGGTGGGTGGAAAAGGGGCATAGTCGTATCTCTATCGGCCAAAAATAAGATAGGCCTGATTGATGGGTCCTACACTAGGCCAGCTGAAGGCCAACCTAATGTAGTGGCGTGGGACAAATGTAACAACAAGGTCATATCGTGGTTGACCAGCTCTCTATCGCCAGAAATTGCTGAAAGTGTGCAATACTCTGAGCCAGCGGAGAGTATATGGGAATAACTTAATAAGAGGTATGGAACAGTAAATGGGACCAAGGTGTTTGAGGTAAAGAGAGAACTGGCTTCTACTTCTCAAGGGGCACTTGACATAACCTCTTATTTCAATAAATTGAAGAAGTTGTGGGGCGAACTCGCAGCAATGTGTAAGAATCATAGTAGTGCCTGTACTTGTGCTTCAAAGGAAGGGTTAAAACAAGAAGATGAAGAGAATGGACTTTATCAATTTCTTATGGGGCTCAATGAGACTTATGTTGGTGTAAGGAGCAACATACTTATGATGAATCCTTTACCTTCCCTTGACAGTGCCTATAGTATCCTCTTGCAAGATGAAAGACAAAGACAAGTAGTCCAAATACTCAATTTTCCTCTGAAATGGCATCTTTTCATGCCAAGTTGTTCAATTCCAAAACCCAATTTAATGCCAAGCCTATTCAATATCCTTAACCCCAAAGACAGCTTAATCAAAGGGTTAATTTTGATCAGTACAATCACAGAGTGAATAGTGACCAGAATAAAGATTCTCTTTTTTGCACATACTATAAAAAGACTAACCACACAATTAAAAATTGCCATAGGTTGCATGGGTACCCACCAAATTTCAAATTCAACAAGACTAAGAAATTTGGCACTGCTGCAACTGTTGAGTCAACTTCTAACCTGATTTCTGAGTGCTCTTCATTTGGTTCTATTCCTTCTAATCAAGAGTATTTGGTGCCTGTTTTGAATAAGGATTAGTCTTCCCAGTTGTTCATGTTATTGCAGCAGTGCAACCTTGCTGATTCTAATGCAAATCCTCAGTCTAACTTTGTGGGCTCTGCCAACTTTACTGGTAGTTATTCTCCTTTACCTGAATTTAATAGTGTTGTATATTCGGCTTGTATGTTTACTAGTGTAGGTAGAAGTATTTGGATAGTAGATTCAGGGGCAACTGACCATATGACTTCTGATAAAAACCTTCTATTTGATATTATTCCACTTTCCATTCCATATTTGGTCACATTAGCTAATGGATACAAAGTGAATGTAACTTCTGCTGATTCCCTCATTTTATCTTCTACCTTTACACTACACAAAGTCTTTTATATTCCCACTTTTAAATACAATCTCATCTCTGTGTATAGACTTATCCAACAATTCAACAGTATAGTCCTTTTCACGGCTTCATCCTGTTTGATACATGACCTTTCCAGGAAGAAGCTTCTGGTACTTGGTAGATTGCACCAAGGGTTGTACCAGCTTCACCATTCTCCCAATTCACCAACGACTAATTCCCTTCTGTACACAGTTGTACTGGACAAAGCAGCAGTTGGACCTGATCTTACTATTTTAGCTTTAAATAATGTTGCAAAGTCCATGCATGCTATACCATCTGTTGCTTTAAACAAATCTATAAATAGTACTTTGTTACCTCCTATTTCTTCTGTTCAATCTATGCACAATAAATAATACTGATGTTCTTTGGCATTACAAGCTGGGGCATATTTCCTTTGTAAGAATGAAATGCATACCTTCTATATCTTCTGAATTACCTTCTAAACAGTCTTTTGTTTGTCTTATTTGCCTTTTGGCTATACAAGGTAGATTGCCATTTCCAACTAGTTCCACTCATTTTACTTCTTTCTAACTCATCCATATTGACATGTGGGGGCCCTACCTTACTCAGACCTATTCTGGTGCCAAGTATTTCTTGACCATAGTTGATGATTATAGCAGGGCTACTTGGACACATCTCTTAAATTCCAAGAGTGGTGTTTTTCCTTTACTTAAGGCTTTCATTTTCATGGTACAAACTCAGTTTAAATTACCAGTTCAAACAATTAGAAGTGACAATGCTTTGGAACTTGTTTCTTCAGCTATAGCTTCTCAATTTTCTCTGATCCTGGAATAATACACCAAACCAGTTGTTCTCACACACCTCAATAACATGGTGTTGTTGAGAGAAAACACAAACACCTTTTGGAAACCTCTAGAGCATTACTTTTTCAATCCAAACTTCCTACAAAGTTTTGGGGGGACTGTTTGTTTACTGCCATATACCTTATCAATAGATTTCCATCTTCAGTCCTTTCTAACAAGACTCCTTTTGAATTACTTTATGGAACAGTCCCTTCTTATAATCACTTAAAGGCTTTTGGATGCCTCTGTTATGCCTCAGTACCTAAATGCCAAAGAGAAAAATTTCAACCAACGGCAGTCCCTTCTGTTTTTATTGGTTATCTTTTTTGTAAGAACATATATAAACTCTAAAATTTGGAAACCAAGTCTGTCCTAATCTCCAGGGATGTCATTTTCCATGAATCCATCTTCCCCTATCACTTACCTTCCTCTCATTCTTTCTCTTCTGTCTTTGGTTCTTCTCCTTCTATTCCCTCTATTTTTTCTGATTCTGATGATGCTTCTACTTCTGCTCCAGTCCCCACTTCTACTCCTCCTTCTCCTGTCCCTTCTCCTCCTACTTCACTCAGGAGGTCACAACACCAACTTCCTTCTCATCTTAACAGTTATGTGGTTCAGCTCCCATCTTCTATTTCCTGCCCCTCTACTACCTCTACTTCTACTGCTCTGTCTTCTGCAGCAGTGGAGCCTCACTCTTACACTCAGGCAGCTACCAGCCCTGACTAGCAAGAGGCCATGAAGAAGGAGTTTGAGGCATTGAAGACAAATCATACATGGGATGTTGTTGAGTTGCCTTTTGGGAAGAAACCTATAGGGTATAAATGGGTTTATAAAATCAAACATAAGGTTGATGTGTCTGTGGAAAGGCACAAGGCTAGGTTGGTAGTTAGGGGTTACACTCCAATTCAAGGGATTGATTTTCATGAAACTTTCTCCCTTGTTTTCAAAATGTGTACTATTAGATATCTCATAACTTTTGCTGTTAAAAATGGTTGGTCCCTTTTTCAGTTGGATGTCAATAATGCCTTCCTCCATGGCGACTTGGATGAGGAGGTGTATATGAAGCTTCCACAGGGCCTTTCTGTTTCTTCTTTCTCCTCTACCCCTGTTTCTTTGGTTTGTAAATTACAAAAATCCTTATATGGTCTTCAACAGACTTCTAGGCAATGGTATGCCAAGCTTTCCCAAGCCTTATGTTCTAGAGGATATACCTATTCCTTGAATAATTACTCCCTATTTCTTAAAAGATCAACCCATTCCACTGTGTTTCTTACTGTTTATGTGGATGATATTATCCTAACAGGGGATGATTTGACTTAAATCACAGCTTTAAAGGATTTTCTAGATGACCAATTTAAGATTAAAGATTTGGGTATTTTGCACTACTTCTTGGGTATTAAAATTCTTTATCACTCTTCTGGGGTTTTGTTGCACCAAAAGAAGTTTATTTCTGATTTGTTGCGTGACTTCCAGTGTTTTGATGTTTCCTCTGTGGTATCTCCTTTAAATTTGGCTATTAAGCTTAAGGCAGACGTTGGTGATCTCTTGCCTCGCCCTGATTCTTATCGCTATCTCATCAGGAAACTTAATTTCCTTACACACACCAGGCCAGATCTGTGTTTTACAGTCCAGCATCTAAGTCAGTTCCTCCAGTCTCCCAGAGTTCCTCATATGGATACAGCCTTGCATGTCTTAAGGTATTTGAAAGGGACTGCTGAGGTTGGGGTATTCTTGAATAAATCTCCAGATTTCTCTTTGGCTGGTTGTTGTGACAGTGATTAGGCTGCATGCCCTGATTCTCGTCATTCAATCACTGGTTTTTGTGTTTCTTTTGGGGGGCAGTCTCCTCAGTTGGAAGTCTGAAAAGCAGCCCGTTGTTTCCTTGTCTTCTACTGAAGCCGAATACCGGACTATGAGTAAGCTTGTCGCTGATTTATCTTGGCTGGTACGTCTGCTGTCTGATTTGGCTTTGTAGGTTGAAAAAGGTATTCCCATTCTTTGTGATAGCCAGGCCGCTATTCACATCGCCAAGAATCCTGTTTTTCATGAGCGAACGAAACACATTGCCACTTCCTTCACACCAAGCTGGTTGATGGGCTCATTTCTTTGTCTCATGTTCCTATTGCTTTCCAGCCAGCTGATATCTTTACCAAATCCCTCACCGGTGCTCAACATCATATTTTGCTTGGCAAGTTGGGCGTGTGTCCACCCTCTAACTTAAGCAAGGGTGTTGGAATTACGTAGCTAATGACTATATTTGTTAATTCTGTTTGTTTCAGTAGTTGTTAGTTGTAGGACCGCTTATTTTTTATTGTTCAGTTTATATGTGGGCCAGCCCAACTTGTAATGAACCGACCCATTAACCAACTATATAAGGTTTGGTTAGTGCGCTGTAGCTCAATTTTTGCATCTCTGACGAAATAAAGCTTTTCTCCTATTTCTCTTTACCTCATGAACCCAAGTTATAATTTCTCCTTTTTCATCATGATTTCTTCGTTTTAACAAAATAATCACACTTCAACATTCAAGAGCACATTAATATGTTATTTTTGTTTTGTTGCTAGATAATCATGTAACAATCGAAGTAAATTTCTTATTTTTATTGTATGTGTTTAATTAAAGATTTATGTGTATAGCTCAGAGGCGGAGCTACGTAGCCTCCAGGGGGTATCCGAACCCCCTTGGCAAAAAATTACATTGTATATACAAGGTTAATTTTATTTTTATTTTTATTTTTTTATGTATATATAGTTGATGTTGAACCCCTTGGCTTCTTCGTGTATTTACTTCTTCATATATTTGAACCCCTAGGTGAAAATTCTGGCTCCACCATCACCATTAGTATAGCTATTGCACGAAAAAAAATGGAATGAGGGATGTTATGTAACCCTACATTGATTTGGGGTTTAGAAAAGAAAAAGGCAAATAAAGTGTGCACTTACATTGTACTAACATTCAATTTTTAGAAAATATTGTTATCTGTGGCAAATATCGTGTGTACCATCTCACCTTTTAAGGAAGACTTGAAAGAGAAAAAAATGGAAAACCAAATTATATGCTTATCCTTATAAATTTAAACTTCTAGTTTAGAGATTGGCTAATACCTTTTCCTTTCTCCACAAAAACTACTAACACATTTTTGAGACTTTAAAAACTTACTCGCATCGGATGTTTATATTAAATCATTACAACTTATCTTGGTTAATTAATTTAATGAAGTAAAAATACAGGTTAATTGATCATGATTAAGTAAAGGAACTTATATTCAAACAAACCCTATGCTGGTAACCTTCACCCAAAAAATATTGAAAATTTAAGAACTTAAACAAAAAACAAAAGACTCTTAACTTGGTGGTAGTATTTTCAACAACAACAACAACAACAACACAACATACTCAGTATAATCCCATCAGGTAGGGTCTAGGAAGGGTAGAGTAAACATAGACCTTATCCCTATCTTGTAAAGGTAGAAAGGTTGTTTCCAATAGACTTTGGTGCAACGATATTTTTTTGTCATTCAAAAAAATTCTTGTGGAGAAGTAAAAAAAATAGGTCTAACGAGGATGACATGAGAAGAAGAGAGTAAACTGTAGCCAAGAACAACTTACCGGAATTCGAAAATTGCTCCGGCAAGTCATCCTTGGCTGCAACTTCACTCTCTACATCTTCAGGCAAACCTCATAGACCAAACATTTTAAACTTGTCTATCAAATAATGTTGGCAAGATGAGTATACATATAGGCTAGGAAATGAGGTGATTGCTATGTCCCACCCTTACACGTTTTTGACAAGGTTAGTAGGTCCATTTAACATCAGCAAAAGAGGGGCGTTCTTTTGAAAAACAAAATAAGAGTCTGTGCACGAATTGGTTCGGTTCAATTTCGACGGTTTGACATTTCGAATTTCGAATTTCTAAAATTCTCATCCAAACTCGATTCATTCAAGGTCCAATTCAATTCGTTTTTTTATTATTTCGGCTCAATTACACAAATCGATTTATTTGGTTTGTTTGGTTTTGAAATTTAAACAAGCAACTATATTCATTTTAGTTTTAGAGAAAACATAACCAAAAGTAATGAAATCCTAAATTTGCAGTCTTATAGCCAAGACATTAACCAACAAAATAACCATAAAATTGCAAGCATAATAGCATATAAATAGCAAAAATAGGAGTTTGACAATTTGTGCAAGGATACAAATCCAGTAGTCAGCAGCCAACAACACATGAAAGTCACCGGAAACGGATGAACTCTCTGTACTCTTGAGATTGGGAGAGACTGTCTGAGAGAGTTAGCCTGAGAAACATGGGTTTAAGTCTAGGAGCAAAATATCGAAGGGAATGTATAGGGATTTGGGTCTGGACAATAAAGTGTATTAGTGATTTAGTGAATACACAATTCGGTTTGTCGGTCAGTTCGGTTTGTAAATATACCCAACCGTATCCGAATCAGGAAACCATAATAATTTATAATTGAATTCGTACACAAAATTCGAATTGTATTATCCGAATTGCTTCGAATTGATTCAAAAATTCGGGTTGAACCGATTTGTGCAAAGGCCTAGCTTTCTGGTCACTGAAGTATAAAACTATGTTCTTATGGTTTAAATTTCATTAAAACAAAAAATATTTGATAATTTTTTCTCATTTGTCTACCCTAGGTGGACGAAACAACCCTCTTACGTTTTTTACAAGGTTAGTAGGTTTATTTAACATCAGCAAAATACGGGCCTTTCTTGTCAATGAAGGGCGAACCTTATGTGATTAGAGTTTAATTTTCTGTAGAAATAAAAAAAAATTAGATAATTTCTTCTCATCAGCCTAAGCATTGGCAGGGAAAGCTATTTGATACCTGCTTTTATTGGAAGGTAGCAGATACCCACCAAAATAGTCAAGGTGAGCATAATTTATCTGGACATCGCCGTTATACAAGAAATCAATGTTTAAGAAACATAGTTGGTTCAATTTTTATTTGATTTTTAGAATTGTTTATAAATAGTGAATCTTGTACCTAACATAGTTGGTTCAATCTTGTTCAACGGACGTGGTAGAGTGGTAAGTATATTTTCATCCTTTACTAGAGGTTTGGGTTCAGACCCTAAAATTGGAGTTGCCTTGAATCGAAAGAACTTTACCCCCAAAGTGAGATTTTCGGGCGCAAATCCTATTATTTAGACCTCAAAGTCTGTACCAAACATTAGGTGTGAAACCAAAAAAGAATCTTGTACAATAAATCGTAAACATTGAAAAAAGTACATACTCTGTGCAATTGAAATTGTACTCCTATTGAAATGTCAACATTTTTAAATTTTAAAACATCCACCAGAAATTTCGACACTCGTAATGTCACGCCTCAAAACCCACCCTGGACGTAACCGGCATCCGACGTCATGAACAACATCGGAAGAACATAAATGACACAATAATAACACTTGAACCCGCCAGGTTCAATACTCGTCTCCAACAGTTTATAAAATAAATGTAACATCAAGTTCATTTTTAATAATCTTTCCTTATTAGATTAAACAAAGTTATAAGTAACTGCATATATCAGGATCACAATTATGAAATAAAATCAGCGGAAGTCTAATATAAGTAAATAGTCATAAACGTGGCAAACACCCATTGAGTCATACGAGCCTTTGACTATCTACCCACAATTCTGACAACTGTCTATAGAGCTTCTAAGAGACACAACAGTCATCTAACTTCGGAATGTAGCCCGAAAATCTAGAATAATAAATGAAACTGGAAGTGTCCCCACGAACAAGGATGTGAGCTCACCAAATCAACAGCAGAAGCAAGTTCTCCTAAGCGTCGAGGGTATCACGAACCTACTCTTCTCAGTTACCTAACATACCATCAAAAACAACAATGGTATGCCTGAGTACTTTCGTACTCAGTGAGTGCCTCGGGGACAACAAGTAATATAAAAATAAAATACATAATACATAAAGAAATCAGTCTTGAAAGTCATGTGAAAGCAATGTAAGAACAGTTATTTAGTTTGTGTATCTCAATAAGAAGTATCAAACCGATTATAAAGCCTCTTTTCAAGTTACAACTTCAAATAGGCCTTTCAATTGATCATGATTATCAACAACAATTCCATGAGAGAATAAGAATATCACACATGCCAATACAGGCCCAAATCAATAACATCGAAGGGATGACCTTAAAGGGTCCCTAAACACAGCGCATCACACCGGAATATGTAATTCGCGGTAGCTATCCTTCCTCCCGAATAGCTAGGCATAAATCACACCCCAGTTAGCGAACCCGGAAGTGGCCACTCTTCCTCCCGAATGGCTAGGCATTATCACACTAGGATCCATAGTGGCTACCCTTCCTCTCGAGTAGCTAGGCAAAACAAGCATAGAAGCCAATTCATAATTCATTTGTAATGTAGTCACATCATCAATTGTCATTGAGGTTCATTATGCCATATTGAAAGAATAAGTCATTTCAATCAATGTTTTGAAAACGTTTAACTTCTTTACGAAAGATTTCCATGTCCTAATTCATCACTGAGAATATCATTACCAACCCTTAACCATCATTATTAAGCATCTCTTATAGAGGAAGACGTTCATAATATCATATACATATATAGGGTTTGTTACAATCTAGGTTTAATGTGGGTTTGTCCCCTCACACACATTAACCACCATTTAGACAAATTAGAGTTCAAGAAACATGAAAAGATTACTTTTCTTTTCATTCATTAAAGAACCTTGAATGGAATTTATACTTCCAACAATAGTTTTCATCCAAAATAAGTTTTCAAAAGAGAGACATACAAATCACCTTCATAGTCAAAAGAGTATGTTCAAAAGAGACATACTTTAAATCCCGTTAAAATATTCCAAACGTAAGCTCCATGCTTCAAAGAATCATTCTACATCTAATTGAGGTTTGTATGACCAATAAACTATAGATATTCACCAAATTCGCAGCTACTGTTCATAGCTTGAAACGCATAGCTACAGACCTCTAAATCCGATCTTCACCGTTCACATTTAAGACCTATATGTTGGGACCACTCAATCGAAATTTTGGCTCGATCCAATGGTTAGATAAGTGGAAAACATCAATTTAATATGGGTGGTCGGAGGAAATTCTACAGCAAAAATACTAGGGTTTTGTCTTTAATAGAGTGCATCTAAATCAATCCTATTTCATGATTCTACCAACTATTCCATTTCTAAAACATAATAATAATCTCATAAAATCAATAGTCTTACCTTTTGATGGAATCCCACACGCCTCTCTTCTTCCTCTTCTTGAATTTTCAAGAACCTAGGGTTTGGAGAGATGATTTATGATCAAGAAGAGATGAACTTTGTTGTATGATTGATGGAGATTGAGCATGGACTCACCTTAGGGTTAGAGGGACTTCTTTGGTGTTTTTTTCCTCAGAAAAATAGGTTTAAAACTAAGTGGGAATGAATATAACGAAGTTAGGCTTTTAAAACAACATTTTCGGTGCGCGGCCGCGCAACTGGATGCCCACTTCGCGCAGCTGATCGTGCAGTGCAGGCAGTAGCACTGCCTCTGGTGTGCGATCGCGCACCTGAAGGGCACTTCGCATAGCACTTCGTGCAGACTACGCAACGTCTAATAAAACGGGCATAACTTCTAGTACAGAGCTCCATTTGAGCTCCATAGTATATGGTTGGAAAGGTATTTCAAAGACCTACAACTTTCATGTTTTGAGTTTTCTCAAATTCCTAACAAACATACCAGACAACTGGCCACAAGTACAGACTGTCTCAGACTTAGACGAATTTAGAAGGCCTTAAAATCTTCACTTTTTGGTTTGACTTCAAAACGACTGTTTATCTCCCGAATTCATCCCGAATAGATTCATATGGCTAAAATATCAACTTTATACTGATTTTCATACATCCACACCTAACCCAAATTTACGGGGTGTTACACATAATTAAGAATGATTAATGAGTATATGGGAATGATCTCTAGTTAATAGTAATAAAGTGCATCCGGTTTGAAAATGTTCTATGTCGGAGGTACCATGCCCAAAAAAGAAAGTGCTTACTATATGCATCCAAGAGAGTGAAGCAGAAATGGGCTCATAAAGTTGATACTCAATTATTGACATCCAAAACCCTCCAATTATGGATTATTGCAACTTGTTCTGGCTCCAAAAAAAAGGGTTCTGACCTTTGAGTGTGTGTTGAGGTCCAATTAGTGATGGAGAAAATAATAGTCATTGGTGGAAGGAATGTTTGAATTTGAATAAAGTGGGAAAAATAGAATCATATCTTTGAGGAAAGAGAGGGGGAAAGAGGGTTTCTTTTTCTTTTTCTTTTTCTTTTTCTTTTTCTTTTTGTTCCTTTGAATTTTTTTATTTTTTTTGTAGTAGGGGCGAATGGAAAAAAACTTACTGCACTTGATGTTCACATCAACCTAATGAATACATGACATGTCTTTACATATACTCTTATCAGTATTCTATAATGAATTAATACTCATTTTCACCTTAATTTATGACTTAACTATAATAACTTAATACCGTTTGATATGAACGCTGAGTGCATGTAAAGTCTTATCTAGGTGAATACATGAACATTTCCTGAGGAATAATAGAAGAGGTGAGACTTTTAGTGGATTGAAGTTTTACACCTAAGTGATCTATAAGGTAGAGTTTGATATACTTGACTCCTAGATAGACACAAGAAGGGAGCGGCCGGGGCCGGGGGGGGGGGGGGGGGGGGGGGGCTATTACTAAGTTTTCTGCTTATATCTAACAGTTGTAGACTTTGTTACACAAGTGCGTTCCAACTTAGTTTTCCAGACATAAAAACATGCAAAGAAAAGGAAATATTGCACAAGAGATTTAAACGTGAAAAACCATCCATATTCGAATGGATGTAAAAACCACGACCTACACCTGTAGGATTTAAACTAAACTTCACTAAAACAACAAACTTAGAAAGTGATTTTAACCTCAAAAAATGCTTCTAAGAAAGATGATAAGAGATTACAATTCAAACCTATTACATTCACTAGAGTTGACACAAAGGAGAATTTGCTTCGACCTATGTAAAAGGCCTTTTTCTCTTGGAATGCAAGAAGAAGGTATCTGTTGAAGTATTTTGTGAATGCTTGAGTTTTCAAGACATGAATGAACTTATTTGATAGGTGTATACGCTCCTACGATCTTGTTAGAGTCCAAGTAGAAGAGGGATATCAAGTAGAAGTCAACTCGAACTCCTTTCCTTATCGGATTAGGATCTTGTTGGCTCCTTGTTCAATTTTAACTTCTTTTTGCTATATCCCTGCAGCTGAAAATTTAATAATATAGGAAAATTATTCACATTAATCATATGGTAATTTAGCAATAAATTTTATTCTTCTAGACAACAAATTATTGCTAAATTCCTTTTTCCTTATCTTTATTATTTTTTTGACAATGTATGAATAAAGTGTTGACACCCAATTTCGTCCCTCCTTTATTCCTATTTTTATTTCTGCGGGCTTCTAAATTTATTAGCGAGCTAAACATTTTTCACTATTAATATCGTTATTTTTCATTTTTTCACTATTACTAACATCACTTTATCACAAATTTCAAAAGGGTTCGTCATCACTTTATTTTCGTTAAATTAATTATACTTTATCAAGCCCTTTATTTTCTACATATTAATCATTAATTATCATAATATATATTGTACTAATTATTAAGTTAAAAGCCCAAGAATAATTAAAATAAAGAAGGAAGAACCCATATTACGGACCAACATTTGAGCCCAAATCAGTCCACTACACGTTTAATTCGTCCAGCCCACATTATGCCCTACCCAACGGACCAGCCCATTACCCATTTACTTTGACCCGGCCCATTTATTCAGTTGAAACCTAAAAAAAACCTAATCTCTTTCAACCAGCCGCAGCTCTCTCATCGTCTCCCTCACCCCTTTCCTCTTTGAACAAAGATCCATATCACCATAGCAATGGCAGACTTCGAGCCACCCTTTTTTTCGTGCAAAACGTTCTGCTCTCTTCCTCTATTTTAGACAAAAAAAACCAAACTTCTTTCTTTCCAACTCAGACGCGCCTCTTGTCCTTCTTCGTTCTCTTTTCATTTCAAGGAAAGGTCCAAGCTTTGCCTCAGCCATGGCAGATCTTGACCATTCCATTTTCGCACAAGAATCTATACAGTCAACACAAATAGCCAAAAAATGCTTTCTGAATTTTCTGAAAAATCAACTTTAAAGATTCGACTTTTAAATTCAAACGGCTCCTTGAACCTTTGTTTGGAGCCAAACCTCGCCCAAATCGAAACCCTAGATTGGGATTTTATACCTATAAATATTCACTTCGTTACCCATTCAAAGCAGTTCGGTCAGCCGCCTCAAACCCCCTTGAAATACCTATATTTTCAATCATTATATCTATATATACTCATTTGAAGTATTAAGTAGTTTTACTCTTTCAATTCTGCTGTTACTTTGAGATCGAGGGTAGATTCGAGGTCGTCGACGCCCGTTCACTGCACCATCAACAGGTAAAATCTGATGCTCTTTTGATTTATTGTTCTGTTGAGATTCGTTAGCATAAAAAATCATATTCCGATGGCTTGTAATTACCGTTCGTGATTTAATTCTGTGGCATCAGTTTGCTGTTTGTTATGACCTCTTGAAGGCTATTGTTGATTGATATAGAGACCCCATTCTTATTAAAGTCTAATCGTCGTTGTTTATACTAGAATGCATATTTCGAGTATTCTTTAATAATAAGAAGATCTGTTGTGGATTTCTATGGTTTAATGTAATGGGGAAGTCAATCTCTACGTTTTACTTGTAACGTTAAAATTTTTACCATTCGAGATGGATTGTTTATGTTAACTACCTCTATGAGTTTGAAGGATATGCATAGCTTGAATATGAGACTCCCTTTCCCAAGATTGTTTCTCTCCAGTTCAGCGTGCTTTTCAGTTTCTCGTTATGCTTAGTTTAAGGTGATATCATTGGAAGTTTAGTTTAGGGGATTAATAGGTGATCAAGATTTTTTTTTTATAAATTGTTGTTTGGCATGGCTATTAACATACTCTGGTTTTGTATATTCTACTGTGGAAACTTGATTTGAGCCTTAAGGACTGTTTCGGGTTGAAAATTTCTTGGGGATAGTTAATCTAGAATGTGACACCGCGACATGATATGTATATACGCTTGTTGTTATGTGGTCTAAGCCTGTTCATTACTTAATATAACAAGAATAAGAGGTAAGCTTGAACTTGAGATTTGTTCTAGATTCTAGGGAAATTTAGTACATGTTTTGAAGACAAGTTTGGATTTTTTTTTTTTGTTGCTAGGTGAACCTGTAATTGCCACTTTTCTTTAAATTATATAAGATAGATTTGTTGCGGGTAATGATCTGTGTGAACCTTTTTGAATAGCATTCTTCAACATAGTTTTCGATTTAAGCTAAAATCATAACCCAAGCTGAGTTAGAACAATTCGATACTACAACAGTCCTAAGACATGCCTTTGAAGTGTTCGGCTGCCTTGTAACCTTGATATATATATATGTTTGGCTCTTTCACTGACCCTCTACTTCACTGTTTAGGATAGTGGTAGCTTTAAGTTTAGTACATTGATCTAATTGTGTAGTTGAACTGTCATTACCCTCATTTTAAATATGATGGATGTTTGAGTTAAGTAAATGTTTTCTTTATTTGGTATTAGCTAAGTCTTGCGTGTGATTCCAAAGGTAAAGATAGGTGCTTTTGTGTTTTGGGGTGACTCTCTTATATTACTATGATATGTTATTGGACTTTCTGTCCATGAAAAATGTTTCTTTGGGTTCTACTTTAGTAGTATGATAGGAGGAAGCTGATGTGTATTACGTTTCGATATGCGGGCATTGGTTTTGGATTTTTCTATTTTTCAGATTGTAGAAGTTAATAGTAAATATAATGTTTTTGGGAAATTTTTTAGTATAAGTTCTTTAACTTTCTTCTTTATCCTCCATAATTACTTTAATGGGGTTTTCTTTCTAATCCTTTTCATTTCTCTTCTTGTTTTGCATGACATACCGGAGCCGAAGGGTTTTACTCTGAGACTCAACGACACTTCTCACGGAGTCCGTATATCATCCACCGTCTTCAATATTCACTTTGCTCTAACAGAGAATTGCAGAGCATCATTCCCCTTTCGTGAAAGCCAAAAATGGCTAAAATCATTTTACGTCACTTTTTTATTTGTTGGCGTGATTTAAATGACTTGTGTGACTAACATTTACCTAGCTGTGTGATTATGATAAATACTTAGCTGCTTATGTTTAACCAAGCCTATTTTATATTAGGATGTCTTAATTAGTAAATTTAGGTTTTAAATCAAGTGAGTTTAATTGTTCCTCGTAAGTTTGGCATATTTTTAGTTAGAAGGAAAAATATGCTTCCAAAGCGTCATAAATTTTACGCACTAACATTAGCTTGTTTTGAGAAATAAGAAAACGAACTAATTTTCATGGATAATTGTTCCACTTTAGCTCCTTTCCAACAGTTGAAATACGTATTTGTTAAAACAACTTTCGCACAGTTTATATTGAACTAATAGTCTTTCTACAAAACTTTTAAAATTTTATTAATATTAATCTTACTATAACTCTTTTAATTTGTTAAGTCAGCATAACTTATTTTCTCCAAATATATATAAAACGTTACATATCCCTTTTTTTTTTTTTTTTTTAGTTTACTTACAACTAAACTCTTTTATGCAAATTATTGTTTTTCTTCTACAAGTCCTATTTTAAATAGCATTCTTACATGTTTATCTATAACTTTAGAAATACTTACAAAGCTATTTTCTTTTCTATAATTTTATATTTACACTTAGTCTAATTAATTAACATAAGTCCGGTCGGTTAACCATTATTAATGGAATTTAGAGGATGCCTAATACCTTCCTTCTAGGTTAGTTGAACCCGTACCTAGAATCATTTGATTTCGTAGACTTTAAAAATAAAATCAACTTTAGATAATTACTTTAATTAACTTTAGGTTCCCTAATTCACCATAATTAATTAGGTGGCGACTCCTTAACTTTAAATAACCCCGGAATTACCGGAATGTTATAAACTATTTTGACTTAGGTTAAAATAGGGTATAACTTAAAGCACAACTCCACGACAACCGTATTTTATTTATCTTCATCAAAATCATACTCAACAGAGTTGTAATCGATAAATACTAAAGAAGATTATAGAACAATATTGAGTGTAAAGTACAACTCTTTGTGTTTTCTTTTCTTGCTTCTCTACGTGAGGCAGTTGTTTCATTATATAATTATGCCTTCTCTATTTCGATTGGATTGGACTCTACCATCTCAATCTCAGTAACATAACTAATCTTAAGTTATGTCACTGTTTAAATACTAATCCTAAGCTAATTAGGCTTTACACCTACACGTTCTCTCTATTATCCCCTCTCAAGTTGGACATTAGCAAAGATACAACTACGAGCTTACTCTAATATCCAGTTAAAGATTGTTGTCTGATAATTCATTGATTGTTGATGCAGAAAGTCCTTGTAGAGTTCCATTTTGAGATTTGTAGGATTAATCCCACCTATAAAAGCAAGAGATAGCAGTGTGATTGTTTCTTCCACAACTTTGGCATGAATTTGCCTGTGTTTGAGAGCTTCTCTGATTATTTTGAAAACCAGATTGTCTCCCCAATTAGCCAATGTTGTATGTGTTAAACTTGGGTCTCAATTGACCTCTTTGTATTTTCCAGGTTTGAAAAACCATTGCTTGATCAACATGATCCTTCTCGCTATCTTCTCTCATATCATACCCTCTCAGTGCATTAACAAACATGATCCTTCTCTCTATCTTCTTCTCTCATATCATATCTTCTCAAGGTTTTGTATTTGTTTCCAAGACGTTTAGCAAAATATATAACCTTACTATCTTCGCCTAATGGTTTGTGTAAAGCGGTGAGGCTATCACAAATTTCTTTGAATTCTTGTATGTATTAATCTACAGATTTTGATTCCATCTTGATACCCTGAATTTGTTGCTTCAATTGAAATTCCTTATCCTTGTTAGCTTGTAGGTAATTATCCTCAAGACTCCCAGATTTATATGGCAGAAGTGCAGCCACTAATAAGGAGCATTGATTCTTTACTCATAGTTTAAGTTAGTCAATTTCTCGCCAATACACCCTTTTCTTCTCATTTTATGAACTTATGGTTGAGGTTTTCTTCATTCTTTTCATTTACCACAACATTAGATGCTAGTTCCTTGACAATAATGTCACCAATTTTCAGGGTCTGTATCAACTGCTTATCTGAGTTCTCAAACAAGCTAAGATAGCTTGAGAATTTCAATTTCATGGGACATATAGGTATGAATTGAAGCAGAGATTTTGGTGAAAGGAAGAGAGTGGAGGAAGATGAATTGGCCATTAAAGGACGTTGAATAAGACTAAGGATACAAAATAATTAGGGTTCGAATCAAAGCTCTGATACCATGAAAAAAATTATAGAACAATATTGAGTGTAAATATACAACTCTTTGTTGATTTTGAGCGATCCTTGAAGAAATTGATAACACAAAACCAAATCACACAGTGCATTAATGGATTCAAATATAAATCGGGGTTGTTTGGTATAATAGTGGGATATCTTATGAGATAGGCTATCTCACGGGATCAGTTATCTCGCCTTTTATATGGGATAACTAATCACACCATTTTAATGTAAAAGTTATCCCAAAATTAGCTAATACTCCACACCAAATATGCGAAAATGTTAATCCCAAATTCTATCCCGAAATTATTATTCTTATCCCATGTACCATACCACCCCGGAGTTAATTGGACTACTATAATTACATCAAGAATTGTCAGAAGTATATGACAAATAGACATTGCAAATTTAGATCATAAACCTTTTTTTTTTCGAAACGATTGAAGTTTTATAGCAGAAAGAAAAGCAGGAAATTAAAGAGTATTTACAAAACGGAGATAGATCATACAGATGCAGGTAATGGGTGTTTTTGTCAACCACAATATAAAATCTGAGTTAGATGGCGATTGTATTCATTGCTTTCGACTTGAATAATAGATATTATTGATTATTGAACAAAGCTAAAATTCTTATTTAAGACCCCACTTATTATCAAAAGTTTTGATAGAGAATACGATTGTCCTTCAGCTTCATTGACCAAAAATCCCTTATTCTCTTCAACTTACAAGTTATGCCAGCTCGAGCAAGGCCAACTTATATGCTTTGCTTGAAGAGGCCTTACTGCAAATGTGAGCTCTTCTAAATTTGGAAAGTCAATATGGTTGTATGACACTAAAAGGGATAAAATTCGTTGAAAATCTCCCTGTATGTAATATGAAGCATCAGTGATATAACCATCAAAAGGAGTGATGGAATGGTCCTCATTAACAAAATCTCGAGTTTTAGCCTCGAAAATAAAGTTTTCTTTAGTAAAGGATACTAAATTTCCCACAGTAAGCTTTCTAATTATTGTGAATTTCAATTAATTGAATTTACCAGACAAAAAGAAGAATTAATTGAATCGATGAATTATAGAGATGGGATGGTTAAACAAAACATTTGCGTAAGCGCTATATAAAATATATCTTTTCCCAAAATTCCCCACCACTCTCAAAGTAAAAGCAAAAAATTAAAATGGATTTGTATTATTTCCGTTCTTCCACAAGGAATCAAACGTGAAGGAAAGTTAGTTGAACATCTCCTTTATGGAAAATTATAGTGGTATATATAAAATTATACTGCGTCTAGATTTAAAATAATTTTTATATATAAAAATTCACTAAATTTTGAATATCTTAGTGAAAATTTTGAATTCGTCATTAAATTTCAACCATTAATCTTGATCACTTAATTTGTCGTCCAAGATTAATCTATTCTTCCATAGCGAGGCAGAGAGTATACGTTAATATATATGTAGAAGAGTAGGCTTATAACATAACCAATTTTAGCTTTTGGTTTGCGTGATACAACAACTTTCAACATTCAGATTTAATCAAAAACCGTTAAAATTATCGAGTACCACGAAATTATTAAAGTTTCCAAATTATGCTTTATTTGAACGGAAATATGGTTTCACCCATGTTAACTAAAATAGAAATAATGAAGAATTATTAGATTGTATTCAATCGGAAATACAACAAGGCTCATTTAAGTCTGCAAGGAAAAATAAAAATAAAATTAAGAAACAACTTGCATATCTAGGCAATTTGAACAGCATAAAAAAGAAGAAGAGTAGATGGTGTTTACTGAGGTCTTACATGATAGTTTGGATATGACAGTTGTCGATTAATGGATAATAAAGACTGGAATAAAGGACAAAAGTTTTCTAAAAGGGGTTTCGTAAATTTTTTGCTGATGAATTCATGATCAAATATTTGCATAAATGATCTCTAATTTCATGCCAGCTAATTAATTATTAAGGTTATTCATGTACCAATCGCTTTGTATTGTATTGTACTGTATTAATGAACACAATGTTTGGATAGACTATATTGTTTGTCGTGGTTTAGTAACATTTGTATTGTTTGGTTTGACTGTATGGTATTGTATAATAACTTGTAAGTTTACTAAAATACTCTTAACTCTTAATTAGAAATTAGTTTATATATATCAATAAAACTAGGGTAAAAGATAAAAAAAAGGAACTTTAAAAAATAAGTAGGTGGGGGTGGTCATTTGGTGGGTGGTGGAGAGGTGGGTGGTGTGAGGCGGGTGGTTGTGGGATGAGGGTGAGGGGTGGGGTGGCAAAGGGGTGGGGTAGTTGGGGGTGGGATGGGGGTGAGGGGTAGGGTGGGGTGGGGTGGTGGAGGTATAATGGAGAAATGAAATATGTAACCACGCAAAAACTACCAAATCTGTGGTTACAAAGATTGAACTTTTTCATAGTTATATAACCACAGAATTACAACGGGTTTACAATACCATACCGTATAATTTTAAGAACAATGGATACAAACATGGTTTCATAGAAAACCATACATCAATGAACCACAGGAAACGGCCATCCAAACAGGGGGTTAAGCTACTTGGTCAAACTACCTACTCCCTCTGTCTCTCGAAGGTGTTTGACTTAGTACAGAGTTTAAAAAATAAACAAAGACGCCTGAAACTTGTAGTTTAAAACAAATCATAGTTATTTGTGTGACTAAAAATCATTTGATTAAAGGTAAAAATGTAACTTTAACTTTGAATTTTTACTAAATAAAGGAAAGGTGTCATTCTTTTTTAGACTGACTAAAAATGTCATATAAATTGGATGTCATATAAATTGGAATGAAGGGAGTCATTGATTATTTTTTTCAATCAAAAGACTGACCTTTTCATTCATTTGATAATAAAGCAAAAGTGTCACAAGCTTCATGTACAAGCCATGTAGGAAAATGTTCATCTCACGAAATCGTATCGACTAAAGTCTTCGAAAAACTAGCTAGGCGGTGATTACACATATTTTTGTTCCTTCTAATAAAAGAAAATCGAATTGTCTTTAGGGTGTCCCGAAGCTGCCTGATATCTTCATATACGTTTTGCACAATCCAAGGAGCTGACTTTAGTCCCTAAATTATCATTACAATTCCTTTGCATCCAATAGAATACAAATTTTCCTCCATCCTTTGCGTACTGCAATCTGCAATGCCTCTCTAATTGCAATTGCTTCAGCAATGATTAGCTTCCCAACTGACTGAATTGGAGAGCCAAAGGCATGAAGCATCAAACTACGAGCATCAACTGCCACAACACCAATACTGGAATCTCCTGTGTACCTTTGCACACCTGCATCTGTAAAACACAAAATTTCATCTTGACAAAACGTTAGTTGCTCATCAATCAAAGATGTATCATTTGTAGGGTTACTAAAAGTTCTTTAAACTCATGGTAATCAAATAATGCTTGTGACCAATACTAGAAACATCCCACATTTCATTATTAAAAGCCTAACTATTCCTAGCTTTCCAAATAAACCACATTAAATGCATAGATAAGTTCAAAAGGTTCATTTCAATCTGAAAATTGCTTCACATTCAAAAAAAAAAAAAAAAAAGATCATACCATCAATCTAGCAAAATTATTAACTCTATGAATTTCAGGCCATAAAACAAGTCTCATTTTTCAGACAGCTAAAGATATAGGGCAATGAAAGAACATATGAATACTTAATAGGTTATTGCATACTTAACATATATTTGGACACCTTATTTCTAGTAATTCAGATAATTGAATACTTAATAGT
This sequence comes from Lycium barbarum, assembly GCF_019175385.1. NCBI lineage: Eukaryota > Viridiplantae > Streptophyta > Magnoliopsida > Solanales > Solanaceae > Lycium > Lycium barbarum. The sequence continues at coordinate 19,528,123 of NC_083343.1, forward strand.
AATTAAAAAAAATACTATATAACAGAAAAATAAAGAGTTGACGCAAAAGGGAACTTTATAACATTTCAGTGATTGAATCAAAAATTGATTTTTCATCGGTCAATGAGAGAAATTGAGGGGACAAGTTTCTTCTTACATATGAAAGGAACAAAAGAACATTTAATTATTGCAACTCATTGAGCTACTCTGAAACAAAACATCAATGGTTATAAGCACAAAATTTTGGGACCTTTTAGTCTGACTGAGATAAATGCTAGCCTTAGTTTTTTAATCATGTACCTTAGTACACTTAACACTTACCTAATCTTGAATCTTGAATATTGATTTCTTTTTCAATTAACTAGCATTAGCGCAATGTCCACTCCCATACTTTCCGTTCAAAGTTCTCTATGCCTCTTAACTAGTCGTATAGGATTGACGGATTTAACTGTGCATAAATAAATATAGTTGGCCTTCAACATGAACTGATTTTTTTATGCAAATGACATTGATGTTCCCAACTTTGTGAGAATTCAGTGAGTACACAAGCGTTTCTAGGACTAATATACAAGCCATTGTAATAGCTATGCTGATACAAAATAGGAGCTCAGCTTCTTGAAGATAAAATAGGTAGAAAAGTTGCAAACATATTTACACTTCAGATTGCATCTACTCTATGACAATTTCTGATAAACCTCCTCCAAACCTTGGTCCAAGGTGATTGTTCTTGGGGCAACTTTCTTTTCTGAAGCTCTCACAGCATCCCCCAACGTGTCTCTTCTCCAATGGCGCACAAACCTTACGACCACTGCAATCTAGATGATGATGATGATGATGATGATGGTTGTCCCGTAAGATATTGATGGTTGATCGGACGGTTGGACCACATTCGGCAGCATGCTTCTTGCAGCCAGAGCGGACAACGTCGTGGCATGGTTTGTACTTGCAACATCTTCTGACAAGTTTGGCTAGTTCTTCATCAGTAGGGGTAGTTCTAGAGTGAAATCCACAGTGATTTACCTGATCTTGTGGTGTATGCTTGCAGCTGTCAGGGTTGGCAATGTGCTGTTTTTTGCTGTCAGAATGAGCAGTTTCTTGGATTCCACTTTCTGATACGTCGTAAATGCCATGGTCTTGAACTGAAAAGAAACACTCTTCTGTTGCACAACTGTCATATGCCTTCTCTGGATGTGAGTGATCGTGTTCCTTGTCCAAACAGCCATGACCGACAGCATGATGTGGATTCAAATCATCTCCAACTACATTCAAGTTTTCTTCCTCCAAGTCATGCTCCTTGTGGGGTGTATGAGCATGTGAATGACAGCCATGGATGTTTAGTGAGTCCAGGCTCTTATTATTTCCGCAGGTCATTGAGTCTGAAATTCTCAAATTTAATTAACAACTAGTAAGTTTCATTTTATAGTCACGACATATATCAATCAATTACACCTCAATCTCAAACTAGTTAGCTGCTTTATCTGCCATATAAAGAAGAGGCAGCATATTATCCGTCATTCTTATTTTTTGAGACGCTAGACATCTGAATGCATATTCTATCTGCCTTTCTGGTTTAATCAAACATTTTATTGTAGGAGTGAAGGTAGCGCCTACCTGAAATTGCAGTTTGGCATGTTTGACGGGTGCTATCACAGTGAGCAGTTTCCTGAATTCCACTTTCTGATACATTGGTTATATAACAGCATTCTTGTAATGCACAACTGTCATATGCCTTTTCTAAATTTGGATGATGATCGTGTTCCTCTTCAGAGCAGCCATGACTATGATCATGATTTGATTCCATATTTTTTTGGACTAAATCCAAGTTTTTTTGCTCCAAAATCTTTTCCTCGTAGAGTGGATTAGTAAGTGAATGAACACCGTGCTTGTTTGCAGCGTCTTGACACTTATTACTTCCGCATGACCTCAAACCTGAAAATCTTAAACCTAATCAACAAATAATAATTTGATCCTATTGTTTGGTTTAAAGGGGGGGAAAGGAATAAGAAGAAGAACTCTGTAGGTACCTGAATTAGCATTTTGGCATGCTGGACCAGACATCTTTGAAAAGCATGGTTCAGAGTTAGCATGCGAATGACAAGAATTCCTGCTAGTGGTGTCTGAGCACTTTGTATTTCCACATGTCTTGGAGCTTGAAGTTGCAGATGGGCTTTGTGGAGCACGCATCTTGGACACGCATGTTTGATGATCGGGATGTGAATGATGGATATTATTGGTAGAGCACGTTTGAGGAATTTTGTGAGATTGACAACTATTTTTGTCACTGAAGTCGGAGCACTTAGTACTTCCACATGATTTGGAGCTTGAAGTGGCAGAATGACATCGTGAAGCAGACATCTCTGAAGAACATATCGTTAAAGAATGACAACTACGCTTGTGAATGGAGTCTAAGCAATTGTTATTTCCACATGACTTCGATTCTGAACCTGCAGATTGGCATACTGTAGCTGATTTCTTGGATGAGCAGCATTGAGGATGCGGGTGAGAATGATGACTATTATTTTCAATGGAGTCTGAGCACTGATTACTTCCACATGACTTTGATCCAGAGGGGACAGGTTGACACCCCTCGGACGAGCAAGATTGCCTTGTACATTTCTTTTGTGACTCAATATCAGAGCAACATAGTTGAGGAGCATTTTCCGACTTGCAACAAGAAGCTTTGTTTTTGTGGTATTGAGAATGTGAAGATTTACAACCTTTTTTCCCATGTGTATGTGTAGTTCCTCGTAGAAGTAGCATGCTGTTCAAAATCACTAGCAAGCATGTCCCAGCATCTGCGAGGACAGCAGCCCAAACCAATGGATAACCTGCTATTGCCAATGCAACTATGGCACCCTTTGTACCGATTGATATAACCATATTCTCAATTATTTTCCTTCGAACTCTTCTGGCAAGACGTGCAGCTTTCGGTATCCTTCCTATGTCATTTGTCATTAGTATAACATGTCCAGTTTCTTTCGCAAGCGCTGACCCAGAGATGCCCATTGAGATTCCAACGTCAGCTGTTGCTAATGCAGGAGCATCATTAAGGCCATCGCCTATCATTGCAGTTGGAGCTTCCTTCTGAAAGCCCTTAATGATCGTCGCCTTGTCCTCTGGTAGGAGTTCTGCTTGAAATTCATCCAAAGCTCCACCTAACTGCAAAAATGTTTCCATTCACCTCATTTTCATAAAAATAGAAATTTTAGATACTCGGAATTCAGGTTCAGCTTATATCATGCAAATCTGGACTCTCTATGCTAAATGTCAACCATGTCATGTTGTACGTCTGATGTAGCTTTCATGGGTCAAGACTTCTAATATTTTAAGTCGGAAAATCATCCAAACTCTGGACAATGGCGAGATATTTCTTACATTAGTTGTGATGATAACTGGTTTATCCATACTTCTACCACTGTGATTCACAATCATCAAAACTTTGGAGAATTGTGAAGTATTTCTTACATTAGTTGTTATGATAACTTTGTTTACCCATTTGAACCTTTAATCATCATATAGGCTTCAAATACTCAGCACATTATCATTAGTAAATTATGCCCCATGCTGATCCTGTAAAGATGAAGCGCTTACTGGGGTAATAAGTTTGCTAAGTTTAGATGAAATTTTAAACCTGTGTTAAGATTGAAGAGTAAAGAAATAAGAAATCACTGAAAATTCTGAAGCTAAATAGGCTAAAGAGTGCAGTAATCATTTCAGCGAATTGCAGAATTTTGAATATACCTGATCATGCACATGGTTGGCAGCTGCATAACTATCACCTGTAAGCATCACAGTTTTGATACCCATCTGCTTCAGTTCTCTCATTGCATCTTTTACGCCAGTTCGACAAACATCAGAAAGACTGAAAATTCCAGCTGGAGATGAGCCCAAAAATATGTATCCAACAGACTTTCCTTGTAAACTTTCACCCTCTATTTCTGGCACTGATATTTCAAACATCCACCACATTAGTGCTAAACAGGTCACGGATATCCGCAAAATCAACTAGAGAAATTACATATTCATAAATTCAGTCTTTTACCTGCAGTACATCCAGCTCTTGAAGAAATTTTCCTATTCCCAATGTAGATTTCCATTCCGTCAATTCTTCCACATATCCCTTCACCAGGAAAGTTTTGAAACTGCTCCACTCTATCAGGCTTAGGCTCAACAGAATTTGATTGTGCATAATCAACCAGAGCAGCTGCCATCGGATGACCTGACTTGCTCTCAATGCTTGATACCCTGAAAACATTCACCAGAGAATTAAGTGTATGTGCCGAAGACGTTTTGACCACAAAAACAAAAATGCTTCTATTCAGCTACCTGTGTGTACTTTTTTTTCATCATCAAAAATATTTGAAGAATTTTAGATTATCAATTGAATATGTTTCTGAAATTCATTTGACCAGAATACTTTTATGAGTCCTCAATGTATAAGTACTCCATCTAATATCCTCAATATTAGGAACCAACATTTTGTACATAACTATGTAAGAGCCATTTAACACCTTTGAATATGTAAATTTGGCACTCGCAGTTTCATCTATTGTGGACATATATATGCTACAAAGAGATTTTGTTATATCTCTATCAATGTGTTGCGACGATAATCAGTTAGGATTTTGAATTTTCATTGGCAACATAAAATAAAATGTATGAGTAGTAACCTTTACCAGTAAAGCAGTGTATTGAGGCTAAGACCATCACTAAGAGACTTGAACTCAGTCACCGCAAACTCTCCTCTCGTTATTGTCCCAGTTTTGTCAAAAGCCATGATTTTGATTTTAGCAAGAGTCTCAAGGTACTCTGCTCCTTTAAACAGAAGACCTGAAGTTGCTGCTTTTGAAAGTGCACAACACATAGCAACTGGTGTAGATAGCACAAGTGCACATGGACACGCACTCACCAAAGCAACCAAAGCCAAGCGATACCATCTGTTTCGGTCGTGCACCCTCAATGCAGTAGGACCTACTGCCAAACAAATAGATATAGCCACAATTGCTGCAATGCATCACAAGTTGAAATCAGACTTGTACACGGAGTGGGAAAAGAATTGGAAATAAATAGTTTAAGTGAACCAATATAGCAGTGCCATGACCATGACGGAAGGTAGGCTAATGAGGGTGGGTCAAAGAAAATGACTGTTACTTCTGGCAAGCTTCCGAAGAAGGGGTTCATATGATAACTTAGACAATGGATAATCCCATATCGGAAAGGGAAAGGACAATGAAGTGATTTATAAGGTAGAACACGAGTTCACATGGTACATACGGTGATTTACACGAGTTCACATGGTACATTCACTTTATGACTCGATGTGGCACTATTTTAGATTCACTAACCTGGTGTGTAATATTTAGCACATTTGTCAATGTATCTTTGAGTTTTTGATTTCTTGTTCTGAGCATCTTCTACAAGCTTTGCCATCCTAGCTACCACACAATCTTCAGCCAGAGCTGTAGTCTTAACACTGATATAACCTGAAGAGATGAGCAAATTCCATTAACAAGAAAATACTTAAAGTTTCAGAACTTAATAAATAAAGTATGAAGGAATACTATCTTACCATTTAGATTTGTCGTGCCTGCCCAGACCGTCGAATCTTTTTGCTTAGAAACTGGAAATGACTCGCCTGTCAAAGTCTTCTCGTCCACATCACAGTCGCCTTCCACTACAATTCCATCAATTGTTATAGTTTCACCAGCTTTCACAGCAAGAATGCTATTCAACTTGACTTGATCAACATTTACAACTTCTCCACTTTCAGCTAAAACCGCTGTTGGAGGGACTATATTGACCAGTGATGACATAACAGCAGTAGCCTGCATAACCATGAAGGTTTAATTTTGTCAGAATGCTTTATCCATTTAGAATATCAGTTAATGAAATAAAGAAACAAACTTAGCTTAGCACACACAAAACATTCATTGGACATCTCCATTCCTTTAGCATTGTTACTATATAGTACTTAGTATGTTTCACCTAATAAATAGCATCGCTAAAAAGTAAGACCACATAAGCTTATGCTTATGCTTCTTATGTCCCAAGGGACTAAATTCCTAGATAATATACCTAATCTCTGTTTGATTCAAACATAGCTGCGAAGTAAATTTATTTTCAGAATGAAATATAGTACACTGATGATCCACACGGGAGCTGCATTTTGGTTATTTCCAGAGTATAATGTCATTGAGGAAAAGAACAGAAGCCAACCAGAACTGTTTTATAGTCTATTGTAAAGCCTTCTAAGGACAGCTGATGAGGGCGGGTCAAGAAGAATAACTGATAGGGTTTAAGCCTAGCAAGCTTTTGAAGATGGGTTACATATGACAGCTTAGGCAAATCGGACATCGCAAAGGGAGAGAAACGAAGTGCTATATATAACACAGAGACATGTTTACATGGTAGATGCACTTTCGGGCACAAAGCATTCCCCAAGGGACAAAACTGTTTGGGCCAAAGTGGATAACATGTACGATGTGCTTTGATTGTGACAAATATGGTATCAGAAACTCGTGCAAAATGCAAATATGATGGTTAGGCAAACCTCAGCAAGAATGCTCATTTACTAAAGGGGGTGTATGTAACGCCCATGACATTGGGCGACCTAATGATGGCGGGTCACAAAGAATGACTAGTAGGCTTTTAGGCTCACAAGCTTGCGTAATAAGGGAATATATATGACACCTTAGACATATCCTCTATTGGAGACATAGAAAAATGTAAAGATTACATGGTACGTGCACTTTAAAGCTCGATATGACTAATCCAAGAGATAAATTTTGTGAGGTTTGTTTGGCTAAAGCTCACAATATGCACCATGTGCTTAGGCTGTGCCAATTACCAAGTTAGGTGTTCCTACTTTAGGAATTCCAACAAATAAAAAACATAGCATTACTGTCATCCTAAGAAATTATACCACTAGAATTTAGATACATCTACACATTACAATTTTTGGTGTAAGGAAATTCAACAAGGACAAGGATTCACAGACCTTGTGACTTGCCCTTGACTCTAGCCATTCTGCAATGGCGAACAAGAAGACAATAGTACCAGCTTCCCAATAATCATGTAAAACAATTGATCCAGCAACTGCACATGACAAAACAAGTTATAAAAATCAGAATTACAAACCATTTCTTGATTTTTAACATTAAGACCCTTGTAAAATTAGCACTATATTCCAGTAAAATTAATATTTTTTACTTTCACTTTATTTTTTTTCCCTTTCAGTCACTCTTTTTTCCATTTCCTTTTTTAGATTTTTGGGTATTCAATTATATGTGTAATTATAACTTTCCCAGAGTTAGTTATATAGTCGGTTTGGTTCGACATTTCAATTATTTTTTGCTTTAAACCAAAATCAAATCAAACCAAATATTATCGATTTTTAAAATTAAAGAACAAGATCAAACCTAAAAAAACAAGTGTTGATTTTTTTTTTCCAGTTTGATTTGGTTTATAGTTTAGTTTGATTTTTCGATTTTCTGTGACCCCCCCTAGTTGTCAATCTAAAGATGGTAAAGTAACAAGATTCTTAGCAATTTTTCAAAAGGATATATCATACATCACAAAAGATAGAAATTAAGAGTTTTAGTAACGTTTTCTTCTACAACGAATCATATCTTGCTACTTTTCAGAAAGATAAAGGTTTAAAGTACCTAAGGAAAAGTCACTTTTTGCTTTTCACAATTTCTAATTTTTCATACATATTTAGTAGTAACTGCACTATTTGAGCTGTATCAGGTGGACTCATATAACTGCAAGTTAGCTCTTCTATTTTTTGTTTTTCCTCCTATAGAGACTGAAAATTGGAGTTATGAACAAAATTTCCTTTTATTTTCTGTTACTTTTACCTCATTAGAAAAATGAAGGACCTTATACTAAATGGGGAAGGGGTCTTAAAGAAAGTTCAGGTCTCATTTTCTAGCAAAGTTCCGCTTAAAAAAAAAAAAAAAAAAAAACCTCAAAAGAAGGGGCTAATATGCTATCACGAGCTAAACTATATGTTGGTAGCCTTAAAAATTTTACACTATCAGTGTGTATAACTTAAATTTAACGCAAAATATATCTGGTGAAATTTAGCAGCTCACATAATTTTAATTTACAAAAATGATGGTAGTAACGTTGATGTAGAACTTCTTTAATTCTTTAACCTTGCCTGGATTAGGTATCCCAGCTTAACACTTTCTAGTTCCTCCCTTTTAAATTTATGTGTCCTATGTTTTTTTTTTAATTTTGTTTAAAAAAGAATGTTACGTTTTATATTTAGTATGTTTTCAATTTGGGTAATTTCAATGTTGTAATTTTATTCTTAATGGCCACTCCTTACATGAACGACATGCCAACTGCCAAGGTTAAGATTATAAAACTTAAAAAAATAAAAATACTTTTGGTAGGTCATATACACATTTAATTTAGTATTATAAGATTTGAAATATTTTCGTTATATTTTAAAATTTTGTATATAATTAAATTAAAACATGTAAAATGAAAACGGAAAGAGTGTGACAGAGAAATATGATAACCGTCAAGTCACATTCTAGAAAAGGGCAAGAAACTGTTGGAGCTAATTAAAGTCAAATTCTTTGCAATTATTTGAGGAAAAAAGGAGAAGCGTTACATATTTACACATTACGTGGGCTCCTTTTTTGGTGCTTTACACCTTGGAAACCATTTGTGGATTATATTGCAAGAGTTACACAAGCAATTTTGTTGTTTTCCTTACTAGACAATCTTGTGTGGGATTGAAATTCCTTTTTTTTTTTTCCCTCAATCACATCTAATCTTACCTTTTTATTTGTTGCTTTTTTGCATTCATTTTAGGGATTTTTACCGTATATAGCTGCACGTCAAAACAATAATTGGTAAATATATATTTTTATATGCAATATATAATATACATATAACATACATATTTTATACATAATTGTATATTTGACTAGAAGTTGTAATAATTTTGGTCAAGCGGCCTCATTTGACGGAAATTTTCTTTTTTTTTTTCACCGGCTCAATAAATATAGCATGTTGCAAATTTGGATGAAACGGGAAATTAAAGGTTGCATTAGCTTACCATTAGTCCAAAATAGGCAAAATATAATTAATCCCAAATTTCTTAGGAGATTTCCATAGGAACAATTGTTGGGAAAATGCGTATTTCTAGTAGTGTTATAGGATTAGATTAAAGACTCGTTGAGTATGATTCAACTGTTTAATTTGTGTCAATAATATATGTAATACTATTATCGTATTTGATAAATCACTAAATCCATCTTGAAATCTGAACTATTTTATTCCCATAGGAATAGAAAAGATTATTTTTCCGCAGTACTAGATCACTAGACAATATTTTAACACAAAAAGTATATCAATCATAAATCCCATAATATATTTTCATGCTTTCATTATTGAAAGTCACTAAGGTGGTCCAATACGTATTAGCATTTAACACCCAAGAATCATCCCTCCCACTCCAATCTTGTGGGTTAGTTAAAGGTGCATTATTAAATATACAATATTTAAATGCCCTATGGTGCATGCTTTTTATGAAACAATGAATCACAAAGCATAATCAAGAATCAAGATTCAAGCACCACATAAAAGAAGTATCCAAACTAATAAATTAAAGCAAGAGATAAATCTCAATCACAAAGCTAGAGTAGGACCATGTATTAATTATATAAAAAAGGATAACCGACGCACATTCCGTGTTCATGTAGGGTTTGGAAAAGGTCGGGCTCAGAAAAGAGTTGTACCCTGATGCAATCATCAGCAGCCGATATCACTGCTTGAGCTCATGACTTATGAGTCACACAGAGATAACTTATTGTTTCTCCTCTGCTTCGTATTAATTCTATGACCATATCAAATTCAACTATTTTCACAATAAAGTGTGTTTTTTTGCTTTCTAAAAAGTTAAATAAAGGCCGGAAAAAAGCAAAATACCTGCGATTAAAACAAGAATGTTGATGTCAAGTGTGAGGTTGCGAACGGCAGCTACACCCCTAAAAAGAATAGGGGGAATTCCAACAGCAACAGCACCAAGTGCTAACCATTGAAGAAGTGGATAAAAGTACTTCAAAAATGAAAGAGCAAGCAAAATTCCACTACCAATTGCAAATGGACTTGGCCATTTCTTTTGGTAGTTTTTCTCTCCATTTACTCTTATACTTGCTTCTAGTCTTGCTTGATTCAATGCTTTAACTACATCCACACAAAATATACAATAATTACTTAAAAAAAAAAAAGATAAAGATATATCAACTCATGTAATGGAAAATATACATAGATTACGGAATAAATACAAACATCAACGTAAAGAATACCACATTAATTACAACAGGTTATTACTCTAATTTCCCAACCAAACTTGCCGCTAAGGATTACCTTTTGTTGTAGGTCATTTAACAAGATGGGCTAGTTACACATTTTGGCCGCTCAAAAATATTTACATCTCTAGTCAATATACATAATACATACATATTATGTGTATATTAATCATCATCCGACTATTTTTTCGGATAGCCCTTAATGTGTGTGTGTGTATCCTTACATTATATTAGTGAACATCACTTAAATTCAAAAATAAAAATGACTGATGAGTCATTCGGGTATGTTTTTCATGTTGGTTCAAAGGTTTCACCTCTGATATACATGGGCAAAACGTTGAAGAAATAAGTGCATCTATTCTTTATTTTATTTTATTTTTCAAATTACATACTTTATGAGAAGGGGGAAGGAAAGAGTAACGAAAATCAAACACATATAGAATATTTTTTAAAAAGCTCCAACTCGTACCACTGAAATATAAGTTTTGGTAACCCTATTTTATTATTTAGGTTGAATTTAATTTCGAACAAAAAATAAAAAGGAAAATCCCAAGAATGAAAAAGAAAAGTTCAAGTCGCTTAATTTGTAGAAATTTGTTTTCGGCTTAATTCTTCACACCCAAGAAAATGCCTTAAGAAAAAGTGGAGAAAATAAAGTAGTACAAGCAATTAATAAAGAAGGGAGAAAAAATAAACAATGAAATTTAATTTGAGTCATTTTGTCTGTTCCTACGAATACTCTTCCAACACAAAGAAGCTGCAAAGCGACTTAAGTCAAAATATTTTCTTTGATGGTTCAACACAAGCCTCCATCACCAAATTATTAACAACTAGAAACTTAACTTTCATATCACAATTATGTAATTTTTGGGGACAAATCAAATCATCACTCACTATTTTTTTATAGTTACATAACAAGTCGACCGTTCAATCTTGAATTTGTTCAACCCGATTTCTTCCATTTTTTTTTTCTAAAAACTTAAACTTGTTTTGTCCTCCCACAATAACCAATTTTAAGTATTACTCCCTCCATGTGAGGGTGTGACTGCTACGAAATTTAAGAAAGTAAGACTTTCGAAATTAACTCATGATTTAAAACAAGTTATAAATATTTATGTGGTCTTAAATCATCTAATGATGTTAGTACATCATAAGAAATTTAAGATCAAATTATTTCTAAATACAAAAAACATTTGACTTTTTAGGTAATGAATTAAAACGAAAGTTATGCCTATAAAATGTGACACAAAGTAATTGTGTATGGTTAACTCGGCCGTCTTTGATATGGTAGCGTTTCGAAAGAGAATTTATACATTTTATTGGGCCTTTTGACCATATTTTAAGAAAAATAATATCATGTTTTTTTGACGTCTTAGATGGATGACCTTATGATTAAAAAAAAAAAAGTCTTAGTTACTCAATCTAATATAATACTCTAAAAATAACCACTTTAGAGATTTTGCCAAATTAATACTTATATCGTGTTCTAGTACAAGCAAACATCACATGAATAAATGAAAACCGTTTCTGTTTCCTTTTATCTCTCTTTTTTTTTTTTTTTTTTTTTTTTTGGTGATTTCTTCAAAGAAAAACGACTTCATCTAATACTTAATTTGATTAAAAATAGATAAAGTCAGTACTGAAGTAAAGATGAAGAATAGTACTCTTTCGGTTCATGTACGATTAGATACGAAATTTAAGCAAGAAAAAGAGCTTTTGAAGCCTATGATACTATTTATGTTATGACTTTTGTGTGTCTAAAAAGTTATATCATTCACTACAATAATTAAATATAAAATTAAATTATTTTTAAATATAAAAAGTTTATATTTCTTTTGTAATAGTTTGGAAGAAAATAGCATATCATGTATATAGACTAAAATTAAAGATGAGTATAACATATCAAAATTTCCCTTGAATTTTGTGGTTTAAATATATCATGTATATAGGATGTTAAAATCCAAGAATCGGTATTAGCTATATAAAAAGTCAAGAGGAAATTAAAACAGAGAAAACTATGGCTCTTACCAATTTGGTGCTGAGAAATGAGGAGAGAATCATGAATAACAATGACAGTTTTGGTTGTGACAATTACTGAAACTTCCTTAACCCCTTCTAAATTCTTCAGGATTTTTTCAACAAGAACCACTTCAGATGTACAACAAATTCCAAGAACATCAAAATAACTCTTGCTTAGCTTCTTTGTTTGATCATTAGCTTTCTCACTTTCTGTCATTTTTTTCTTTCTCTTTCAAAGTTGTCAATATGCTTCTATATTTCCCCTTCTCTAAAGAGTATTTTGAGAAGGGGGAGAAGGAAAAAAATAACAAATGAAAAAAAAAAAAAAAGGACTAATTCTGGTAGGTTTGGTATTTCTTTTTTGTATGTTGAAAAGAGTGTATTAGTGCGTCTCATAAAAACATGCAGAGAATGAGAGAAGGCAATAAGGTTTGAGGGTTTAAATAAGAGTTGCCCCCCCCCCCCCCCCCCCAATCCGGGAAGGTGGGGAGGGAGGTAGACGAAAGAAAAGTTTAAAAGAAATAGGTATATGGACTGACTTACTTTACCTTTTGTCTTTTTTTCGTTTTTCCAACTTTGAGTTTGCACTTTTTTATGTGTCTTTTTTGCATTATCACTAACGTAAAAAGATTTAAGAAATATATAAAAAATATTAATGGAAAAGAGTTAAAAATACCCCTGAAAATGACTTAGATTTGCTCGCCTTCCGTCTATACAAATTGCCCTTCACCTTATTTTTGGATTAAAAATGTCTCTCCTTCCCCCAATGAAACCCCAATTGTCCTATACAGTTAAAAATGTCCTTCATTTTAACGGAATTATGAAATGACACGTGTGGCTTTAATTAAATAGGTGATACTTATTTATTGGTACGTATGAATATTAAACCAACCTATCTATTTTTATGTGTTTGATAATTGTTGGGGCTGGATTTCTAAGAATCTAGCATTGTTAAAGGATGTCGTTATTGAGTTGAACCTATATATCGAATTGCTTGGAGGTAATTGTTTGCATCCGTTTTGAACGAAAAATCACAGCATAACGACAAAGACATTGTTGTTTTCTGAATCTGTTCAATCACAAAAAAATAAAGCATCCAAGAAACTAAATGCAAATTAATGGTTCTAGTTGTTTTGGTCACCATAATAACCGCCAAAGGTAGCACAATTGTCGCTTGCTTATTCTTTTTTATTGTCTTGTGTAGGATTAATAAATAAACTAGTAAATTTACCCGCGCTTCGTGAGGTTGGGAAAAAAACTAAATAAATAATGCCATATAAAATAAAACAATTCTCCACTCACCAAATATTTCCTCATGATTTTATCATGAACTATTACAATAAATACAAACAGATGAAGTGAAAGTACTTTTACCCATCAAATTTTCATCTATTCTCTCTCAAATAAAAGCTTAAACTTGAGATATTATACATGTAGCTTCATCTAAAAATTATAAGATTTTTGTTTTTCCATATGCAGAAAGTTCCCCCCAAAAACTGATTTATTTATCATTAATCGTCATGTCAAAACTTTTGATGCTTCTGTTGTGATTACTAGCGTTTCTTTCACCTTGGCTAATATGCCTTGACAATGCTCAGCCTTTACTTCAGTAGGAGTTGCAGGTTCCTCCTATTTTTCATATATCTTATACTTCAACCATTATTTTCTCCTTCTTCATTGCTTCAATTGTGTCATCTGTTTGGTTTGTCGATTCAGAATCAACCACAACTTTCATCATTTTAGCAATCTCACACCACAACCTGAAAAATGACTTCTTCACGGATCAACCAGTCCTCAACCAGTCCTCACAAATTGATTACTTTCAGAGGTTAAAACTTAGGATTTTTTTTGTTTGTTTGTTTGTTTATAATTGGAATAGAAGCTCAAATTTATGCTTCTAAAAGGATTTTATTCAAGGTGTTTGTGCAATTTTTGGTTAATATCTATTATTTACAATTCAAATGCTACTCTATTAAAGCTCATGATAATATAAAATGCGCGCACGTGAAGAATGAAGAAATGAAGAGAGATAAATAAACCATCTAATTAAGTTTTAGGTTGTCACAATGTAGAACCACTAGATTGAATCATGAAAATTACACTTGGATCAAAAATGCAAAGAAATATACTTTGATAATTATATTTTACTAATTTTAGTCTAAACACTCGGCAAAAAAAAAAAAGCATAAATTTTAATAACTCAAATATTCAACCGAAATAAAGATCAAACAATAATTAATAAAGAAAAACGTTCAAGTGACTTCATTTTACTGTAGATACATAATCAAAATGTTTGAATGCTCAAACATTAGTTTAATAGAGAAATTAGATTGGTACATTGAATTGAAAAAACTCATTCTGCATGAGTTATGAAAACAAAGTGTGGAAACAAACACAAAATTGAGAACAAAATCATGTATAGAGCAAAGTTGAAAGAGATAAATAGGTTTTAACTGGTGTCATTTCTTTCTTTCAACAGCCATATAGAATACCAAGACGATAATATATTAATGTTCTATTTCTATTTTTTGTTTTACACGCCAGATAAAATATAAATAAAAAACAGTTTCCACTTGCTACCAAGAAAAATAGTAGGAGTAGTGTGCATTATTTTAGCCAACCATTGAGATGCAGAGGACAAAAATATAATGATAGAAATCAAGCGATATCAAAATATGTAGAACATATAAGTACCTGTTTGATCTTCCAGTACCCAAATTACTCTATCAAGCCCCAATTCCACTCTCATGATAAATATTGTGAAAGCCAAATGGAAAGTAAAAAAGAAGACGAAGAGAAAGAAGTGCACCATAATACTCATGCTTGGACTAATACTCAGCCAAAATCCGATGGGGAAAAGAAAAATAGATTTAATAAAGAAATACATGAAATAAAGCACGAAATTTTTACCTTCATAGATTTCTCAAGGACGATAAACTTCTTCTCTGATATTGTTCAAGAATTCAGCCAATGGAAGTTCAAATATTCAACTTTCTTCGACAAATGCTATTACCAAAACTCGAATAATACGTTAAATTTATGAAGGTAAATTCTACAGCTCCTATGTTATTTCTTTCCCTTCTTGACAATTCCCTTGCTCATAAAAAGATTAAATCCTTAAAAAAATTAAGCTTCAAGATTCACATTGATATTAATTAATAACATAATATACGAAGAATCAAACTAAATTTCCCAAGACAATAATCAAAAATCAAAAGTCCAAAACATTAGATGAATAAAAAAAATAACTGTATTATGCAGTGTGTACAACAACAACATATTCAGTATAGTCTCACCAGGTGAGGTCTGGGGAGAGTAGAGTGTACACAGACCTACCTCTACCTTGTAAAGGTAGTGTGTTATGCAATGTACAACAACAACAACAACAAGCCCAGTAGAATCCCACCATGTGGGGTCTGGGGAAGGTAGAGTGTACGCAGACCTAACCCCCACCTTGAAAGGGCGGCTGTTTCCGAAAGACCCTCGGCTCAAGAGAGGAAAACAAGACAAAAGGTCAGATAGGGCCAAGCATATCAAAAACAATATGAAAACAAGGAATAACAAAAGCGAGAAAGTCATAGTAAAAAAAAATATGACAAAGTTCACATCAATAACCAAAAGTTTAGAGTTTGTAACAACTAAGCAAGTCAAATGAGCAACAGGACAGAATTGAACTAAGAGTTCAAAATTACATACACAGGTATACTGACTGTAACATGAGAGCCTTCAGCCAATAGCTATCCTCCCAGCTATGTTCAACTGAAACATTAAAACCACAAATTTATTATGCTAAATCACTACAATGTCGCAAGCGAGGAGAAAATCTTTTAGTTAAAAAGTTTTTTTTAAAACATACATTTTAAACAAAAGAGAAAAGTGTAGAAAATTATAGGAGCAATTATATAGTAATGTGGAATGTGTATGAAATATTGCATATGAAGCATGCAACTCAAGGATAGTGTCCCCTTATCTGGACTGTGCTCGTGAAATATATTGCCGACACTTCTGTATACGGTAAAAACTGGATATATGTTAAACCGGTAAGACCAGAGACCGAAGGAAGAGAGGGAAGAACATTATTTGGTCCGGTTTCTCCATAGCCGAGTTGATCGTGGCCGTTAGTCCGTTTGATCGTGGCCGTTGGTCCGGGAGATCCGTTACGCGATTGCCACGCGTCGATACCGTCCTGTCATGTTTAACTGTCAATCGTATGGGTGTCAGACCATACGACCAACCTAATCCATTTCAGAGTTTTTCTTTATTTTTTAGGGCCTCTTGTTGTATGAAGCCCATGGGGCAACACTATAAATAGGGGTCATTGCCCCACTTTTGAAGGGTTGGCTTCCTCATATCAAAAACATTTTGTACTAGAAAATATATACAAATTTTTCTCTCAATATCGGATTTTGGTCCGGATTCATTGTGTTCATCTCTTAAATTTGTTCAATTAAGTAATACTCATATATTAATAGATACATAAATCTATAGCGAATCTCCGATCATATCCATACATATTTTTTTCCACCAAATAGATTGAGGCTTAACCACATATCCTATACCTACTCACAAATTTAATTGATTATCCAAATTTGGGGTAAACAGTTTGGCGCCCACCGTGGGGCTAGGATAATAGTGGTCTTTGATCTTGATCTCTATCTTACCCATCAAAATCAAAAACATCTTCTGGTCGTCTCTGAAAAAACGGACCAAATGACTAACAGTGGGCAATCTGGTCACGTCAACAACAACGAGATCATGGCCGAAAATGAAAACAGCGGGCCACGAGGATTACCAAACCCCGCTGACCCTAACCCCGTTAATTCGAGGGAGGGCCTCAACCGACAAAACACCGTGGACCAGGAGAATGCCGCCCAGCCGGCCACTGACCCTTTAAATACTCACAATTCAATTACTTTGTCCCGGACACAGGGCCGGAAAGAACCGGATACCCCGAATGGTAGCTCGGCCAACATCATCCGGTGAAGAGTGGTCGAACAGCTAAGGCTACTCGATCAGATTTTACCGGTAGCCCGGGTACTCAGCGGGTTCAACATGGCGAGCGAAACCACAAAGGGGGAGATCTCATTGCCGATAACATCGATGGCACTATCCAGCAAACGGTGTTCTATGTAATCGATGGAGATATGAAGTATAATGCATTACTGGGTAGACCCTGGATACATAGCATGAGGGCCGTGCCGTCGACATTGCATCAGCTGCTAAAATTCCCGACTCCGGAGGGGATAAAAACCATCAGAGGTGAACAACCCACTGCAAGGGAGATGTTCGCGGTCGAGGAAGCGACACCTCAGCCCAAAAAATCGGATCAAAAGGAAGAAGATTCAATCGAGGAAAAGGACACCAAATAACAATCAAAGCAGTCGGGGTTAGATCCGGGGTATGAAGAGGCTGATTTTGGTGTACCCAGATCATTCGACGTGCTAAATGACTCGGATGCAACCAAGTCAACAGTAGAGGAGCTGGAGCAGATCATCTTGTTCGAATATTTACCGGACAGAAAGGTATACCTAGGCACGGGGTTAACCTCGGAGCTCAGGAACAAGTTAATTGAATTTCTTCAAGCTAATGCCGATTGCTTTGCATGGTCCCACATAGATATGACAGGTATACCACCGGAAGTAACAACTCACAAGCTCAGTTTGGACGGGAGGTTTCCCCCGGTAAAGCAAAAGAGAAGGCCCATGGCAGAAGCAAAACATGCCTTCGTAAAAGACGAGGTAACAAAGCTTTTGAATATAGGCTCTATCCGGGAGGTAAAGTACCCGGACTGGCTAGCTAACGTAGTAGTAGTGTCGAAGAAAGGTAATAAATTTCGAATGTGTGTTGATTACAAGGATCTAAACAAAGCATGCCCGAAGGATTCATTTCCGTTGCCTCACATCGATAGAATGATCGATGCGACGGCCGGGCATGAGATGTTAAGTTTTCTCGATGCCTACTCCGGGTATAACCAAATTTGGATGCACCCGGAGGATCAAGAGAAAACATCTTTTATTACTCGATATGGGACTTACTGTTATAATGTCATGCCTTTTGGACTAAAAAATGCCGGTGCAACTTACCAACGCCTAGTTAATGGAATGTTCGAAGAACAAATAGGGAAAACAATAGAAGTTTATATTGACGACATGGTGGTCAAGTCCCTGGAAACAAATGACCATTTAAAACATTTGCAGGAAACCTTCGATGTACTCTGCAAGTATAACATGAAGCTCAACCCGGAAAAATGTGCCTTCGGTGTCCGGTCTGGCAAATTTTTGGGTTTCATAGTGTCAAACCGGGGGATTGAAATCAACCCGGACAAGATCAAGGCCATCGAGGACATCGAGGTAGTGAATAACGTTAAAGGAGTGCAGAGCCTCACCGGAAGGATAGCGGCGTTGAGTCGCTTCATATCGAGGTCCTAGGATAAGAGTCATCGTTTCTTATCCTTACTGAGGAAGAAGAACGATTTCGTTTGGAAACCGGAGTGTCAAAGAGCTTTACAAGAATTAAAGCGATACTTGTCCATCTCATCGCTGTTGCACACACCAAAAGCGGACGAGCAGCTTTTTCTCTACCTTGCTGTCTCCGAGGTAGCGGTAAGTGGCGTTTTGGTCCGAGAAGAATCAGGTACGCAATTCCCTATTTATTATGTAAGTAGAACTTTAGGGAATGCAGAGACCCGTTATCCCCACTTGGAAAAATTGGCATTGGCATTGGTAAGTGCTTCTAGAAAAGCCCTACTTTCAATGCCATCCGATATGTGTAGTGACTACTTACCCCCTAAAAAACATCATGCATAAACCGGAATTATCGGGTAGACTAACTAAATGGGCCGTAGAAATTAGCGGATATGATATCGAATACAAACCTTGAACGGCCATCACGTCCCAGACCTTGGCTGATTTTGTGGCGGATTTCACCCCGGCTATGGTACCCGAGGTTGAGAAAGAACTTCTGCTTACCTCGGGGAAAGCCTCGGGTATTTGGTCGCTACATACGGACAAATCCTCGAACCTCAAAGGTTCCGGCCTAGGAATCGTCCTTAGAACCCCGGCCGGGGATGCCGTTCGACAATCCATTAGAACTGTTAAATTGACTAACAACGAAGCCGAGTATGAGGCTATGATTCCAGGTTTGGAATTAGCCCAGAGTATGGGGGCCGAAATAATCGAGGCGAAATGCGATTCGCTCTTGGTCGTAAATCAGGTGAACGGCGTCTTCGGGGTCAAGGACGAACGGATGCAGAGGTATCTGGAAAAAAATCCAAGTGATACTACATCGATTTAAAGAGTGGACCATACAGCATGTACCGAGGGAGTAGAACAGTGAAGCCGATGCATTGGCCAACTTGGGATCTTCGATCGAAGGGGAAGAAATCAACCCTGGGACTCCGGTACACTTGATGAATACGGCGATAGAAAACGGACATGCCGAAATAAATACAATGGGTTTAACTTGGGATTGGCGCAACAAGTACATCGATTACTTGCGTGAGGGAAAGCTCCCGAATGACCCAAAAGAATCACAGTCATTAAGGACGAAAGCTGCGCGTTTCTGCTTGGTAGATGGTCAATTGTATCGAGGGTCTTTCTTCGGACCTCTGGCCAAGTGTTTGGGTCCCGGAGAAACGGAGTATGTGATGAGAGAGGTGCACGAAGGAACCTGCGACAACCACTCCGGTGCTGAAGCTCTGGTCCGAAAAATTATCAGGGCCGGTTATTATTGGAACCGGATGGAGAAAGATTCAAAGAATTTTGTCCGAAAATGTGACGGGTGTCAGAGACATGCACCGATGATTCATCAGCCTGGGGAGTTGCTGCATTCGGTGGTGTCATCGTGGCCTTTCATGAAGTGGGGAATGGACATTGTTGGTCCATTGCCATGGGCACCAGGTAAAGCCCAATTTATTTTGTTTATGACTGACTATTTCTCCAAATGGGTTTAAGCACAGGCCTTCGAAAAAATTAGAGAAAAGGAGGTCATTGACTTCATATGGGACCACATCATCTATCGTTTCGGCATCCCTGCCGAGATAACTTGTGATAACGGCCCCCAGTTCGTGGGCGGCAAAGTCAACGATATCCTCGAAGGGTTGAAGATCAAGAAAATTGTGTCAACTCTATATCACTCGTGTGCGAACGGACAGGCGGAATCCACGAACAAAAAAATAATCCAAAATCTGAGGAAAAGACTCGAAGAATCAAATCATCACTGGAGGGAAATATTACCGGAGGTATTGTGGGCTTACAGAACCACATCGAAATCTAGCGCGGGGGAAACTCCTTTCTCGTTGGTCTACGGGGCCGAAGCCCTTATTCCAGTAGAAGTTGGTGAACCGACTCTCCGGTTCAGCTATACTACCGAGGAGTCAAACGAGGAGGCCATGGCCGTAAAACTCGACCTTACGGATGAACTTCGCGAAAACACGTTGGTCTGTATTGCAGCCTAGAAAGAGAGAATGGAAAGGTACTACAATCGGAGAGCCAATTTTCGGCATTTCCAAGTTGGGGACTTGGTGCTTCGGAAAGTTACCTTGAACACCAAGAATCCCAACGAAGGAAAACTGGGTCCGAACTGGGAAGAACCGTACAAGATAACCGAGATAACGGGCAAAGGATCGAACCAGTTAGAATCCATGGACGGGCAACGGTTGCGCAATAACTGGAATGTGGCTCATCTGAAAAGATACTACTGCTAAGGTATGGACTCCCCGTGTTTTTCTTTTAACCTTTCTCTTTTGCAGGAGGTCAAGTACCGGATAAAGTTAGAATCTAGGTCTGAAAACACGTGTTGCACTCTTTTCCTTAGTACGGTTTTGTCCCAAAATGGGTTTTCCGACAAGGTTTTTAATGAGGCAACAAGTACAACGTGTTACTCGACGAAGACAAGGACAAACGCCCGGAAACTCGGGGTCACACCCTACGAATGGGGACTTAATAGCGCTTACCCGATCTTGCAGCTCGTATAAGCGCTAGGGGACTATTACGCCCATATCGAAGTTTACCCTGGTCAACAGAAGACGGAGAAGCTCAACAAATCAAGATCGGACCTTCTGCAGTAGGTTTCGATGTAAGGACCAAACGATCAGAATGAATCGTGTCCACTCAATATTTGATACGGCAAAACCAAGACCGGACCTTCTACAGTAGGTTTCGATCTAAGGACCAAATGATCAAAATGAATCGTGTCCACTCAATATTTGCTACAACAAAACCAAGACCGGACCTTCTGCAGTAGGTTTCGATGTAAGGGCCAAACGATCAGAATGAATCGTGTCCATTTAGTATTTGCTACGGTAAAAGCAGAAGGAAACAGAACTCCCATAATGTATGTACAAATACTTGTAATACAAAAATCAATGCAAGTTCGGATAACGATATCTCATATGTCTTCTTGTTAAAACACTACCCCGATGATTATCGCCGTATTTCGGCATTACTTCATTCATATACCCTTTTCCGGGCACTACGGTCGAAATGCGACAAAGGCAACAAGGTCATAGTGAACCGAGCCAAAATTGTTAATCCCTCAAACGGGGACTGTTACATCAAAATTTAGCTAAGGCTGAGATTCAGGTGTCCGAAAAATACCGGCCCTAAAAATGCCCAGTGTGATTCGGAGACGTCCGAATTCACAAAGCATAAGATAAGTCCCACGGGCAAAAACTCCAGAAAATTTCCGGACAAACTGTACCGGTTGAAGAGAAAAGCTGATATTCAGGCACAGTCAGAAATAATGACTCCTTAAAACTGACCGACAATTCGAACAGAAGTCATAACAAACATTCAAACAAAGTAAAGAATCAACAAAAATGCATATTCTATTTATACAAAGGATTTTACATCGGAGACTCCTGCAAAGACAAAAAATAAAAGGCTAAGTACAGGCCTTAATCTATCCGGTATGGCTGGATCCGGAGTGCTCGGACACTGTCCACTCGGAGTCATCGGAGTCAGCCCCGAGGGCACCCTTAGCTTCTTCCTAGACTCTTTTAGCCTCGAGTATCAGGGCCGGAAGATCCGCAAAGCCATGCTCGGCTTGCTCAAGAGTGATCCTCCAAGACTTCCACTTTTCATACTCAGCGACAATAGTAGTATGAGCCTCGGCGGCCTCCACGCTCTTTAGAGCTTCTTCCAAATCGGCCTCGGCCTGGGCTAGCTTTGCCACTAGAACATCCTGAGCCTCTTCGAGGACATTTTGCATTTGAGTGGCCGACTCGAGCTCGGCCTTGAGAGTATCATTAGCATCAACCGTCTCCGCGAGCTCGGTTTTTAGATCATCACATATCTGGGCCCTCTTCTCCGCTTTCTCCTCTAACACCCTCATACGCTCTTTACCGGGCACTTTCAGATTTAAGCAGTCGATGCCTCTCGGCCATGCTCGTAGCTTCGGACTTGACAGGGTCCAGCTCCTCCCGGAGTTGAGAGATGGTGGTTTCGAGCTCACCAAGCTTTGAAGAAAGACGAGTGTTATCTCGGCTAAGGCCGATCTTGTCCGCTTCGAGACTCCGATTATATTCGACCATCTCGGTCAGCTCACCCTTTAATCGACGGTTTTCAGCCCTTTTTGCATCAAGCTCGGGTTGGAGGTTGGAAAGAGTAACTGCTCGGTTCAGCTCATCCTCCTTCACCTGCAGAAGGTGCTGAAATTTCTCCGTTTCTCGGCCTTGGGCATCCAGTGTGCCCTTAAGATCGTCCACCTCTTGCTGAGCACGGACAAAGGCTTTGTTGAAAAGCACCACACTCTGCAAATGAAGTCAAAAACTTGAATAAACGAGATTAAAATTCTCAATGAAATTATGCGAAGATGGCTGATATACTTACTCGATTGCCCGCGTGCATACCCTCGTTAATGAGGCACTGCCAAGGGACTCCGTTCATCTTTTGTTTGTCCGAGTCCGAGACAAGGGGCCTCAGGTAGCTTGCCACACCCACCGGGCGAGAAAGAAAACTACAATCCTCGAGAATGGTGATCACAGCCGATCTTGTCCTCCTCGGTTCCACACTAGGGGCCGGAAAGGTGCGGACCAAGCTATCCCTAGCACCGGACTCGGTGGTCCGACTAGCCGCCCTCGTGGCTCGAGGGATCGAGAGATGTCTGACACCAACAGCTTCGCCGGTAGCAGGAAAGGTGTCCGAAAACATGTCTTCAAACTCATCCGATCTTAAAGCCAGGGCTGGAGAACTCGGAAGGACTTCAGCAGCTTCGGCAAAGGCAGGGATCTCCGAAGTTGCAGCAGCCTCATGGTCGGGCATCGGATGAACATCAATGGGGATTTCGGTCTCCGGTACCGGCTTATTCCTTTGACCGGCTCCTGCAGCGGGTGCCTCCCCGGGTCTTCTTGTCCTTTGCAGAGGGGTCTCGTCGGAAGAAACATCGCCTGAAATATCAATGAATTCAATCGACCTTAGAGGAGTCGGGTAATGAATATCTTCCTCACCTGTGTATAATGCCGGAGCTGAAGGTCCTTCCCCAGCTGAAGGAGGTGGTGAAACGGTAATGCCCCCCTCCGGAATGGAAGCCACGGAAGGGGCAACGCTAATCCTCCGAATGAGGAGCTCGGGCTCTGCTTCATCCCTTAAAGTCCTAACGACACTCCTCGCCCTTTTCTTCGGTTTCTGTCGTTTGTCCGAGGGCCTTTTTCTCTTGGCGGCGACAGCAAGGATACGAGATGCACCCGCTGAATCAAACTCGGGTACCGACGTTGCGGGTTCAGCTGCTGACTCCGGCCTTGGATTCACCGAGCCTTTAGGTAAACCTGAAAATTGAAGATGTTACAGAAGGGTAGAAGATGCAATGAATACGGATAGAAGCAAAGTATTACCGTGGTTCTGGGCGACCTATCGGCCACGTGACAGGTGACCTCACGTCCGATCGCCGTGGGCATGTTGGCTGAGGAGAGCAGTAACCCATTCATTGAAATTCCGGACGACCGGAGGAATCCAACCCATGGCTAATATAAGTAAGAAGATAATTAGTGAGAAAGTGGGACTGAAGTTTGACAAAACATACAAAAGCGATTATTAAAAGAGTTCAGACTTACGCTTATTGTTCCACCTTTTCGGGAAAGGCATGTAGTTGTCCGGAATGATGTCTGAGGTCCGCACCCGGACATATCACTCCAACCAGCCCCGGTCTCTATCTTCATCCATTTTCGAAAAAATTGGATTCCGGCTACGCTTTGCGAGTTTTATTACACCACACCGGAAAAACCTCGAGGAATATAGCTGTATTAAGTGGGCCAGCGTGAATTCCTTTTCTGCATTATTGGCCAACAACCGGAGGCAGGCCACGACCCTCCAAACAATTGGACCAATCTGTGCCAAGGTCACGTTGTAAGTCCGACACATGTCTAAGATGACCGGATCGACCGGGGGGTCGAGCTTGGGGGTGAAAGGGTAAGTATAAACGTATAAGAAGCCTTCCCGATGGTTGATGATTGATTCGTCCGGCACGGGGGCAAAAATTTGGACTGAACGGCTGTCCCATCCACAATCAGCTCGGACTAAGTCAAGTTTATCCTCGGTAATGGATGAGGGATATCGTCTCACATCGAACCCTCTATCGGATACCGGAGAAGGTTTTTCAACCTCGAAGTCTTTGTTGAAATTAGGTTTGGCCGGTACAATGTCCGAAGCGGTAGGTTCGAAGGAGACCTTCCCCTTGGCTGGAGAAGTTGGCTCGGTTCCTTGAGAAGAAACCGAGGGGACGTCGTGGGAAGTGGTTTCGGTGTTGGCAGACATTTGAAAATATGGAAAAGGGAGATTGGGTGATTTCGAAAGGAAGTTAAAAAGTGAAGGGGACAGTCAATGAATTCAAAAATGGTAAAGAACGAAAGGAAGAAGCAGCAACACACAAGAACGACCAGTGGTGAAGTTGGCAGAATTGTTCCTTTTTTACATACAATAAGCAACAAATCAACGAGAGATGTGAATTGGAAGATAGTAAGTGAGGAGATGAAATGAAGAACTGAAGCTGTAAGAAAATGAGGTGAAGGATTGAAAATTAGATTAAAGGGATCGTAAAATGAAAAAATGAAGTGTTGGAAGACGTTATATAGACATGGGGTCGAGGCGGTACAGCTCCCAGCCAACCGGGGAGTGCCATGTGTCCCATAATTAATGAGAAATGACTTGAAGCGACGTGCGTTACGGCGGTTGTCAGAGTTGACCATCCGGGATGAGAACACGTGGCTGATGACAGAGGGACGGGACACAACTGTTCCCGCCAAAATGAAAAGATAACAATGGATAAATTGAGCCACCGGTTTCTTGATGCATCCACTTCCCATTACTTTGATAAAACTACGGTTCGGAAAGTGTGGGGACTATCTGTATACGGTAAAAACCGGATATATGTTAAACCGGTAAGACCAAAGACCGAAGGAAGAGAGGGAAGAACATTATTTGGTCCGGTTTCTCCATAGCCGAGTTGATCGTGGCCGTTAGTCCATTTGATTGTGGCCGTTGGTCCGGGAGATCCATTACGTGATTGCCACGCGTCGATACCGTCCTGCCATGTTTAACTGTCAATCGTACGGGTGTCAGACCGTATGACCAACCTAATCCATTTCAGAGTTTTTCTTTATTTTTTAGGGCATCTTGTTATATGAAGCCCATGGGGCAACACTATAAATAGGGGTCATTGCCCCACTTTTGAGGGGTTGGCTTCCTCATATCAAGAACATTTTGTACTAGAAAATATATACAAATTTTTCTCTCAATATCGGATTTTGGTCCGGATTCATTGTGTTCATCTCTTAAATTTGTTCAATTAAGTAATACCCATATATTAATAGATACATAAATCTATAGCGAATCTTCGATCATTATTACTTTCTTCATATAATATTCATACATATCTTTTTCCACCAAATAGATTGAGGCTTAATCACATATCCTATACCTACTTACAAATTTAATTGATTATCAAATTTGGGGTAAACAACTTCATGTAACACTTTTTTTACACCATTTTAGTTCATGTCTAAGAGCCACAGCTTTGATTTCTATGTGCTATGGCATAAGCAGGCTATTAAAAGTACCAGGAATACAGTAAATTTGACAATAGAAACTTCGGTTAAGTATCCATTTTGAGCCTTTTTTCTATCATTGTCAATCACATCTTCCAAAAAGAATACATTAAATAGCCAAAGAATCAGCAAACTAAAATGGAAAAAAAAAAAAAAGAACACAAATTTTAAGAATATGATCACCACCAGTTTGTTTTGCCCGACTTGAAAAGAGTTGGGCCTCTTCTTGCTTCTTCCTCCTAGCAACTCATCTGTTCTTCGCATTTGTTGGCATTTTTTACTTCATCCTTTCTCAAAAATCAGATTAGTGTAATTAACAAATGGATCAGTTTACCAAATATTTTACAGCCACAGTCCGTAAAATATGTACTTTCGCCAGATACAAGAACATAACATACTGGCATATATATAGGTAATATGAAAATCTTCCAAAACAGAAGCGAGAACAATTAATAGAGATGTGTCTTTGTCCTTTTAAATATAGTGATATGGAAAAAACAAAGGAAAAAAAAAGAAGCAAAAAGACCACGAAAAGGATAAATGTAAATACTGACCAAAGAGATTCCCTTCACCTACTCAACGACTAAATTTATATAATATACAAGAGATGTTCAGATCCAGGAGAATTAACTATTTCCAGTAGAATTCTATATTGTCTTCCACTATGGATCTGAAGAATATCACAACATAAAAAACATAAAGAGATTGGGACTAATCAAAATGGGTTCTAAGTTTAATTCTACAAATATTATGAATCAAATATTCAATGGATCTATTTGGAAGAATAAGATCAATTTCTTCTTGAAATTCTAAAACACCACTTATTTTGAACAAAATAAAATGCCTAAAACACCATTTATTTAGAAACTTAGGGAGTACTAATATATTATGTACGGACCATGGGAGATGAACACCAACCTTTAGAGTGAAAGCTTTCAGTGAAATTCCAAGGAACCTAACAGAGGGTTTTCACTTTCAATAATCCGATTTTCCAAACATTGTTCTGACATTATTTTCATTTTCCTTGACTCCATTTCTCCATATCCATTTGTAGTAAACTCCATACATCAACAAAGATTTAATCCAATAGACCAGTAAAGAGATTGACACAAAGTCTTGAAGTAAAAAAAAGAATAAATAATCTGTGGGGGTAATTGCAAAAGAAATCAAAGTCTAAAGAATAGATAAAAAACAGTAAACAAATTTGAATAATATTAATTTAGTAGTAAGAAAGCAATGAACAATTAATATATGTTACTTGGCGATGTCCCAGAAGAAGAACTTGACCTTGGAGCAACGCAACAATTGAAGACAATACGCAAAGAATGTAAAGTGACAATAGGGGCAATGTTATAACACCAGCAACAATAATCCCCATTATTTACTAAAATAAAGATTTTTTTTTTATCACTTTTCAAGCCGTCTTCCTAATTTCCAAAAATCAAAGAAGGGGGGAAAAAGCAGTCAATTTCTTTGCAGAGGCCGTAAAATGGTCCCTCAAATTTAGATATAGAAGGACAATAATTGTTGCTGCTAATGGATTTCATGTTCTTGGCGTTACCGATTTCGCACTCGTATAATGCATCTCAAAACTGATCAATTAAGGGGGAATTATACTATTCCTAAAAGTAAGAAAAAGGAGGGGAAGATCCTGCACAACATCTACACTTCACTGTCTTCACCACTTTTTGAACCCCCATTTATTGCGATCGTTACCCTATGTTTGGATGGTTGTTTCCCGTGGTTCATTAATATACAGTATGGTATGGTACAGTATGGTGTTGTATTGTATTGTACTGTATTAATGAACACCATGTTTGGATAGACTGTATCGTTTGTTGTAGTTTAATAACATTTGTATGGTTTTGTTTGATTGTATGGTACTGTATAATAACTTGTAAGTTTACTAAAATACCCTTAACTCTTAATTAGAAATTAGTTTATATATATTAATAAAACTCAGGTAAAGAATAAAATAAGAATTTTAAAAAATAAGTAGATTGTGGGTGGGGGTGGTGGAGGGGTGGATGGTGTGAGGTGGGTGGTTGTGGTATGAGGGTGGAGGTGGGATTGGGTGGTGGTGAGGGGTAGTGGGTGGGGGTAGTGGAGGGGTGGGTGGTTGTGAGGTGGGTGGTTGTAGGATAAGGGTGGGCGTAGTGGGTGGTAGGGTGGGGGTGAGTTGTTGTGGGGTGGGGTTGGGCGGTGGTGAGAGGTAGTGGGTGGTGGTTGGGGTGGGTGGCAGAGGAATGGGGTAGTTGGGGGTGGGAGTGGGTGGTATGGCAGGGGTGGGGTGGGGGTGAGTGGTAGGGTGGGGTAGTGTGGGATGGATGGTGGAGAGTGGGGTAGGATGGATGGTGGAGGGTGGGGCAGGGGTGGGGTGGGGGTCAGTGGTAGGGTGGGGTATAATGGAGAAATGAAATATGTAACCACGGAAAAACCACTAAATCCGTGGTTACAAAAATTAAGACTTTTCATGGTTATATAACCATGAAATGAACCACGGGTTTACAACACCATACCACATAATTTTAAGAACAATGGAAACAAATTTGATTTTATAGAAAACCATACATTAATGAACCACGGGAAACCACCATCCAAACAGGGTGTTAGAGTCTAAATCTTGGAAATATTGGAAATCTGGAAAATTGGGAAGGGATTGTCCCACCAGGTTATGGTGCAAGGGTTGTGGAGGTCATCTTGATCAAAATACATTTTCTTCACTGGTTATGGGGAGAGAGATACAGAGACAGCCCTGATTGAGATGGTTAAACAAAAGCACTGTTTCGGGAGGCAAAAGGGAAAATAGTAAGGGAAAAGTAAAACATTTTTTTAAGTGGTTGAAAAATGGATGTTGAGAATAATGAGCTGGAAACAGATGGCACTATCTTGTAACTAATTTAGTGGTTGTTGTAGTTGGTTAGGTTAGTTACTAGATATTTTGTGATTAATAGTGATTGGGTTGGTAAGTGTATTATATATTAGGACCACTGTACAGTTTCAGTTTTAGGGTCAATGAAATATCAGAAATTCTCTAGCTTCTAGTTCGATTCTTAGCTCATGTTCTCAAATTGATTTTTCATCTGAATGTTCATTCCATCTTTGAACATGGTATCAGAGCCTTTAATGGCGATCAATTATCAGCCTCATTAATACAGTGTTTTTCATCAATTTCATTGTTGCTTCTCCAATTTCATCGTTCTTCTCTGCTTCCTTTTTTTTCCTCTCAAATCTAGGGTTTATTCTAGTTCGATTTGTCTTGTTACTTCCTATCTGCAAATCGAATCTGAAATCTGTCAAGAACACAATGACGATAGTGACTGAAGAAACAACACCAGATAATGTGGAAGCTCAAAGTGGATCGAGACATGGAAAAAATGGACAGAATTCGACTAATTCGATGTTCAATTCGTTTGATCCGCTGTATTTACAGTCTTCAGATGTTCCTGGAGTAAACCTAGCTCAATGCCTCTTAACTGGAATGGAAAATTATACTCTCTGGAGTAAATCAATGAAGATTGCATTGTTAGGTAAAAACAAAATTGGATTTGTTGAGGGAACATGTGTGAAGGAAAGCTATGAAGGCCAAATGGCGGATCAATGGGAGCGTGTTAACACTGTTGTGCTATCTTGGATAATGAGCTCAGTGTCTAAAGATCTGGTGAATGGAATTGTGTATTTATCAAATTCACATAGAGTTTGGATGGACCTCAAGGAACGTTTTGACAAAATAAATGCTACAAAGGTCTATCATGTACACAGAGGAATTGCAACTCTAGTTTAAGGTACATCTACTGTTTCTGTTTACTTCTCGAAGTTAAGTGAGTTATGGAAGGAATATGAGTCACTTGTACCACCTCCAACTTGTAATTGTGATAAATCAAAGGGATTCATAGAACACCTAGAGCAACAGAAGCTAATGCAGTTTCTAGGAGGTTTGAATGAGAACTATAATCAATCTAGAAGTCAAATCCTTATGATGACACCAACACCTTCTGTGAATCAAGCGTATTCTCTGATAATACATGAAGAAAGTCAGCGAGCATTTTTAAATATGGTAACACATAGCCCTTTCCCAAAAGGACAATTTGAGGAAGGAGAATCATCAGCTATGGCAGCAGCTGTTCTTTCAAGGAACAATAATAACATGAGAATGAGGAGGAATTCCAATATTCAATGTGAATTTTGTCATCTCAAGGGGCATACTAAAGATCAGTGCTACAAATTGATTGGTTATCCACCTGGTTTTAAGTTCACTAGGAATAGAGAAAGGGAAAACAATGTCCCTAGAGGAGGACACTACAATAACACTGGGAATAGAGACATGAATAGGCAGAGATCTGGTAATTACAGTGCTAATAACGCAGCAATGCACTTAATGGATCAAAGTGTGCAAAGTGCAACATCTACTGTACCTATTGGAACACCTAGGCCAAGGATCACTACTGACCAGTTCCAAAGACAGGCATTCACAGCAGAACAGTTCCAAAAACTACTCAACCTGATTGACAAAGAGGAATCTCCTGAAGGAGTAGCTAACATGGCAGGTAAAATTAATTGTTTTCTTGCTGGTTCTAAGACTAACTTGTGGGTGGTTGATACAGGAGCTTCAAATCATATGGTTTCATCCTTGAATCTAATGTCATCTAGTTTTCCTGTTGCTAACTCAAAACAAAATCAAGTAAATTTGCCAAATGGTGATCTAGCTGCTATAACTCATAAAGGCACTTGTCATTTGGACAAGGATCAAGTGCTTAAAGATGTTTTCTACATCCCTCACTTTAAGTTCAATCTGTTATCTGTCTCAAAATTAACCAGAGACTTACAATGTTTTGTGTCATTTTATCCTGATTTTTCCTTCTTCAGGATCTCTACAATGGCAAGGTGAAGGGGATTGGTAAGGAGAAAGATGGACTCTACATCCTATCTACCAAATCACCATCACCTGGTCCACCTACCACTTGTTTTTCAGCTTCATTTCCTTCTGCAAAGTGCACTGTGTGGCATCAAAGACTTGGACATGCACCAACTCATGTTCTTAGTCAAATTCCAGCTATAAAGGATTCTATAGATAAATCAGATATTTGTAATTGTCATGTCTGCCCTGTTGCTAAACAAACTAGAATTCCCTTCCCAGTTCACAAGACTACTTCTATGAAACCTTTTCAATTAGTGCATATGGATGTATGGGGTCCCTATAAACATAGTACTTGTAATGGAAATAAATACTTCCTTACTCTTGTGGATGATTTCAGTAGAATGACTTGGCTGTTTCTTCTAAAATTTAAAAGTGATTGTATTCTGCATTTGAGAAATCTCTAGTTCAAACTCAATTTAGTACTACCATACAAACAGTTAGGTCTGATAATGGTCTTGAATTTGTGAACTCTAAATGCAATTCCTTATTTCAGTCTTTTGGTATTGTTCATCAAAGGACATGCATTTACACCCCACAATAAAATGGTGTGGCTGAGCGAAAACATAGGCATCTCCTAGAGATAGCAAGATCGCTAAGGTTTCAAGGTCATACACCTATAAAATTTTGGGGTGATTGTGTGCTTACTGCAGCCTATATCATAAATAGACTTCCATCTTCTGTCCTCCAAGGTATCTCACCTTATGAGAAATTTCATGGTACACCACCTTCTCTGACACACATGAGAACTTTAGGTTGTTTATGCTATGCCACAGACCCTAATCCTCCTGATAAATTTGCACCTAGAGCCATACTTGCTGTGTTCATGGGTTATTCAGCTGTCCAAAAGGGTTATAGATTATACAACTTGAACTCTCATAATTTTTTTGTAAGTAGAGATGTTCATTTCAGAGAACATATTTTTCCTTTTCAGAACCCTGTTGCCACTGCATCACCAACTCCATCACCTATATATCCTACTTATTTTCCTGATGGCCATGACACTGCTCTTCCCATCCTTTCTCCAGATTCAGTTTCCTCCTTACATCCAAATCTTTCACCTGCTCCATCTCCTCATATTCCTACTTCTTCCCCTGCTGCACCTTCTCCTTCTTCCTTCTCCCCACTGCCCTCTGCTTCTTCACCCTCTCCTCCTTCTCCTACTTCTGTCCATGTTCCTCCATCTAATGCTCTTCCTACTAAGAAGATTACAAGAGCCACTAAGCCTCCTATTTGGTTATCTGACTATGTCCACTCTCAGCCTGTCTCCAGATCTTCCTATCCTATCAATCTTGTTGTGGATTAATCTCACCTTAGTCCACCCTATCAAGCCTATCTCTCCAAGTTTTCCCTTACCACTAAACCTCAAACTTACTCTGAAGCAATTCATGATGACAGATGGGTTCTTGCTATGAAACAAGAGATTGAGGCTCTTGAATCTAATCAAACCTGGGAGGTAGTTGACTTACCAGCTGGGAAGCATCCCATTGGATGCAAATGGCTATTCAAAATCAAGTACAATGCTGATGGGACTGTAGAAAGGTTCAAAGCTAGGCTAGTTGCAAAGGGATATACTCAGCAAGAGGGGATAGACTACCGTGATACCTTTTCCCCTGTGGCCAAAATGGTCACTGTCAGGTGTACCCTCTCTTTGGATGCTATGCATGACTGGCCTGTTTTCCAAATGAATGTTTTTAATGCTCTTCTCCAGGGTGATCTTCATGAAGAAGTGTTTATGCTACTGCCTCAAGGTTTTGGCAGTAAGGGGGAGCCACCATACTCTACAGATCCATCTCAAGCACCTAAAGTATGTAGGTTAAAGAAATCCTTATATGGTCTCAAGCAAGCATCTAGGAAGTGGAATATCAAGCTTACCAATACATTGTTAAGTTCAGGTTTTCAGCAGAGTAAACATGATTATTCTTTGTTCACTAAAAGGGATGGACAAAGTCTGGTGATGATCCTTATATATGTAGATGATTTGTTAATTACTGGAAATGATTTGAATCTTATCAAAGCTTCTCAGTCAACATTACAACAAAATTTCAAAATTAAAGACCTAGGTGAATTGAGGTACTTCTTGGGGATAGAGTTCCTCAGATCAAGCAAAGGGATTCTCATGACTCAGAGACACTAGAGCTGGTCTCAGAGTGGGGACTAGCAGGGGCAAAGCCTGCTATAACACCTTTAGAGCAACATATGAAATTCACTACTGCTGAGTATGACAGACATCTAAAAGAGCAGGATAGCAATGATCTACCACAGGCAGATAAGATTGAGAAGAATAGTGAGGATCCATTACTGGTAGACAGAGGTGCCTATCAAAAATTAGTGGGAAAGTTGCTCTATTTGGCTATGACAAGGCCGGATATTTCATATGTAGTACAGACTTTAAGTCAGTTTATGCATGCTCCAAAACAGTCTCATTTGGATGCTGCACTTCATGTAGTAAGATATCTGAAGGGAAAAATAGGTCTGGGAGTTTTGTTGAGCAGTAATAAGGAAAATACACTCACAACATTTTGTGACTCAGACTGGGCATCATGTGCAGTAACAAGAAAATTAGTCACAGGCTATTGTATGAAGTTAGGAAAGTCATTGATATCATGGAAATCAAAGAAGCAAGAAACAATTTCAAGAAGTACTGCTGAAGCTGAATACAGGAGCATGGCATCAGCAGTAGCAAAAATAATATGGCTTGTGGGGCTGTTGAAAGAAATGGACTTTAGTGTGAAATTGCCAGTTGATCTATTCTGTGACAATAAAGCTGCATTGCAAATAGCTGCAAACCCAATCTTCCATGAGAGAACTAAACACATAGAGATAGACTGTCATTTTGTGAGAGAAAAAATTCAAAAGGGGATCATCAAGGCAATGCACATATGTGGAAATGAACAGGAAGCTGACATATTCACTAAAGCTTTGGGAGGACAACAACATAGCTATCTTCTGAGCAAGTTGAGGCTGTTCAATGTTTTTCAACCCTCAACTTGAGGGGGAGTGTTGAGAATAATGAGCTGGAAATGCCAGCTGGAAACAGATGGCACTATCTTGTAACTAATTTAGTGGTTGTTGTAGTTGGTTAGGTTAGTTACTAGATATTTTGTGATTAGTAGTGATTGGGTTGGTAAGTGTATTATATATTAGGACCACTGTACAGTTTCAGTTTTAGGGTCAATGAAATATCAGAAATTCTCTAGCTTCCAGTTCACTTCTTAGCTCATGTTCTCAAATTGATTTTTCATCTGAATTTTCATTCCATCTTTGAACAATGGAAAAAAAAAAAACAAATCTGACAAAAAAGATAAATGAGTTTTCTGCATTTGTGTTGCGCTACGTCAGCGGCCTTTGCCTGCTTTTATATATACATGTGATATGCACTAGCTACTTAATATCTTTCCAAGAGATAAATGAGTTTTCTGCCTTTGTGTTGCGCTACGTCAGCGGCCTTTGCCTGCTTTTATATATACATGTGATATGCACTAGCTACTTAATATCTTTCCAAGAGAGAGTCCTTTATAATTTGGGAACAATTTTTTTTTTTTTTTTTTTTTTTTGAAAAAAGGACTTGGTCATTAAAGGCTCTATTGAAGCTTCATTCGATTTTTTTTTTAATCTACGTAACTGGGATTTAGTTCGGTTGGGCAAAATTAGGTTTTTCTTGGAACATTTAAGAAATATGAATATCAATGTTAGAGGTATTGGGAGATTATTTGAGGCAGATTAATTGAGATGATAATCATATTGAAAAATCGATATTGAAGAAGACTACAAGCATGCATCCCTCTATATATCTATCTGTGTATATCATTATGCATATCAATGTACACCACCATGTATAGCACCCTGTATATCTATTTAGCTTCTGCGTATCTATGTATATTCACAAAAATATGTGTGATGCACACTGATGTACATGATATACACATGTCGTGGTGATGCATTTTAGGTCTTTTTAAAAAAAAAAAAAAAATCCGATTCAAATTACCTCCATTCTTCTTCAAAATTAGTATATATTTTAATGTAGGTGTTTTCAACGAATTCCGACCAAAACCACTAAAAAACTATTAAAGTTTCAGATCTGAATTTAGTTGTGATTTCAAAAAGGACTTTGTGATAGTAATGGTGAAATTCTATGATTTTAGTGATGAGATACTGGAGGATCAAAGAAATGAGTTCAGTTGATGGAGTGCATAAAATCGTGCAATATTACTAAAATTCAGAATTTGGCTATATGCTGTCTTTTTTTTTTTTTAATTACAGTTGCTGAGTCTAATCTTTAGCTAAAACACCGTCAACAGTTGTTAGCACTATATATATATGTGTGTGTCTGTGTCTGTGTGTTAATATCCTTCTCTTATTATTAATTTTAGTTTGTAGTATTTTAGTTTCAAATTGAAATAGAGATTTCAAAGTTGAATAACTAGTTTTAGGTAGGGGTGTAAAAAGTAAACCGACAAATCGCAATAAACCGATAAACCGAGTCAAATCGAGAAAAAAATCCGACTAGTGGTTTGGTTTGACTTGGTTTGGTGTTGAAAAAAAAACCCGACCATAATTGGTTTGATTTGATTTTAACTAAAAAAAGTCAAACCGAACCGAACCAAACCAACCCGACATTACATGTATTCAATTTTTAAAATATTTTATACATAAAAATATTTATTTGTAATGTAATTTATAAATATTTTTTAAATTTTTCCGTAGTTTTTTTTTATCTATTATCATATTATTCAAGCTTGAACTTAAAATTTTGAATGTCAATAAGTTTTATATCATATGGATGTTAGTAACTCAAATAAAGTCCAAACCAAAACAACTCAACACTAATGCTAATAAAAGAAATTCAATTTACCACTAGGAATGACAATAATGTTGGTTATCTATTCTTTAATTTTGCATAATTGATTTATAGAGTGAAAATACATGACTTATGTTTTTTTTCTTTGTCATGTAATTAATACTTATTAGTCGTACTTATTTTAGCATGACTTAGTATTTTTAGATTATGGTCATTTTCTTTATGGCTTGTTAATTAGCAATATTTATTTTAACCGATTTTATTAGCTTTTGTTGAATATTTTAATACAATGTCATCACTCTTCTCACATTTTGTGTTATTTTCTTAAGAAACACCTTAATTATATAGTTGTATCTTACTAGGACTAGAGAAATATTTGAAGAAAAAGTTATATGTTTTGTATCAAGACTATTCCGAAAAAACCCGAAAAACCCGAGAAATTCGAGGTTGAAAAACCCAAATTTTATTGGTTCGGTTTGGTGTATAAATTTAAAAACCCAACGCAATTAGTTTGATTTGGTGTTTAAAAAATCCGAACCAACCCGATCCATGTACACCCCTAGTTTTAGGTGTACTTCAAGTGAAATAATATTTTTTTAATTACTCACAAAACTTCAACCTTTTTCAAAATGCTCTCTTTCAATTTCAAATAAGTAGTTGTTTTTTAACTTCTATCAAATATCGTCTAAACGAGTTGTATGGAGTAAACATGCTTTTAAAAAATTATTTCTCATGCTTTCTTAGGACTGTCAGGTTACACACAGTCGTGCGCACTCTCACACATATATATTTGACTTTAGACAATCAAATTTATTGAAGTTTGACTTTAGACAAATAAATTTATTGATCAGTCACCCTTGTCAATTAAATCCTTGGTATCAATTTATCCGAGGGTGTTTGATTGGGACGAAATTTTAAAAAGAAAGGAAGATTTTTAAATTTTGTGATCTAAAACAAGTCAAAAAATTATTGTGGCTAGAAATCATTTCATTAATGGTAAAATGAGAATTTGAGAGTTAAATTGTTGTTAAATATTGAAAGGTGTCGTTCTTTTTAGGACCGACTAAAAAAAAAAATAGTGTCGAATAAATTGGGGGTGGGGGGCACTAATTAATTCCTCTTATTATGGAATAATTTGTTGGTACATGGATTTTATTGTTTTGTTTTTCCTTCTGTATACGGTAAAAATCGGACATATGTTAGAACCGGTAAGACCAGAGATCAAAGGAAAAGGGGGAAGATCGTCATCTGGTCCGATTTCTCCATAGCCGAATTGATCGTGGCCGTTGGTCCGAATTGATCGTGGCCGCTGGTCCGTTTGATCATAGCCGTTGGTCCAAATTGATCGTGGCCGCTGGTCCGTTTGATCATAGCCGTTGGTCCAAATTGATCGTGGCCGCTGGTCCGTTTGATCGTGGCCGTTAGTCCGGGAAATCGTGGCCGTTAGTCCGTTTTGGTCATGGCCGTTGATCCGGGAGATCCGTTACGCGGTTGCCACGCGTCAATAGCGTCCTGCCATGCTCAACTGCCAATCGTACGGGTGTCAGACCGTACAGCCAACCTAACCCAACCTAATCCAACTCAGAGCTTTTTCATCGTTATTTTATTGTTCATGTTGTATGAAGCCCATAGGGCACTACTATAAATAAGGGGCATTGTCCCCCTCTTAAGGGGTTGGTTTTCCTCATATCAAGAACATTTTGTACTAGCAAATATATACAAATCTCTCTCTCAACATCGGATTTTGGTCCGGATTCATTGAGTTCATCTCTTCAATCTGTCCGTTCAAGCAATACTTACATATTTTTAGATACATAGATTTATAGGGAATCTCTGAAATAGATTGAGGCTTAACCACATATTCTATACCTACTCACAAATTTAATTGATTATCCAAATTCGGGGTAAACAGTTTGGCGCCCACCGTGGGGCTAGGATAATAGTGGTTTTTGATCTTGATCTCTATCTTACCCATCAAAATCAAAAAATATCTTCTGTTCGTCTCTGAAAAAAAACGGACCAAATGGCTAACAGTGGACAATCTGGTCACGTCAACAACAACGAGATCGTGGCCGAAAATGAAGGCAGCGGGCCACGAGGATTACCAAACCCCGCTGACCCGAACCCCGTTAATTCGAGGGAGGGCCTCAACCGGCAAAACACCGTGGACCAGGAGAATGCCGCCCAACCGGCCACTGATCCTCTAAATACTCACAATTCTATTACTTTGTCCCGGACACAGGGCCGGAAAGTACCGGATACCCCGGGTGATAATATTGACTTACGTTTAATTTTTGAAATGTTGCAGGAACAGAGAGCAGCGATTGCCGAGCAAGGAATCGCAATAGCCCAGTTGCAAAACAGAAGTGGTAAAACGACCCCGGAGAATACGAAGGATGTTGCTGAACCCAGAAGGGAGGAGGCACGGATGGTTGAGAGCAATGGATCCGGAGCTGGTTCATCCACCGAGGTACTGAGAATGCTCGAAACGCTCGCGAAGCGAGTAGACTCGACCGAAAAGAGGGTGGAAACATATAACTCTCGGGTGGACCAAATACCGGGGGCTCCACCTATTCTGAAAGGGCCGGATTCGAGGAGGTACATCCAAAGGCCTTTTCCTCCGAGTGCAGCTCCGAAATTGATCCCGAAGAGGTTCAAAATGCCGGATATCCAGAAATATGACGGCACAACGGACCCTCAGGAACACGTGACTTCATACACCTGCGCTATAAAAGGAAATGATGTGGAAGAGGACGAAATTGAGTCTGTGTTGCTAAAAAAGTTCGGGGAAACTCTGTCAAAGGGAGCGTTGACTTGGTACGACCATCTGCCCGAGCATTCGATCACTTCTTTCGAAATGCTCGCCGATGCTTTCATAAAAGCTCACGCCGGTGCCAAAAAGGTGCAGGCCCGTAAGGCAGATATTTTCCGTATAGCCCAAAGAGACGACGAGTTGCTGCGTGAATTTGTCAACCGATTCCAAAGGGAACGAATGGAGATCCCTCCGGTTCCGAAGGAATGGGCCGCACAGGCTTTCACAAAGGGGCTCAATCCTCGGAGCTCGACGACTTCGTTCAAATTAAAGGAAAACTTGCTGGAATACGAGGCTGTGACCTGGGCGGATGTCCATAACCGATACGAGTCAAAGATTTGGGTGGAGGATGACCAACTCAAGTTTCCCCCGGGGCCCATAAATATGAACAAACGTTTGGAGAGACCAAGGAAGAATTACGAACCGGAGGCCAGATCATCGAGGGAAAGGTATCGACCATATTCTCATTCGGAGAAACCAAGCTTCAGGTCGGACTAAGGTATGGACTCCTCGTGTTTTTCTATTGACCTCTTTCTTTTTTGCAGGAAGTCAAGTACCGGAAAAAGTTAGAATCTAGGTCTGAAAACACGTGTTGCACTCTTTTCCTTAGTACGGTTTTGTCCCAAAATGGGTTTTCTGTCAAGGTTTTTAATGAGGAAACAAGTATAACGTGTTACTTAACAAAGATAAGGACAAACGCCCGGGAACTCGGGGTCACGGCCTACGAGTAGGGGCTTGACAGCGCTCGCCTGATTTTGCAGCTCGGATAAGCACTAGAAGACTTATACCCACATCGAGGTTTACC
Source organism: Lycium barbarum (assembly GCF_019175385.1). Classification (NCBI taxonomy): domain Eukaryota; kingdom Viridiplantae; phylum Streptophyta; class Magnoliopsida; order Solanales; family Solanaceae; genus Lycium; species Lycium barbarum. The sequence continues at coordinate 19,567,823 of NC_083343.1, forward strand.
CCGGTTAATGGAAAACGGAGGAGCTCAACAAATCAAGACCGGACCTTCTGCATTAGGTTTCGGTGTAAGGACCAAACGATCAAAATGAATCGTGTCCCCCCAATATTTGCTATGGCAAAACAAAAATCGGACCTTCTGCATTCGGTCTCGGTGTAAGGACCAAACGATCAAAATGAATCGTGTCCCCCCAATATTTTCTACGGCAAAACCAAAATCGGACCTTCTGCATTCGGTGTCGATGAAAGGACCAAACGATTAGAATGAATCGTGTCCAAACAATATTAGCTACGGCAAAAGCAGAAGGAAACAAAATTCTCGTATCTTATACAAATACTTGCAATACAAAAATCATCGAAAGTTCGGATAACGATATCTCGAATGTCTTCTTGTTAAAATACTCTACCCCGATGATTGTCACCGTATTTCGGCATTACTTCATTTGTATACCCTATTCCGGGCACTATGGTCGAAATTCGACAAAGGCAACAAGGTCGTAGTGAACCGAGCCAAAATCGTTAACCCCTCAAACGGGGACTGTTACATCGAAATTTAGCTAAGGCTGAGATTCAGGTGTCCGAAAAATACCGGCCCTAAAAAATAGCCGAAAAATACCGACTCTAAAAATGCCCATCGTGATTCGGAGACATCTGAATTCACAAAGCATAAGATAAGTCCCACGGGCAAAAACTCCATCAAATTCCCGGACAAAACATACCGGATGAAGAGAAAAGCCAATATTCAGGCACAGCGCGGAATAATGACTCCGAGTCTGCTTGTCCTTAAATCGGACAAACAACTCGGGCGAAGGTCATAACAGATATTCAAGCAAAAGAATAAAGAAAATCAAGAAAAATGCGAGTTCCATTTATACGAAGGTCTTTACACCGAAAACCCCTACAAAAGCAAAAAACAAAAGGCTAAGTACAACCCCTGGTCTATCCGGTATGGCTGGATCTGGAGTGTTTGGACATTGTCCGCTCGAAGTCGCGGGAGTCAGTCTCGAGGGCTCTCTTAGCTTCTTCCTCGACCCTCTTAGCTTCAAGTATCAGGGCCGGAAGATCCGCAAAACCATGCCCGACTTTCTCAAGGGTGACCCTCTGAGACTTCCACCGTTCATAATACAAGCGATGAACCAAAAGGGATAAACGGTTAAATCAGCAACAAACTTGAGATGGAAGATGATTAGAGGCGACGAAATGAAGAGAGAATAAAGTGAAGTGAAGAAAATAAAATAGAGGAAGAATGAAATGAAGCCGTGATTCATCCACTTCCCGTTACTCCGATAAAACTACGGTCCAGAAAGTGTGGGGGCTATCTGTATACGGTAAAAATCAGAAATATGTTAGAACCGGTAAGACCAGAGATCGAAGTAAAAGGGGGAAGATCGTCATCTGGTCCGATTTCTCCATAGCCGAATTGATCGTGGCCGTTGGTCCGTTTGACCGGGGCCGTTGGTCCGAATTGATCGTGGCCGCTGGTCCGTTTGATCATAGTCGTTGGTCCGAATTGATCGTGGCCGCTGGTCCGTTTGATCGTGGCTGTTAGTCCGGGAAATCGTGGCCGTTAGTCCGTTTTGGTCATGGCCATTGATCCGGGAGATCCGTTACGCGGTTGCCACGCGTCGATAGCGTCCTGCCATGCTCAACTGCCAATCGTACGGGTGTCAGACCGTACGACCAACCTAACCCAACCTAATTCAATTCAAAGCTTTTTCATTATTATTTTATTGTTCATGTTGTATGAAGCCCATAGGGCACTACTATAAATAAGGGGCATTGTCCCCCTCTTAAGGGGTTGGTTTTCCTCATATCAAAAACATTTTGTACTAGCAAATATATACAAATCTCTCTCTCAACATCGGATTTTGGTCCAGATTAATTGAGTTCATCTCTTCAATCTGTCCGTTCAAGCAATACTTACATATTTTTAGATACATAGATTTATAGCGAATCTCTGATCATTATTACTTTCTTCATATCGTATCCATATATACCTTTTTCCACCAAATAGATTGAGGATTAACCACATATCCTATACCTACTCACAAATTTAATTGATTATCCAAATTCGAGGTAGACACCTTCTCCAAAAGCTATTAGGATGGTGCCATGATGATGATACAAACAGTTTCGGAATCACCAACATGGAAAATGGCATTTTGGAATACACACATGCGAAGCCGGAAGCACCTAAAAGGAGAATTAATGTAGATACTATAAGATAGTAATTTATTGGTTACTTACCCAACTTCATCTTTAAGATAATATACTTATACTAGAAACTAGAAAGTTAAAAAAAAAAAAAAAAACATTCTTAGAGGAAAATAATCGATACCAATATAATAAGTTCCTAGTTAATGGAGTAACAAAATTCTTCATTCTACATGTTTATATATATTTCTAATATAGTATAAGTAATATTTCTTTGAAACACGTACGTAGATACTATTCCAAGTTGGATATTGTACACACAACCTGGAATAAATATGTACGTTGCATTATTCGCATTTCCAGCTTGAAGGAATATTCTCTTAGATTTTCTTGGAAATCTTTAATATGCAAGAAAATGTGGTGCAAGCTCTAAAAAATTTAATTATTTGAAAATCGTATTGGATCCGTTGTTTCATTGCGTAAAAATGTTTTATTTAAAAAAATAAAAGAATCATCCCGTTCGTTTTAGAAAAGAGATCGTAGCTAGCTTCTTTAATAAAATAAAATAAAATAAATAAATAAAAAAAAAAGGAAGAAGAAGCTAAGTTATCCCATTTAGCAGTCAGAAAAAAAAAATGCTTTGTGATAACTGATACGCATATTACCTAACTTGTAACGTGAAAAATGTTCTGCTTGGAAAATCTATTTATTTTTTCAACCTCATGATCCTTTTGGATAAAGAGAACAAAGTGTCAATGCTCCAATGGATTCCTTTTCTTTTCATAAATATTTTCACCTCATGAGTCATGACCTTTCATGGAAGTACAACTACTCCAACTATGCATCTTTTACATAGTACTTCTCTTCACTTTAAGCTAATACAGTACTACATTGTCAGTGGACAAACTAGATTAAATAATTATAGTAGAGAGTCTATCAAAAACAGTCTCTTTATCACATAAGGTATGAGTAAGGTCTGTGTACACCTCGCCTTCCCCAGACCCTACCATTGTTTACCGCGGATTTGGATAATCAATTAAAACTGTCGGTGAGGTATAGGATATGTGGTTATATCTTGAACTTATTTGGTAGAGAAAAGAAATCTGTGACTATGCTACAATGAGCAATTGATGACCAATGGTTTGCTCTAGACTCGTGTATCTACTAGCAAATAAGCGTTATTTGATTTAAGAAACGTAAGAGATAAAGCACAGCAAATATGAATCGAAATCTGATATGAGAGAGATTCTTATATATAGTTTGCTATTACAAAGTGTTCTTGATATGAAAAAGCCAACCCTCTAAAAGGAGGACAATGCCCCCTATTTATAGTGTTGCCCTATGGGCTTCATACAACATAAAAAATAATAGAATAAAGAAAAAGTTCTGAGTTGGATTAAGTTGGATTAGGTAGACCGTACAGGTGTTAGACCCGTACGATTGGCAGTTGAACACTGCAGAACGCCATCGACGCGTGGCAACCGCGCAACGGGTCTCCCGGACCACCGGCCACGACCAAACGGACATACGGCCTCGAACAACCAGTCATGGAATAAACGGACCAAATGATGCCCTTCCTTTGCTCTGGTCCAAGCGTTTCCCCAGTTCAGAATGGGAGCCTTCATGCACGTTCTTGCCCCTTTCTTCCTTCGGCCTTCGGTTCCACCGGTTTAACATATACTCGGTTTTTACCGTATACAAATAGTCCCCACACTTCCTGGATCGTAGATTTGTCGGAGTGACGGGGAGTGGATGAATCACTAAACCGGTGACTCCCTTTGTCCGTCGTTATCTTTTCGTTTTTGGCGGGAACAGTTGCGCCACGTTCTTCTGCCATCGGCCACGTGTCTCGTCCCGGATGGTCTGCTCTGACAACCGCTGCACGCACGTCGTTTCAAGTCATTCCTCATTAATTATGGGGCACGTGGCGCTCCCCGGTTAGCTGGGGAATCGTAATCGTCACAGCCCTTACCTATATAAGGCCCTTTTACCTCTTCATTCTAACACTTTTACGACCCATTCCTTCTTCATTTTCACTCTTTGCTGCATTTCTTCATCTTCATCACAACTGTTCATCCTCTATTCCAAATTCGTTGTTGATTCATCGTTTACTCTACGCGAAAGGAAGCAACTTTGCCCCTCTCTTACACTATTCTGTTATTGTTCATTGCTGCTTCTCATCTTCTGATACTTCCTATATCGCCTGTTCCCTTGTTTCCCTTTTTAACTCCTTTTTCGAATCCACTCGACTTCTCTTTTTCACATTTTCAGATGTCTGAAACCACTTCCCATGACATTCCCTCAGTTTCGTCTCCGGGAACCGAGGCTACTTCCCCTTCTAAGACAAAGGGATCATTCGAGCCCACGGCCTCGGACATTATACCAGCCAAAACCAATTTCAACAAAGACTTAGAGGTCGAAAAATCCTCCTCGGTGTTCGACAGAGGGTATGATGTGAGACGATACCCCTCCTCCATTACCGAGGATAAGCTTGATCTGGTCCGGTCTGACTGTGGATGGGGCAATCGTCCGGTCCGAGTTTTTTCCCCTGGGCCCAATGAGTCAGTCACCGACCATCGGGATGGCTACTTGTATGTCTATACTTACCCGTTCACCCTCAAGCTCAACCCTCCGATTGATCCGGTCATCCTGGACATGTGCCGGACCTATGATGTGACCTTGGCACAGATTGGTCCGATCGTTTGGAGGGTCGTAGCGTGCCTCCGGCTGTTGGCCAACAATGCCGAAAAGGAGCTCACGCTGGCCCACCTGATACGCTTATACTCCCCGAGGTTGTTCCGGGGTGGCGTAATAAAACTTGTCAAGCGTAGCCGGAATCCATTTTTCTCAAAAATGGACGAGGACAGAGACAGGGGCTGGTTGGAGCGATATGTCCGGGTGAGGACTGAAGACATCATTCCGGCCAGTTATATGCCCTTCCCGGAGAAGTGGAACAACAAGCGTAGGTCTGAACCCTTAAGTGATTGCTTCTGTATGTTTCGTCAAATTTTGATCCCATTTTGTCACCGTTTTTCTTATTGATATCAGCCAATGGGTATATTCCTCTGGTCGTCCGGAACCTGAGCGAATGGGTCACTGCACTTCTTAGCCAACATGTCCACGATAACCGGACGTGGGGCCACCTATCACGTGGCTGATGGGTCGCCCAGAACCACGGTAGTATTTTGCTTCTTCCTGTGTTCACTGCACCTTCTACTATCCGTATTCATTACGTTTTTGACTTTCAGGTTTACCCAAAGGGTCGGTGGATCCGAGGCCGGAGTCGGCAGCCGAACCCACAACGTCGGCACCCGAGTTTGACTCAGCGGGTGCATCTCGTACCCTTGCTGCTGCTGCTGCTGCCAAGAGGAAAAGGCCCTCGGACGAAGGGCAAAAGTCTAAGAAGAGGGTGAGGAGCGTCACTCGGACCTTACCGGATGAAACAGAGCCCGACATTATTATTCGGAGAGTCGATGCCGATCCTCCTGTGGCTCCGATCCCGGACGAGGCTGTCGCCGTTCCACCCCTTCCTTCTGCTGGTGAAGGACTTTTAGTTCCAGTTTCACACACAGGTGCGGAAGAAATTCTTTCCCCGGCTCCTCTAAGGTCGATTGATTTCGTCGACATTCCAGGTAAAACTTCTTCCGAAGAAGCGCCCCTGCAAAGGACAAGAAGGCCCGGGGAGGCGGCCGCTGCTGAAGCCGGTCAAAGGACTGAGCCGGTCCCGGAGATCGAAGTCCCCATTGACGTTCATCTGACGCCCGAGCATGAGCCTGCTGCAACTACGGAGCCTCCGACCTTTGCTGAAGATACTGAGGCTGCTCCAAGTTCCTCTACTTCGGCTCCGAGGCCTGACGAATTTGAGGATATGTTCTCGGGCACTCCTCTCGCTATCGGCGAAGCTACAGGATTCGGGCATCTCCCGATCCCTCGGGCCACGCGGTCGGCCAGCCGGACCTCCGAATCTGGGGCCAGGGACAGCTTGGTGAGTATCTTTCCGGCCCCAAGCGTGGAGCCGAGGAGAACAAAGTCGGTTGTGGTCACTGTCCCCGAGGACTGCAGCTTTCTTTCTCGCCCGGTGGGTGTGGCGAGCTATCTGCGGCCTCTCGTCTCGGATTTGGACAAACGGAAGATGACCGGGGTCTCTTGGCAGTGCCTCATTAACGAGGGCATACATGCGGGCAACCAGGTAAGATTTTTTTTTTTGGCCGTCCTTGCATAACTTCACTGAGAATTTTAGCCTTGTTTTGTTCAAGTTTTGAACTTGCTTCATTCGCAGAGTGTGGTGTTCGTCAACGAAGCCTTCATCCGCGCCCAGCAAGAGATGGATGATCTTAGGGGCCAACTGGATGCCCAGGACCGGGAAACGGAGAAATATCTGCACCTTCTGCAGGAGAAAGAGGAGGAGTTGAACCGAGCAGTCGCTCTTTCCAATCTCTGACCCGAGCTTGACACAGTGAAGGCCGAAAACCGTCAGTTAAAGAGTGAGCTGGCCGCGATGACCGAATACAATCGGATTCTCGAAGCTGACAAGATCGGCCTTACCGAAGACAACGCTCAAATTTCCTCGAGGCTCGGTGAGCTCGAAACCACCTTCTCCCAACTCCGAGAGGAGCTGGATTTAGTGAAGTCGGATGCTGCGAGCTTGGCCGAGAGGAATCGGCTGATCGAATTTGAGAGTGCCCGATATCAAGAGCGTGCAAGGGTGTTCGAGGAGAAGGCAGAGATGAGGGCCCGTATGTGTGACGATCTGAAAAACGAGCTTAAGGAGACTGCTGATGCAAATGACACTCTCTAGGCGGAGCTTCAATCGGCCATCCATATGCAGAATGTTCTTGGAGAGGCTCGGGATGCTCTGGAGGCTAGGTTAGCCAAGGCCGTGGCCGATTTGGAAGATGCTCTGAAGAGCGTGGAAGCCGCCGAGGCTCAAGCCACTATTGTTGCTGAGTACGAGAAATGGAAATCTCGGAGGATCACCCTCGAGCAAGCCGAGCATGGCTTTACTGATCTTCCGGCCCTTATTGCTGAGGCCAAAAGGATCGAGGAAGAGGCCAAGGGTGCCCTTAGTTCTGACTCCGATGACTCTGAATGGACAGTGTCCGAACGTTCTGGCTCCAGCCATTCCGGGTAGATTAGGGCCTGTACTTGGCTTTTATTTTTATTCTTTGCCTTTGTAGGGCTTTGGTTTTGATGTAAAAACATCCCTTGTACAAATTTTGTATAAATGAAAAAATGCATCTTTCTAGTTCCTTCGTTTGAACGTTTGCTTATTTATTCTTCACTGAATTGTTGGTCCGTTTTACGGACAAGCTGACTCGTAGTCATTAGTTCACTGTGCCCGTAGGACTTACCTAATGCTTTGTGAATTCAGACGCCTCCGAATCACGATAGGCATTTCCTTAGGGCCAGTATTCTTTCTGGCACCCGAATCTCAGCCTTGGCTGAATTTTGACGTAACAGTCCCCGATTGGGGAGGTTAAAAAATTTCAGCTCGGATAGTTGTGACCTCGTTGCCTTAGTCGAATTTTTTAACAATTTTGGCTTGGTTTGCTATGACCTTGTCGCCTTTGTCGAATTTTTTAACGATTTTTGCTCGGTTCGTTATGACCTTATCGCCTTTGTCGAATTTCAACCATAGTGCCCGGTATAGGGTGTGTGAATGAAGTGGTGCCAAAATACGGCGGTTATCACCGGGGTAAAGTCTTTTAACAAGAAGATAACCGAGATATTGCTATCCGAACTTTCGATAATTTTGCATTGCAAAGTGTTTGTATACATGAAAATTTTGTTTCCTTCTGCTTTTGCCGTAGCAAGTACGAAATGGACACGATTCATTTTGATCGTTTGGTCCTTACACCAAAACCTATAAGAGAAGGTCCGGCCTTGCTTTTGCCGTAGCAAACACTCGGTGGACACGATTCATTTTGATCGTTTGGTACTTACATCGGAACCTAACATTTTTGGCCTGGTTTTGTTTGTTGAGGGCGGCCTCCGGAGTGGGTGTGATAGTCCCCTCGCTCTTAGCCGAGCTGCAAGATCGGGTGAGTGCTATTAAGTCCCCATTCGTTGGGTGTGACCCAGAGAATCCAGACGTTTGTCCTTTATCTTTGTCAAGTAACACGTTGTACTTGTTGCCTCATTAAAAACCTTGTCGGAAAACCCATTTTGGGACAAAACCGCACTAAGGAAAAGAGTGCAACACGTGTTTTCAGATTTAGATTCTTTTCTTTGCCTGGTACTCGGCTTCCTGCAAAAAAGGAAAGGTCAAGATAGAAAACATGGGGTGTTTTTACCTCAATAGTAGTATCTTTTCAGATGAGCCACATTCCAATTATTGCGCAACCGTTGCCCGTCCATGGACTCCAACTGGTATGATCCTTTACCCGTTACCTCGGTTATCTTGTAAGTCCTTCCCAGTTCGGACCCAATTTTCCTTCGTTGGGATTCTTGGTGTTCAAAGTAACTTTTCGGAGCACCAAGTTCCCAACTTGGAAATGATGAAAATTGGCTCTCCGATTGTAGTACCTTTCCACCCTTTGTTTCTGGGCTGCGATACGGACTAACGCCTTTTCGCGGAGTTCATCCGTGAGGTCGAGTCTGACGGCCATGGCCTCCCCGTTTGACTCCTCGGTTGTATACTGGAACCGGAGGGTCGGTTCACCGACTTCTACGGGGATAAGGGCTTCAACCCCGTAGACCAAACGAGAAAGGAGTTTCCCCCGTGCTTGATTTCGAAGTAGTTTTGTAGGCCCATAGTACCTCCGGTAATATTTCTCTCCAATGGTGCTTTGATGCTTCGAGTCTTTTCCTCAGATTTTGGATTATTGTCTTGTTCGTGGACTCCGCCTGTCCGTTCGCACACGGGTGATATAGAGTTGATACAACTTTCTTGATCTTTAACCCTTCGAGGAATTTGTTGACTTTTCCACCCACGAACTGGGGCCCGTTATCACAAGTTATCTCAGCGGGGATGCCGAAACGACAGATGATGTGATCCCATATGAAGTCAATGACTTCCTTTTCTCTGATTTTTTCGAAGGCCTGTGCTTCAACCCATTTGGAGAAATAATCAGTCATAAACAAAATAAAACGGGCTTTACCTGGTGCCCATGGTAATGGACCGACAATGTCCATTCCCCACTTCATGAAAGGCCACGGTGACACCACCGAATGCAACAACTCCCCGGGCTGATGAATCATCGGAGCATGTCTCTGACACCCGTCGCATTTACGGACAAAGTTCTTTGAGTCTTCCTCCATCTGGTTCCAATAATAATTGGCCCTGATAATCTTTCGGACCAGAGCATCGGCGCCAGAGTGATTGCCACAGGTTCCTTCGTGCACCTCTCTCATCACATACTCCGTCTCCCCGGGACCCAAACACTTGGCCAAGGGTCCGAAGAAAGACCGTCGATACAATTGACCGTCTACCAAACAAAAACGCGCAGCTTTGGTCCTTAATGATCGTGATTCTTTCGGGTCATTCAGGAGCTTCCTATCACTCAAGTAGTCGATGTACTTGTTGCGCCAATCCCAAGTTAAACCCATTGTGTTTATTTCGGCGTGTCCGTTTTCTATCGCCGTGTTTAATAAGTGGATCGTTGTACCGGGGTTGATTTCCTCCCCTTCGACCGAGGATCCCAAATTTGCTAATGCATCGGCTTCGCTGTTCTGCTCCCTTGGTATGTGCTGTATGGTCCATTCTTTAAATCGATATAGTATCACTTGGATTTTTTCAAGATACCTCTGCATCCGTTCGTCCTTGTCCTCGAAGACGTCGTTCACCTGGTTTACGACCAAAAGTGAATCGCACTTTGCCTCGATTATTTCGGCCCCCATACTTCGGGCTAATTCCAAACCTGCAATCATAGCCTCATTCTCGGCTTCGTTGTTAGTCAATTTAGCAGTTCTAATAGACTGTCGAACGGCATCACCGGCCGGGGTTCTAAGGATGATTCCTAGCCCGGAACCTTTGAGGTTCGAGGCCCCGTCCATATGTAGAGACCAAATGCCCGAGGCCTTTCCTGAGGTCAGCAGAAGCTCTTTTTCGACCTCGGGGACCATGTCCGGGGTAAAATCTGCCACGAAGTCGGCCAAGATCTGGGACTTGATGGCCGTTCGAGGTTTGTACTCGATATCATACCCGCTAATTTCTACAGCCCATTTAGTTAGCCTACCCGATAATTTCGGTTTATGCATGTGTTTTTTAGGGGGTAAGTGGTTACTACGCATATCGGATGGCATTGAAAGTAGGGCTTGAGCTTTCTAGAAGCGCTTACCAGTGCCAATGCCAATTTTTCCAAGTGGGGATAACGGGTCTCCGCATTCCCCAAAGTTCTACTCACGTAATAGATAGGGAATTGTGTACCTGATTCTTCTCGGACCAAAACGCCACTTACCGCTACTTCGGAGACAGCAAGGTAAAGAAAAAACTGCTTGTCCGTTTTTGGCGTGTGCAGCAGCGGTGGGCTGGAGAGGTATCTTTTTAATTCTTGTAAAGCCTTTTGACACTCCGGTGTCCAAACGAAATCGTTCTTCTTCCTCAGTAAGGAGAAGAAGCGGTGGCTTTTGTCCGAGGATCTTGATATGAAACGGCTTAGCGCCGCTATCCTTCCGGTGAGCCTTTGCACTCCTTTGACGTTGTTCACTACTTCGATATCCTCGATGGCCTTGATTTTGTCCGGGTTGATTTCGATACCCTGGTTCGACACCATGAAGCCCAAAAATTTACCGGACCGGACGCCGAAGGCGCATTTTTCCGGGTTAAGCTTCATGTTATACTTGCGGAGCACATCGAAGGTTTCCTGCAAATGCTTTAAATAGTCCTCTGTTTCCAAGGACTTAACAACCATGTCGTCAATATAAACTTCTATTGTTTTTCCTATTTGTTCTTCGAACATCCCATTAACTAGGCGTTGGTACGTTGCACCGGCATTTTTTAGGCTAAAAGTCATGACATTATAACAGTAAGTCCCGTACCGGGTAATGAAGGATGTTTTCTCTTGATCCTCCGGGTGCATCCGAATTTGGTTATACCCGGAGTAAGCATCGAGAAAACTTAACATCTTATGTCCGGCCGTAGCATCGATCATTCTGTCGATGTGAGGCAACAGAAATGAATCTTTCGGGCATGCTTTATTTAAATCCTTGTAATCAACACACATTCAAAATTTATTACCTTTCTTGGGCACCACTACCACATTAGCCAGCCAATCCAGGTACTTTACCTCCTGGATAGAACCTATTTTTAAAAGCTTTGTTACCTCGTCATTTATGAAGGCGTGTTTTGCTTCCGCCATGGGCCTTGTCTTCTGCTTCACCGAGGGAAACTTCTCGTCCAAGCTAAGCTTGTGAGCTGCTACTTCTGGTGATATACCTGTCATATCTATATGGGACCATGCGAAGCAATCTGTGTTAGCTCGAAAAAATTTAATTAACTCGTTTCTGAGCTCCGGGGTTAGCCCCGTGCCCAGGTATAACTTTCTGTCCGGTAGGTACTCGAACAGGATGATCTGCTCCAGCTCCTCTACAGTCGACTTGGTTGCATCCGAGTCATCTGGCATGACAAACGATCTGGGTACATCGAAATCATCCCCTTCATACCCCGGATCCGACCCGGTATGCTTTGATTTCTATTTGGTGTCCTCTCCTCCGGTTAGATCTTTCTCCTTCTGAGCCAATTCTTTGGGTCGAGGTGTTTCTTCCTCAACTGCGAACATCTCCCTTGCAGCGGGTTGTTCACCTCAGATGGTTTTTATCCCTTTCGGGGTGGGGAATTTCAGCAGCTGATGCAGTGTTGAGGGCACGACCCTCATGCTATGTATCCAGGGTCTGTCTAGTAATGCGTTATACTTCATGTCCCCTTCGATCACATAGAACATCGTTTGCTGAATTGTGCCATCGACGTTCACGGGCAATGAGATCTCTCCCTTTGTGGTTTCGCTCGCCATGTTGAACCAGCTGAGTATCCGGGATACCGGTACGATCTGATCGAGCAGCCCTAGATTTTCGACCACTCTCCACTGGATGATGTTGGCCGAGCTACCTGGGTCAATCAAAATACGTTTAACCTTAGTTTTAAAGATAAGTACAGAAATTACCAATGCATCATTGTGCGGTTGAATGATGCCCTTCGCGTTCTCGTTGCTAAAAGAGATAGAACCCTCGGGTAAATGATCTCGGCTACGCTTCTCACGAACAATATAAACCTTGGCCCGTTTCATTACCGGCCCTCGAGGGGCATCGATACCCCCAACTATCATGTTGATTGTATGCTGGGGCTCTACTAGCTCGACCCTTCGATGAGCCTCCCTTTCCTTGTAGTGACCTTTGGCTCGTTCACTCAGCAGTTCTTGGAGATGACCATTCTTCAGTAACCGGGCTACCTCCTCTCTCAACTGGCGACAATCGTCGATTCTGTGACCATGGGTTCCATGGTATTCACACACCATGCTCAGGTCCCGTTGGCCCGGATCCGACCTTAGAGGTCTCGACCATCTTACATCCGGGACACGCCCGATGGCCGAGATGAGACCCGAGGTACTGACGTTGAAGTTGTACTTCAATATCTTTGGTGAGTCCTTGTTGCCGGCAGAGCTTCCGGCATCGCTCCTGAATGAGAGACCCCGGTTGTTCGATGGGCGCTCGGCCCATTTACTACCCCGACCGGAGAAACGGCTTGGGCTCACCCTTGATTTTTCCGACCTAAAACTTTGCTTCTCCGAATGGGAGTATGGCCGATACCTTTCCTTCGACGATTCAGCCTTTGTTTCGTAACCCTTCCTTGGTCTCTCAAAACTTTTATTCACATTTATTGGCCCCGGGGGGAGCTCGAATTGATCATCCTCCACCCGAATCTTTGACTCGTATCGGTTATGGACATCAACCCATGTCCCAGCCTCGTATTCCAGCAAGCTTTCTTTTAATTTGAACGAAGCTGTTGAACTTTGAACATTGAGCCCCTTTATGAAAGCTTGTGCGACCCATTCCTCTGGAACCGGGGGGAGTGCCATCCTTTCCCTTTGGAATCGGTTGACGAATTCATGCAGTAACTCATCGTCTCTTTGGGTTATACGGAAAATATCGGCCTTACGGGCCTGCACCTTTTTGGCACCGGCGTGAACTTTGATGAAGGCATCAGCGAGCATTTCGAAAGAAGTGATCGAATGTTCGGGCAGATGGTCGTACCATGTCAATGCTCCTTTTGACAAGGTTTCCCCGAAATTTTTCAGCAATACCGATTCAATTTCGTCCTCCTCCATATCATTGCCTTTTATGGCGCATGTGTATAAGGTCACGTGTTCGTACGGGTCTGTTGTGCCATCATATTTCTGGATATCCGGCATTTTAAACCTCTTCGGGATTAATTTCGGGGCTGCACTCGGAGGAAAAGGCCTTTGGATGTACCTCTTCGAATCCGGCCCCTTCAGTAAAGGCGAAGCCCCCGGTATTTGATCTACCCGAGAGTTGTATGTTTCGACCCTCTTTTCGGTCGAGTCTACCCGCTTTGCCAAAGTCTCGAGCATTTTCAGAACCTCGGTGGAAGAGCCAGCTCCGGATCCATTGCTCTCGATAACGCGTGCCTCCTCCCTTCTGGGTTCAGCAACACCGCTCATTTTTTCCGGGGTCGTTGTATCCCTTCCGTTTTGCAACTGAGCTATTGCGATTCCCTGTTCGGCGATCGCCACTCTCTGCTCCTGCAACATTTCAAAAATTAAACGTAAGTCAATATTATAATTAGGTGTTCCCGGTTCTTTCCGGTCCTGTGCCCGGGGCAAAGTAACAGAATTGTGGGTATTTAGAGGATCAGTGGCCGGTAAGGTGGCATTCTCCTAGTCCACGGTGTTTTGACGGTTGAGGCCCTCCCTCGAATTAACGGGGTTAGGATCAGCAGGGTTTGGTGGTCCTCGTGGACCGCTTCCTTCGTTTTAGGCCACGATTTCGTTGTTGTTGACGTGACCAGATTGCCCACTGTCAGCCATTTAGTCCGTTTTTTCAAACACGAACAGAAGGTGTTTTTTATTTAGATGGGTAAGGTAGAGATCAAGATAGAAGACCACTATTATCCTAGCCCCACGGTGGGCGCCAAACTGTTTACCCCGGATTTGGATAATCAATTAAAACTGTTGGTGAGGTATAGGATATATGGTTATATCTTGAACTTATTTGGTAGAGAAAAGAAATGTCTGACTATGCTACAAGGAGCAATTGATGACCAATGGTTTGCTCTAGACTCGTGTATCTACTAGCAAATAAGCGTTATTTGATTTAAGAAACGTAAGAGATAAAGCACAGCAAATATGAACCGAAATCTGATATGAGAGAGATTCTTATATATAGTTTGCTATTACAAAGTGTTCTTGATATGAAAAAGCCAACCCTCTAAAAGGAGGACAATGCCCCCTATTTATAGTGTTGCCCCATGGGCTTCATACAACATAAAAAATAATAGAATAAAGAAAAAGTTCTGAGTTGGATTAGGTTGGATTAGGTAGACCGTACGGTCTGACACCCGTACGATTGGCAGTTGAACACTGCAGAACGCCATCGACGCTTGGCAACCGCGCAACGGGTCTCCCGGACCACCGGCCACGACCAAACGGACATACGGCCTCGAACAACCGGTCATGGAATAAACGGACCAAATGACGCCCTTCCTTTGCTCCGGTCCAAGCGTTTCCCCGATTTAGAATGGGAGCCTTCATGCACGTTCTTGCCCCTTTCTTCCCTTGGCCTTCGGTCCCACCGGTTTAACATATACCCGATTTTTACTGTATACAACCATGCGAAATTATACTGGGTATATTTGTTATTGTTATTGAAACTAGATTGAATAAACACTATTAAAAGGAGGGCTTTTTTCGAGAGGAAAAATTGACAGACGTTGTTGGTGGGCTTTCTCGTTAAGGAAACCGATATAACATATCAGAAAAGTGTACAATTTTGTTTTTGAAATTTTTTCAGAAAACAAACGTATCCGTAGGCTAATTTCGCACAAACACACGCCGAAATTTAATTCCTATGAAAACCCTCTGATTTATCGATCGGAATTTTTTTAGCCAAAATGTTTATATTGAAACCGACGACTCCTTTAATGAAATGCAGTTTGCCTATGAACTTGTGGTAGTTTGCTAATGAAATTGACAAAATTGCACCCTTGATAGTGTTTTGAGATTCTTCTCATTGTCTTTTACACCTATAATCAGGAGCAGAATTAATATTCGGAGGTTTTAGGTGTGATACTGCTAGAATTCGGAACATAAAGGAAATTTTTTATGGAGTTATCTTTTATATAGTAGTTCTCTTCACTTCACTTTAGCTTGCCCACTGGAATTTTGGGTCCCACTGTCAGAAAAGTGGGTCAAATTCCCCATTTCTCTCTCTATTTCTTTCCTTTTCCAATCGGTCCAGCTATTTTCCTTTTTGTTTTTTTTTGTGCCTTAAACAATTGCTTTACTTATTTACTCACACAAACTGTTTCTTTCCTTCTTTAATATTTCTACATAAAAGGCTTAAATATGTTATTAAATTATCGAAAATGGTTCATTTATGACACTCATCAATAGTTTGGCTCATTTATGCCATCGCTCCTTACCAAAATGACTCATCCATGTCATTTTTCATCCGATTTTATAATACCAGATATGACACGTGTCCTCTAATTAGAGGTCTACGTCATTTAATTAAACTAGCCCAATTTTAAATCCCGAATTAATAAAAAATCTGACCCATACACCCTACCCACCCACAACTATAATCTAGTTGGAGGACACGTGTCATATCTGGAATTGTAAAATCGACGTTAATGAATAATGACATGGATGAGTCATTTTAGTAACGGACGATGGCATAAATAAGCCAAACTATTGATGAGTGACATAAATGAGCCATTTCCGATAGTTCAATGATATAAATGAGCCAAACTATTGACGAGTGACATAAATGAGCTATTTTCAATAGTTCGATTACATATTTGAGCCTTTTCCGATATTTCTATTCACTGAAAGTACTTATTATTTCTCGCCTCTTCTATTTCTAACATTCTTATGCAATAAAATTAGTTCTTTCTCTTAGTAATTCCATCATTTTTCAAAGACATTTAAATTCATCAAATACTCTCTAAATATATATATAAGAGCACGCGGGTGATCCTGACAAATAATTACGTAAAGCTGTGACACTATTTTTATGAAATCCTAAAACGAAAAGAAGTCATAAATGCCTGCATAAAAAACATACACCTTTTGCCTCAATTTATGTGATATTTTTTGTTTTTTCAAGATTTAAATTATGTGAACTTTGAATAATATTTTAGAATATTTTTCATCATATCAAGATGAAAAAAATCAACTTATGAAGTAGTATTTTTCGTAAAGCTTTTGAATATTTAAATTTTAATCTTAAAATATTGAGTTGATCTAATCTAATTTCGAAAATTAATTAAATTAACTTTCGATAAATGAAGCTTGTCACATAAATTGAGACATATAAGTGAAAGATACTCCATCTAAATTAGTTTTGGTCATGGATTTTTCTGTTTCACCGATCTTTTATATTATTGCATACATTTGTCTTCTCCATTTAATGTTTGAGGCGGATATAAAATTTAAATTATATGTGTTCACTTTTTAAGGTTCTTAGCATTGAACGCATTATATATTTAAATTATGAGTTTTATCTACTATTTGTTGTAATTTTTTAGTTGATTCTTATATATAAATTTACTTTGCGTAAAAAATACTGAATTAAAAGGAACTCAACATCAGAAAGCTACATCTGCATCTGCATACAATGACACTTCGGTGCACTGCGTTAGCATAATGACTGGAAGGTTAGTTTAGTTATGTTTATTCTTGCTCAAATATTACTTATATTCGAACATTTTAATCTTATCATTATCCTTCTTCTTTTTAAATGACTTTCATTAATTAATTGCGAAAATACAAATTTCAGAAAATTAGTAATTCTTTCTGTGTCTTGGTGTGTTATTTAAATTTGTACAATTAAATGACCTGTGTTAGCAAACAAAAAAGAATAGAAAGTTATGTTTTGTCAAGCTTTAGATAAATGGAGACGAGTAATTAAGGATTGTTGGTGTAAGTTATGGGTGGGGTATTGTTAGGGTGACCAGAAGAGGGGGTGGGTAAAGAGAGACGGAAAAGTTATAATGGAGTGGGATCCATAACGTACACTTGTCAATTAATGAAACCGTCACACAACTAAGGCTGGCCAGTGGGCCGGGACAGCCCGATCCCGCCCCGGCCCATCCCGAATCCCGACCCGGCCCACCCCGTTTCGTTGGGAAAAGAGGGGATGGGGATTGGAGCTTGGCGGGCTCGAACTCGAGATGGGCCTAGAGCTTGTCCCGTTTGACCCGACCCCGCTAGGCCCGCTCCAGTCTCGACCCGCTCCGACCCCGGCCCATCCCGCCCCGGCCCATTACATTTTAAAGGGTAAAATTAATTATGGGGTGAGGGAGGTTCGAACACATGACCTTACACCCCTCACCTGCACTTTAACCAACTGGGCTACAATGCCTTTTGCTAAGCAAACTACATACAATAATAAAGTAGTTAACACAAGTTTTTTTTTTTTTAAATTCTGTTACAAAATAGCCGTTGCACAAACAGCCATTTGCAATTATACCCGTTGGCAACTGCTATAATCCGTCACCTTGGCCCCCCAAACACTCCCCAAAATCCCCCTATCCCCTTAATATTTAATTTTAACCCGTAAGTTAGTATATTTACATTTTAACCCAATTTCCAACTATAAATACCTTCTCTTCTTCTCATTTTTTTCACAAAATTTCCTACCATCTCTCCAATCTCTCTCTCTCTATAATTCTAAATTGCAAACTAAATATTATTTTTTATTTGTTCATTGCTTTCAAATATCGAAAATTGGGAGTGAAGTTAGCAACTAGATTGAGGATCATCGAGTAACGTTTCAATTTTCAACTTCAATTACACCTCGACGATACGTCGGCGTTTGGTACACTCGTTTCATCTTTTAATTTTGTTTACGTACTTAATTTTCTCAAGTTGAACCCTTTATTTACATAATTATAATGGAACGAGGTGGGCGTTTTACTGGTAGGGGTAAGGGTATATGTTCTAGTAATCCTATTCCTAATTATGATGATTTCACTCACGTAGATGAAACTGATCTTTATAATATTGATGTTAATGCAAATGTGGAATCATTAAATCACGAGGTTTCCTAGATCAATTGTTAGAAGAGATGTTTTTAAATTTGCGCATGAATATCAACAATATTTACGTTATGCATTGTATCATTTAGAGGGTAAAGTGGCTATCACCCCTGACATAGGTCGTAGTACTAATGGTAACGATTATTTAACCGTTACATGTCATTGGATTGATCAAAATTGGTTTATGCAAAAACGTGTTATAGCATATAGATATATTGATGAAAGGCACACTGGAAATTTTATTTCAAGAAATATTCATGAAGTTAGTGAATATTATGCAATTAATGATAAAATTATGACTATTTCATTAGATAATGCTTCTAGTAATTCTAAAGCTATAGACGCTTTAAAAACTCGATGGACTCCATCTTTTCCCCATATTTTTCATGTTAGATGTGCATGTCATATTTATAACTTAGTTGTAAAAGATGGCTTAAAACTTTTTAGCTGTATTCTTGATAAAGTACAATTTGCTATCAACTTTGTTTTTAAAGGTAATAAAATACAAAGACGTAAAGAGTTTAAAAAAACATGTGTGGATTGTGAATTACCTTTTAGGAGAATTCCAGAAGAAGTTGCAACTACGTGGAATTCTTTGTATGAACAATTAGTTGTTGCTCACGAGTATAGAAAACCTTTAACTTTAGTATTTAACGCCCATAATCAAAATCCTTCTGATATGCTTGTAGATGATGATTGGGAACAAATTTGGGAACTTATTGTATTCTTAGAGAAATTTTTTCTAGCTACTAAGGAATTTTCTGGTGTTTATTATCCTACGATTTCCTCTATGTTATTTTATATAGCTCTAATATCTTTGTTATTTAATGAATATAAGAAAAAACCAATTTACATCCAAGCTGTTACGTTGAAGACTTTAACCAACAAATCCCAATTCCGACTGAAGATCCTCAAGAGATTGTCAGAAAATTAGAAAAAGTGTGGTTGCATATGTAATTTCTTTTAATGCCAATTCTACTTTGTGATTTGCAACTTTTGAACTACAAAACAAAGTTGCAATTTTGAAATTGTATTAGAAAAAAAAAACATATTTCTGATAAATAATAGAAAAAGGCTATTAGCCTTTGGGATGTTTTTTCACTGTCTTGTTCAATTATTTAAGTGTTCGAAAAAAAAAATTAAACGTCCAAGAAATAGTTGAAAAAAATCCCCCCAAATCCCCCTTCCCGTCCCCCCAAATCCCGTCCCCCCCGATAGTGGGATGTGGGACGGGATGGGACCACTTCCCATCCCCCTAATCCCGTCCCCCTCCGTCCCCCTAATCTCAATCCCGACCCACTCCACCATCCCCCCAAATCCCCGTCCCCTTAATCCCGTCCCATCCCGTCCCACTGGCCAGCCCTACACACAACTAGAGTCCGGAACCAAAATAACCCAAAAAACAAGAGTACGAACCAAAATACCCCAGGAAAAAAAGAGGTACAGAAGTACCTTTAACGCATGAAAATCATGCGTTAAAAGACTTAACGGAGACGGAGCCGTTAAGTCCTTTAACGCATGATTTTTATGCGTTAAAGGATTGTCCCTTTTTTTTTTTTTTTTTTTTTTTTTTGTAATTTCTTTCTTTCTTCCTTTCTTTCACACTTTTTTACATACTTTAGCCATAGATTAATCATGCTTCGAGACTCTAAAACTTGAATATTTTATATAGAACCCTATTTATTTTTGTGCGATTAATAAGGTAGGCTCAACACATCAAGGATACACAAAACTTCGGATTGTTGTTTTAGTGGTTGAAAAGTACACGAAGTCCATTTTTTGTTTGAAAACTTGTTGTCATTAGCTTTAAGTTATTTATGTTTTAGGGTTTCATGTTATTTTTATATTAATGCGTAACTTTATTTTGACAATTTCACAAATAAATAAAAAATTAACAAATTAATAATCCATAATCAATTAACAAATATTAATTCACAATCAATTATTTCTGTGTTTTTTTTTTTTTTTTTTTGCGTTATACCCTTCAACACCCAACTAATTGGAGTCCGCAACTTAAATAACTTCAAAAGTGAGTTTGGGTACCAAAATAATCCATTAACGAATAACGAACAATAAGCTAAATTCCGAATAACGAATAATAAACTAAATCCCGAATAACGAACAATAAACTAAATCCTGAATAACAAACTGTTATATCCCGTATTTTTGAACCTCGGAGCATCTGCTGGGGTGGGGCCCACATACCGAGATTTTTTTTGGAACATCTGAAAAGTCATATGAATCACATATGTAAAGTTAAACACAACTCATGAAGTACCTTTGGACCAAATCAAAGTGGAAACCCTCCAAACGAATATTTTTAAGAAAACGTTTTCGGGTGACCTGACTTTGGGGGGCAAAAACTGTATTGTAAGTTTGGAATTTCGAAAATACCTTGAAATAGAAGTTGTATATAATTGAATTAGCTTTCAATCCATAGGTCGTGGGTTCCCAGGTGACGTCGGTACAAGGAGTTATGAACGTTTTAAGGTCGAAAGGTCAGTGGGCTAGGCCCAACTCGGGACCAACCGAGTTGGCCCAAAAAAAAAATAAAAAAATTTAGGCCCAATGTTTAAGGGGTGGCCGGCCAAGTGAGGCCCAACCCATGGCTTTAATGAATATTTCCATGTGCTAATTAATTATAAAGGGATCACTATCTCTTAGAAGGTTCAAGAGACTTAGAAGAGAAAGAAGAGCAAAACAAGAGCAAAAAAAAGAAGGCATTTCGGGTTTGGTGTGGAAAATTCACCACCAAAAATCTTGTGTTAAAAATTTGTATTTTGTGGTTTCCTTACTAAGTTGAGTCCCCTCTTCAACTTGGTGTAGTTGGTTTGGAGAAAGGAGGCCTTGGTTCACCAAAGTGATCACAAATTCAAGTAAAGAAGACTAGAGGAAAAGGTAAGAATTTATCCTTTATTCTTGTGTTATGGAGTTTTGTTTGGGTTGTAGTATATAGAAATGTGTTGATTGTATGGAGAAATGGAAGTTTGCAAAGTGGGTGTGTGGTACATATGTGTAGCCATGTGTATTTGTATATTGTATAGCAAAAAATGTATAGAATTCATGTTGTATTCTAGTTGTGAATGTGATGGAATTTATGTTGAGAATGAAAGTGGAATAAATTTGATTGAATGGAGAAAAATAGCATATGGCCGTGTGGTATATTTGACTTGGGAATGAAATGGATTAAGTTTGTTTAGAGTATTGGAGTGTTGTTGTAATGCTTGATATGTGAATGAAGTTAGAATGATATAAGTTTGTATTGAATTGGAATGTAGAAACTTATGTCGTTTTAGTATGGTTTTTCCGACATTAAGGAAATGAAGTTGTTTGGTTGTTAGTTGTGATGACCATTGATGAATTTGGAAGTTGGAAACTTGTTATGAAGTTGTATGCCAAAGATTTGATGTTTTGCATAAGTTATGATTTTGGCGGAAGATTGTATATCATGTATATCGAGTGTATATCTTAAGGAAAACGATATGAAATGTTTCTAGAACTATATGGTCATGATCATGATGGTTGTTGAATATGAAATTATTGATCTTAGTTGAAAGTTGGGTTGAATTGAAGATTATGTCAACTTGTGAGAAAAATGACTAGTTGAAGGATATTTGTGTTTTTAATGTTCATTGTTGATATTGTTGTTGTCGTTTGGGTTGTTGTTGATGATTTATAGCCGAGTTGAATTCTCGGGGTGTCATATGTATAGGGGAAGTGCTGCCGAAATTTCGGTAGCCAAATATGCTTAAAGTTGAAATAATGGCATTAATAATTCACAATTGGTAAACTTGACCAATTGCAGTTTTTCGACGAAACGGGAAGTGAGTTTGGAAAGGCTTAAGGAGCGCGAAAGGTATGTAAAGCAACCCCAATTCTTCCCTTGGCATGCCCCTAGTGTGTTAGGGTCGGATCCGGGCCTCGAAGGACCTCTTGGCCCTCGGAATCCGCAAGACAAAATTTCAGTTTTTCCTTCAGTAGAATTGAACCATTTTGATACACTTTTTCTGAAATTATGCAATTTTGCTCTAAATTATTCAGAAAGTCATAGAATGTTTGTATAACCTTTTTAGGTGATACTATATGCTTAGAGGGCACAATTTGAGCCCGCCGCCTTGTTTGTCCCAAGGCGGGCCCGCTATTTACGGTTTTGCCCCTAATGTGTTAAAGCTTCCTTTTTAAGCGATTTTTTGAAAGAAATGTTTTAATTACCCTACTAATCGCTTAACGAATATTATTTTAAATATTCTGTTAAATATTATAAATTATTTTGACACTCGGAATGACTTCGGGAAAGTTATACTTCTGTAATTTATTATAATATCCGAAATACATTTATTATGATTCCGTCCGACCCCATTGGATTTGTTTGTCTTTGATACGCTTCATCGAGTCTTTGAAAACATTTATTATATTTTTAAATTGCATTAGTCTCTCACTACTCTATTCGTGGATGTCCCAATGTTTCCCACACTGAGCCCGGGCCAGGATATGTTGTCAAGCGTAATTCTCTGCATTGTTCGCCGCGTCCCGATGTGAGGGGGCATGTATACGCGTACATGGGTCTGTGGAGTATGATGTGCCATGTCCGCCTATTCTGATCTGATCTGTATGGCCATTTTGATATGACATTATATGATACGGGGCCACGCCCCTTTTTCTGATTCCTCTGTATAGTGGCACCAGCGTCGGGAGGGTGGCCACATTCTGTCTGCCGAGTCCCGTGTCAGGGACCGGATATGATATGATATGATATGACATATATTTCTGTACGCATTCTGTCTGTTTTGGAAATATGCATTTGACACTCTGGATTCTGTACTCATTTTCTGTAACCATTATGATTTGACTTCTGTGATTCCGCTTTACATATTCAGTACATATTTCGTACTGACCCCCTTTCTTCGGGGGCTGCGTTTTCATGCCGCGCAGGTACTGACGACAGGTTCGCTGATCCACACGTTTAGGATCCTATTTCTGCTATTTGGGGCGCTCTCTTCTACAGAGCCCATCTTTTGGTACAGTCTGTCACTGCTATCTGGATATGTACTTTGTTCAGGGTATGACGGGGCCCTGTCCCGTCTTATGATTATGATATGTTCTGTAGAGGTCTGTGGATACATCTGTGTGGGTTCTGTACATATGTTTGGGATATTCTGTTCTGTGATGGCCTTATCGGCCTATGTGTGCCAAGTCTGCTTTTCTGCTAAATTCTGTAGCGACCACTAATATTATTATTATATTATTATTCTGTTAATATGCTAATTTGGGGTATCGGGTACGTATAGGTGCCCAGCTCGGGCACTGGTCGCGGCCCACGGGGTTGGGTCGTGACACAAACGATAAGCTAAATCCTTAGTTTTGGATTGAACATCATTAACAGAATTTTCGAAAAGGATTAGTTAGTTAACATAATTTTCTGACGAAGGATTAGTTAGTTAATATAAAATTTTGTTCGTTATTACTTTAACTACATGAGTTAAGTAAATTATAATCAACAATACAATATCATGGATTATTCAAAATAACTAATTAAATCCTCCATAACTTATCCTAGTTAAGTAAGTTCTAAATAGAGAATTATTTTTAGTTAATTTCAAGAATAATGAATAATTTAGTATTTACAAATACGACACCTCCATGGATCTCCGTTAATTATTTGTTAATTATGGCATTGTTAATATTTGTTAATTATGTCATTGTTAATATATTTATTACTTGTTTAGTTCATTTTTTTTACTAATAATATCTTCTCAACGCTCACGCTGAGGTTTGATCTCTGGTGGATGAGATTAAAAAAAGTCAAAAGCCAAAGGCTTTACCATCATGCCAAGTTGATTAAAGTAACAATGTAAACACTTTTTATTATTTTGTATGTTCACTAATGCTATCTAACTTATTTTCTTAAATTGAATTTGGAACCTTGAAATTGACATTGAAAACATCATTATCACAGGATTATGGAATTGAAATATATTTTTCGTCATTAGATTTAAAAAAAAATAAAAATGAAAATTGCGCACGAATTTGGGGGAAAATTGAAATTGAATGGGATAACTGACGTTTTTTGAAAATTCGGGGCGGGCGAACAGCCTTGCGGCAGTTCAGACGCGTAGATCTCGAAAAAATACACAAAATCATAAAAAAAATCGAATCAAATGGACATCCGAGCGCAAATTTATGACCATTTAAAATTTCACCAACTTGCAAATAAATTAGTGCGTAAAAGGTTTTTTAATGGGTTATTTTGGTACCCAAATCCACTTTTTGGGTTATTTAAGTTGCAGACTCCAATTAGTTGGGGGGTTGAAGGGTATAACGCAAAAAATAAATAAAAAATTACACATAAATAATTGATCATGAATTGATATTTTGTTAATTGATTATAAAAATAAAGTTATAATCACTAAAAATAAAGTTACGCATTAATATAAAAATAACACGAAACCCTAAAACATAAATAACTTAAAGCTAATGACAACAAGTCTTCAGACAAAAAATGGACTTCGTGCACTTTTCAACCACTAAAACGACAATCCGAAGTTTTGTGTATCCTTGATGTGTTGAACCTACCTTATTAATCGCACAAAAATAAATAGGGTTCTATATAAAATATTCAAGTTTTGGAGTCTCGAAGAATGATTAATCTATGACTAAAGTATGTAAAAAAGTGTGAAAGAAAGAAAGAAAGAAAGAAAAGAAAGAGAAAGAAATTAAAAAAAAGGGACAATCCTTTAACGCATGAAAATCATGCGTTAAAGGTACTTCTGTACCTCTTTTTTTTCCTGGGGTATTTTGGTTCATACCCTTTTTTTTGGGGTTATTTTAGTTCCGGACTCCACACAACTATGACATGACATGCTTCACGCATCATAAAATTTGTCAAAATGGGGTGTTTAATAGCTATATGGCCATGAAATTCATCCGCTAAAATGAGGCGTTTTATTCCAAAAGAACCAAATCCGTACAATAATAAAATATCGTTATTTTATCCACTAATGGTGTATCCACTGTGCAAATATCACCACTTTAAGCATAAATTTGGTTCATAATTAGGCTAAAACGTTCTTATATACAGTGTGAACAGTTCAATTATTGTTTTCAGTTGAACATGTAGTGCCGGTTAGCTGAGTGGGGTGAACCCACTTAACCGCTAATCACGGCCGTATAATATAAATCTTTCTGTTTTATTTTGTTTTTATATAGTACTAGTTTTATTTTAGTTTATCCAAGAAATTTGATACCTTTTCTATATTTGGAATCAATATAATTTTTCATTTGTTACAACAACAAGAACATACCCAATATAATCCCACAAAGCAGAGTATATACAGAGCTTACCCCTATAGACCGTCGGACCAAGAAAAACGATTCAAAGCAGCCCGCAAAGAAAATAACAAAAAAAACAAAAACAAAACAAAATACTACTATAAAGCATGATAAGCAGTCAGAAAAAGGAACAATAACTACAATATAATATTATGGCTAAGTGAAGAACAAGAGACAATAAATGGTAACATAAATCGACAGATAAGGAACTACAAGAGAAAAATCCGCAAACTTTCGACCCTAATCCGTGTCCTCCACACCCTCCTATCTAAGGTCATGTCCTCAGTAAGTTGTAACTGCGTCATGTCCTGTCTAATCACCTCTCCTCAATACTTTCGGCCTACCTCTACCTCTCCTGAAGCGATCCATAGCTAACCTCTCGCACCTCCGCACTGGAACATCCGCACATCTCTTCTTCACATGCCCGAAGCTCCTAATGTGTTACCCAATTTAATCCACCCCCTTGGTTATAATTTACATTACCGGTTAGAAACTAGAATGCCGATTTGTTAGGTTCTTCATTAGCTCCAATATTTTCGGCTAGCTTTTTCGATTTCACCATTAAATCAAAATTTTAGTAGTTCTTCATTAAATCCTTACTGGGTTGCATTCACCATT
This sequence comes from Lycium barbarum, assembly GCF_019175385.1. NCBI lineage: Eukaryota > Viridiplantae > Streptophyta > Magnoliopsida > Solanales > Solanaceae > Lycium > Lycium barbarum. The sequence goes on from NC_083343.1 coordinate 19,594,133, forward strand.
AAATCAAAATTTTAGTAGTTCTTCATTAAATCCTTACTAGGTTGCATTGTTTGTCTATCATTGCAATTTGCAACATGGGTGATGAAATCAGTTCTCTAGTCAATATTATGTTATGTTATATTATGGGGTATTTCAAAATGGTATTTTGTTGTTAAAATGAACGTGCATGTTTTTTGGGCACTTTGCTTTTGTAGTCAATCTTATTTAATATACAGACGCATTATAGGTGGAATATATATATTTTTTTTGTTTTATATGTCAATTTGTACCATTTGAATGCTAAAACGTGATGTTGGGAATGGAATTAGGGCCGTTAGGATTTCTTTACAGAAATATATTGGGCAACTTACATAAATAACTACCTTTTAAAATCAATTAACCATCTATAATTATTTTTTTCATATTTACAATTCGTAGCTACATTAGTTATTTTTGCTGTATTTGATGTATTTCAGTGTATTTAAATACACTATTCAGTTGTATCTGATGTCACATGTATTTGACTGTATTTGAATGTATTCGAGCTGTCACGAAGTTAAAAGTATTCACTGTATTTGAATGTATCTCATATGTATTTGGCTCATATGTCTCGTGTCTCATATGTATTTGAATGTATTTGAGTTGTCACAAAGTTGAATGTACTCACCACTTGGTCTCTTGTGGGGTTGGGTTCCTACTCTTACCAACCAAGGAAGCTAGATCTTGATCTTGAGAATAGAACGACTCCTCCAGTGAAGTCATTTATTGTTGAGCCACCTAAGCTTGAGCTAAAGCAGGTTCCTTCGCATATGAGGTATGAATTTCTTGGTCCGAATAAAACTTTGCCAGTGATTGTCTCTGCATTGTTGAATGATGAGCAAATAAAGAAGTTGTTGGAGATTTTGAGAGAGTATAGACGTGCGATTGGGTGGACCATTGTTGACATTCAAGGTATTCCTTCTGGTATTTGTGAGCACAAAATTCAGCTCGAGGAGGATAACACACCGAGTGTTGAACATCAGAGAAGATTGAATCCACCCATGCAAGAGGTGGTCAAGAAAGAGATTATTAAGTGGTTAGATACTTGTTATATCCCGCACTTTGTGCCTTCGGATAATTTAAGATAAATTGCGGGAAGCTATGAGCAAGGTAATATTTTTGATTTTGTTCAACATATATGTTGCATATGAAAATATTGATGCGGAATTACCGAAGAAGGCAAAGGGAAAAATTGGAATTTTGGAAAGTTGTTTCATGAATTACAAATATTGGACCTAAATGAGTTGGGCTAGAAAAAAAAAAGGAACAAGAGAGGCCCAAGTGTGGTGATGGCCGGCCATGGTCCAAGCCCATAAAAATAAAAATCATGTGATAAATAAGGAGAAGGGGCCATAAATCTCTTCATTTCTCAAGAAGCTTCAAGAAAATAAAAATGAGAGCAAGACTCAAGGGCCATTCGGCCAACATACCAAGAAAAATTGAAGACCAAAAATCTCTACCAAAAAAATTATTTCTGCTAGCATTCATATTAAGTTGAAGGTCCTCTTTAACGTGGCATAATTGTTGGAGCAAGAAAGTTGCTCTTGGTGGCAAGTTCAAAGTGCTAGTCAAGTGGAAGGTTAAGGAAGAAGGTAAGAATTTTCATTCTTTTATATGTTATGAATGGTTATGGATGTTGTGGTATGAAGAAATGCATGAAATTCATGGAAATAATGTGAGTTGTGTGTGTGGCCGTGTGGTAGTGTTGTGGCCGTGGGTGTGTGTTGTGTTGTGTAATGGATTAATATTTACTTAGTGTTTTGGTTGTTGTTATTGTGAATTCTATGTTGATAATGAGGGTTTAATGATTCAAGTTGACGTTGGAAGTATTGGAGAGTTGTTTTAGAAGCTAAAATGATTTGAATATAGTCTTCTTGTATTTATGGAAAATAATGTTGCTAGTGTGAATTGTTGGTGTAATTCATGAAGTTGAAAGAAAGGAATGCGTTGTCATTGTTTTGTTGAGTTTGGAAAATTTTGGGTAGTATGTTGGTTGTTATTGTAGTAAGTAGGAATAGATGAAAAATTCATGAAAATGTGCATGTACTTGTTGTTGTGGATTTTATGATATTAAATGAAGAATTAGTGGTTTAACGCGAAATGGAAATCGTTTGTGATTATTGGAGGAGTTAGTGTAATATTAGTATGGTTCTTATATTTGTATGAATGAAATTGTAAGGTGTGGATTGTGAATGTAACTCATGAATTTAAAGGTAAGGGATGTGGTTGGAAGATTGTAAGGTTAGGGTTGTTAAATTGAATTGAACAAAATTGTTGGTATTGTCGTTGATAATGTGGCCGAGTTCCATTCTCGGGTTTGTTGTTGATAAATTAGCCGAGTTAAATTCTCGGGAATGGCGCATTTACAGGGGAAATGCTGCCGAAATTTTTGTAGGCAAATGTTAATTCAAGATTGAACTTCCAAAGGCTCTAATTAATGTTTGGTAAATGTGACCAATTGTAGATTTTGGAGAATTTGGAACTTGAATTTGGAGAAGCTTAAGAAGCGGAAAAGGTATGTAAGGTTTTACTTTTCCTTCTTTTGGCATGTCTTAGACATATTAGGTTTGGATACGAGCCTTGGGGACGATTCTATTCCTAGAATGTGAATTTGCCCCTTTTTCATTCAATAGAATTGAACTAAGTTTTGCATGCTTTGTTGAAACAATTGCATAAACGTTTATAACTTGCCCAAATGGAACCGAATGACACTAAGGCTTTCATAAATGACTCCATAAAAGTTTAATGTACGTGATTTGTGTACGCCACCTCTGTTGACCCGAGGTGGGCCCACTATTCTCGAATCCTCTCCTATTGTTCTATTCGACTCATTTCCGTACGATAAGTAAAGGAAACTTTTGGTTATTGTTCCGACTACTAAACGATAGTTATTTTAACTATTCCGAGTTTAGTTATGATTCGTACGCCCTCTCTGATATAAGTACTCCGCTACGAGTATTCTGATATAAGTATTTTGACATGAGTATTTTGATATAAGTATTCTGACATAAGTATTCTGACATGAGTATTTGATATAAGTATTCTGACATAAGTATTCTGATACAAGTATTCTGACATAAGTATTTGGATAAAAGCATTCTGATATGAATATTCTGATATAAGTATTCTGATAAAAATATACTGATAAAAGTATTCTGATATCGGTATGTAATATGATATAAGAATTATGATATGAGTAATCTGTTATAAATAATTTGTTACGAACATTCTGATAGGAATATCTTTTGTAAACTCTGATGTTTTGGTTGTCAGACGACAGCACGTACGATTATTCTATTGAATCTTCGGATATCGGTAAGTGTGTATATGTATTGAGTCTTGATTTGTGTGCATATGGTTTCGCACTACTTTGTTCGTGCCAGTCTCTGTATGTCTGTTCACTGAGTCCCGGGCCAGGACATGTTCTCGTGCGTATTCCACTGCATTGTTCACCGAGACCCACCAGTCGAGGGCCGGGACACGTTATATGCTTACATGATATATGATTTACCGAGTCCCTTATTGAAGGGCCGGGACACGTTATCCACCGAGTCCCTCACTGGCGGGCCGGGACACGTTACATGCATACATGATATTTGATGTGACATGCATGATTCTATTTACCGAGTCCCTTATTGAAGGGTCGGGACACGTTATATGTTTACATGTTATATGATTTACCGAGTCCCTTATTGAAGGGCCGGAACACGTTATATGTTTACATGATATATGATTTACCGCGCCCCTCACGGGAGGGCCGGGGCACGTTATATGCATATGTGATACATGATTTTGACATGCATGATCTGTGTTTGGAAAGTCAGCGTTTGGACAGTCTGTACGTTTTGTATCCCTACTAACATATGACATCATCTGTGTTTGGGGAGTGATCCATTTGGTACTCTGCACTTCCCGTACTCCTTATGACAGACGACATCGATATACATGATTCGTGTCTGGAAAGCAAGCATTTTGGTACTCTGGACAACGTACTTACTTTCGTACTGTCTGTTCGGTTATGGTTCCATTTTCTGTATCTTATGCCTTACATACTCAGTACATATTCCGTACTGACCCCTTTTCTTCGGGGGCTGCGTTTCATGCCACGCAGGTACCTACAGATGAACAGAGGATTTGTCAGAAGATGTTTCAGCAGGATTGGCGAGCTCCATTTGCTTCTGGAGCGTTGCCGAGTCAGAGTACAAGTATGTTCTGATTTCCAGATTGATGTTAGAGACTTTGCAGACAGCGTCGTGGGTATTGGTTGTCAGTCTGTAAGCGGCTCCATCAGCCGATATGTCCTTCTACGTTATGTAATAAATTTTTTATAATCGTAGATTTTGTTTAAATTTGAGAACGGTAAAAGAAAGATTTCGAAAACTTAATATGTATTTTAATTTTATTTGATTTTCAGAGTTCGAAGAAAATATGTGTGTAACAAGACTCTGTGGGTTCGCTCGACTCCGGATATGGGGTCGGGTGCCCATCACACCCTAGCGGAATTAGGGTGTGACAATACTGGAGTTTTTTATCTGTAAATAGGTGAGCCTGGTACAATGTGTTTCGAAGAAAGGAGGCATCACAGTGGTGCCTAATGCTAAGAATGAGTTGATTCCAACTAGAATTGTTACAGGTGGCGTGTCTGTATGGATTATCGGAAGCTGAATTCTGCAACTTGCAAGGACCATTTCCCCATGCCATTTATTGATCAGATGCTTAATCGGCTGGTAGGAAGGTCCTACTATTTCTTCTTAGATGTGTATTCCGGCTATAACCAAATAAACACTGCTCTAGAAGACTAGGAGAAGACTACTTTCACATGTCCTTATGGGCCTTTTGCTTTCAGCATGATATCATTTGGCCTTTGTAATGCACCGGCTACGTTTCAGCGGTATATGATATCTATTTTCTCGGATATAGTTGAGGACTTCTTGGAGTCTTCATGGATGATTTTTCTGCTGTGGGTGATTCGTCCGATGAATGTCTTGACCACTTGGGTCGAGTGCTGAAGAGATGTGAAGATATTAATCTTGTTCTTAACTGGGAGAAGTGTCGTTTTATGGTGAAGGAAGGGATCGTCCTCGGCCACAAAATCTCTAAAAAGGGATTGAGGTTGATCAAGCCAAAATAGATGTCATTGTGTAACGACCCGTTTGGTCGTTATAGTGTTTTGACCCATTTAACCTTGTTCACCCTTCCCCCGAGTCCCGTTAGTACGATCTATGACTTAGTGAAGTCATTGGTTTAGGTCCCAAGGCATTCGGGGAAGTTTTGAGTCTCGAGTGAAGTCTTACTTTCATCGTGTTGGGGTTGACTTGGTCAACACCAGGTTAAAATGATCTCTTTTGGGAATTCCAAGGTCACGGGTGAGTCCGTAACGTGATTTACAATCAAAACGCATATATGGTTTGTGTTCGGGAGGTTCCGAATGAGTTTTGGGGGCTAAAATGAAGTTTTGAACATTTCAAAAATTTTGCACCCGCTGTAGCGAAAGTTGTACCCGCAACAGCCAAAATCAGGGGCAGAATGTCCGTTTTTAAGTGTAATTTTCAATTATTTCCCCTTATAAACCCAAAAACACTTTCCTAGAAAGTGAGAGGCTATTTTCCTAGGGCTAGAGTGGAGTTCCTCCTTAAAGGAAAGTGCAAACCCTTACGTGATTTATTATCTTCCCTTCTCCAAATCCCATGACAAGCTTAAACTCCATTTATGGTGGGAGAAAGATTAGCACCCAAGAATTGATGAAACCTTCAATAGTTGAAGGGTTGGGGAGATAGCAATGGAAAAGCATTCACAAGCACCTTGGGGTAAGATTCTAACCTAGTATTCATTATTTATTGTCGATTATCATCATCTCATAGTCATGCTACACACTAATTGTGAAGAACTAATGGGTTAAGAATCCTAGGGTTAAAAATAGAAAAGATGAATTTGGATATCTTGTCATGAATAGAATTCCATGAAATTAAGATTAAAGGTTAACAAGATGATGGGTAACATAATTGTGCACTAAGTTTCCCGATTTACCCTTATGAACCCGGAGTCACATTGTAGGGGTATTTTGGGTATTTTTCTAAAAGTATAGCAATATGGGTATTGTTGAACTCGTTTAGAATCGTAGAGTACTATTTTGACTATATTGTATCTAATTGTTAATAAAATTATAGTTTTGCCCTCGTGGCTCGGGTTTAGCTATTTTGGATCCATTTTTGGGTTTTGGGTAAAACTATGGCAATATGGGTATCCTTCGATTTGTATTCTGACGTAGAATTCATATTTGATAGATGTTAATCATTTCAAGGTTCTCCAAAGAGCAAGGCAAGGCTAAGGTTTGGCGATTCGAGACTGTTGCTCGGCATTCAAGGTAGGTTACAGCTTACTTTAGTTAGACTTTGATTAGCAAAATGTATGTATTGTGTTGACGGAAGAAAGCATGATTAGGTCTTCGAACATGGTGTTTTGGTTGGATGTTAGCTAGGTTGATATGACTTCTGATTTTATGTGCTCGTCATCATTACGTTATGTAGTGAAATATGAGATGTAGTTGTGTTCATACTGTGGTGATTTGAAATGGATTTCTATTAGGTTAATTGTTGTTGATGGTGGTTTGTTTCCCTGTTATTGTGATTAGACTTGTTACCTGAATTGTTGTGTTGTATCTAATTCTCTCTTATTGTGACACATATCATCGGAGAAAGGAAGGATAATGAGTTTAGACTTGAATTGTGATATAAACTTATGAGATTACGTAGATGAAAACTTGATGTATGATTTTACTATTGATGATGATATATAATAAGATGGAGCACTTTGGTAATACAAGACTTCGTTGTGAGGTGTACTTGTCTTATTGGGAAGTAAAGAGGGACATAGACCCTTATGTTGGCCGAGAGATGGTTTGCATATTTCATTTCATGGTTGAGCTGATTTATCTAAGTCTTGATATGACTTGTGGCTTATGACTTGTACCTTCATTTTTAGTTTATTTGCATTGTTTTACCATGTTTGCACTCATTTATGCATTCATACATTCATACATGATGGAAAGTGATGCGGAATTAGTGAAGAAGTTAATATAATCTTCTTATTGAACTTGTGATACTATTTGATAAATTGTACTTGATAATCGATCAAGATACTATTTAAGGATGTGACCTAGATATGAAAAGGCACATTTGACAGGGGGTGAGGATGTGGCCTAGATTATAGGCTCGTGGTCCGAGGTTCGTTCCGGAACGAGTGGTACATGGACACCATGGGTCCCCTGCAGGTCATGACTATTGGGAAAAAACACCAAAGCATGTGTGTACACGAGTGATGAGTAACTGAGGAGTGAGGTATTTGGCTATTGCATTGCATTGCATTGCATTGCATTGGATGCACTTCATGGCTATTATGATATATGCTCGTTTAGTTTTGATTTTGGTATGGTTTGTTGAATGGCTATTATGATATAGATATGATCATTGGCTGAGTAAAATTGTGGGTTAGTGATTCTACCTAGGGTCGGAACTTAGACTTGTGATTATCAGGTGAGATTATTGAGACTTGACAGACTTGTGGTTTAGAAGCTTCATCTTAGGCTGAGACTCAGTTATGGGATGTTTTGTGACTTGGATTTGAGTATTAAGTGTCTATCCATTTATCTTGTTGATTTTATACTTATATGCGTGAACTAATCTTAGTCGGCCTATAATGGTTACCGGTATATAGTGTTTGTACTGATACTACCTTGCTGCACCCTTTTTGAGTGCAGATTGTGTTCCAGAGATTTCATCCAAACTACATCTCTAGCTTGAAGCTAGTTTGCTCGATCAGATCCGAGGGTGAGCTTTTACCCATGCCATGCCAGCTGAGAATCTCTCTTTCCAGATGTCTACTTCATTCCAAACATTATTTGTTATTATATTTGAGATATACTTCATTCCAAACATTATTTGTTATTATATTTGAGATATACTTCATTCTATAGACGTTGTTGGTTAGAGTCCTTGTACGATGACTTTCAGATTTTGGGGGTGTAATAGGTAAGACTTCCGCACTTATATTATTTATTATTTTTGACTTGGTCAGACTATTTATTCATTCACGTATTTATTGATTTTTAGAGTATAAATGATTAAAGAAGTTGAAATTTGCTAGTGATTAATAGGTAAGGGTTCGCATACTGGTGATTATAAGGTAGGTGCCCGCACGATCGGTAATTTTGGTTGTGACAGTTGGTATTAGAGCCTAGGTTTGTGAATGTGATTGGACAAGAACGTGTCTAGTAGAGTCTTACCGATTGGTACGAAGAGCTCCGTACTTATCTACGAGAGGCTATGGGACATTTAGGAAACTTTCACTTCTTTCATTCTTTCGTGCTACATTATTCAAATTGGTATCTAGACGATTCCAATTGGTATCTGCACTTCCTTGTCTTATTCTTCCACGAATTGTGGAACCCCCTTTCCTAAAATCTTATGCAAGCAGTTTGTGTTATGGCATGGCTTGGTATGGTACTAGATGCGTCTTCCTGATTCAGACATATGATCCAAGTTCAGTTTCCAGTTGTGACTTGAAGTTTAGTTGTATGGGTTGTAATTTAGCCCCGGTTATTTTGTTTGCATAATCTTGTAAAGAAGAGAAACATTGGATAGATTAATCTCCACTATAGGAAGGGAATAATTGGTATCTGACTGTAACAACCCTCCCGGCCGTTGTTGACACCCAATTTTGCCCCTCCTTAATTCCAATTTATTTCCTTGGGTTTCTGAATTTATTAATAATCTAAATATTTTATTTTCACTACTATTTTTATTTTACTACTATTAATATCATTACTCTCATTTTCACTATTCTACTATCAACATTACTAGTATTACTTTACCACAAATTTTAAATGGTTCATCATCGTTTCATTTTAGGATTTGTACGCGTTAAATTAATTTTACTTTATACATACTAATTACTAGTTGCCTTCACATAATATATAGTGTACTAGTTATTAAGTTAAAAGCCCAAGAATAATTAAAATAAAGGAGGAAAGACCAAAGTTTTTCAGCCAAATTAATGGCCTAAAATACATTACCATTTTCTTACCCGTCCAGCCCATTATCTATTGAAACAAATCAGCCCACTATCTAATATTACCGATCAAGCCCCAAACATTGAGCCCAATTCATAACCCGGCCCACTTATCTATTTCATCATCTACAACCTAAATGAAAAAACAGCAGTAGCCGCGCCCCTTGTCATCTTCTTTCCCTCTCTCTCTCGTCTCTCCTCCCTCTCTCTCTCTCCCCTCCATTTTTAGCAGAACCTCATCCCCCCTTTCAACCATGGCAGATCCTTGCCACTCCATTTTAATGCAAACCTTTTCTTTAAACGTCTCGATTCTCAGAGAATCTCTTTTGGTGAAGGTAGACGTGTTACAACCCTCAAAGATCAGAGAAAATTTAGCCATTTGCGGTTAAAATCCGAATCAAAACACGTGAATAGCTTCCACGTTCGGATTAGCAGGTTTCTTCGACTCAATTTCGAATTTTAGATTTCAACATCCCGCCCAAATGAAACCCTAAAATCACACTACAAATACTCGTTTCATTATCCATTTGAGTGGTTCTTTTTTCAACTATCAAAACCCCTTTTGAAATATATACATTTTTTCGATCACTGTACCTCGGGTTTTTTTTTTGGGTCTTGAACATCTGGGGGGTTAACAAACCATAGCTTCACTATAAAAGCAATGAACAACGATAGTCTCACTCTATAAACGAAAAAGAACAGCCACATATTACTCTATTTTTACTTTTCAGTTTGAAACTTTAGTTACTTTAATTGGGTTCGGGTTCGTTCGAGTTCGAGCATAAATCCGAGACTCATACCCCTGTTCACTGCGCCCAGCAAAGGTAACTTTCCCTCATTTAGTTATTTTATTTGGTTTCTGTTTGGTTATGTTGCTGTTTTGTTTACATTTCAGTTAAGTTTGTAGTAGTAGGATGTTTTCCTGTTGCTACTATCAGTAGATTGGCACGTCTGTTTGCGATGTATTTATCGATTAGCTAAGTATGTAGTAAAATGCTAATTTATATGACGTGTTGGTCAAATGAGCATGTTTGGCTCGATTGCCATTTGTTCAAGTCAAATAGGATTGTTAGGGATCTATGTTCGATCTTTGTTTGTTCCTGTTTATGTTAGATGCACAACACTGTCATGATGCTGTAAACGTTTCATATAAGCTTAGGATATAACTGTGCAGTTCCTTGTTTACATTTGCCTTCTTTATCTCATTTCAGTCCATATGGGATTATATATGTTATGAGTGTAAGTTCATGTGTTTAACATCAAATTAGTCATTACAAGCATGATTTAAACCAAGTATTAGATAACTTGTTTGAGTTAGTTTTGTTTCAGTTGTTCTGCGTAGTAAAATATGTAGGATTATGAGTTAACTTTAACATGAAATGATGTGGTTGTGCTGTTAATATATGTTTGAGTGTTTCTTATTCATCTTGTGCTATTGAGCAACATACGAGGGACATGTTATTGGGACGACTGTTTATTAGTTAAAAAAAAAAACATGCTTGGGACTGTAGCCAACTAAGTAGACTTAAGAAATACAAATCATGTCTCAAATGACTACTTTTGATAATCTTGCATTATTGTATTGTTGCTCAGTGATTGTGATATCTAAATTGGTTTCAATATGCATACATAGACTACTTGTGCTAAGGAATCTTGCTAAAATGATTTGTGGTGGTGCTGTCCAGTTCTGGTTAAATCGAAATTGAAGTTTAGGACAGTTAGATAATTAAGAATTAAGGTGTTCTTGTTGACGTCGTCGGCATTTGAAGACGACCTTATGGGAAATTTGGGTATTTGTAAGGATCAGTGTTAAGTGTTAATTTGGCTTAGTTTTGCTCTGTACATTTACATTTAGTTGTAAGGTTGTTTGTGTTGTACGAGATCATGATCCCCAAACCTGGCAATTGCCTTTAGATTCAGTGTCTTTCATTTCAGGATAGCGAGCCATAAGAAAGCCTGTCTGTTTGGCATACTTGTGAAAGGATATTGGGGACAACCAATGATGAAAGTGTACTTCTGCATGCTTTCTTACTCTATTGTATGGTATTGTGGTCATATCTGGTGTATTGTCTACTTCCTGTTGAGTTGGTGTTCTTACTCTACTGCACTTTCTAGTTTGTTCCGTTTCATGAGACTACTGGGTCAAAGGTTGTAAATAAAAACGCATTTGATGCATATATCCTTCATTTTTTAGCATAAGTTCTTTAACTTTCCTCTTTATCCTCCATAATTGTTTTAATCGGGTTTTTCTTTCTAATCCTACTTTTCTTTTCTTTTCTCTGCATGAACACCGGAGCCGAAGAGTTTCACTTTAAGAATCCACGACACCGCTGCCACTCGGAGTCATACCTTACTTTCTTTCGGCCCCTCGGTTAAATAGCGACATTGGAAGGAATTCTTCCTTTCGCAGGAGTCGGATTCGAGTCGATTATTTTATCCCGTTCCCATCTTGTTTTTTATAAGACTTGTTGCTTGTTGTTTGACTAAATTATTATTGTCGTGACTTTAGCTGCATAAAGATAGAGACTTCTTAGTATTTTGAAACTTTTGTAGTAATAGTTTTAAAACTTATGAACGTCGCACGATAAAATTAATTTCTTAAGATCTCGGTAAATATAAGAGTTTAAGCTCTGAACTAGAATTTGAACTAAATGACATTGGTGCGTAACCTTTTTCCATTGGATAAAATGTTCTGCCCAAACTAAAGCCCCTTTTCTAAAAAACAAATATGTTTTCCTAAACATTACACTTGCCAATTTTATACTCTATATTATGTTTACACGCATATGTTCAGGTTATTATCATTCGTCGTGATTTATAAAACGTTATACATCCCGCACTTTTTTTTAAGTTTATTTATACCTAAACTTTTTTATGCCAATGATTATTTTCTACAAGTCCTATTTTAAATAGCATTTTTATATGTCTATCCATAACTTTAGCAATACTTACAAAGCTATTTTCTTTTCTATAATATTATATTTACACTTAGCCTAATTAATTTTAGTCCGGTCGGATTAACCATTATTAATGGAATTTAGAGGATGCCTAATACCTTCCCTCTAGGTTAGTTGAACCCGTACCTAGAATCTTTTTGGTTTCGTAGACTTTAAAATAAAATCAACTTTAGATAATTACTTTAATTAACCTTAGGTGCCCTAATTCACCGTAAATAATTAGGTGGCGACTCCTAACTTTAATTAACCCCGGAATTATCCGGATGTTGTAAACTGTTTTGACTTCGGTTAAAATAGGGTATAACAGCTGTTATAGAAATCTTGACTACCTTAGCCGGTAACACCTCTCCGAGAGTAGAATGAGCTAATAGAAACTCAAATGTAGAAGTCTAAAAACTAAGATTTGGCTTGTTGTGTTGTGTGTTGTGTGGTGTATAAGTGAATGTGTGTTTTGTTTGTTTTATTAGTGTAATTTTGAGTTGTATTCTTCATTCTTTAGACATTGTTAGTTATTTGTTATTATATTACATTTTATTCTGCATTAGTATATGCTCGTTCAGTTCTGATTTTGATATGGTTTGTTGAATGGCTATTATGATCAAGATATGATCATTGGCTGAGTAAAATTGTGGGTTGGTGATTCTACCTAGGGTCGGAACTTGGACTTGTGATTATCAGGTGAGATTAGTGAGACTTGACAGACTTATGGTTTAGAAGCTTAATCTTAGGCTGAGACTCAGTTATGGGATGTTCTGTGACTTAGATTTGACTATTAAGTGCCTATCTATTTATCTTGTTGATTTATACTTATATGCGTGAACTAATCTTAGTCGGGCTATGATGCTTACTGGTACGTAGTGTTTGTACTGATACTACCATGCTGCACTCTTTTTGAGTGCAGATTTTGTTCTAGATATTTCATCCAGACACATCTCTAGCTTGAAGCTAACTTGCTCGATCAGATCCGAAGGTGAGCTTCTACCCATGCCATGCCACCTGAGGATCTCTCTTTCCAGACGTCTACCTCATTCCAGACATTATTTTTTATTATATTTGAGATATACTTCATTCTTTAGACATTGTTAGTTAAAGTCCCGTTAGTACGATCTATGACTTAGTGAAGTCATTGGTTTGGGTCCCAAGGCGTTCGGGGAAGTTTCGAGTATCGAGTAAAGGCTTAGTTTCATAGTGTTGGGGTTGACTTGGTCAACACCACGATAAAATGATCTCTTTTGGGAATTCTGAGGTCACGGGTGAGTTCGTAACATGGTTTACAATCAAAACGCATATATAGTTTGTGTTCGGGAGGTTTTGGATGAGTTTCAGGGGCTAAAATGAAGTTTCGAACATTTCAGAAATTTGGGCACCCGCTGCAGCAAAAATTTGGGGCAAAATGCCCGTTTTTAAGTGTAATTTTCATGTCTTTCCCCTCATAAACCCAAAAACACTTCCCTAGAAAGTGAGAGGATATTTTCCTAGGGCTAGGGTGGAGTTTCTCCTTAAAGGAAAGTGCAAACCCTTAGGTGATTCATTATCTTCCCTTCTTCAAATCCCATGACAATCTTAAGCTCCATTAACGGTGAGTGAAAGAGTAGAACCCAAGAATTGATGAAACTTTCAATAGTTGAAGGGTTGGGGAGATAGCAATAGAAAAGCATTCACAAGCACTTTGGGGTAAGATTCTAACCTAGTATTCATTATTTATTGTCGATTATCATCATCTCATAGTCATCCTACACACTAATTGTGAAGAACTAATGGGTTAAGAACCCTAGGGTTAAAAATAAAAAAGTTGAATTTGGATATCTTGTCATGAATAGAATTCCATGAAATTAAGGTTGAAGGTTAACAAGATGATGGGTAACATAATTGTGCACTAAGTTTCCCTCATGAACCTGGAGTCACATTGTAGGGGTATTTTGGGTATTTTTCTAAAAGTATAGCAATATGGGTATTGTTGGACTCGTTTAGACTCGTTGAGTACTATTTGACTATATTGTATCTAATTTTTAATAAAATTATAGTTTTGCCCTCGTGGCTCGGGTTTGGCTATTTTGGATCCATTTTTGGGTTTTGGAAAAAACTATGGCAACATGGGTATCCTTAGAATTGTATTCTGACATCAAATTCATATTTGATAGATGTTAATCGTTTCGAGGTTCTCCAAAGAGGAAGGCAAGGCTATGGTTTGGCGATTCAAGACTATTGCTCGGCATTCCAGGTAGGGTACGCCTTACTTTAGTTAGACTTTAATTAGCGATACGTATGTATTGTGTAGAATGGGAGAAAGCATGATTAGTTCTTCGAACATGGTGTTTTGGTTTGATATTAGCTAGGTTGGTATGACTTCTGATTTTGTGGGCTCGTCGTCATTACGTTATGTACTGAAATATGAGGTGTAGTTTTGTTCATACTGTTTGATTCAGGATGGATTTCTATTAGATTGATTGTTGTTGATAGCGTCTTGTTTCCCTGTTATTGTGATTAGACTTGTTACTTGAATTGTTGTGTTGTAATACACGTTGTACCCAATTCTCTCTTATTGTGACATATATCATTGGAGAAAGGAAGGATAATGAGTTTAGACTTGAATTGTGATATAAATTTATGATAGTACGTAGATGAAAACTTGATGTATGATTTTATTGTTGATGATGATGTATAATAAAATGGAGCACCTTGGTAATACAAGACTTCGTTGTGAGGTGTACTCGTTTTGTTGGGAAGTAAAGAGGGACATATACCCTTATGTTGGCTGAGATGATTTGCACGATTCATTTCATGGTTGAACTGATTTATCTAAGTCTTGATATGACTTGTGGCTTGTGACTTGTACCTTCATTTTTTATTTATTTGCATTGTTTTACCATGTTTGCACTCATTTATGCATTCATACATTCATACATGATGGAAAGTGATGCAGAATTACTGAAGAAGTTAATATAATCTTCTTGTTGAACTTGTGATACTATTTGATACATGGTACTTGATAACCGATCATTGAAAGTGATATGACAATATAAATATATGTATACACACACACACACACACACACACACACACACACACACACACATATATACATATGAAAAGGCACATTTGACCGGGGGTGAGGATGTGACCTTGATATGAAAAGACACATTTGACCGGGGGTGAGGATGTGACCTAGATATGAAAAGGCACATTTTGACAGGGAGTAAGTATGTGGCCTAGATTATAGGCTCGTGGTCAGAGGTTCATTCTGGAACGAGAGGTACATGGACACCATGGGTCTTCTGCAGGTCATGACTATTGGGCAAAGACACCAAAGCATGTGTTTACACGAGTGGGTGAGTAACTGAGAAGTTAGGTATTTTTCCATTCCATTGCATGCACTTCATCATAATTTTCATTGCACATCATTTCATTTTATTCTGCATTAGTATATGCTCGTTCAGTTTTGATTTTGATATGGTTTGTTGAATGGCTATTATGATATAGATATGATCATTGGCTGAGTGAAATTGTGGGTTAGTGATTCTACCTAGGGTCGGAACTTGGACTTGTGATTATCAGGTGAGCTTATTGAGACTTGACAAACTTATGGTTTAGAAGCTTAATCTTAGGCTGAGACTCGGTTATGGGATGTTCTGTGACTTGAATTTGAGTATTAAGTGCCTATCTGTTTATCTTGTTGATTTTATACTTATATGCGTGAACTAATCTTAGCTGGCCTATGATGTTTACCGGTACATAGTGTTTGTGCTGATACTACCTTGCTGCACTATTTTTGAGTGCAGATTGTGTTCCAGAGATTTCATCCAGACTACATCTCTAGCTTGAAGCTAGTTTGCTCGATCAGATCCGAGGGTGAGCTTCTACCCATTCCATGCCAACTGAGGATCTCTTTTTCCAGACGTCTACTTCATTCCAAACATTATTTGTTATTATATTTGAGATATACTTCATTCTTTAGACATTATTTGTTATTATATTTGAGATATACTTCATTCTTTCCAGACGTCTACTTCATTCTTCATTCTTTATACGTCATTCCACCTGAGGATCTCTCTTCCCAAATATCTATTCTACCAGTCCCTAAGCCTACATTACAAGCCGAGAAAACGTCCTAGTGTGATCACAATCGGACCGTCTGAAGTTGAAAGCATCGAAAATAAGAGCAAGCATATGACATTTGCAATTGTAGTGCATGAACATCTTTGTGAGTGTGAGTATTTCTCTTCTTCTTTGTCTTTATTCTATTTATTGGTGTACATATGTGACTAGGGCATTCTTTGGTCTGTGAAGGCATAAGGGTTGACAATGTGAAATGTGGAACGACCATCCAAGGAGGCGTTTGTGTGTCCATTGATATTTGTGATAATGTGATGTCATAGATTGACGCGTCACTGTGAGTCATAGTAGTCTTGAGTCATGTATCATATCGTTGATCCTAAAATGAGATGGTTAGCAGTGAGAAACTTGCATGCTTGTTGTTCGGAGTCAAAACCATTATAGACATCGTTAGTTTGTTGTATCTAAGCTTAGTTGAGTCGTTTGTGTTGTGTTACTTGCTTAAGGACAAGCAAAGACTTTAAGTTAGGGTGTTGATGTGCCATGAAATTACGGTACAATTGATGCAGTTTGCCAAGAAGTTTTACTTGTTTTTAAGAAAGTGTCGTTTTGATGTGTTTTTGTGCATTTCAGGTAATTCGAGGTTGGAAGGACCAAAACAATGAAATTGCACAAGCTGGCACAAAGAGGTGGAGAAGTACGGGCTGTACTCTTGGGCGTAATTGGCATGGCAAGAAACGGAAGCCCAACTTTTGGATGTTGATGATTACGGACGAGTGTTACGGTCCGTAACTTTTTATATGGACTGTATCTTGGTTCGTAATTTGAAGTGAAGAAGAACTGAAGGAAGGAAGATATGGACCGTACTTCTAAATACGGCCCGTATAAGTGTCCCGTAAAATCTTGACCTAGACAAGGTGTCAGTGACAGTAATGTTGATATACGATCCATACTTAATTGTACGGACCGTATCTTATGCCGTTGGGGGCAATTTTGTCACTTGTAATTTCGTGTTTTTGAGACCTTATAAATAGTTTCTAGTAGGGTTTTATTTATTATTCTTTGTCAGACTTTGTCTTTTGACCGGAGAGCATTGAATACTTTATTATTTTGAATCCTTTGAGACAAAATACAATTTACACCATCTTCTTTATTCAATACATAGGCTTTGTGAATTCTTTCATATTTTGTTGTTCGTTCTTCAATATGAGTCGGTGAATTTCATACTAAGGTTGTGAACCAATTATGGGTGTTATGTGATTGAGAATTGGGATCGATATATGCATAATGAGTTGTTATGTTTTACTTATTCTTTATTCTTCTTTGGTAGTTGATGCTTGCAAACATTAACTTAAGCCATAAACCTTGCTTTATTTGGGCAAATAAGTTAGGGTTTGGTAAGAACAAGTAATAAGAACTCGGGGCGTTAACCCTTGTTTAATAAATTTATTTAGGGATAAGAGGAATTTACTTGGCACAATATTAATCGTTCTTCATTTTATATTTGTAACATCCCATAAACCGAGTTAGTTGTGAATGTGAAATCATTGGGGTTTAGATGTCGTCTTAGCAAATATGGATCCCTTCAGGGATGGGTGCAGGTGTTAAATGAAATTTTCGGGGTCAAAAGAGGTAAGGAAGTTCGTTAGTAATCCTGAAATTCATCTAAGTCTGAGACAGTTTTCACCTATGTCCAATTTTCGGGTATTTGCATTGAGAATTTGGGAAAACTCAAAACATGAAAGTTAAAGGTCTCTGAATTACCTTTCTAACCATGTAAAGGAGGGCTCAAACTAAGCCTCATACAGGGATTTATGATTTCTTTATTGAGCAAATATAGATTATCGGAATCGCGTGTTGAGCGTCCATCACGCAAAATACAGTTGCAGACAAAATTATGTTTAGGTGTTGGAGCCATTTCGTGCCCAACGTGGATCCCATGATCAGGCATTGCACCCGTGACACAGGCTCAACACGGAGATGGTTATTTTTCTAGTTCCGAATTGTTTTTAAGTTCGTCCTCATTGTGTTATTTCCCACTTCATTCCTAATCAATATTTCTAAGAAAACGAACCCTATAAAAGTTTCTCTAACCCTAAGTTGAGTTCCCACTCAATCTTGATCATTCCAACACCAGATTCATCCCCTCTTGATAGTAAACAATCTCTCTAAACCTGAAGTTCTTGAAATCTCACGAAGAAGAAGATAATGGCGTGTGGATTTCATCTAAGAGGTACAATTTTCAAATTTTCCTAGTATTGATAAATTTTGGGTTAGAGTAGAAAGTTCTACAAGGTTGGAATCTATTAGTGATTCATGAAAGGGTTCAAGAACCCGGTTTTAAGGCTAGAAAAGCCATATTTTTTAGAATAGGGTAGAAATCCCTAGAATTGGTTGAAGTTCTAATCTTTCTCATCTAAAATCATTGTAGTGTGATTGTTGAACCTTGGGAATTCCGTTTGGTAGCATTTTAGCGGGATTTGAGGTATGTCTCTTTTTGAACATACTCTTTCGAACGGTTTTTATGAACTTTTTGGTTGTGGTTTGTGTGCGTGAGGGACGAGCCCAAATTAAACCTTGTTTGTACTATATTATATATACGTATCCATGATTGTTTTCCTCTATAAAGGGCGATTGAAAATTTGAGATATAAAGTTGTGGCATTCGAACTTGAATCACCCCATATGGGATGTTTAACCTTGATAATTTAAAAGCTTGAATATCTCATGTGAATGCTCTATAATGGGTTGTGTTACAATTTAAACTTGTTTAAAGAAGTGAACCCTTTTTTCTAAACTGAAATGATTCGATGTACCCCTATAATGGGATGATGAGCATAATCCATAATGAGTAATTTGACTATCATGATATGACTTGTTATTCAGCTTCCATGCCATGATTTGGGATTCGGCTTTTATACCATGATTGATGATTAGGATAATATGTTATGATTGGTAGTGTTTGGGCCTGTATAGGTAAGTTGTGCTAGTCCAAAGGACGATTGGCCATTATGGATCCTAACGTATCGATACGAATATTGTTGTGTCAGTCCAGAGGAGGATTGAACTCTGAGGCATATTTCCCGGTGCATCTAATGCTGTGTCAGTCCACAGGACGATTGTCCTCCGAGGCGTATAGCCCGGTGTATCTATTGATGTACTAGTCCAGAGGACGATTGGCCTCCGTGGTTTCCTAGCCCGGAGTATTGACTGATTGGTTCGCCTGTGAGTGGCTTGTTGATGATATTGGTCTCGAATTGAAAGGACTCAAATGATAATAAATGGTATACTGAATTAGAACAGATATGCACTTATCTTGATAGTTTTACATTGATGATTTTGAGTTGTACAATTGCTCTTGTCTTTGATTTCAGATTATTCTATTGGAATTGTTTTCACTAATAATTTTTTTATATTACTTATTGTTCCCGAGACACCACTGAGTACCCAGTACGCAGGAATACTATTATTATTTTTTATGGTGTGTTAGGTAACGAACAAGAGCAAGTACAGACAAATCCCGCGAATTAGGAGTAATTGCTGCTTTCCAGACTTTTGGTGAGCCCACACCTTCATTAGTGGGACGCCCTACATTTTATTTACTGCTTTTCGTTTTCGGGCTGCATCCCTATGCGTTAGGCATTTATACATTATCTTAGAGACTCCATAGATAGATGTTGTTTTGTGGGTATTGATTGAGTCATTTTTTGACTCTCATGGGTATTTCTGCGCTTTGACAATCTATTTATCACATACTTCTGCTAATTTTATATTATGGGCATGAGTTCATCTAGTTATTTTATAACGTATTTTAATTAGTTAATGAAGGATTAGAAAGAAAAGGGACTTGATGGTTATTGATTCATAAGGTGCTTCCGGTGTTGTTCATAGCATCGGATGCCTATTACATCCAGTTCGGGTTTGGGGCGTGACAAACTTGGTATCAGAGCCTAGGTTTTGTCTGTCTGTGGAGTTATATGTGGTAGAGTCTTCCTTGTGCAGCCTGATCACCTGCATAATTGAAAGACTACCACGACATTTCTAAGTGTTTCTCATTCTTCTTTATTCTAGATTGTGATCTAGAGCTTAAACTCCTTTAAGATCATCTTGACGTGCTCACTGATTCGTGCTTTGCAGAAATGGCTTTAACTCGTGCGGGAGCTGCTAACGAAGAAAGTAATAGTGCTTGTGATTCATCGTCTGGCAGATGAGCTACTAGGATGACTAATCGACCACTGCTGAGACTGATGCTGGGGTCGAGAACGGTAATGGAGACCAAGCACCACTTGCTCCACCTGCTCCTGCTGCGGGTATGGCTGATATTAGATTGATGCAGAATGCGATCTAGATGATTAACACCCTTGTTGTAGCCCGACAACACCATGGAGGTGTGGATCCAGCACTGGTGGGGGAAGAGTTAAGCACTTTTTAGGGCTGAATTGCCCAAGTTCTTTGGTTCGTGAGTGGAGGATGATCCCCAGTACTTTATGGATGATACTTTCAAAGCTCTAGGGCCATGGGTGTGCATAGTTTAGAACCTGGGGAATTCGTATCATATCAATTGAAAGATGGTGCTCATGCTTGGTTCGAATTGTGGGAGACTGAGCAGGGTAATAATGCTCCAGCTTTTACTTGGGCTGAATTTGAAAGGGAATTCATGGAGAGATTTCTATCTGATGAGGAGCGATTTTCTATGGCTACTATGTTTGAGAAGATTGAGCAGGGCACTATGTCTATTCGCGAGTATAGCTTGAAGTTCACTCGTCTGGAAAGGTATGCGCCGTATATGATTCCGACTGAAAAGCACAAGTTGACCCGATTTGTACGTGGTTTTGTGCCACGTATCAAGGCTATGTGTGTTGTTGCTGCTACGTCTCCTACTTGTACATTTTCATCCTTGGTTGTGTTTGCTGAGCAATAAGAGAATTGGAAGGGTAAAGAGAGGCTAGAAAGGGAACAAAGTAAGAAGTCCCGATCTACGGGTGGTTTCATTGGTTCACAAAATAGAGGGCAAAGGAAAGGGTATTCTGCACCTACTCAGTCTGGCGCTTATTCTAGTACTAGTGTTCCATCTGGCAGGCAGGGTCAAAACAGGTATTCGCAAGGTGGTAATAGACATTCGTCTGGATGAGAGGATTTTATTTTTCATCATTGTGGTATTCGGGGACATATCAACAGAGATTGTAGGAAGTGGCTGCGTGAAATGGCTAATTCTACTGGCCAGAGAAATGATTTGTCTATACCTGTTGCTGCTAGGAATCCGCCTGCTGGTAATACTAATAATGCTCCTAATGCTCGTGGTAATGTGACTGGTAAAACGGTTGCTAACACCGCTAATGGGGGTCAAGCCTGAATAATTGTGTGAACCCTTTTCTGTGGATACTCCTGCTGGTGTTCCTGTTATTGCCTCTAGAGTTTATACAAATTGTGCAGTTGTATTTAAGGGTCGTGAAAATACAGCTGAATTATTTTAGCTAGAGATGATAGATTTTGATTTAACTATGGGGATGAATTGGTTACTGCTTGTTATGCTAATGTAGACTATCATTATAAGTTAGTTCGATTTGTTTTCCTTTATGAACTGGTTATTATGTGGAAGGGAGAAATTACTAAGCCTAGGGGTAGGTTTATCTCGTATCTTAAGGCTAGTAAAATGATTTCGAAGGGATGTATTTACCATCTAGTTGTTGTCAATGATACTCAAGTTATAGTGCCAGAGTTTAAGCCTGTCCCTATAGTTAATGAGTTTCCCGAAGTGTTTCCTAAAGATCTTCCGAGTATCCCTCCTGATAGAGTTATCAATTTTGGGATAGATGTTCTTTCCGAAACTCAACCAATCTCCATCCCACCTTATCGTATGGCTCCGGTAGAGCTAACAGAATTGAAAGATCATTTGAAAGACTTGTTGGATAAGGGGTTTATTCGACCAAGTACCTCACCGTGGGGTGCTCCGGTCTTGTTTGTTAGAAAGAAGGATGGTTCGCTTAGAATGTTTGTTGATTACTGTTAGCTAAATAAGGTAACTATCAAGAATAAATATCCTTTTCCTAGGATAGATGACTTGTTCGACCAACTTCAGGGTGTTAAGTTCTTTTCTAAGATCGACTTACGGTCTGGGTACCATCAGCTAAAAATAAAAGAGGACGATATTCCGAAAACAGCATTCCGTACTCGGTATGGACATTTTGAATTTTTAGTGATGTCCTTCAGTTTAACTAATGCCCCTGCTGCATTTATGGACCTGATGAACCATGCGTTTAAGCCTTTTCTCGATCGTTTCATAATTGTGTTTATTGATGATATCCTGGTTTATTCGAAGAGTCGTGAGGAGGATGCGGGACACTTCAGAATAACCTTGAAAACATTCCAGGAGAATAAGCTCTGTGCTAAATTTTCTAACTGTGAATTATGGCTTAACTTTGTGACGTTCTTGGGTCATATAGTGTTTAGTGATTGTATCAAGGTTGATCCTCATAAAATTTCGGCAGTTAAAGACTGGCCAAGACCCACGGGTGCGACAGACATCCATATTTTCTTGGGTTTAGCTGGTTATTATCGAAAGTTTGTGGATGGATTCTCATCTATAGTTGCACCTTTGACGAGGTTGACTTAGAAAACAGCTAAGTTTCAGTGGTCGGAAGCCAGTGCGGAGAGCTTTCAAGAGCTCAAGGCAATATTGACGTCAGGTCCTGTTTTAACTCTACCTTCGGGTTCCGGAGACTACATAGTTTATTGTGATGCTTCCTGAATTAGGTTGGGTTGTGTTTTGATGCAGAATAATAAGGTGATCGCTTATGCTTCCCGTTAGTTGAAGAAGCACGAAAAGAATTATCCAACTCATGACTTGGAATTGGCTGTTGTGGTGTTCGCATTAAAAATCTGGCGTCATTACTTGTATGGGGAACATTGTGATGTTTTCACCGATCACAAAAGCATGTAGTATATCTTCAGGCAGCGAAAATTGAATCTCAAACACAGAAGATGAATAGAGTTGTTGAAGGATTACAACTTAAACATCTTGTATCATCCTGGTAAGGCGAATGTTGTTGTTGATGCATTGAGTCAAAAATCTATGGATACGTTAGCGTATTTACACGCTCGGCATATGCCATTGGGAAAAGAAATCCAGAGACTCGCTAGCTTCAGAGTCCGACTTGATGAAACTGAAGATGGGGAGTTAGTGGGAATCACACCCGCGCGATCTAATATTGTGGAGAGAATCAAGTCCAAGAAATACGAAGATGGACTGTTGGTGAAACTGCGAGATGGAGTGGAAAGGGACGAGTACACTTCATTCATAGTTGGGGTCGATGACGATGTCCTAAGACTACAAGGACGTTTATGTGTTCCCGATGTTGATGGTCTGCTACAAGAATTGTTAGTGGAGGTGCATAGTTCTAAATACTCTGTGCATCTGGGATCCACCAAGATGTATAAAGATTTGAAGCAACACTATTGGTGGAAGAGCATGCAGGTTGACATTTCTAAATTCGTGGCTAAGTGCTTGAACTATCAACAGGTCAAGGCTGAATATTAAAGGTCTGGAGGCCTTGCTCAAAATATCAAAATTCCGCAATAGAAGTGGGAGCTGATCAATATGGGATTTTGTTGTGGGTTTACCCCGCACAAAGGCCAAGTTTGATTTGATTTGGGTAATCGTGGATAGAATCACAAAGTATTCCCATTTTCTTCCCCTGAAGATGACAGATACCACGGTGCAGTACGCTAAGCTCTATCTAAAGGAGATAGTTAGATAACATGGGATTCCGACATCCATCATGTCTAACAGAGGTACACGACTTACTGTCATTTCTGAAAATCGTTCCAAGGGGGTTTGGGAACTCGTGTGAACTTGAGTACTGCCTTTCATCCTCAGACGAACGGGAAGGCAGAGAGAACTATTTAGACTCTGGAAGACATGTTGAGGGCGTGCACCATTGACTTTGGGGGTATTTGGGATGAGCATCTATCTTTTGTCGAGTTTGCTTACAATAATAGTTATCAAACAAGTATTCAAATGGCTCCTTATGAAGCTCTTTATGAGAGTCGTTGCATATCGCCAATTGGATGGTTTGAACTGACTGAAGTAGAGCTACTGGGTCTTGACTCAGCTCATGAAGCAATCGAGAAGGTGAACCTTATTGTGCAACGACTCAAGACAGCTCAGAGTTGACAGAAGTCATATACGGAATATGACATCGCGAGCTAGAGTTTGAGGTAGGTGACCAGGTGTTTCTAAAGGTTTCACCAATGAAAGGAGTTATGCGGTTTGTTAGAAAGGATAAGCTTAGCCCTCGTTTTATTGGTCCATACGACATTCTGAGAAGAATTGGGAAAGTAGCTTATGAGTTGAAGTTACTATCTGAGATAGCTATGGTGCACCTTGTGTTTCACCTTTTAATGTTGAGGTTTTACAATCCTGACTCTTCTCATGTCTTGAATCATAACGAGATTGAAATCAATGAAGGGTTGTCTTATGAAGAGGAACTTGTGCAAATCTTGGATCGTTAAGTTAGGAGGTTAAGAACGAAAGATGTGGCTTCGGTTAAAGTCCTGTGGCGTAATCATAATACTGAAGAAGCTACTTGGGAAGCCAAGGAGGACATGAAGAGGAGATACCCATATTTGTTCCCTGCAACAGGTATGTGTTGAACCTTTCAGTTGTGTTTTCCCATGAAAGTTTAGAGTGGAGTGTGAATCTCATTATTGTTTTTAGGCTTGAATGATGCATTCATGATGTGGTTAATCATATGTTATCTCGGAGGATGTTTCACTTTACTAATGGAATTCTCGAAATTTCTGAAAAAAATTGAAGGTTTAATAAAGTATCTCAAGCCATGACTTTCATTCGGGGACGAATGATCCTAAAGGGAGGATAATGTAACATCCCGTAAATCCAAGTTAGGTGTGAATGTGAAATAATTGGGGTTTAGATATCGTCTTCGCTATATGGATCCCTTCAGGGATGGATGCAGGTGTTAAATGAACTTTTCGGGGTCAAACGAGGTAAGGAAGTTCGTTAGAAATCCTGAAATTCGTCCAAGTCTGAGACAGTTTTTTAGTTATGTACAGTTTTTGGGTATTTGTGCTGGGAATTCGGGAAAACTCCATATGAAAGTTGTAGTCTCTAAAATACCTTTCCAACCATATAAAGTGGGGCTCAAACCGAGCTATGTGCAGGGAGTTATGATTGTTTTACTGAGCGAATATCGATTATCAAAAACGGGTGTTGAATGTGTGTCGCGAGCCCATCGCATAATATACAGCTGCAGACAAAATTAGTTTAGGAGTTTGAGCTGCGTCGCGTGCCAACGCAGATCCCATGATTAGGCATTGCCGTTGAGCGGGTTATTTTTCTGGTTTCGAATTTTCTTTAAGTCCTACCTCATTGTGTTATTTCCCACTTTATTCCAAATCAATAAATCATAGGAAAAGAACCCTAGAAATGTCTCTCTGACCCTAAGGTGAGTTCCCACTCAATCTTGATCATTCCCATCCCATATTCATCCCCTCTTGATAGTAAACTATCTCTCTAAACCCTAAGTTCTTGAAATCTCACGAAGAAGAAGATAAGGGGGTGTGGATTTCGTCTAAGAGGTAAAGTTTCTGAATTTTCCTAGTATTAATAAAGTTTTGGTTAGAGTATAAAGTTCTACAAGGTTAGAATCCGTCAGTGATTCATGAAAGGGTTCAAGAACCCGTTTTTAAGGCTAGAAAAGCCCTAGTTTTTCGAATAAGGGTAGAAATCCCTAGAATTGGTTAAAGTTCTAATCTTTCTCATCTAAAATCATTGTAGTGTGATTGTTGAACCTTGGGAATTCCATTTGGTAGCATTTTAGTTGGATTTGAGGTATGTCTCTTTTTTAACATACTCTTTCGAATGATTTTTATGAACTCCTTGGTTTTGGTTTGTGTGTGTGAGGGACAAGCACACAATAATCTTATTTGTAATTTATTATATATATATATATGTATTCATTATTGTTTTCCTCTATAAAGGGTGATTGAAAATTTGAGATATAAAGCTGTGGCATTTGGACTTAAATTACCCCATAAGGGATGTTTAATCTTGATAATTTGAAAGTTTTAGTATCTCATGTGAATGCTCTATAATGGGTTGTGTTGCACTTGAAACTTGTTTAAAGAAGTGTGCCCAATTTTCTAAACTGAAATGATTCGATGTAATCCTATAATGGGATGATGAACATAATTCATAATGAGTAATTTGACTATCATGATATGACTTATGATTTGTCTTCCATGCCATGATTTGGAATTCGGCTTCTATACCATGATTGATGATTGGGCTAATATGTTATGATTCATATCTTGTTTGTGTTTGGGCCTATATGGGTAAGCTGTGCTAGTCCAGAGGACGATTAGTCGTTATGGATCTTAACGTATCGATACGAGTATTGTGTGTCAATCCAGAGGACGATTGACCTCCTAGGAGTATAGCCCAGTGCATCTAATGTTGTGTCAGTCCAGAGGACAATTGACCTCCGAGGCGTATAGCCCGGTGCATCTATTGCTGTGCTAGTCCAGAGAACGATTAGCCTCTGTGCTTTTCTTGCCCGGAGTATCCATTGATTGGTTCGCCTGTGAGTGGCTTATCGATGATATTGGTCTCGCATTGAAAGGACTCAAATGATAATAAATGGTATATTGAATCGGAACACTTGTCTTGATGGTTTTACATTGATGATTTTGAGTTGTACAATTGATCTTGTATTTGATTTCAGATTATTCTATTGGAACTGTTTTCACTAATCATTTTTTTGTAATACCTATTGTCCCCGAGACACTCACTGAGCACCCAGTACTCAGACATATTATTGTTCTTTTTTATGGTATGTTAGGTAACGAAGAAGAGCAAGTACAGACAGATCCCGCGGATTAGGAGTACTTGCTGCGTTCCAGACTTTCGGTGATCCCACACCTTCATTCATGGGACACCCTAGATTTTACTCACTGCTTTTAGTTTCCGGGATGTGTTCCGATGAGTTAGACATTTATTCATTATCTTAGACGCTCCATAGATAGATGTTGTTTTGTGGGTATTGATTGAGTCGTTGTTTGACTCTCATGGGTATTTCTACACTTTGACAATCTATTTACTACAGACTTCCGCTGATTTTATTTCTTAAATTATGGGCATGAGTTTTTCTAGTTATTTTATAACGTCTTTTAATTAGTTAATGAAGGATTATAAAAATAAAATAAAAGACTTGATGGTTATCGATTCCTAAGGCGCTTCCTGTGTTGTTCATAGCATCGGATACCTGTTACATTCAGGGTTGGGTTTGGGACGTGACAATATTTGGGAAAATCATAAACAGAAATAGTCCTTAACTATTGGGACATATTAGGGATTCAATTAGAGGTTAAGTGCATTCATACAACAATCCATTAGGAGTATATCAAGATCAATACCCATAGCATACACTTCACCTAAAGGGGGACACAACCTTGATTTCTTTAATCCATTTATTACAATCAAAAGCAATTTTGTTAGTAAACAAACAATCCTTTACAACCTAAACGGAATACAAAACTAGACCGCAAGAAAATACTCAACTAATTTAGTTACCTTTTCACACCCTATTCCCTGTGGAATTTGACCCCAACCTAGTTGGGTTACCATATTTGACATCGTCCGTTTTGCGCCATTTAATAGGTGTAATTTGAGCGTATCAAATTTTTTTTATTTGAATGTATTCGAGTCTTATAGCTCATATGTATTTTGCTTCTTGTCTTGTACCTGAATGTATTTGGCTTGCATGTGAGATACAATATGATTCAAATACATATGACGAAATACACTCAAATACAAGGAGAAGAAGCTAGGAAAAATATGTAAGAAAAATAATGTGGTTTGGTGGGTTCGAACCTGGGCGGGCAGGGGTAGAGGCCACACCCAATAACCACTCCAGCCACGGCCGCTTAATGTATTTTGGTATAACTATGAATGGTAATTTACAAAATCACTGTAGCTACTAAATATAAATAAATTAAAAGGTAGTTATTATCAATAATTGCCTCTTAGAGGTAGCTATGCCAAGTAATTATTCCTATATTAAATGTGATAGTTCAATATTCCCCCTACGGATATGTGGTAGTTCAAAATGGGCCATCTATTATACGTGGTGGTTTAAAATGATGAGGGGGGTGTGTGGGGGGGGGGGGGGGGGGGTGTTCAACTATTAACAGGTGAGCGGTTTTATTTTTTTTCAAATAAATTATAATTTTTAATAGGAAAAACGATATTTGTTAGCCAATAAACAGAAATTTGAGCCATTTGGCCAACTGCAAGGTTACAAATGAGATACTTTTCAAACGGAGGGTATAGTTACTTTATATCGACTTCATTAGGATGTATTGATCATTTCCCTATTACAAATTTAGGAAAAGAAAAAAGGCCCAAAAATACCCTATAACTATTCGAAATATGTTTGCTTTACCTTCACCCACCCATAAATTTTATGCAAAAATGTCCGTATGTTAGTTAACTAACTCAAAATACCCTCTAACTACTCAAATAGCTCAAAAATATCCTTCCTACTAATGCTTGCTCCAAAACAAGAAAAAAGGATCAATTTAGCCCTTGAACTATTCAACATGGAATAATTTTGCCATCCCTTCAAAATTCGGGACAAATGCTCTTGATTGTAAAGATTTAATCAAAAGCTTATATATTATGCGATTGATTACTTTGAATTTTCTAGATGATCGTTTCTATAGACTGCTAATTTTATGTAATACAAAACTTAATTACCAACATTAGTTTCTTCAATAAAGAATTTAAACTATTAATTTTTCAGAAATTATTACATCCTCGACTGAAACTTGGGATGAACTAAAGTTAGAATAAGCAATATAACATACCAAGGTATAATTGAATTTGATTTCTTTTATCATCTCATTCTTAGAATTAGTAAACTTAATCTATCATTATTAATGTAGAAAAATAAAATTAAAACAGTTATGTAAGCACATATATTCAGAAATAATAAGTCACATCTAATGAGTAAGTAAGGAACTAGAAGAAAAAAGAATTTTTTTTATTGTGTTTTATTTGTTTAAATAAAAATTCATTATACTACTTATTTTTTTATTGTTGTTATTATATTTTTCATATATTCAATCCCCTCCTCCACTTCCCAGAAAAAAAAAAAAGAACAAGGGTAAAACTGCCCCAATTCGAATAGTTAAAGGACAATCTAGTACACAAAACATCCCCTGTTAGTAGGATTCAGGGAAGGGCCATGCCAAAATGGTGACAACTAACCTAATGCAAGCATTGGCAACTGCTTCCATGGCTCGAACCCGATAAGTCACACGGAGAAAATTTGAATGTTGCTTCAAGGCTCCCCTTCAAGATAAATCAGTCATATTTTATTGTTGGGAAAATGACATAGGGTCACTACTTAATACTCTTTATCATAAAACATACAGGTAATTTTCCTTATTTACAAACCTTAAAGATTAATAACAAAACTTGACAAATTTGGGCTCACTGCGTTTTTAGGCCTCTATCTTCGCATATTGGGTTGGGCCTCTGTCTCCGCCAAAATTATTGCAGCCCGTTTCTTTGTCCCTTCTTTCTCATCTTCATTCATTCGATTTCCCCTTTCATGCGATTTTCACCATCTCCTCTTTTGCATTCGATTTTCACCATATCTAATTAGGGCTGTTTACGGTTTCGGTAAAAACCAAAATCAAACCGAATAAAAAAATTGACATTTGGTTTGGTTTGGTTTGATTTGGTTTCAAATTTTAAAAATCGATAATATTTGGTTTGGTTATGATTCTATTAAAAAATAATCGAATAAATAACCGAACCAAACCGATAAATTATATACATAAATTTTATAATTATTTATATGTATAATATTAGTTTTTCATAAATAATTATTAATATTTTATACCTTTTAATCATTAATTTAATTTTTGGTCTACTTATTTCACATGATTGTTTAAGGCCATGTTTTAAGAATATTTCCAAGCCCATGTTTTAAGTCTTTTAATTCTTTTAAGTGTTAAGTGTAAATCTACTAACAGAAGCTCATGTTAGAGTCTAATGTCTTTAACTTAAATTTTTAGCCTTTCATTGTCAGCCATTTAATTTTATGTTGTTTCTTCTTTTTTTCCGAATTTATACCTTTCTTTTTTCTTTTCTGAATGGGTCCTAAACTTATAATATTTTTCATATGAAAAGGACATAGGTTGTAGATTTGGATATTCCTATAGAAGATACTTCAGTAACATCAGCATTTGTTGCAACTCAAGCACATAGCAATGCCCTAATACTTCTTGCGTGGGTAATCCTCCTAAAAAGCAGAAAAGAACAACTCCTTGTAGTCGATACCATAGCCTTGGGGATAATGATAGAAAAACATCTGAAGTTTGGGATCATTACACAAAGTTCTTTTTTTTTTTTTTTAAAATAAAATGGGAGAATTGAGGGAAAAATGCAAGTACTGCCCCAAAGTTTGGGATCATTACACAGAGTTTTTTTATTTCATATATTTTCATTTTAATTTTAGGTAGGCTTTATGTTTAATTAATATGTATGTTTGTAACAACGACTAAAAGTTCCTATGCTATACTTTATTTCTAGGTATGTATATTAAGATGACAAAAATGGCGCAACCACTACTAAGTTAGTTTTTAGCTCTATATGTAATAGTTTAGTAATTTTGGGTAACTTGAGTACTACATTATCACTAATAGTGAAAATGTTTCTATGATGTATGTTCCACCTTAAACTATGAATAAAGTTATCGTTTGAACCAAAAAAATATGTCTTTTTCAACTTTTTAATGTTTTACTGATAAGTCTCATGGCTGCTAGTTATAAATTGAAAAATCGAACCAAATCGAACCAAACCGACAATAACCAAACTGGTGGTTATTATTTTATTTGGTTTGGTTATGGTTTTAGACATTTAAAAACCGACTAAATTGGTTTGGTTATGGTTTTAATCAATAACCGAACCAAACCGAACCATGAACACCCCTATATCTAACGGTTCTCCATTTCATCTCCTCCTTTTTCATTCGATTTTCACCATATCTATCGTTCCAATGAGTACCCGTAGAAGCCCTAGATTTGCTGTATCAAGCCCAAAAGTAGGGTCGATTCCAAACTTTAATTTACTCACTCAAACCCCCCAGAGAAGAAAGGAAGAAACAATCCTTGTAATGTTAGTCCTATTGTAGTTGAAATCAAATCAACTCCTCGGAAAGATACCAAAAGGAAGGGGAAAGAGACGCCAACAAGTAAGTCTAAAAATGTCACTGGTGACTCTGATTTCGAAGAAGAAACTGAGCATCCTAAAGCAAAAAAACGTAAGGTTGCGATTGGTGAAACATCAAAGAAGAAGAAAGTCCAGCAAGCCCAAAGTTCAAAGAAGAAGAAGAAAAATAACTCAACAAAGAAGGTATAAAAATCAAATACTTTAGTCTTTGATTTTTTGGTTAATTTACATGTGTATGATTTTTTGTATGTAAAGGGGCGTGCTTGTATGATTTTCTAAAACATTTAGCATTTTTTGTGTGTATATAATATGCATGAAATGTGTATTGCTTGATTTATGAGTTGTTGGTGTATAGAAAATGTATGGAAAATGGTATTAGTTTATTTTTCACATGGGTCCTAGGCACTGCATTTGCACCAGCAACATATGAACCATAAACTGCTGTTACAGACCAAATTCAGCAACAAAAGTTACAAAACTTCCTTTAGTGATTTATTTTCACAGTGCAAATTCAGTGCCTAGGAACCATGTTGCAAATGGTTCCTAAATGGGTGACTGCACATAGTTTAAAACAAGGATTTGAAGGAACTGAATGAATAGTATTTTACTTGCTGCTTGTTCTTCTTAGATTAAATTGAATTTGACTACTTGTTCCTTTTTATTTATTATATTCAGAATACAAAGCAACAGACTCATTGGTGTTCTTACACCAACGTGAATGCCCCAGAAGAAATTAAGGTGCGCTTAAATGACACACAATTGAAGATGTTTAGGGATTCCCCTTTTGGGTTATTTCTAGATTTGCCAACCTTGAAGGTTCAGCCACAACTACTTCGAAGTCTGATGTATGCTGTCACGCCCCGAACCACGGCCTGGGCGTAACACGGCACTCGGGCCTTGCTTGCATGTGTCCGAGCGAACCTCATGGCTTGCTTGTCAACATGGGCATCAAAACAATATACTCTATATGATGCAATTTAAATGAATCATGAAAATGTAATTTGCGGAATAAAGTCTTGAAATTATCTCATAGCATGAAAAATCATGAAAACATAATAGTCTGCAAACATGAAAGCACAACTGACTCTGTGAACTAACATCTGTCTATGAAACCTCTAAAACATGTCTGAATACTAACTACCAGGACATGGCCCTGGACTACCAAGAACTGAATACTAATGCAGACTCTATGTTGAACCCCGAGAGGAGTGGGGCTCACCAATAAGCTGATAACTGAGGTGATCCTACTGCGCAGGTGTATGCTCCTGAAAACCGGTATCTACACCGTGAAGTGCAGGCCCCGGGCAAAAGGGACGTTAGTACGTGGTGAATAGTACTAGTATGTAAAACCTGCTGAAATGAAGAACATGGCACAACATAGGTATAGGACATGAACTGAAACTGAATGTAACTTGAACATTAGCATGAAACGTGAGTAAAGTATGAAAACAGTAAATCAATGGAAATAAAAGTATGTAAAACTGCTTGTAACGTGGGGAACGCTATAGTATAACCGACAACATGATTCTGGTACTTGCGTCCTACAAGCAGAACACTCACACCTTGCCAGGGGTATGAGATTTAAATGATAATAAGCATGTAAGGATCCAAACTGCATAATGAAAGTGTTGCCTCTTTGCTGACAACCCTTATCCTACGGTGGCTACGTAGTTTCAGGCTATCTAAGCCTTCTCGGTTAACTAAGCAATTCCCAAAACATGAACATAATATAGTTGGCTAAGAAGCCCATGATTTTCGTGAAATAACTTGTAATAATGATTTCACGAAATAACTTGTAACATGGTTTCATGAAATATCTTGTAATATGGTTTCATGATGTAACTTGTCATAGTCTTGCAAACATGTTCTTGATTCATGAGTAATAACAATAGTTCATAATTATATATATATATATATATATATATATATATATATATATATATATATATATATATATATATAATTGACTTGAAAACATGCTTGTAACTTGCTACATAAAATCATAAAGTTTCATATAAACATAATGAGAACACATGAGGAAGAATTCATGATTCATGGATTAAGCTAGGGTTCCTAATAACCGTAATGAAAGATTAGGAATACAATAACGAATATAGATACAAAATTCATGTACATAAATACGGGCTACCAATATGTTGGGTTTAATGCCCTAGGGTTTGAACTTCATGGATATCAAGAAACGGAGCATGGGGAAGAACGTAGAGATTCCCACATGTGGATGGAAGTTCTACATACCTTAATTGCTCCAAAACTTGAATTAGAGACTTGAGTTTTGAAGAAGATTTCCTAAATCTTGATTCTTGAATCTTGAGATGAGTTTTCTTGAAAATCCTATATTAGGAACAATAATTTCTTGCTTAGATTATTAGAATATATGTTAGAATTTAGTTGGAATAATTAGAGTGGGCTTACCTTGGTGTTTTTGATGACGGAGGAGGGTAGGAGGTCGTTACAGGGCTTGAAGGAATGAAAAATAATGATATGAACTGATACAAACGAATATATACTGTTCTGGAAAATTAAGTTTTTCGGCCCAGTTAAATACTGGCCGTATTTTGAAATACGGACTGCACTACGGCTCTTCAGTAAAATGACCATAACTCTTTGTACAGGTGTCTGTTTCACCCCCATAATATACCGTTGGAAAGGTATTTCAAAGATCTACAACCTTCATCAAGGAAGTTTTCCCAAATTCCAAATACGTTTTGAAATACGAGCCGTATTTTGAAATACGGTCCGTATTTAACCATGTGACATCCAAATGCCAAATTCCAGAATGCTCAGAAATCGTTGGTACCAGTTTACGACTTGAATTACGGGCCGTATACTGAAATACGGTCATTGTTTATGGGTGTAAACCACCATCTTACAACTGAAGAGGAAATTTTCAATTCCCACAGTCTTTATCTGGTTTTCTAAGTCTAGGATCATGGTCAAAGCTTAGGTTAAAGGTACGGGGTGGTACATATGCCGAGTCTGGTAACGTAGTGTTTGTCACCAAGTTACATTTTGACTTGGTTGAGCGTGGAGAGTACATGAATTATCCCTGGGGCAATGTTTTCTTCAAAAATCTATTGTCTTCGATTAGTCACAAGTTGGTGAACAAACCAACTTACTACAGGTTTGGGGGTTTTCCGCTAGCCATTCAAGTATGGTTTTATAAATGTTGTTCGAACGTAGACCCTACGGTTGCAAAGCGTATTGGAAACAGCATCCCACATATTTTTAATTGGCAAAAAACTTTGAATACAGTCTACTTTAACCATTTGAAGACGGGGATGTTCAAAACTTACAGCAATCCGGTAATACTACAAGCTAACTATTTTTCATACATTAATTATACACATTTCATACACTGTATTTATTATAATGCTAACTGGTCAGCTTCTACATGTATTTTTGTTGGTAGCTGGTTTTTTCCAACATTATCCCAACGGATGAGGAAAAGAGAACTATCAACTTTTCTGCGTTGCCACAAGAGACTGTGGTCGATGATGTTGCAGTAGAACAACAGGTTTCTACAGAGTCGGGTCCCTCTCCCTCTGTAGGTTTTCATGTCATAATTTC
Source organism: Lycium barbarum (assembly GCF_019175385.1). Taxonomy (NCBI): domain Eukaryota; kingdom Viridiplantae; phylum Streptophyta; class Magnoliopsida; order Solanales; family Solanaceae; genus Lycium; species Lycium barbarum. Next base: position 19,629,073 of record NC_083343.1, read on the forward strand.
GTTGTTTTTCCTAGGTTAGTGAACAGTTTAATGACATGAAGACCTACATGGACATGTCGATTATGAATTTACTTAAAGATATCAAATTCATGCTTGGCAAGCAAACTGAAACAGAGGAAGCTAAGGTTATTTTTATCATAATTTTGAGTTAATGTCTTTTGTATTATCCATTTTCTATCTAAGTGCGCTGATACATATCTTAATAAACAGCAGGGGCCCGGCAGTGTTAAGGATAATATGGAAGACCCAAAGACAAGCAACAAGGAGGTTGATTTTGATGAAAAAATAGGTGATTTTGCAGTTGGTGGGCAGGATGGAGGTGACCGAATATCCGGTCAAATAGGAGTAGATGCTGAAAAAATGAGTGATTTTGCAGTTGGTGGGTAGGATGGAGGTGACCGAATATCTGGTCCGGTTGACACATTTGAAACCCATCTTAATGTATGAAAAATGTATAAAAATAAGAAAACTTGCACTTTCTTATCGGAAACATGTAGTTGGTGACCAAGTTGTAGATGGTGAAGCATGCAATAAACAAAAAGTTGACGTAGAAGAATTGAAGAGGCATCCTGATGGTGCTCCTATTTAGGTAATTTAGGTAATTACTATTCTAGTGTGAAACCCATATTATTATTGTATGAAATTTTTTTAAAAACAATTTGAAAACTTACTTGCTTTATGTGAAAACATGAAGTTGGTGAGCAATTTGATGATGCAGATATTGAAGGTAATTACTATATGTAATAAATAAGTGTACATTTTTAGAGATATTGAGATTTTAATATGAATTTAAATGATCAAATTCAACAGAACTTCTTCTAGATGAGTTGGTTGCTGGCAATGATCTTTGGGGCATTTCTGCCAATAAGATCCCTACCCTGGATGACCTTGAATTGCCTCCATTGAACGAGTCTCAAATTATAGCGCTTGAAACCAAAACAAGTGTTCAACTGGACCATATGGATATTACACCTGAACTAGAAGCAAGAAACAGAAATCCTTGACCATATGGTAAATCACCATTCATTGGTTTTAGTTCAACTGGCAGCAGCACAAACATTGCGCCTACATACTTTAATATTAAACACCCATTCGCAAATTGCATTGGCTTTGCTATTGATATTGAACTGATCGCCAAATTTGAGGCAAGGGTGAAATAAAAAATGTTTAAAAGACGGGGGAAGAGGTCTGTACCCCATATGTTGTTTATTGAACAATTATTTGACATTCTTTGAATTTATTATTCTACAATTCTAACACATCTGTCTTTTTTTGCAGTTACGTTCTTTGTGAAGGCCAATAAAATATTGAATCCTTATTGTTGACACCCAATTTCGTCCCTCCTTTATTCCTATTTATTTCTTTGGGCTTCTAAATTTATTAACGAGCTAAATATTTTATTTTCGCTACTATTTTTATTTTTTACTACTATTAATATTGTTACTTTTATTTTCACCATTACTAGCAGTACGTTGTTTCGTCATCATTTCATTTTCGGATTTGGACTCGTTAAATTAAGTCTTTATTTTCTACATATTAATCACAAATAACATGATGCATATTACACAGGTTATATCACTTAGGAGCTAATTAATTACCACAATTTCAGCCAAATAAATGGCCCAAATAATCAGCCCACACGTTTAATTCGGCACCAGCCCACTACCCAGTATCCCTCACTCGACCAGCCCAACTGAAATTACCCGACCGACCCATACCCATTTCAACGACCCGGCCCAACCTTTGCTTCTAAACCTAAAGAATAGAACACGCCGCACTCTCTCCACTCTCATCTCTCTCCTTCTCCATTTCCTTGTCGTCTTCTCTTTCTCCGTCCCCATTTCCAGCAAAGAACCAAACCCTCTTTCAACCATGACAGATCCATGCCACCCCATTTTCGTGCAAGTTTCCCACACTTATCCCATGCGTATCAAAACCAGATGAAGCCAAAATAGAATAGACGCGAATTCAAACAAAATCTCACCATTTTGAGTATATATCTGACCAAATCACGTGGACGAGCTACAAGCTCATCCAAAACTCCTCGAACGTTTGAATTTTAAACAAGTTTGACTAGATTTCGAAACTTTTAAGTCTCATTATCCCGCCTAAACTCGGACCCGATCTTCTTCTATAAATACATCTTGAAATCTGAGGAGAGGGGGAGTTCTTTTCAGCCGCCTGAACCCCTCCCAAAATATTTACACTTTTTTCACTATACCTGGAATACCCAGTTGAAACATTAAGTCGTTGGTTCTTTCTGCTGATACTTTAAAAAATCGAGTGTAGATCGAGACTTAAAGCCCTGTTCACTGCACACGAGACAGGTCGGTGCAACCCTCTTCTTTTTCCATTTTAGTTTCGATTTAATTCTGATTTGTATATATGATTCTTTGTTTGCATGTGTGATTTTTCTGTGTTTAACTCAGTTCTCTAATGTATCTTATGTGTGTCGCATGCCTCTCTGTGTTTACATGTTTTGTTCAGTAGAGCTCGGTTCAATGTGCGGTAGTCTAAAATGGTATTTCTTGTTTGTTTAGATTTCTACCTAGACAAAGTGGAAATCCAGTGTTTTTTTTGCTAAAATATGATTAGGCTAAATGTTGATAGGGGAGACATTGATTAAAACATTTTTTAATTATGTGATCCAACAGTACCCTGTTTATAAGTATAAGTGGTGTTGGAACAGACTCATATCGTCAAACTGTTGAGGTAAAGAATATGTGTTATCACCAGTAATATGTGACTTCTGTGTTTAGGTAGTTTGGGTCCTGTCCCTTTATTCAAACACGAGTGATCATATGCCTAATTTGAAAATAGAGGACTGGTTTGATTCGATCTGTTTAGCGTACGTTTGATCGGAACTGTGAATGCCCATTAAATTGAACATGAATGTTGTTTTACTCTTTTAAGTTGAAGCCATAAGTTTGTGTTTGTTGAATGGGAATTTGTGTCAAAAATCTATTGTTCTGTTTATGCTGGAATAAATAAAGAAATGGCTTTAACCTATTGTGTCTTTCCTTGCTTTCATCATCTGTCTAAAAAATCTGGTTTCTCTGTGGTTAGTTGAGCCAAAATTTAGCCTGTGAAGATCCTGTACGATTTAAATATATGCCTATGATTGTCTAAGTGTGAATCATAAGTCTGCAGTGTCTGACCATGTTATTTAAGGTTTATGACAAGCTTGCTTGCAATATATACTTACTAGTATTATTTGTGTGTCGAATTTTTGAGGATTTGAACCTATCATTGCATATGATCTTTGTCTCATCTTCATCAGTGTTAAATATGCATACATCTTATTCCATTAAACCAGTTTCTTGGCTTCTAAACATATAAATGATCGTGTGGAAAATGCTATGCAAATATGCTACATGTGTCTTACCTAGAATGAAGTTAAGAATCCTAGTATGCCATGTTTAACCCCTTTCCTTTCCCCCGAACCTGTACATGTTTATTCTTTAGAAAATACTTGCATGTTGTCCTAAATGCACTGTATGAACTTGTAAAGGGACTGTTTCCCCTTAACTTATCAAGACCAAATCACTCAGCTTACATATCCATTTGCTAAGAGAACCTAAAAGATTGTCTCCTTTCTGTCTACACACATTCAGTGGACTACACCAAATGCTCATGACCTCATTATTAGACACTTGTTATAATGTTATTATTCATTCTAACCTGATTAGTGCACTACTGTTTGTTGCCCCCCCCCCCCCCCCCCTTTCTGTGCACATTTGATGTCCATGTTGACTAAGTATAAGTCCCTGTGTAGATAAATGTTTGGTTTGGTTGTTGAGATGCTAAGATAAAAATGGTGAGAGGTTATCATTTGGTTGTCTGCCACCATGTGTTCAATTGCCTTTGTCATATGTATTTGATTTGGATTTGAGGTGGCATCTTTAGCTTTGAGTCTTTCTTGTTTGTGTTGTGCTGATGGTTGAGTGAGTATGCATAATATTTTGGTAAATGTTTATGCAAATTTGGTTCGTCTTACACTTCATCTGCTGATTAGAAATTGACTGATTCGTTTCACATTTTTTTCTTTCTTTTCTTTCTAATGTACTCTGGAGCCTAAGAGTCTCATTTTTAAGACTCGACTACACCACCATTGAACGACAACCTAGCTACTACATTCATGAAATAATGTGGCTTGTTGCTGCTGTTTTCTCCGTGACGAATTGCTATATCTCTTTGGCAAACAGTTGACGCGTCTAAGGCTTAAGCCTATACAAATATTGCAGCTTTTCTCTGCTGAACGAACAGCTTGCCCTAGGCTGCTGTAACGCCTCTATTTTTCTTCCGTGCTCGGGCTGTACAAAAGGCCTTGGAACTTGGCTAAATGTTCAGTTAATTTGTTTCGTTGTGTTAGTTTATTTGCCTCTATTTGCTTGTGTGGTATTTGGTGAACAATGAGATTAACAATTGGTTTTATTTAGTCATGCTAAATTTCATCTATAACTAGTAATTAAGGGGTTAATTTTTATCACAGATGGTAGTATACGTCCCTCCAAGGGCAGTAGCTATAATATTTCTTTATCACATAGAATATGACTTAAGTTTAAAGACTAAAATTAATAACCCAATGTCTTTTTTCTCTTTTCAAGTTCAAATGGTCTTTCCTTTAAAAGAAGTAATTTTCAAAGGTGCTAAAATTTGAAAATAATGCATAAGCCAATACTCGCTTATCTTAATCAGATTTGCTTCTAACCTTTCCCCATAACGTGTTGAAAACAGTTTTGTCTACTTCGGTCATTTTTCTAACACAACTTTAGTCAATGCTTTACAATTCAAAATATCTAATTATAAGTTATTCTTTTACCGTAAGATTTCATACTTATACTTAACATTAGCCTTTTTAACTAATTTTCAGTCTGGTCGGTTAACCATTATTAATGGATCTTAGAGGATGCCTAATACAAGCTTCCAATGCTATACTGTAAAAATATAACATATTTGCTCTATTATTTGAAAGAATGAAAGTAGCAGGTGTGATACAACCGATTGAAGGGAAATTCCCGATCCTATTCCAAAATGGTTTGATGGTTCCAAGCGTTGTGCATACCATTCTGGAGTTGCTGGGCACGACACTGAGGATTGCTATGGTCTCAAAAACAAAATCGAAGCCTTGATTAAGGAGGGAGCGATCCAACTTACTTGAGCTCGGCCCAATGTGGACAACAACCCTTTACCTACTCACGAAAATGCTAACGTGAACATGATAACGGTTGAGGAAGATGGGGATTTGAAAGGAACCATTATGCTGATTGGAAAGGTGGAAAAGGGCGCGTCATCAACTTTTGTTGCTCCCGTGGGAATAGTCCAAAGACAAGCACCAATGAAGATTGCTGCTACAACTACTCACAACACCGAGACACCGACCATCTGGGGTGCTGAACCAGGAGAAACCTTGAAGAATTGAACTTGTACTCCGTCCCTAGTTCGCCAGGAGTCTTGGTAGATTGAACATGTAGTGAACTTTTGAGATAGCATGATTTTAAAATTGAGGCTTAAATTGTGCCCCAAAAATTTGTTGCTTTGCCTCATCTTTTGGAAGCTTAAACTGCAAAATCTATTAATGCATTTCTGATTTTCCTTAGTTGTCTATTTTTGTTATTTTCTATTTATCAAATCTGCCAATTTTATGATTGTGACATAAAATGAACGATTGAATAAACAACATCTCGAGAGAGTAACAAAGAAATTAGAGGACAAGACAAGATTCCACTTGGAAGAAATTGAAATAGCCGATAGACAATGACACAAGCATGAAGGCTATCAATCCAAGAAGAAATCAAATGACGACATTAGATTAGACAACCTAGTTTGCAACTTTTCCATTAATACACCATATGAACTACGCTGACCTGATTCCGGTGGTGGGATACGTAGGCAGCCCACATAGGGTTCGGTTGCATTATAACAGAAAATCCAAAAATCCTTAAGGAGAACTATACATGGCCTGATTCCCTCAGTGGGATTCATAGACTATCAACATACGGGCCAGTCATATTTAGGTAGAAATCCAACAAACCTTTTACCATTTACACAACAGAACTACGCTGACCTGATTCCCTTGGTGGGATACGTAGGCAATCCACATCGGGTTCGATCCCTTTATTAGAAAATTTCAAATCATTTCTATGTACCCTATGAACTACGTTCTGATCTGATTCCCTTGGCAGGATACGTAGGCAACCTATATAAAGTTCGATCACACCATAACATAAGTTTAGTATACTCTCACGAGGTCAAAACTGGGGCATATTTTGAAAGATTAGACAAGAGAAGAGTTGGGCATCGATAATATTAAGGCTATTAGACAGGAAGTATTATAGACAAATGATGTTTCAATTGTTTCAGAAGTGTCACAATCTGAAGTTGGCATAAATATTTTACAACTTACATACATATATTTACATAAATATATTTCCTTATATACATATACTTACGTATATATCTTTCCTTCTACATACACTTACATATATACCTTTCAAATGAAACACTTTCTTTCAATTGCTTCACTACTATTCATCTACCGAGGCTTGAACAGAGATCACAAGATCCAAACAAACAAGACGAACGGAGCGCCAACAACGTCAAGCTTCGAGTCAACACGAATCAACTTCCCCCTCCCAAACTAAGAATTTTTCTTTGAGTGCAGGAATTAAAAGGCCGCGAGACCAACAGTCAAGTCTATCAATCACGGCCGAAAAGCATCATTTGGCCCATTATGGCCTTTCCTTAAAAGCCAAACGGATTTATTTCCAACTTTATCTTTAATTTCATTTTTTATCACAATAACTTTATGACTTTATTAACAGATACACCTGTTTTGTAGGTTGTCGAGATCGAAGGCGAATTAAATCAGGATTACGTGTCATTAATTTGGCCTGTCGCGATATCATCAACGTTGTCAGCCAAAAGGCTACGCTATCACTTTACTCTATACTTTATCAATCACTTTATCATCTACTTTACCAACTTTAGCGACTTCATCCTGAACTTTACAGGAATTATCATTAAGTCTAAGAAGACAACCGGGGCATCATTTGGCTATACAGCCTTACGTGCATAAGCCAAATGGCTACATTCTTATCATTTACTTTACCAACTTTAACGACTTTACCCTGAACTTTACAGGAGTTATCATTAAGTCTCCGAAGACAACCGGAGACGTTATCCACTTTACTTACTTTAACGACTTTACCCTGCACTTTACAGGAATTATCATTAGGTCTCCGAAAACAACCAGAGACATCATCTACTTTAACGAATTTACCCCGGACTTTACGGGAATCTTCATCAAGTCTCCGAAGACAACCGGAGACATCATTCACTTTACCTACTTTAACGACTTTACCCCGGACTTTACGGGAATTTTCATCAAGTCTCCGAAGACAACCGGAGACATCATTCACTTTACCTACTTTAACGACTTTACCTCGTACTTTACGGAAATCTTCATCAAGTCTCCGAACACAAAACAGAGATATCATATGGCTATACAGCCTCATCTTCATAAGCCAAACGGCTGCACGCTTACTTTACTCTCTACTTTATCTATTACTTTATCATTCACTTTGCCTACTCTAATGAATTTACCTTAAATTCCACAGACATCGTTTGGCTGTACGGCCTCATCGGTATATCATCTACCATCAAGTCCCCGAAAACAACCGGAGACATTATTTTGCTATACGGCCTCATCTGCATAAAACATCACGCATTTATTCAAGTCCCTGAAGACAACCAGAGACAATATTTGGACACGCGACCTCATTATAAGCCACACGGCTTCAATCTCACACTCATATTTACTATCATTTTACACTCCATATAAGTTTTTACACTTTCAACTTTACCCCGGACTTTATTAATGATTCTGACATGAATTTTAGTTTTGACAGAAAGTACAATCTATATACAGAGACACAACGCAACGTGAAACTTTATCTTATGCAGTGAACTGGGGCAAATATACTGAAGAGGAATATCAAACTCACAAGAAAAGGTCACGGATCTACTCTCGAACTCAACTCCGCCTACATCCACAAAAATGTGATATGTAGGTTATCCAAATTTTTCTTTCATATCCACCACTAAAGCTCTACTCAATCAGCTCTTTTCACGATCTTGTATCCCTTTCTATATCCAGTCTTACCATAATTCAACACTGGGGCAAAAAGCGTAGTGTCAGTATCGACCCGCTTTTTTCAAACTACATACAGCACCCGAGATATATAGGCAGCTCGAAATGGGTTCGGCCATAATCCTTTCTACCCCCGTAATATTTTTCACCAATTCTCCTAACCCATATTTTCTCAAGTTCTTCCGAGTTCATATTTGTTGGTCGGAACAAAATTGGCTACTATGTCAACTTCTTCGCTCGAAAACTCTTGCATCGTCTCCGTCGAAGAGGGGCATCTGTTGGCACCCAATTTCGTCCTTCCTTTATTCCTATTTATTTCTTTGGGCTTCTAAATTTATTAACGAGCTAAATATTTTATTTTCGCTACTATTTTTATTTTTTACTACTATTAATATTATTACTTTTATTTTCACCATTACTAGCAGTACGTTGTTTCGTCATCATTTCATTTTCGGATTTAGACTCGTTAAATTAAGTCTTTATTTTCTACATATTAATCACTAATCACATGATGCATATTACACAATTTATATCACTTAGGAGCTAATTAATTACCACAATTTCAGCTAAATAAATGGCCCAAATAATCAGCCCACACGTTTAATTCAGCACCAGCCCATTACCCACTATCCCTCACCCGACCAGCCCAACTGAAATTACCCGACCGGCCCATACCCATTTCAACGACCCGACCCAACCTTTGCCTCTAAACCTAAAGAATAGAACACGCCGCACTCTCTCCACTCTCATCTCTCTCCTTCTCCATTTCCATGTCGTCTTCTCTTTCTCCGTCCCCATTTCCAGCAAAGAACCAAACCCTCTTTCAACCATGGCAGATCCTTGCCACCCCATTTTCGTGCAAGTTTCCCCACAATTATCCCATGCGTATCAAAACCAGATGAAGCCAAAACAGAACAGACCCGAATTCAAACCAAAGCTTACCATTTCGAATTTCAAACAAGTTTGACTAGATTTCGAAACTTTTAAGTCTCATTATCCCGCCTAAACTCGGACTCGATCTTCTTCTATAAATACATCTTGAAATCTGAGGAGAGGGGGAGTTCTTTTCAGCCGCCTGAACCCCTCCCAAAATATTTACACTTTTTTCACTATACCTGGAATACCCAGTTGAAACATTAAGTCGTTGATTCTTTCTGCTGTTATTTTAAAAATCGAGTGTAGATCGGGACTTAAAGCCCTGTTCACTGCACACGAGACAGGTCGGTGCAACCCTCCTCTTTTTCCATTTTAGTTTCGATTTAATTCTGATTTGTATTTATGATTCTTTGTTTGCATGTGTGATTTTTCTGTGTTTAACTCAGTTCTCTAATGTCCCTTATGTGTGTCGCGTGCCTCTCTGTGTTTACATGTTTTTTTCAGTAGAGCTCGGTTCAATGTGCGGTAGTCTAAAATGGTATTTCTTGTTTGTTTAGATTTCTACCTAGACAAAGTGGAAATCCAGTGTTTTTTTTGCTAAAATATGATTAGGCTAAATGTTGATAGGGGAGACATTGATTAAAACATTTTTTAATTATGTTATCCAACAGTACCCTGTTTATAAGTATAAGTGGTGTTGGAACAGACTCATATCGTCAAACTGTTGAGGTAAAGAATATGTGTTATCACCAGTAATATGTGACTTCTGTGTTTAGGTAGTTTGGGTCCTGTCCCTTTATTCAAACACGAGTGATCATATGCCTAATTTGAAAATAGAGGACTGGTTTGATTCGATCTGTTTAGCGTACGTTTGATCGGAACTGTGAATGCCCATTAAATTGAACATGAATGTTGTTTTACTCTTTTAAGTTGAAGCCATAAGTTTGTGTTTGTTGAATGGGAATTTGTGTCAAAAATCTATTGTTCTATTTATGCTGGAATAAATAAAGAAATGGCTTTAACCTATTGTGTCTTTCCTTGCTTTCATCATCTGTCTAAAAACTCTGGTTTCTCTGTGGTTAGTTGAGCCAAAATTTAGCCTGTGAAGATCCTGTACGATTTAAATATATGCCTATGATTGTCTAAGTGTGATTCATAAGTCTGCAGTGTCTGACCATGTTATTTAAGGTTTATGACAAGCTTGCTTGCAATATATACTTACTAGTATTATTTGTGTGTCGAATTTTTGAGGATTTGAACCTATCATTGCATATGATCTTTGTCTCATCTTCATCAGTGTTAAATATGCATACATCTTATTCCATTAAACCAGTTTCTTGGCTTCTAAACATATAAATGATCGTGTGGAAAATGCTATGCAAATATGCTACATGTGTCTTACCTAGAATGAAGTTAAGAATCCTAGTATGCCATGTTTAACCCCTTTCCTTTCCCCCGAACCTGTACATGTTGTCCTAAATGCACTGTATGAACTTGTAAAGGGACTGTTTCCCCTTAAGTTATCAAGACCAAATCACTCAGCTTACATATCCATTTGCTAAGAGAACCTAAAAGATTATCTCCTTTCTGTCTACACACATTCAGTGGACTACACCAAATGCTCATGACCTCATTATTAGACACTTGTTATAATGTTATTATTCATTCTAACCTGATTAGTGCACTACTGTTTGTTGCCCCCCCCCCCCCCCCCCTTTCTGTGCACATTTGATGTCCATCTTGACTAAGTATAAGTCCCTGTGTAGATAAATGTTTGGTTTGGTTATTGAGATGCTAAAATAACAATGGTGAGAGGTTATCATTTGGCTGTCTGCCACCATGTGTTCAATTTCCTTTGTCATATCTATTTGATTTGGATTTGAGGTTGCATCTTTAGCATTGACTCTTTCTTATTTGTGTTGTGCTGATGGTTGAGTGAGTATGCATAATATTTTGGTAAATGTTTATGCAAATTTGGTTCGTCTTACACTTCATCTGCTGATTAGAAATGGACTGATTCGTTTCACATTTTTTTCTTTCTTTTCTTTCGAATGTACTCTGGAGCCTAAGAGTCTCATTTTTAAGACTCGACTACACCACCATTGAACGACAACCTAGCTACTACATTCATGAAATAATGTGGCTTGTTGCTGCTGTTTTCTCCGTGACGAATTGCTATATCTCTTTGGCAAACAGTTGACGCGTCTAAGGCTTAAGCCTATACAAATATCGCTGCTTTTCTCTGCTGAACGAACAGCTTGCCCTAGGCTGCTGTAACGCCTCTATTTTTCTTCCGTGCTCGGGCTGTACAAAAGGCCTTGGAACTTGGCTAAATGTTCAGTTAATTTGTTTCGTTGTGTTAGTTTATTTGCCTCTATTTGCTTGTGTGGTATTTGGTGAACAATGAGATTAACAATTGGTTTTATTTAGTCATGCTAAATTTCATCTATAACTAGTAATTAAGGGGTTAATTTTTATCACAGATGGTAGTATACGTCCCTCCAAGGGCAGTAGCTATAATATTTCTTTATCACATAGAATATGACTTAAGTTTAAAGACTAAAATCAATAACCCAATGTCCTTTTTCTCTTTTCAAGTTCAAATGGTCTTTCCTTTAAAAGAAGTAATTTTCAAAGGTGCTAAAATTTGAAAATAATGCATAAGTCAATACTCGCTTATCTTAATCAGATTTGCTTCTAACCTTGCCCCATAACGTGTTAAAAATAGTTTTGTCTACTTCGGTCATTTTTCTAACACAACTTTAGTCAATGCTTTACAATTCAAAATATCTAATTATAAGTTATTCTTTTACCGTAAGATTTCATACTTATACTTAACATTAGCCTTTTTAACTAATTTTAAGTCCGGTCGGTTAACCATTATTAATGGATCTTAGAGGATGCCTAATACAAGCTTCCAATGCTATGCTGTAAAAATATAACATATATACACATATTATACATATGACAAGAAAAAGGAGGAGATAAGTCAACAGAAGGATAATCTTACAGTCATACGGTGTGCTAATACTCGATTATCCTTGATATGTTTTTGGTACTTTTCAGTAAGATCTGTGAATTTATTCTTTGCTTCCTCGCTGTGTTTCGCATTCCATATTTCAACCAATTGCCTCATGAAATTCAGTAATTTTTCCACTGGCAGTTCCCGAGCTCTCACAGTAGCATTGTTTATTGATTCAGCTATGTTCGGAGTCAGTGTCCATGTTCTTTTTACTGTTGCATGTATCCGAGACCATCTATGATAACCAGTTTCAAGCAAATATCTACTAAGCTTCTTATCTATTTTGGCTACCCTTACCATGTATTGCTTAAACTCTTGATGGTGTATGCTTTAGCCATTGCAAAGTATAATTTCCTTACCTGCTCTTCATTATTATGGCATTTCTTAAGTATGTTATTCCACAAATGCCAAATACATGCATAATGAGGCAGTCCGGGATACACTGCTGCACTCGTATTCCATATACTATCATGCCTATCCGATACAAACACATATTCTCCCTCTCACCATAAGCATACTTGAACCGCTCAAAGAACCATGTCCAAGATGAATCATTTTTAGAATCAACTATGGCATATGCAAGTGGCAGCATACTACCTGTTTCCCTACATAAAGTATTAGTAATTAACTTTTAACCCCCTGGATTCAATGTACTTAAATTCATACATTATTCATACACTAATCATATATTTTGCAAATAAAAAAATATAAAATTTTATTATAGCCAACAAAAACTAACCTCCTGGACTCAATATACTTGACTTCATAAAGTATTCATACACTAATACACTCAGTTTTTAGCTTTAAAAAAGACGAAGATTAAACACTAACCTCTTGGATCCTATGTACAGGCTAATAGCATAGTCCCTTTATAAGTTGATTTAAGATGGGTGCCATCAACAACCACTATAGACCTGCAATACTCCCATCCTCTAATACAAGCTTCCAATGCTACAAAGGTATACAAGAAACGGTCTTCCTCTATTTTCTTCAATCTTACAACCGATCCGGATATGTTTTCTCTAAAATGTATAAGTAGGCTGGAATTTTACTGTATGAGTCAGTCGGGTCGCCTCGCAACATGACCATTTCATTTTCCTTTGCTCTATAAGCTTGCATGTAGGTCATGGTTAAACCATGTTATTTCTTCATGTCCCTAGCTATATCTTTTGGTGTGTATATTGTTTTTGGATCTTCATACTTATCCATTATAATAGCGCCAACGACATTGGAAGTTGCTTGACGTTGTAAATAAATTCTATCCTTTAACAAGCATGTGTGGATATCACAAAAGTCTCTAATCTTGAAAAGCGCCGAATCATTTAGACTTGAGGACTTTAAAAACCATGAACAATTATCATCAGGGCAAACAAGATGATAACTATTGATGAACAATAAATACACATCACATCAGAAACATTGAACAATACAGTTTCATACACATATCATAAAATATTCATACACCCAGAAACAGTAATGTTTGTTCGTACCTTTGTGAACCAAACCGTTTCACCCGAAATTGAAAGTGCTTCATAAATGCATATTGCTTCATAACTTCAGAGGGTGTTTCTTTATCCTTGTAAACCTGTTGGTTCGCAACAAATTCATGTCGAGGGTCGCTTATTATTTCACTTGCAAAACTATCCAGTAACTCAACATCTCCACTGGAAGCCACATCAATCAGTTGAATCATATTCCCTATGTACGAATATTGAATATCCAAACCCCTTTTTATTGACCTGAAACTACTTTCGGCATTATTGAACTCGATATCCCAAACCCTTTTAAATGACCTGGAACTACTTTCAGCATGATGAAACTCGATTGTATCGATTTCTCTATCCTCCAATGTGATACATAAAGAAAACCTACTAAAGAAATCTTTATACTTTTTTTATCTAAATATACCCGGACGCCCATGTCATTGTGTGTGACCATTGATGGGCATTGATCACTAACAATGTATTTAATCATCATGGTTTGGAGTGTGGTATCTATCCCCAGTTGAGCAGCAATTACAGAAATCAATCCACTATAACTCGAATTTGAATTGTACAGGATTCCTTCAATTTTGAAATCCACATATCTACCTGTAATAGAATATTCATACATGCTTCAATAAACAAATTTGTCTAAATCAAATCACTTCCATTCTACAACTACTTTTGGATTTCCAGATTCTTACAACTATTCATACACGATTTTTTACAACTTTTATATACTATTCATACACGATTCACACCATTCTACAGAAAGTACATTTATAACACTATTCATACACGATTTACACTATCAAAATATATATTTGTACGTACATTCAAACAACTTTCATACACGATTTCAAACATAATGCATTTGGAGTTCAAGTATATTCACCTGATGTGTTCCATCTGCCACTGTGTTGTATCATTATTGAATGAATTGTGCTATCTGCCATTGTTAGTAGCATCCCAAACTACAGATTTACAGCGAAAATTTGTGTAATTCTACTGTGTATTTTGGTAATTTGTAAGTGTATCGATGTCGAATCATCCGTTTTTTCAATCACAATGATTCATTGAAAGAAAAAAAAACTACAGAAAATAGGTGCAAACTTCCACTACTAAAAAGGGAAAAAACCGAAGATGAAAACCGACGGACCGCATCGGTTTTTTTAATGAAACCGACGGAAAACCGACCCTTTACGGTCCGTCGGTTTACATAGCCTCGCTTTTTGGAAACCGACGGACCACGTCGGTTACGTGGTCCGTCGGGTTTTATCCAATAATTTAAAAAAAAAAAAAAAAACCAACGGACTGAGTCGGTTTTTTTAATTTCTGATTTTTGATCTTATATAAAAACAATATATATTTTATTAAAAAACCGACGCACTGCGTCGGTTTTTTATTTAATTTTTTTTATTTTAAATAAAAAACCGACACAGTGCGTCGGTTTTTTATAAAATTTAAGAATTAATTTCCAGAAAACCGACGGACTGAGTCGATTTTCTGGAAAATTTCCAAAATTAATTTCCAGAAAACCGACGGACTGCGTCGGTTTTCTGGAAAATTTCCTGCATGCAATTCATGCATTTTCTGCAGCCACACCTGCACAGAAACCAGTACCAAAAGTTGCGCAAAACTAGCATTGAAATGCTCCAAATCAATTCTAAAAGAGCTGCAACACATAAAATCACCCTAAGTAATAATAAAACACATCAAACACTATCTAAACACATCAAATACGATCTAAATAGACCTTCAAAGTTCAGAAATATTTAAATGTCCAACCAAAAGTACCATTAACTAGTTTTAACATAAGTTCATTATTAAATCCAAACTACTACAACTGATCATCCGGTGTCCGGGCTACGTAATCACCGTCATCATCATCACCGTCATCATCTCTTATCTTTTCTCTTACTAGTACCTCCAGCTCTACTTCTACCTCTACCTCTACCTTGATCACTACCACCTGATGACATCTGCATACATAAAATTAATAACTCAATAATGATATATTGATCGTAGGTAAGAATTTAACAAGTATAGAATTGTGTTATTATCAAGTATAGAATAAACTAACATGCAACTAGTTATCCTCCCACTCATCCTCGCTTGTTTCATTTTCATCAGATGATTCTTCCTCATCGCTTGTTTCAGGTCCATCGGTCGATTCTTCCTCAACATTTTCTATGATAGTTACATCATCTTCATCAACTTCTTCTAATATGTGTTGAGGATGTTCCAAACTATTTTCTAACTCTGTGTCAACCGTTTGATGAACAACTGGTACATCATTTTGATACGCCACATCTAATGCATTATCGACCTCAATCCTCCCCATATGCTTAGTCTTTATAACCACCTACCAATCAGCCTTATCCCTACGCAAAGGATATAAAGCATAATACACTTGCTTAGGTTTTTGTGCAATTATAAAGGGATCATAGCGATTGTATTGTCTTGTGTGTTTGACTTCAATTACGTTATGTTGACGATTCACCTTTGTACCTCTTTGGCTTGGATCAAACCACTTGCATCGAAATAATGTTATCTTCTTCTTAGGGTAACCTGGATACTTAAGTTGTATGATCTCCTGCAGCACACCGTAATAATCAACAGTTACACCGCTACCATCAACATCGCCTTTAATGCACACCCCACTATTATTCGTCTTCTTATATTGAGAAACTTCTTCGGTTTGAAACTTGTATCCATTAACAATGTACTTTTTCATTGTCCTAACTTCATTGCCTGGTCCAAGAGTTATATCTTTCACAAATTGGGAATGTTCTCCTGTATGATAAACCTATATAATAAGGAGGAAAATTAAAATTCAATAACTTCTATATAGCCTACATTTAATTGAAATTATGCAATGAATTTCCACACTAACAAAATCATACAGCTAGTGGGAAAACTTAGAATATATGGCTTCATCGCCCTCAAGTTCTACGAAGTAACTGCTCGACATATGCAAGATTTTCATCAGTTTCACCCTTATCAGTTACCCATTTATTTCAGTAACATAATTCGACACTCACCGGATATATACTTCAATTTCAGGGCAATTGAGCAAAACATGTGTCACAGCTGATTGCCTCTCCATACTACTCAGGGTTCGTTTTGGAGGCGTTTTAGAACCTCGTCCTGGTTGATTAAAGATGGGAATTGGTGGGTAGTTAGGATCAACCCCACCTTCATCATTACAGTTGGGCCTATTTCTCATACACGACACTTGCTCTCCGAAATAATATGAACAGAAATGCGCTGTTTCCTTTGCAAGATACGCTTCACAAATAGATCCTTCAATCTTAGATCTCTGCTTAGCCAATTTTTTGCATTTGCCAATAGTCCTGCACACATGTTTAATATCAATAGGAACAGTAATTAGTTAACAAAATATTGTTAAAGAAAGAGGTAGTAAGTTTGATTACTTACCTCTCGAAAGGATACATCCACCTAGTTTGAACCGGGCCTCCAAGGCGCGCCTCTTGTACAAGATGAATGGGAAGATGTTCCATCACATTAAAAAATCCACATGGAAAGATCTTCTCAAGCTTAGTTGTAATGACTGGTATATTCTGTTCCATTCTTTGAAGGTTTTCTACCGTCAAAGTGTTAGAACATAAATCCTTGAAGAACAAACTTATCTCTGTGATTGGTTTCCATATTCTTTCTGGTAGGCGGCTAAATGCAATAGGAATCAAAGTTTCCATGAAAACATGGCAATCATGACTTTTCATACTAATCAATTTTCCTTCATTCATATCAGCACGCTTGTCAAAATTAGACGCATACCCCTCTGGCATCCGCAAATTCTTAACCCATTGACAAATCTATCATTTCTCCTCCAAAGTGAATGAAAAACTAGCCTTGGGCTTGAACACTTTATTATTCGCTAACTCTTGCAAGTTCAATTCAGGGCGCCTACAATATTCCTTTAGGTTCAATCTATCTTTTGGGTTATCTTTTGTCTTGCCTTTAACATCCATAACAATGTTGAACAAATTATCAAAGTAATTGTTTTCAATATGCATCACATCAAGATTATGCTGTAGAAGATTATCCTTCCGATACGGTAACTCCCAGAATATGCTCTGTTTAGTTCAATTATGTTCAACACCATAACCAGGTAGCCTATAAGGGGCAACTTCTATGACCTTAGGCAAGTGACAAACCCTCCCCCAAATTTCTTCTCCTGACAATGTTCGAGGTGGGGGATCATTTTCAGTTTTATTCTTTCTAAATGCTTGTTTCATTTTCCTGAATTGGTGATCCATAGGCAAGAATTGACGATGACAATCAAACCATGAATTTTTGCGGCCATGTTTTAAACTGAAAACTTTACTAGTTTCCATGCAATGAGGACAAGCAAGCTTTCCAGCAATCATCCAACCAGACAACATCCCATACGCAGGAAAATCGTTAACAGTCCACATCAAAGAAGCACGCATATTGAAATTGCTCTTAGTTGATATATCATATATCACTACACCTTCACACCACAATTGTTTTAACTCATCAATCAAAACTTTTGGATTACGAAAACTAGGGAAAACACAATTTAGGAATAAATAGGGACTTGTCATACACATCTCAGGCAGTAGATTATATGGAGTAAGAAATACAGGCCAACGAGAATAGGGTGCAGCCGAAACAGAGTATGGTGTGAAACCATCCGCACACAAACCCAAACGAATGTCTCTTGGTTCACTAGCAAAATCAGGATAAGTTCTATCAAAATGTTTCCACGCTTCTCCATCCGATGGATGACACATAACACCAGGCGGCCTTCTATTTTCGCTGTGCCATCTCATGTGAGGAGCAGAACTCGGTGATGCAAACAACCTCTTTAACTTAGGTATAATAGGTAAATAATGTATCACCTTAATTGGAACTGTCTTCCCACTAGGTGTCCGCTTATAACGCGCATGTCCACATATTTTACATTTATTTAAATCAGCATCTTGCTTATAGAACAACATACAACTGTTTGGACAACAATGAATTTTATCATACGACAATCCTAATTTGGAAACCAATCTCTTTGCTTCATAATAACTCTTAGGTATGTTGAATTCCGGACTAACTAGTTCCCCTACAAGCTTAATCATTGAGTCCATGGCAGCTTCAGCAACAATCCAATCTGATTTGATGTTAATCATTCTAACTGCAACAGACAACTTAGAATGCTGACTCCCTACCCAAAGTGGACGACTAGCCTCTTCTAATTCTTGATAGAAGCGCATTGCTTCTTCACTAGGAGGTTCCACAAAATTTTGCTCAGGTTCAAACCCAGACTGTATGCCAAAAGCATCATTAACCATATCATTAACTCTATCATATTGGGCATGACTATATTCCTGCGACACACTACTTTCACCGACAACCATATTGTAAAATATACCATTGACCCCATCAGTCTCTCCATGATCAGTCCAAACATAATATTTCTGCTTAAACCCACGACTATATAAATGAACCCTAACCGCTTCCGGTTTCAAATACTTCATACACCGGCAATGAGAACAAGGACACCTAATTACCCCTTCATTTTGAAAAGGGTGAAGTGTCATTGCATGTGTGATAAACCCATCAACACCTTCAACAAATTCATCATGTACACCCACACGATTACTATTATTCATATTATAGATCCACAAACGATCCATCTACAAAAATATACCCACAAATTATTGAGGTTATAGAAATATATTATAACTTAAGAATTCTAACTTTAAATATAACTTAAGAAAACACAATCCCAACCACTTCTAACTTTAATAATTTATAAATTCTAACTTTAATATAATTTTGAAAAGCACAATCCCAACCAATTCTAACTTTGAATTCTCAATAACAATTCTAACTTTAATAACTTATGGATTCTAACTTTAATTCTAAAAATTGAAAAGTAAATCTAGTCAAATAAAGTCTACATTTTAGTTTTGAGGTTATAGAAATATTATAACTTAATATTTCTAACATAATTTAATAATTCTAACTTTGAAAAGCATAATTCCAACCAATTCTAAAAATTGAAAAGTAAATCTAGAGAAATAAAATCTACATTTTAGTATTGAGGTTATAGAAATACTATAACTTAACAATTCTAACTTTGAAAAGCACAATCTCAACCAATTCTAATTTGGAATGATCAATAACAATTCTAATTAACTTATGGAATTCTAACAAAAAGCACAATCCAAAAAAAAAAAAAAAAAACTAGTCAAATAATTAAAGTATACATTTTTGCACATATTCAACATCAATAATATTACAAAGAATGATAACTAAGCTAACACAAATACATTGACAAAGAACATGAAATATAGCAGAATCTCAAGCCAACAAAAAAAAATGACAACTAAACTAGTCAAATAAAGTTTACATTTTTTTCACAAATTCAACATTAATAACATTGCAAATGATGTTTAACAAAGCTAAATAGATTAGCATTAGGCCTAAAATCTACAAATAAAACTAAAATTGAAAGAATTTTAAAAGCCCTAATTTAAGATAAACTAACCTCAATTAATTAACATCAAAACGGGTCTGGGGTTGGTGGGGACGGGCTGCGCAGGCGGCGGCGCTAGGTGGCGGGGCTGGGCGGAGGGGAGGGGAGCGGCGGGTAGCTAGGGTTTGAGGGGAATGGGAGTTTAATTGGGAAGAGAAGAAGAAATGGGTATGAAAACCCGTCTGGAAAGTTTTTAAAGAAAAACCGACGGACAAAACCGACCCTGTCTGTCGGTTTTTCCCGCACGTTTGACCAGATTTGACCCAAAAATTTAAAAAAAAAAAAAAGGAAACCGACCCTGTCCGTCGGTTTCCTAAAAAAAATTGTTTATTATTTTTTTAAAAAACAAATTGAATTTCATATTATTTAAAATATTTTTAAAAATAAAACCGACGTCGTCCGTCGGTTTTATATTAATTATTAGTTTTGTTTTTTAATAAAATCGACGTGGGACGTCTGTTTTTTTTTTTTTTTGCGGATATATATATTTTCAAAATTCTACCAAAAAAATCGACGTCGCCCGTTGGTTTTCTAATTAAAATAATTAAAAAAATTAGAAATGTAAAAAACCGACGCAGTGCGTCGGTTTTTTGTCCGTCGATTTTTGGCAGTTTTTTAGTAGTGTTCACACCGATTTTGAATCTCTTGTACGTATTTTGAACCCTAATCTATCGATATTGATGAGAAGAGAATTTTGATTTGATTTTCTAGTGTGAATTTTGGTGAAATTGGGGGAGAGAAAGAATGAAAAAATGAGATATTTTGGTGTGAAGTTCTGTATTTTTTTGGGAGAGAAGAGATAGCTCAGTATTTTTCTTGTTGATTGTATTTGTATAGGGTTTGTAATGTTATGTTTTGTAAACAAAAAACTATCGTCACGTTTCGTAAATATTTATTCTTAATATGTATATATACGTAGTTGGCCCTTTATTTTTTGGAGTAACAGCTAGTGAAAAGGGCATCTTTGAGCTACTAGGGTAGTTGGAGGGGATATTTAAGGTAATTAAATAAACGACGAGAGCAATTTTTTTATTTTTTAGTTTTTGCAAAAAATCTAACGAAAGGTTATATTAACCTATTTCGAATTGACCAACAAGGGTTGTGGTGTAGTGACTGGTACTACTACATCCTTAACCAAGAGGTCTCGAGTTCGTCCCTCCTTGGGTACAGAGTCACCATTGTTAGGGAGTGCTTTGCCCCCCCTCCAAATGTGGGACTACCTGCCACAAATCCGGATTTAGTCAGGCCCTAATACGGGTACCGGACTCTAGATGGGAAAAAGAAAAAAGAAAAAAAACCTATTTCGAATAGTTTAAAAGTATTTTTCACCCTTTTACTTTTTAAAAAACTTTTTTTCTTAAATTCTTTGTAAATCAAATAAATTCGCATAAAACACAACACGTTATTCCAATTTAATGGAATCATAATCATAAGGCAGCTGAATCAATAACTTTTTCGGGCAGTGACATACGTTGATTTCCCCTATTTTCTGCTATCTTTCTCTTTTTGTGTAGTGTGTACAGCCTTAGTTAAAGAAGAAGAAGACGTGTATAATGTACTCTGTACTATATACTATATATAATTATATATATTATTATATATGTTGCTTCACTCCAAAATCCGCAGAGCTGTAGCATAACTAAAAGGTATGACCATAAAAACAAAGTAGTGTTGGTCCAGAATATTCCTGGAATTTCGTTTAATGTGCGGATTCTGATACTTAAAATTGTGGTTTTGTTTAGAGGATCATATCTTAATAAATCAACTTTAGTTTACGAGCATATAAGTTCTACGCACAGATTATGCAAAATAATTATTTATATAATTAAATCACTTATAATATAATAATAATAATAAATGATTTTTATTAAAAATATTAATTGATGACTTGATAAAAATAATAGTAACTAACTAGTTATTATATATTAAAATTCACTATTTGTATAAAATATTGAAGGAAACAAATGCACCAAAGAAATAATATTGACACAAGTGAAAGACCCAACAATGATTATATAGATGAAATTCATCAAAGGAAGAAAGGGAGACTTTACTCAACAACTCATCGTGGATACCGTTCAACCTATGAAACTATGTAGCAACGCTCCTATTAATAATAGTGAAAATCAAATTGGACTAGGAACTAGAAAATCTGTTCCTACATGACTGTGACTATTACGACTATGAAATCTAATTAGACATATATCAACTAAACTATCAAATCCTAAATAATTTAGGTTTCGTACTCTTTGTTTAATTCCTACTTATATAGCCTTTCTTAAAAATCAAAATCTTCAAACTTGACCATGTCCAGTATTTTCTTTAACTTTATGAACAACTTCAATATTAGTGGCTTTGTGAAAACATCTAATATGTTCTTCAGTCTTGCGATAACTATCTCGTTGTTCCGAACCAAGTCATGAATGAAGTGAAATTTAATGTCAATGTGGTGTATTCCCTTGGGTAACATATTGCAATCAGAAAATAATTGACAAATACATCAACGAAAATATTACCATGCTTTAGTGTATTTTGTAAAATGTTACCACTATGAAAAAATTAAAAGTTAAATATTATAGCAGGGAGCAAGATTAAAATAAAACAATAACTTGGTGACTAAATCACAATTTTTCCTGTGAAAAATTAATCATTGTTTATAACTGCATTCATCATTAATAAACACGATTCCACTTATATATCTTTACTTAATATCATGAAATAAGCATGTGTCCTAAGCACCTTATAAATATGAATAAATATTAAATTTCAGAATCAAATAGTCAGTGAGTTTAGTAACTTTCGAATCTAAAAACTTTAAATCCGACATCTCCTTAGTGAACCTAAAGTATATAAAACTGTAAAAGTAACAGTATATTTTGTTACTCCATTTGTCAAGGTATAAAAATCAATATAGAGAGAGGAGAAGAATGCAACTTTGTAATAATCGGGATCACGGTTCCGACCATTTCTTTGAAGGCCAAAAGGTGTGAAGAAGTGTTTAACCACACTCTTTGCGCAACATTCTTATCAAAATGCTCTCTTTAACCAATCAAGCAAGAACAGATGGAATGAATGAAAGAAAAAGTAGCTTCGTAACTTGGAAGAAGATAGACACCCACTATAGATTTGTGGGCAATTCGCGGGAATGCCCTTATTTTGGGTGGTCTTTTTGCCCATTAAATTGGTGGTCTTTAATTTTTGCCCTTCGTTAGAATTTCTTGGTTTCGGGTCTGAACCCTCGCTCAATTAAAAATTAAAAAAAATGGCAAGGTAGAATTTGGATTCACAAGGCAGAAATTTGCCTGCAAAACTCTGCCTCAGGTAGAATTTGAAAGTTAGAGTTTGCAGTCAAACTCTATTGCCTTCAGGCAGTGGCGGAGCCTGGATTTCCGCCGAGGGGGTTCAAAATATAAAAAAAATAAACATACGAAGAAGCCTAAGGGGGTTCAACATCTATTATATATACATAAAAAATAATTTTAACCTTATAAAAACAGTGTTTTTTTTCCTCCGAGGGGGTTCGGATGAACACCCTCGGCATAGTGTGGCTCCGCCACTGCCTACAGGTATGTCAAAACTCTACCTTAAGGCAGAGTTTTGCCTTATACCTGAATGCAAAACTCTTCCTGGAGGCAGAGTTTTACATTTTTGCATGCAAAGTTCTACCTGCATGCAAAGCTCTGCCTTACGAATTCAAATCTTTGCCTTGCAAAATTCCTTCTTCATTTTTTTTTCACTGAGATGGGGTTCGAACCCAGAACCTTAGGATATTAGGCGAAGGGCAAAAATTAAAGACCACCAATTTGAGGGGCAAAAATTAAAGACCAGTGCTTTTGAAGGGCAATCCGCACAAAAAATTCTAGATTTGTCAATTACTGGGCTTGCCCAAACACGTCCTCTTTCATTTCCTCTCCCTTTTTTCTTTACCCAAAGCTTTTTTAAAAAACAAACGCCAAAAAAACTTGTGTTAAATTAGCTAAATTACACAACTATGGACGCGATTGTGTGACCAAAACAGCTATTTCGTAACGCCTCAAGTTGCTAGCTGAATGTAGTGCTTACCCACCAAACTATTTAAAAGGACAAGAGAAAACTAAAAGAATAAAAAGAAGAAATTTTTGGTGCATGCAATAATGCAGAACAAGAAAAAACTGAAAAAGAAAAAGAAAAAGTTTTTAGCACATGCAATAAGTTTTGGTGTATGCAATAATGATGCAAAAAGGATTTTCATTCCAACGCGACCAAGAAAGGATTTTCATTCCAACGCGACCAAGACCAAAAACGAAAAAGTTAGTGCTTTCGTTTCGACCTTGTCTCGTATACGCAACATGCTTTAGATTAAAAGTAAATAATCTCTTGACGAAAACAATTTATGTTTGCTTGTTTACTATTGTTCTATACTTTACTAACAATTTTGAATACGTTTTTAAACAAAGTTTTATATTAGATAGGAGGATGGAAAAAAGTGAATTGGAATAAGAGAGTAGTACAATTGACTACGCACTTAGGCCTCATTTAATTGCACTTAATGTAAGTCTGAATGTGAATGGTTGAGATCTTAGACCATTAAAGAGCCCGTTTGAATGGGCTATGGCTTTTGACTTTTTTTTTTTTTTGTCATTTTAGCTTAAAAACAAGTGCTTAAAAACACTTTTATATTTTACTCAAACACTACAAAAGTGCTTAAAAGCTATTTTGGCTTAAAAACACCTAAAATAAGTCAATCCAAACAGCCTCTAGATCCTAATCATTAAGATCTTGAATAAAGTTTTAATATCATTAAGAGGTAATTTTGTGTGTACAGCTCCACCCCCTCCTCCACCCTACCGTCCAACCCCATCCCCACCACCACCTCACCAACCACTCTATCACCACTAACCACATCTACCATCACAACCACTACCAACCTCCCAACCCCCACCCCACCTTCACCACCCACCCCACGCACCTACCTACCCCTACCCAGCCACTTTCCAACTCCACCACCCCACTACCACTAACCACCTCTGCCATTACAACTACCACCACCATTGCCAGCCATAACTGCCAACCACCTTTGTAATCACAATCACCACTGGCGTCCATCCGCTGACAACCATTATTGTCTCCACCTACCTACCTACCCCTACACACCCACCACCCATCCACTCTCCACCCAGTACCCCCACCCCACTACCACTAACCACCTCTAACATCACCATCGCCAGCCGCCGCCACCAACCACTTCTGCCATCACAATCACCACTAGCAACCATCACCGCTGACAATCCCTACCGCACCTATCATCTCAATCATTATAACTATATCAACAGCCACCGCCGCTGTTGCCACCATCAACGTCGTTGCAGCTGCCACCGCCACCACTATCAACCACTGCCACCACTGCGATCAATCCTTACTACCAACCACCTCTACCATCATAACTAGCACAACCGCTAAATAGCACCAACATCAGCATCAACCCCACACAATTTGTACCATGCACCGCCATCAACACTGTCAATTACTAACATCAACCAACTCCATCATCACAACCACCAGCACCACCAACACCACTAACAACTGCCACTATCGCGTCAGTCACTATAACACCAACCACCTCCACCATCATTAGCAAAGATAAATATTTTTTTTAATCAAATAATAATTTTATTTTATTAGATTTATATTTATTTCAAATATTTTCAATTACTTTTTTATTTGAATTGTATATTTATTATGTTTAAGTAAATACACTATGCACATTCAAATGTTCAAAACAAATAATCTTAATCATTCAGTATTCAGATCTAGAGACAATCTCTTAATTATTTAAATGTGCATTCAGATTTAGACGTCTTAATCCCAATGAAAATAAATGAGGCCTTACTGTGTGATACATTCCAACCGGCACGTCTATATTTTCCTTTAATTCCCGTATCCTTGTTTTGTTTAGGAATGAATGATTGATTCCACCAATGATCAAGAATTCTATTACTTTATGAATTATTCCCTCCATCTCAAATAAGTATCGTTTTAACAAAAAATCTTTATCCCAAAATAATAGTCTCTTTAGGAATACAAGATAAAAGTATTTTTTTCAACTATACCTTGTATTATTAAAGAACTACTTTTTTGTAATAGAGTTCAATTCTCAAGAAAACATCTAATAAATAGTGCAATTTAGTAAACTATACATTGTATTTATAGATTTCTTAATAGCGTGAAATGAGCTAAAGCGATAGTACTTATTTTGAGGCGGGCGGATTAGGTAATACTATTAATAAGTTCAATTATTGGTTGAAGGTAAGTTTTATATGGCTATAGGGAGCAGAACTCAGTCGTTGATGCACTAGCTAGAGAAGGAGCAAGGAAAAAGCTTTTTGGAGACCAAATGATTTTGGTAGTTCCCCTGTGTATACAGCTGCAAGTTTTTGGACAGACATGGAGGGAACTACATATGCTAGAACCATTTCTAACTTGCTTGTTGTAAATGTAAATGCACCTGTTAGACATTTCCGAAGCAATGCTCCGGATGAAACTGTATTTGCTAATGCTGATATTTTTGGACATGTTTGGAACACTGTTCCGGATGATGCATTAAGTTAACCATGGAATGAAATCTTTGACTTACCAAAAAAAGGTTTTAACATAATTTAGCACTCAATTGGTTTAAATTCAGTTTGCCTTAGTTTTTGACGGAAATTTGTAATGATGGCAGAACATTTAGCTATCTCCAAAATGAGATTGCTTAATATTACTGTCGTATTTCACGATCTAAACTCTTAACACTTATATTCTGAGGATCCAAATTAGAATGTATAGCTAATGAAACATTTAGAATATTTGTGTATATTAACCTTTTATTTTTAAACATTTTAATCAGAAAATGAGAAACTACGGCACACCTGGAAAAGAACTGTAGATTTATAAGATAAAGATTGGGCATTTGAGGAGTCAGGAAGACAAGGTTGTGGGAAGACCTCTGACTAGCATAACATTGATGGGTCATCATTTATTTATTTTTTTACTCCCTTCCCCCTTGTACTTTCAATCAACTTTGCAAAAAAAAAAAAAAAAAATTAGCATTGGTACTCCATTGTAGCGCCTCGGAAATTTTGAATCAAGCTAAGTACTTCAACATGCGCTAACCAATATAGAAAATATTGTTTGTGTGCTGAACATCTACTAAAAGATCACTAAATGAGAGCACGGAAAATTTTCAAAAAAGAAAAATATATATATGCTTTCAGGTCAATCTCGCGTAGTCAATGCGCAACCAGCACACAAGACAGGACCTGGTAGGACAAGCAGCAAGTGCATGACTAGGGGCGGATTTAGAGGGTGCCGAGAGTGTTCACCCGAACACCCTTGGCAAAAAGTTACAGTGTATATATAGGGTAGATTTTCTGTGTTTATATACATATTGTTGAAATTATATTAGCTGAAATACACTTAGATATTTAATGTAATTAGTTGCTTAGTTGGCAGTCAATACTGTGAGTTGACGGAGGTAGTTATATTAGGAGCAAGCTCGGTTAGTTAGTTAGAGGTTAGAAGATATTTTCATTCATTAGTTGTAGATTAGACCAGCTGTCAATCCTCCATTGTAATATGTATATAACCAGTGGAAATATTTCAGAAATGAAATTAGTTAAGATTTCACCAAATCACATTCCTTCCTCACTGTTATTTCCTTTCTCTATTGTCTCTTCTTGACCTAACAATGGCGATCATTCATGTCAATCACTGAATTCGTATCAAACTCAACATGGTATCAGAGCTTCGGCGATCACGATAGCAACGTTCAATTTCATTATCTCTCTGTCATTTAGTTGTTTCAGGTTTTCCCCCTCCTTTTTTTGAGTTTTCCCACAATCGGCGATTTTTTTGCGATCGCATTTCGTTCGATTTTTGTATTTTCAGTTGCTGCTTCATCAGTTCACTGCATATTTCTTCAATTGCGTTCAAATTAGGATCAATTTTGGTTAACATTGTATCATCGATCGATTGAAACCCTAGATTCTATTCCAATTGTTCATCTTTTGTATGTCAGTAGTACAACTACTTAAGAACTGTTTCTAATGGCTCTAGAACCAGTTAATGCTATTCCGCCTGTTCAAAATGAAACTATTGATGCTACGAATCCTATGTATGTCCATCCATCTGAAACTGCGGGGCCTTCCCTATTACCCGGTGTTTTTGATGGATCTGGTTATCGGTCTTGGCGTAGAGCAATACTTAGGGCCTTATCAGTCAATAATAAAACATGATTCATTAATGGGAAGTGTCCTCGACCAGCTGAGGATTCACCAGCACTGAGTAGTTGGGAAAGGTGCGATGATATGGTGACCTCATGGATTTTAAACTCATTATCTAGGGACTTAGCAGATGGTCTTTAATATGTTAATAATGCGAAGGAACTTTGCCAAGAGTTGGAGGATAGGTATAATCAAACCAATGGTGCGAAGTTATATCAATTGAAAAAGGAGATTTGTGATCTCTCTCAAGGGAACATGGATATCACATGTTACTACACTAAGATGAAAAAGGTTTGGGAAGAACTGAGTGCTCTCAACACTCATACCACATGCACATGTCACTACAATTATGGTGCTAAGGCTAGCATGCTAAAAGCTGAGCAAGACAGACGACTCATTCAGTTCCTCATGGGGCTGAATGAAGTATATGCACCTGTAAGGGGCAACATCTTAATGATGAATCCATTACCAAACATTGCTCAGGATTTTGCTATTTTAGTTCAAGAAGAGAGGCAGAGGGAAGTCAAGCCTAGAAATCAACTTTATATGGACTCTACATCATTAAATGCTCATGCCAATGCAAGTTTCAGAACAAACTATCAAGGAAACAACAAACAACAATTCAATAGACAACGAAGTCAGGTCACTAATCAGTATAATGGCAATGGGCAGTACAATGGAGCTGGTAGCTCCAGCTCATACAGAGGGGGAGGAAATGGCAGCAAAAGGCATTTGTTCTGTGACTATTGTAAGAAATATGGCCATACAAAGGAGAGATGTTATAGATTGCATGGATTTCCTCAAGATTTCAAATTCACAAAAGGCAAGAATGAGGCTATGGAAAATGTTGTAGCAAACTCCCATGATGGCTACAATGAGAACACTCATGGTGGTGACATGAAGATGGAAAAGGAAAAGGTGTAGCTGAACTCCATCAGAACCAGATGATTCAGAGTAGCAATTATCATAGAAACAATCAAATAGTGCAAAGCTTGACTAAGGAGCAATATAGCCAACTCTTGACTTTTCTCAACAACAATTTTCCACAAGGAAACACTGGACAAGATCCAGGAAATTTCATCAGTGGAGCAGTAAACTTGCAGGTATAATTGCTTGCTATTCCTCTATGACTAATATTGGTGTATTGTCTTGTGTGTGTAAAACCTTATCTGCTGATTCATGGATAATAGATTCTAGAGTCACAAATCACATGACCTACAACAAAGCTTTGCTAACCAACATTATCACCTTAGCCTATCCTTTCTTAGTCACATTGCCTAATGGTTATAGGGTCAAGGTGACAGAAATTGGAAATGTTTGTCTTAGTTCAACAGTAACCTTGTGTAAGGTCTTATTTGTACCAAGTTTAAAACTTAACCTCATTTTTATTCATTGTTTATGTGTTTAACTTAAAAGCATTGTCAGTTTCAGTGAATTTTCTTGTCTCATGCAGGCCCCTTCTCTGAAGAGGCCTTTGGAGATTGGTAGGGCCAGCAATGCTCTCTATTATGTCTGTCCCAGATGTCACCACCACAGTTCAACTCCAGGCCCTTCATCTGATTGTAGTATTCCATTAAATATGTCATGTTTTACTTGTTTTCCTGTGACTGGTAAACAGTCTTCCCCATCCCATTCCCATACTACTATACATAATGCACATTTATCAAATAAAAAAACTTGTTGTGATTTGAATACTATATCTCATATGCAAAATGCTTCTGTGTCTAATGTGCATGATACTATTTTTCCATCTACATATACATCTCATGGTCACAGTAATGATCTTTTGTAGAACCATAGGCTAGGCCATGTACCTTTTGTGAGAATGAAAGGTATCCCTACCTTATCATATTTACTTGCAACTCAATCATTTGTGTGCACCATCTGTCCCATGGATAGACAAGCCAGATTACCTTTTCCTAAGAAAACCTCACCAAACAGCACCCAACCTTTCGAACTCCTACACCTAGACATGTGGGGACCATATCATATTCTCACTTATGACAAATTCAAATATTTTCTCACCTTGGTTGATGATTTTGGTAGATCAACCTGGACAGTGTTTCTAAGTTGCAAGACCAATGTCTTTAACACCATCAAAGCCTTTGTCACTCTCACAGGAAACCAGTTTGCCACCACAATCAACACCATAAGAACAGATAATGGCCTAGAATTTGTAAACAAAGAAACAACTCAATATTTTCAAGATAAGGGCATATTGCACCAAACAACTTGTCCATACACTCCACAACAGAATGGTGTGGTGGAGAGAAAACACAAGCATCTACTTGATATAGCAAGGACACTTCTATATCAGTTTAAATTACCCCTCCAATATTGAGGAGAGTGTATTTTGTGTGCCACCTACCTCATCAATAGATTACCCTCAACTGTTCTGAAAAATAAATCCCCATATGAGTTGTTACATCAAAAGAAACCAAGTAATGATCACCTTAGAACATTTGGTTGTCTGTGTTTCCCTACTACCCTGAAAACTCACAAAGACAAATTTGAAACAAAAGCCATTCCATATATCTTTGTGGGATATCCTTTTGGTTCCAAGGGGTATAAGGTTCTAAACTTAGCCACAAAGAAGTTACATGTGTCCAGAGATGTGGTTTTTCATGAAAGTGTCTTTCCTTTTACTTTGACTACTTGCTTCTTCTTGTTCTTCTCCTATGACTTTTCCTTCTGTTGTGAGGATGGTCAATTCTAATTCTCCTGATTTGAATGTTGGTACAAATAATATACAGATAAATAATGATAATGCAAGACAGACTGACAATTATGTTGCCTCTGATCATATCACCATCAATGATTCCACCAAATTCAATGGTTATACTAATCCAACCTTAGGTGACTTTAGTGTGGTTCCAGTTGACCCTCTATCAGAAAGCACTTCTTCCATACCTACTACTTCTCCCACTTCCCATACTAACACTCAGCATGATCACACTGAACAACAAGTTTTTGAACCTAGAAGGACATCTAGGACTCATGTCACCGCTCCTTATCTCCAAGCCCACAACTATAACTTGTCAAACCTTCAATCATCTTCTCATTCTTCTTCTCTCACGACCACCAGCCTTTCATAACCTCTTCCCTACACACATTCTTCATTTCATACCTTTAGTCTCAATAGTCAGCAAATAATGCATAACATATCACTTGATCATGAGTCATCTTGTTATGAGGAAGCAGTTTTAGATCCTGCTTGGCAGGCTGCTATGACACAAGAATTTGAGGCACTATATGCCAATCATACTTAGGACTTGGTTCCTCTACCCCCAGATAAGAGGTCCATAGTCTGCAAGTGGGTGTACAAGATTAAACACAAGGCATATGGGACAGTCGAAAGGTTTAAAACAAGACTTGTAGTGAAGGGATATACTGAGAAGTATGGTATTGATTACACTGAGACTTTCTCACCTATGGTCAAGATGACCACCATCAGGACCTTACTTAGTCTGGCAGTCAAAAGAGGTTGGAAATTATACCAGTTAGATGTCAACAATGCATTTCTCCATGGAGATTTGTATGAGGAAGTGTACATGGAAGCACCTAAGATTCTGTTAGTTGACAATTCTGGACTGCTATCTAGACTAAGGAAGTCTCTCTATGGTTTAAAGTAGGCAAGTAGGAAATGGTATGATAGGTTAGCTCAATCACTGTGTTCCAAAGGTTTTATTCACTCTGCTAGTGACTACTCTTTGTTCTACAAGAAGAATAGTCATTCTCTTGTGTTTGTTGCAGGATATGTAGATGATGTTGTCCTCACAGGGATTGATTTATCTGAGATTCAGAAGTTGAAAGAAATTTTACACAGTGAATTCAGAATTAAGGATCTAGGTGAACTGCATTATTTTTTGGGTTTGGAAGTTCTGTACAAGGACAATGGGATTTTGATTTCTCAAAGGAAGTTTGCTATTGATTTGATCAAGGATTTTGATTGTATGAATTACACCACAGTTGCATCACCCCTTGACACAACTGTGAAGCTCAAGGGTAATGAAGGTGTTTTGCTCCCAGATCCTACCTCTTACAAAAAGTTAGTAGGGAAATTGAACTTCTTTACTAATACAAGACTTGACATTGAATATAGTGTGCAGCACCTCAGCCAGTTCATGCAAGATCCTAGAGAACCTTACTACAAGGCTGCTTTACATGTTCTTAGGTACTTGAAGGCAAATCCTACTTTGGGAATTTTCTTGTCAAACAGTCAGAATTATACAGTTTCAGCATATTGTGACTCAGATTGGGCTGCTTGCCCTGATTCTAGAAGATCAGTGAGTGGATACATTGTCTTTCTTGGAGATATCCCAATAAGTTGGAAGTCCAAGAAACAAACAACAGTTTCACTATCCTCTGCAGAAGCTGAGTACAGGTCAGTTAGAAAGGTAGTGGGGGAGCTGGTATGGTTGGATAGGCTGCTTACTGAATGTAATGCCTCATCTGCAAAGCCTATTACTGTATTTTGTGATAATCAAGCAGCTGTCCACATTGCTCACAATCCAGTGTTCCATGAAAGAAGTAAACATATAGACGTGGACTATCAATTTGTCAGGGATAAGTTACAGGATGGGCTGATTCATCTACATTCCTCTACCACTTCTCAACTTGCAGAGCTTCTCACAAAAGCACTCAGTGGAGTCAAGCATCATCACTTACTTGGCAAGATGGCAGTGATTTCATCACTTCCATCTTGAAGGGAGCTGTTGAGATTATATTAGCTGAAATACACTTAGATATTTAATGTAATTAGTTGCTTAGTTAGCAGTCAATATTGTGAGTTGACTGATGTAGTTATATTAGGAGCAAGGTCGGTTAGTTAGTTAGAGGTTAGAAGATATTTTCATTCATTAGTTGTAGATTAGTCCAGCTGTCAATCCTCCATTGTAATGTGTATATAACTAGTGGAAATATCTTAGAAATGAAATCAGTTAAGATTTCACCAAATCACATTTCATCTTCACTGTTATTTCCTTTCTCTGTTGCCTTCGAGCTTGAGCTCTTCTTGACCTAACAATGGCGGTCATTCATGTCAATCACTGAATTTGTATCAAACTCAACACATATATTAACTTTTGAATACCATAAACAAATGCAACAAGCAGTCCAGGGTGTTCAAAATTATCTCTAGCGTCTTAAGTTTGATTCCCATCGACAACATTATTTTTTATATTTAACTTTTGTTATTTTTTTCGAACTCCCTGAATGAAAATTCTAGATTCTCCACAGCGTGCGACACACGAAGGATGCACGATGCCTTAGGCGCATGAGGTCACACGCAAGGCCACTTATGCACCGGCCGTCAAAACAAAGAGTTTCATAAACGGTGTTTTTTTGGGTTGTATTTATGGTTACTCATATCACACGCATGGACGAAATATTGTTTTATCTTTATGTACTTTCATTTGTTTTTTGAAAAGTGTAGATTTAAAGGTCATATTTTAAGATTCGTTTCAAAAAGAAAATGGATATTGTTTTCTAATAGATTTCGCATGTAAATTGGAACATGTGGTTGGTACATACAGTACAAGAAAAACTAGAATTGGTACAAACTTCTTCTCTAATCTGTCGCTGAATTGCTCGTAGCTAACAGAATTTTATGATAATTCATCGCTAATCTATTGCTAGACAAGATTAGCGACGGATTTTGCTGTTTAGCTATGAAATTTGTGTCACGACCCGGCTAAGGGTCATGACGGGTACCCGGAACTGACTACCGAGCACCACCCATTATGCTAATCGTCATATCCATCCCGGACACACGTAATCTCCAAGGCAATACATATATATACATAAGCCCTCACGGCTGCAAAAATGATAGACAAAATAAACATTGCCGTATCTATAAGACAACTACTACCCACACATACGTATCTACGAGCCTCTACTAGAATACTTAGACATAAGGACGGGACAGGACCCCGTCGTGCCCAAATATATACACAAAGGAATGTATCAATAAATGGCACATCTGGAGTAGTGGAGTGCTCCCGTGAATTTGCTAAGTAGCT
This sequence comes from Lycium barbarum, assembly GCF_019175385.1. Lineage (NCBI taxonomy): Eukaryota > Viridiplantae > Streptophyta > Magnoliopsida > Solanales > Solanaceae > Lycium > Lycium barbarum. Next base: position 19,663,384 of record NC_083343.1, read on the forward strand.
CCTAAGAATCTAGCTCGCCTCCCTGCCTACCTGTGGGCATGAACACAGCATCCAAAAAGAAAGGACATCAATACAAACAATGTACTGAGTATATAAGGCATATACGATAACATAATAAGGAAGCATAGAAAGCATAAGAATGAAAGATAACTGTAGCTGCTTGCCTCTGGAGGCGGAATCATGCATGCTCACTTTTACTTTACAAACATGTCACATATACATACATAATCTGTCTGAATCAATAACATTAGCTCGCGTCCGGGCCTCCCACGTCCGGGGTAATCATATCACAACGCCCACTAGTGGTGTCATGTCCGACCAATTAGGCACGGTGTAATCATAAGCCGCCCGCCTTAGCGGTGTCATGCCCGACCGTCTAGGCGCGGTGTAATCATAAACCGCTTGCCTTAGTTGTGTCATGCCCGGCCATCTAGGCACGGTGTAATCTCATCACCATATACTCATTACATAGCATGCATAAGAACTCAAGTAAAGGCTATAACTTTATCGAGGTGACGTAAGGTCGAGAACCCCCGATTCCATTATGGAGTAGTCATGGTCATCATGTCCCACCTTGATAGAAATAGCATCATAAGGTGAGCCTAACAACAATGAACAACATCAAGGAATCATATAAGGACCATGAGCTTCATAAGAATCGCATATCATAAGCTTTAGAGCCACTAGACTTAGCTTCGTCGTCATCATTATCGTTATCTCATCAGTAGCTCTCAATAATCATAGACTTATAATTTCTGGAACATGAGAAAGTCATGGAAAGATAAAAAGGGGTCAATTTATAGGAATCATGCCTTAGAAAAGAAGGGACTAGCCTCACATACCTCTATATCTCTTTAACTCTATCGTCTACTTGTTTGCCTTTCAAGCTCGCAATTCTACCTTCAAGAGAATTTGTACTAAGGTTAGACAACCGGAAACATACTTAAGCTTGAGCTAAAGCTAACGAAAATTGCGCAACATCTCCTTTGTTTCTACAACTTCCTTCGTATAATATAAAAACTCCCAAATATCGATAGCAACATTCATAATATCATAATCAATAAACTTCGTTGAGCTAAACATTATTCAATTCTAAAAATTCCCTCTCAAGTCATCCATAACCATAGATATAATATGACACCACATTCATCCTCATAAAATACTTCTTTGACATCATTTATATCATTTATAACGAGATTATACTCATAACATGTCAAGAACTATGATTCAAGTTAAGTTACTATTCAAGAATACCATTTTTCCCCATGTTTGAACTCCATATTCTACTTTCTTCTTTGATCCAAGTCTTTCAACCATTCAATACTCTTAATAACATGGAATGATCATAAAACTCACCTTTGATTATGTATAAATGGGCTTTGGATGAAAACACTTCACTTGGAGAAAACCCTAACCTCAATTCCAAGGAAATTTTTAGCTTCCATGAACCCTTGTTAACCTCCTTGCACTTGATTTCACTAATTATTGGTGTTTGATCTTTGATTTCTCTTGAGTTTATGTTGGTGAAGTGTATGGAACCTTCTAGAGGTCTTGAGAGAAGTGGAGAAGATGTAAAATGAAAAATATGAACTTGGGTCACATATTTATACTTAAAGAAAAAGTTGTCCCGATCATATTATACGGACACTTATACGGTCCGTATAACTTTATACGATTTGTATAACTTTATACGGTCCGTTTAAGTGACCGTATTTCACCAGAAGGGATTTTCCCTTCTTATTAAGGTTATACGGGCCGTATAAGTGGTCATATAACTCCACTTTTCTGAAGTCAATCTCGTCGTTTCGTTTGATCTCCAATCCTTATGGACCCTTCTTAACACTTGTTTACCACTTCATTAACAATCTAAGGAGCATTATAACTCTTCCTCAAGACATTATTAAATCACTTCTTAACTCGATAGTTGCAAAATCTTCCCCAAACGCAACTTATACCTCACCTTCCTTTGATGAACTTAGTCTCGCTAATTCATATCACTTCAAAATCTTATCGTATGCGCTTTTAAGCCACCAAATACCCTTCTTATAATCATAAGGGCCTCCTGTTCACCTTAATCTTGCGTTAGTCTATTTACCGCACAACGACATGAAATTTTCCGAAGTGTAACAATTTGTTTATCGCTAATTTTATTTTTTTAGTAGTGATATTGCATTGGGTTCACTTGGGACGGATACTGTATTGAGTGTCACTTGTAGTTTTGGGGTGTTGCACTTGCTTTTGAAAAAGTATGACTAGTGTTAGTCACGTGATTTTTGGGATGTAATATTTTTGCAAAAGCATGGCTAGAGAACTTTCACATCAACTCCCTTAAGTAGTTTGAAACTATATAAAATGCGGTGGGTGAGCACATGTCAAGGGATGTATACAGTTTCGAGAAAATGTTATGTCTTAAGAAGTTTTTCATTTATGAAGCTATGTTGTACTCTCTTGTGACTATAACATGATACTTTTGAGTTATTAAAGCATGTTCTATATCTAGTTTGATAAACTAAGCATGGCATACACCCTTGTATTAACAGGATGCATGAGATGGTATGTGCATTTTATATATGTGGCTAGCGATGCATGATGGTTGCGGATGCATCAAATGATATTGTTAACCTGCAATGTTGATATATGTGCTTGGTTGAGATGTGTCGATACCAATATCATGTTGTTTGGTCCAGCAGTATCTGCCAAGGCTTATTTTTTGATCTCATAATTCTATCTGCAAGGGCCTATTCTTTACTCTTAACATTTTATGTGGGCCTATTATTTAGTATAGTGATTTTATCCGCTAGGGCCTAGAGTGCATGAGTTGGCTCTGTGTCATAATTAACAGATTATTGAATTGTTGCACATGCTCTGTATTGTTATGATTATTTTTATTCTGTCATGTAACATTTAGGCACGATATTTCCTAAGACTTGCATTGCTCGGAGGGGTAAAATTGAGAGAGGTCAAGGACCTTACTAGGTTATTAGCTCACCATTACTACTCTTTGCATCCTTGATCCTTTTTTGAACTTCGAAGTCGTATTCTGAATTCTACGTATGCGTAGTAATTTATGTTATTTCCTCATATTTTTGCTTTTGGGATGTGCCATTGAATTTTGTACACTGAGTCTTTTCAGATGCTCCATGATTACGGGTAGTGGGTTATGATTTTTCTTTAACTTTAAATTAGACATTTATACTTATATTTTCCATTGTCTTAAGAGATGATTATCTTATCTAAGATAAGATTCTACTTTAGGTTATGAATTGAAGCAAGTAGTTAAATGAAACGATAAGCGCGTAATGGCGCATTAGGTGCCGAACATGACCTCTCAGAGTTTGATTCGTGACAGAGGTAGTGGAATACTACTGCATAGTTCGTTAGGGCTGTAGTTTGTTTAGGATTGTTATTGTTTAGTTAGGATATCTTATTAGTTTCGAGTTAGGAGTCTCGTTAGCTGCTATAACTTTATTTAATCAGCCTCTTTCTTTCAATAATGCGATACAATCTTTCCAGCACTTCTTCATGAAGTGTTCATATGGTATCAGAGCTTTACTGAACAATCATAACTGGGAACTTGTAGTAGGGATCTAGTAGGTCCGTTGGTTGGCTACCTGGACTTTCACCTTGTTGGTGAGGGTTCGAATCCCCACATTTTAATGCCCTCCCCATTTCCCCTTCCCCTACCCCCTATGTAATAAACATAATTTAAAAATAAGAAATAAGTGGGAACTTGTACTACATGATCTGACTAAAAATATTGTATCTTGTAAGGGGATTTTCAGGATCAAATGGTATGTAGATGGATTCATTGAAAGATACAAAGTGCGTTGGGTTGCAAAGGGCTTCATCAGATACTGGGCATTGATTTCCACACGACATTTAGCCCGATCGTCAAGCCTACCACGGTCTATATAGTCCTCTATGTGGCACTTCATCACAACTGGCCCCTTCGTCAACTTGATGTAAACAATGTGTTTCTTCAGGGTGACCTGGATGCGAAGGTGCATATGGTACAACCTCCGAGTTCGCTTGTGATGATAAATCAACCCATATCTGTGGGTTGCACAAGGCAATCTATCATTTGAACAAGCCTTTCAGACATAGTAGAATGCTCTCACAGGTCATCTCTCCTCCATGGGGTTGTTAAGACTAAATCAGATAACTCATTACTTGTCAGGTATGGCCTTGGTGACACATTGTTCGTCTTTGTCTATGTCGATGACGTCACTATCACTGGAAGCAACCTTTTCAGTGTCAATCAGATTATAACTTCCCTTTCTTCTCGCTTCTTAATTAAAGATTTGGGTAATCTTCACTATTTTCCTCGTGTTGAGGTAATACGCCCCTATGAAGGAATAATTCTCACTTAAGTGAACTATGTGAATAAGATCTTAAATGATGAGCTGATGTTCGACTGTAAAAGTGCCCGAACGCCAATGACTTCCTCTGAGTTTCTCAAACTCTCTAATGGTACTCACCTAACTGATGCAACTCGCATCTTTGAGTCTTAGGTAGACTCCAGTACGTGTCTTTTACTAGACCGAACATTCCTATATGTGGTCAACAAGTTGTCTCAGTTTATGCAAGCATCATCGGGCCTTCACTGGAAAGTTGTGAAGCGTATTCTCAAGTACCTTTGTGGTATGATACAACTTGGCTTGCGTGTTTCTCCTATTGATGATTTCAATATACACGTGTACTCTGATGGGAATAGGCTGGTGACATCACTAATAGAGTCTGTAAATCTGATTACATGTCGTTCCTTGGCCACAATCCGATTAGTTGGTCCTAAAAAGAGTAAAAGGTTGTTGCTCTCTCCTCCATTGACGCTGAATACAGGGCGGTTTGTAATGCCCTTGCTGAAACCTTGTAGGTCACCAATCTCCTGAGTGAGTTGGATTTCGAGTCCATGAGGTACCCACCATTTACTGTGACAATCTTAGAGCCACATTCTGAGCAAGAATCCAGTCCTCCATAGCCGTGCAAAGCATGCTGCATTGGACTTTTATGTACTTTGTTTGCAACCATGTTCGAAAACAACAGAGTTCTTGTTATTCATGTTCGTGGTGCTAAACAGAGCTAGTTGATACTCTCACCAAAGCGTTGGTCAAGATTACATTCGAGAGAAACCTATTAAAGTTAGGCTTAGTGACCCATCACCTAACTTTGGGGTTGTGGAGGAGTACTGTTGGGAAGAAACAAACAATGACCAAATTGCACGACGAGGGAACAGCGGAAGAAATACTCAAGTCGAAACTTCCCACACTATTTGAAATAAGAGAATACAATAAACACTAGCACAAATGGAAATACAGGCAGTATCTATACCAACAATAAAATAGCAAAGCAAGTAAAAATAAATCGAATGGAAGAGACACCAAATTTACGTGTTAAAACCCCTTAAAGGTGAAGAGGAAACATCCACGGGACCTCCGGCCCACAAAAGCTCCACTATAAACAACAAGAGTTGCAACAATGTTCTCCAAATGGATACAACAATAAATCCAAGCACGGAGCAACAATACATAAAGGATAGCACCAAAACTAGCGAAGAAAGGAGAGAAATCACCCCCAAAAATGAGCTAGTGTTCGTACTCGAAAACTAGAGTTACACGCTACAAAATCCGATCTCCACCGTTGAAATAGAAGAACCGGATGTTAAGAATCCCCAGTTCAAATTTCAGCACGATCCAACAGTTAACGAATCGGAAAACGTAATTTAAAGCAGACTGCTGTAGCAGAAAATTTCTGGACAAAAATCTGCTTTCTCTCTCACGTTTTTCTCTCTATATGACTGCTATGAATTCACTCTTGTGTTGTGAAAATAAGACCTAAATTGATCCTATATATAGAGGAATTTTTGGGCAAAAGTGGCCTGATCCAAATTGGATTGGGTTTTATTAATCCAATTCCACAGAGGAAGGGAAAACCCAAAAACCTAACAATTCTCCCCCTCCCGACTATGTGGAGGAAATCGCCATCCCGGTGATCAAGCAACACTCTTCAAACTTCGCTCTTGGCAAAGCTTTAGTCAACATATCCGAATCATTATCATCAGTGTGAATCTTCTCAAGTTCAAGTAACTTAGAATCCAACACATCTCTAATCCAATGGTATCTCACATCAATATGTTTTGACCTACCATGAAATATAGAGTTCTTGCCAAGATGAATAGCACTTTGACTTTCGCAATAAAGCACATACCTCTCTTGACCAAAGCCAAGTTCCTCCATAAATCTCTTCATCCAGAGCAACTCTTTACAAGCTTCAACGGCAGCAATAAGCTCAACTTCTGTAGTAGATAGAGCAACACATTTTTGCAACCTAGATTGCCAAGACACAGCTCCCCCTGCATAAGTAATCAAATAGCTCGAAGTAGACTTACGAGTATCAATATCACCAGCCATATCTGAATCAGTGTAACCACAAAGAATAGGCTTTCCTGTCCCAAAACACAAACTCAGACTAGAAGTGCCACAAATATATCTCATAATCCACTTCACAGTATTCCAATGCTCTCTTCCCGGATTAGAAAGAAAACGGCTGACAACCCCAACGGCATGAGCAATATCAGGTCTTGTACAAATCATCGCATACATCAGACGGCCAACGGTTGAAGCATAAGGAACTTTCTTCATATCATCCTTCTCACCATCACTGGAAGGACACTGCTTCGTGCTCAATTTGAAGTGCATAGCTAAAGGTGTTTTGACAACCTTAGCTTTATCCATGTTGAATTTGCGAAGTACTTTATGAATGTACTTCTCTTATGATAACCACAACTTCTTGGCCTTTCTGTCACGAACAATCTGCATGCCAAGAATCTGCCTTGGGGGTCCCAAGTATTTCATGGCAAAATACTTATTCAACTCTTGCTTCAACTTCTGAATTCTACAAGCATTCTAACCAACAACAAGCATATCATCAACATAAAGCAATAGAATGATAAAGTCACCATCAGAGAATTTTTGCACAAAAACACAATGATCTGAAGAAGTCTTCTTGAAGCCCTATTGACTCATAAAAGAGCCAAACTTCCTATACCACTGCCTGGGAGCTTGTTTTAAACCATACAAGCTCTTCTTCAATTTGCAAACATAATTCTCTTTACCCTTGACACAAACATAATTCTCTTTACCCTTGACTTCAAAACCTTCTGGCTGCTCCATATAAATTTCTTCATCTAAGTCACCATGGAGAAAAGCTGTTTTAACATCCATTTGCTCAACCTCTAAATCTAGACTTGCAGCGCAGCCCAGAACAACCTGAATGGATGGCATCTTCACAACTGGATAAAAGATTTCATCAAAATCAACTCCCTTCTTCTGATTAAAACCCTTGATAACCAATCTAGCCTTGTACCGTGGAACTCGGTTGCCATCTTCATGTTTCACCCTAAAAACCCTTTTGTTTTTTCAAAGCTTTTCTATCTTTAGGAAGCTTAACCAGATCAAATGTATGATTATCATGCAAGGATTTAATCTCATCTTGCATAGCATCAAACTACCTTTCTTTTTCTTCACTATCCATGGCCTTATCAAAACTTTCAGGTTCTCCCCCATCAGTCAAGAGTACAAACTCATTGGGAGAATAACGAGATGAAGGTACTTTCTCTCTAATAGATCTTCTGAAAGAACTCTCTGGAGCATCAATAGCAGCTAGTTGCTGGCCAACCACATCATCTTCCACTGGAGCATCAACAACATCATGCTGGTCATTCTGAACATGATAACTATCTTCATTACCAACTTGATCTTCATTATTTTGAAGATTTTCTTCAGGTGCAATAGTCACAGGAACTGGATTAACATCAACTAAAATTGCTCTGAGAATCAACCTTCTCAGCTTTGTCAAAATCTTTAATTGTCTGGTCTTCAAAGAACACAACATCACGGCTTCTAACAAGTTTCTTCTCAACTGGATCATAGAAACGATAGCCAAATTCGTCTTGACCATAACCAATGAAGATACACTGCCTAGTTTTAACTTCTAGCTTTGACCTCTCATCCTTAGGAACATGCACAAAGGCCTTACACCCGAAGACTCTCAGATGAGCATAAGAGACATCTTTACCAAAGCAAACTCTGTCAGGGACATCACCATCCAAAGCACCAGTATGAGATAATTGATAACATAAGCAGCAGCATTAAGTGCTTCTGCCCAAAAAGAATCTGGCAGTTTAGCATCATGAAAGCAAACATCTAACCTTCTCAACTAGAGTTCTGTTCATCCTCTCTGCTAGACTATTTAACTGTGGAGTCTTTGGAGGAGTTTTCTGATGCCGAATACCCTACTGTTTACAGTAATTATCAAAGGGACCAATGTATTCACCATCATTTTCTGAGCGGATGCATTTTAGTTTCTTCCCTGTCTGTCTCTTAACCAAGGCCTGAAAAGTCTTGAACACATCAAGTACTTAATCCTTGGACTTCAAAGGAAATACCCAGAGTTTGCGAGAATGATCATCAATAAAAGTCACAAAGTAAAGTGCACCACCACGAGAGCTTACTTTAAAAGGACCACACAAATCAGAATGTACTAAATCCAGCAAATCCAGCTTTCTTGAAGGTGAATGACTCTGAAAAGAAACTCTTTTCTGTTTCCCAGCTAAGCAATGAACACATCTCTTTAACTTTTCTTGTTTCACTCCAGAAATCAAATTCTTCTTAGCCAAATTATCAATCCCCTTCTTGCTCATATGACTCAGCCTTCTATGCCATAATTCTGATGAAGTATCATTCTCCACTAAATTTACTGAGTCACTACAAATGGAGCCCTGAAATAAGTACAAGTTAGATATCTTGTTACCTCGAGCCACAATCATTGAACCTTTAAGAAGCTTCCATAGGCCACCACCAATGGTTTAATCAACACCATCATCATCAAGCTTTCCTACAGAAATTAAATTCAGACGAACATCTGGAGCATACTTGACATTGTTAAGAACTAACCTCGAACCGTTCTTACTTTTCAAGCAAACTGTGCCAAGTAAAGTACCTCAACCTCACTATCATTGCCCATTCGTAGATTTTCAAAATTACGCTGAGTATAAGAAGAAAATAATTCCTTCTTTGGCATGACATGAGAAGTGGCACCTGAATCCACAAACCAGTTAGAATCATCACAAACAAGATTGATATTATTTTTACCACAAGCAACAAGAAGATCATTTTCAGCAACAACAGCAACACGATTTTCATCATCGCCTTCTTTCTTTTGCCTTTTCTGGTCTCTCTTAAACTTGTAGCAATGTTTCTTAATGTGCCCTTTCAAGTGACGATAGTCACATGTAAGATTCTTGTACCTGGAGGATCTTGACTTTCTTCTACTTTTGCCTCTGTCATTCTGACCTCTGAAGTTACTTCTCCCCTGTCTTCAGTAACCAAAATATCGGAGTGTGAAGTTGAAGAAGACGAAGCTTGAGATCTTCTTCTCATCTCTTCATTTAAAACACCACTCGTAGAATATTCCATAGTTACACCATCACTGGGAGCAGAATTAGTCAAAGAAACTCGAAGGGTTTCCCATGAGTCTAGCAAAGTATTAAGAAGCCAAAGTCCCTGTATTTCTTCATCAAACTTGACACCCATTCCAGACAGCTGATCAAGGACACCCTGAAAATCTTTGATATGATCAGAAATAGGGCTGCCCTCTTTGTATCTAATATTCATCAACTGTTTCAGTAGGAACAACTTATTATTGCCAGTTTCCGAAGCATAAAGTGTCTCGAGCTTTTCCCACAAGCTTTTAGCATTTGTCTCATTCACAATATGATTTCGAACATTATCTTCAACCTATGGCCTGATATAGCCACAAACTTGTAAGTGCTCAAATTCCCACTCTTCATCTTTAATAGACTCGGGTTTCTTAGAAGCAAACACAGGTAAATGCAATTTCTTGACAAATAGAAGATCTTTCATCTTGCTTTTCCAAATATGGTAATTACTGCCATTTAAATAAACCATCTTGCTCATATTTGCCTCCATCATTCAAATAGACAATCAACACAACCAAATACAACCACAAGCTCTGACACCACTTTGTTGGGAAGAAACAAGCAATAACCAAATTGCACGACGAGGGAACAGCGGAAGAAATACCCAAGTCGAAACTTCCCACACTATTTGAACCAAGAGAAGACAATAAACACTAGCACAAATGGAAATCTAGGCAGTAGCTATACCAACAATAAAATAGCAAAGCAATAAAAAATAAATCGAATGGAAGAGACACCAAATTTACGTGGTAAAACCCCTTCAAGGTGAAGAGGAAACATCAACGGGACCTCCAGCCCACAAAAGCTCCACTATAAACAACAAGAGTTACAACAATATTCTCCAAATGGCTACAACAATAAATCCAAGCACGGAGCAACAATACATAAAGGATAGCACCAAAACTAGCGAAGAAAGGAGAGAAATTACCCCCAAAAATGAGCTAGTGTTCGTACTCGAAAACTAGAGCTACACGCTACAAAATCCGATCTCCACCGTTGAAATAGAAGAACCAGATGTTTAGAATCTCCAGTTCAACTTTCAGCACGATCCAACGGTTAACGAATCGGAAAATGTAATTTAAGTGGACTGCTGTAGCAGAAAATTTCTGGACCAAAATCTGTTTTCTCTCTCACGTTTTTCTCTCTATATGGCTGCTATAAATTCACTCTTGTATTGTGAAAATAAGACCTAAATTGATCCTATATATAGAGGAATTTTTGGGCAAAAGTGGTCTGGTCCAAATTAGATTGGGTTTTATTAATCCAATTCTACATAGGAAGGGAAAACCCAAAAACCTAACAAGTAATGGAATTTGGAACACTACTGCATAGTTTGTTAGTACTGTAATTTGCTTATGACTGTTATTTATTTCCTTTATGATTATGTTTTAGAATTATTGTTTAGTTAGGATATCTTACTAGCTTCCAGTTAGGAGTCTCATTAGCTGCTGTAACTTTATTTAGTCAGCCTTCTGCTTTAAATAATACAATGCAATCTTTCCAGCACGTCTGAAGTATTCGTAGAAGGAACTGCTTATTACTAACAGGAACCTACCTATGTACTCGTGGGAGTGTTGGATCCATTTCTTTGTAAATTGTTTCTTGGAAAATGGCCTCGTCAATGTCTTTTTTTCTCATTTTCTTATTACAATTGATTGTGTCTGCGCACTTTTTGGCTTGGCATGCAAGGCCAAAAGGGAAATCATATGTGCAAGCTAGAAACATATTTCTTTCTAGCTAGTGTGAACATTATGGAAACAAAATCAGATATCATACATAAATTAACCAAAAAAGATTTGTTCCTCGGAATCAGACACTAAAATAGTGGCTTTCTCCAGCTTTTATTCCTTTCGATTCTTATGAATCTAACTTTAACTAAGACCAATTTTCCAAAAACTGACTCAAAAGCAAAACTTTTTTATAAAGCTACCCACCTAGATAACTTTTTCTCACTGGCCACTCATGTTTCTTCAAGCTTTGGTCTCTTCAATTTTTAGTGCCTTTTTTTTTTCTTGTTTTTATTCCCCATTTCATTCATCTTTAATTTCTACACCTAATTTTCTAAAGCTATCTTTTTTATAACATTATTTTAGATTTATAGTTTTTCCACATTGTGTTGAATTTGTATAGCGGTTCGGATCCACCTACTTATTCTTCACGACACTAATTCTCAAACATATCACTAACTTGTTCGTTATGAATCTATAATATATATATATAATAACATTAGTAATTAGACCACGTCTTGTTTACTTTATTGATCATCCAATCAACCAAGCACAAAAGTCTTTTTATAAGTAGTAATCTACAATCCTAACTTACTAGTAATCTACAACTCAAAACCTTTTTGACTAAGAGTCTGTTTGAATTAACTTTTTTAAGTTGAAGACATGAATATTGAATACCTATACCTTCACTAGTAATATTGTACGTTTTGAGCCTATGCCTTTTTAATTTAAAACGCGTCATTAAATTCTAAAAGTTCACTAAATTCTTAAGTGAGTGAAAGGTTTGAATCCATGATAAAAAACAATATGTGTACATGAACCTTGAGGTTGGCATATTGCAATAACAAGAAGTATGCTTGATAATGTATACGCTGTAAGACTAAGCGTCATTAGTAAGGATTGCTTATATTATATCACTACTAGAAATAGAGGTTTTCTCCACTTACATTTAATGGGAAATTTGTGTTATGAAACATGATTTTTCTACCTCATTCCTACCGAACCAGCTCATTGGGAAAACGCATTGTGGGAAACAGGTTCCCATTGAAATGCTGGAAGACTTTCTAATTTTTTCGGGTGAAAACACAACTATTTAGGTTTTTTCCACCGACATTTAGTGATAATAGCCACTGAATATTTTTCAATGGAAAAATAGTGATTTTTTAATAGTGTATAAACCCTTAATTCCTATTCCGATACGTAAAACATTTCCTTTAGTATATGTGCTTGTATATAGGGGTGTACAAAGTAAACCGACAAACCACACCAAACTGTTAAACCGAGTCAAACCGAGAAAAAAACCTGACTAGTAATTTGGTTTGACTTGGTTTGGTGTTGAAAAAAAAAAAACCCGACCATAATTGGTTTGGTTTGGTTTTAACTAAAAAAAGTCAAACCAAACCAAACTAACCCGACATTACATGTATTCAATTTTTAAAATATTTTATACATAAAAATATTTATTTGTAATGTACTCTATAAATATTTCTTAAATTTTTTCGTAGTTTTTTATCTATTATCATATTATTCAAGCTTGAACTTAGAATTTTGAATGTCAATAAGTTTTATATCCTATAGATGTTAGTAACTCAAATAAAGTCCGAACTAAAACCAACTCAACACTAATGCTAACAAAAGAAATTCAATTTACCACTAGGAATGACAATAATGTTGGATATCGATTCTTTAGTTTTGTATCATTGATTTAGAGAGTGAAAATACAAAACTTAAGTGTTTTTTCTTTGTCATGTAATTAATATTTATTTAGCCATTCTTATTTTTGCATGACTTAGTATTTTTTAGATTATGGTCATTTTCTTTATGGCTTATTAATTAGCAATATTTATTTTAACCGATTTTGTTAGCTTTTGTTGAATATTTTAATACAACGTCATCACTCTTCTCACATTTTGTGTTATTTTCTTAAGAAACACCTTAATTATATAGTTGTATCTTATCAGGACTAAAGAAATATTTGAAGTAAAAGTTATATGTTTTGTATTAAGATTATTTCGAATAAAAACCGAAAAAACCCGAGAAAACCCAAGGTTGAAACCTGAATTTTATTGATTTGGTTTAGTGTATAAATTTAAAAACCCGACGCAATTGGTTTGATTTGGTGTTTAAAAAATTCAAACCAACCCGGTGCATGCAGACCCCTACTTGTATACATGCAGGCTGAATGGTCGACACCCTATATATGTACATCAGGACTCAGGAAGATTCAGGCATTACGCTCTTCGTTTCTTACATGTTTTTAGAGAGAGAAATAGAATAATGGGGCAGTAAGTAACTAGATTAAACAATCGTGCGACTACAAAAAAATATTGATAATCTGTTCATTGGACTACTCTTAAAAAGTCATTTGGTCGACAAATTCCACAAGAAAAATGGGAAGAATAAAACGATCTTGATAAAGAGATGACGCTAAGCTTTTGAAAAAACGACAACGAATGACATTCAAATTTATTTATGATTAACTTGAGGTTAATGAAAATACATTTAAATAATGTTCGAATTACATTCAAATTTATTTATGATTAACTTGAGGTTAATGAAAATACATTTAAATAATGTTCGCATTTTATGCCAATAGCAATTTGATTAGTGATATGACTCATATTTACTTAATAAAGTTAAATAATGTTCTCATTTTATGTCAATTGCAATTTGATTAGTGATATGACTCATACTTAATAAAGTCCAAAAGACGAGCTGTTTATTTTTAAGAGCTAGTACTAGTATAAAACAAGTATTGAGATAAATTAATGGTAATTAATTATTGTGTCTATAGAAAATATTGAATAGATAAAGGAAGACAGATAGGTAGAGTGTTAGGTTTAATAGTTTGAAACTCTTGGGACAAAAATCCGGACTATAATTGGCATGACTTTTGGATTCCCTTTCTTCTTTCTTTATAATGAATTGACACAAAAAAATATACTAATACTAAATTATAATAACTTTGAATGTGGTACAATAAGCACGCAACAAAATGAGCTAGGCATTCTAAAAAAGTGTTACAGAGCAACCACTAGGAATATATATCCACTACTATAGTGGTGGAAATGTAAGCCATGTGTCATTTCATAACACTATATAAAGCAATATATAAATGGAATCTAATTGCTGCTAGTGCACACTTGTCACAAATACACATTTTGCATTCGAGTATACTAATGATGGTATAGTTTTTATTGGAGCTTTCACACGATTATTCAGGCGTGTAAAATTATATTGGCTTACCTGTTTATAAACTTGTTCACTAAGAAATTACATTAACATTATTTTGTCGATCGCCGTGTTTTGATGTATAAGATTCATATCTCATAATCATATACCTCGAAGGTATACAAGAATAGTTGAATCACAATATTTTTTACTATTAATTTACAATGTGTGAATGGTATATCTCAAATATATTCAACATATATAATACCTTCTAACTATTTTGCAAATATTTTTCTCTCAATAGGTATAAAATATAATAGTTTTAAAAATAAGTATTTTAGAATAAACCTTTTCTCTGTAAGGGCAGTCCCGCTAATTTCCCTTTTCTTTTTTATAATCAACAAGGATAGAGAAGCAACATGTCAACTAATAACAAAATCCCGGTAAGAAGCGCTTCTCCAAGAAATGAGCTCTACGCGGAGCAAATTTGAATATAGTCGGACTCCAATGCGAATACCGGACACCGGGTAGAAAACTAAAAAAAAAAAATACAAAATCCATTGGAGTTATATCTCGACGCCTTGCTCATGATTCTTAAATGTTTATTTCTTACTTGCTAATTAGTCTCTTAATGTTCTTTCTTACTTTTTGTGACATGTTTGCTTCTAATAGTCACACCTTTATAATGCAAAACCTAGATACAAATTTTGCGTCAATCATTTTTTTTTTTTTTGATTTTTCTATTTAGTGCCCGGTATCCGTATTGGGGCTTGACTAAATTTGAATTTACATTGGAAAATTCCTCATTGGTCTATAAAGCACTTCTTAGCAATGGCAACTGAGTATCCAGTGGGGGTCAAACTCGAGATTTCTGAGTAAGGATGAATGAGTACTCCGTAAACAAAATGTTTTTTTTTCTCGAAAAAGAAAGAGAAAAAGAAGAAACAAACACAAATTTAAGATAGATTCTATGATTGCTGACTTTGATACTTTTTCTTTAGTATGATACGATGTGAAAATATTGAGTTGTCCAGAAAAAATTTCTGTCCGGCAATAAGTATCACTTTATGACAGTTTTCTGTTTTTACCATTTACCATAAAATTTTACATTAAAAAGAAAATCAAATGAAGGAAAAGATTATAATATTTTCTATTTTTCTCGTCTTTTTCCCGAGTCGTGGGCTAATTGACTTTGGACCATCCACTAAAGAAGAATTAGGTTGGTGCAAAATGTCATAATTAAATTCATTGAAACAATATCTTCATTGGCATTACTGGCATTAAAACTATTCATCTCCAAGCTAAGTTGGTTGATAATCTCATCCATTCTTTTGAATGATTAAATTCACACTGTTCAGCCTTAAAATTAACTGCGTATTAATTCACTTTACAGTAACTAGCGCGTCGATGGGTTGTTGCTTAAAGTCATGGAGGAATTAATAACGTGGGAATTAGTTATGCAGATGTTATTATTGTTGGTGTGCAAACAAAGTACCACATTGATAGCTAAAGAGAAAAAAGAGTTACTTATTGGTGTTGGATACTTTTAATGGTGTGAGGTCTTCTGGGGAAAATCATGTGGGTTTGGCCCATAGCGGATAATATCACATCATATTAAGAGTATCTTTGGGCCGTTTTAGCCCAACAACTGATATCAGAGCCAACGGTTTGGCGGCACATGTATGAAGATGGCAGAATTTGGCGTGGACCCGGCTTAGTGCCTTTGCCCGTCTATGGGCCAATTTACGGCCTTTGCCCATAGCTTTGAAGACTCATACACAGGCTTTGGACTTCGATGACCGTAAATACTCTGACGATGTGGGTGATACACAGACATGTTAAATCTCTGACCTGTGAATTATAGTAATGAGCCATGGCGCAGTGTGACATGGGTCCTGCTTAGTGCCTTTGCCCTTCTATGGGCCAGTGAATTATGGTAATGAGCCATGGCGAAGTGTGACATGGGTCCGGCTCAGTGCCTTTGCCCATCTATGGGCCAGTTTACGACCTTTACCCATAGCTTTGAAGACGCATACACAGCCTTTGGGCTTCTGTGACCGTAAATACTCTGATAATGTGGGTGGCTCACAGACATGTTGAATCTCTGACTCGTGAATTATGGTAATGAGGGGGAGATTGTTAGGTGTGCGAACAAAGTACCATAGTGGTAGCTGGAAAAAAAAATAGCTACTTATAAGGTGTTTGATACATTTAATGGTGTGAAGCCTTTTGGGAAAAAGCGTATGTGCTTGGCTCAAAGTGGACAATATCACATCATGTTAAGAGTATCTTTGAGCCGTTTTAGCCCAACAACTAATGCAGGGTTATGTATGTATTAATAATGTAAGGATTAGTTTTGGGTTTAGTTATACATGGTTTAGTTATTTTATGTGTTAATTAATTCATCTTCAACCTTTTATAAATAATACTTATATTTCCTCGTAACTCATACATACATGTATTAGTTATGGGAAAAAAAAAACATAAACCAAATATTGTATAGGCAATGTTGTGTTTTATGTGGAACACAGAAAAAACCAACCAAATATTAAATAACTTATGCTTCCCATTTGTATAACCAAACAATGTCTTAAATAAAACTACTAATTTTACTACATGAATAACTCCTTTCTAACCAGCCAACAAACGAAACGCGAATTAATGGGATAAAGCATAAAATTATTCACTTAACTTTGATATGACTAGTTATTAATGCGAGTTATCTCAATGAAGATTTTGCAATAACGAGTTAATGATATTGACAACCAACTTAATTTGGTCTAATAAATAATCCAGTTCACTTTTGTGTTCATAATCCTTATTTATAAAATTTTAAATTAAATAAATAATTATACAAAAATAATAACAGTAAAATACTTTAAAACATACATTTGTTTTTTTATCTTTATAAAAGATAAATTAATTTGTCATTGATTGTTTCACTCTAAAAGTTGGTCTCAATAAATGATGGTATATTCTAACGCTCTAAATTGCTCAACGTAACCATAGGTATCAACTTTTTCCATTAATTCTGATTTTGGATACATAATATATACAGCACCAAGAAAAGGAATAGAAAGGAAAAAAAAAAAAAAAAACAAGATTAAGAAGAGGAGAGGATGTCCTTTCATGGAATGCGAAGCTAACTTTCAAATATCTTTTAATTTGATAGATCTGACATTTTAATTATATTCTTATCAACACGAAATCAATATTAAGTGGAAGGGAGACCATACATAAAGGAAAGTTATAGCCAATGAAGAAAAGGAAAATTGGGAAATAACAGTGCAAACCATATTTACAATGACATGTCAATTTTCATAATAATGCTATATCAAGATTGTGGACTCTATTTATTTTCAATATTGGTTTTAGTTCTGTCAGAGTTATATATATACTCCCTCCATCCTAAAATAAGTGTCACCTTAGCAAAAGTTACGCCCATCAAGAAATCAATAAATACAATGTGGAGTTTACTGAACTACCTCTATTTATTAAATATATTTTTTTTAGAATTCAACATTCATATTAAAGATGGCTACTTCTTTGATGCTAAGGACATAGTTGGAAACATTTGCCAATTTTTGTCTTGAATTCCTAATATGAAACTTATTTTGAAACAAACTTTTTTTGCTAAGATAAAACTTATTTTGGCATGGAGAGAGTACCATATTAGTGAATAACTAACACATTTGAAGAGATATGTAAGGTAACTTTACCTATATTTTTAAGGTGTTAGAATATCCTATATTGATTGAGGAGATACAATAATGTCTCCTTATATGGTGTTAAACAATTCTCAGTACTTCATGAGTTAGTTTTAAAGTTGAGTTGCACTCAAGATCTATTTATTACAATGTGATATCGAAACTAAACATATCACTATTTTTGGTTTATGCAAATTTTTAATTAGACTCCTGTTTTATGTTGTTCATGCTCTAAATATCCGATGCTTGCAGCTTTGCATAGTCCAACATATTGGTTGAAGAAATGAATTTTTGTCTTCTTATATGATTTCTCTAAATCCTTACATCCATAAGCTAATTTTTAGAGTTTTTTTTAATAAAAAAATTAATATGCTAATAGGAATGGAGCCTACACTACATGAAAGTATCGAAATGGCAATAGCTCTTTTGGCAACAAAAATAATATAGTTGGCAAAATTTAATATTTGACAACAACTTAGCTTTATTGTTGGCATATATGAAGAATCTTTTAAAAATAAACTTTTTTTTGTTGCCAAACAATTTAATTTTATTACCATAGTATTGACTATTGTTGCAAAAAGTACTTTTGGCAATAACAAAAAGGTTATTGCACGCCGTTGCAATAATAGCCTATACAAAAAGTTTATGCAGCAACAAAAAAAATGTTATTGCCAAAAGTATTTTTTGCAACAATAGTCTATCTATGGCAACAAAAATATTTTTGTTGGCAAATGTCTTCTTTCTTGCTACTAGATGATTTTATTAATAATTTCCAAAACATCAAATATGAAAGCTACATCATGTTCAAAGTTTGAGCTAGCTAATGAGAAAATAAAAAAATACAACAAGATTAAACTTCTGTATGATCTCTGCTTGCGTCAGACCTATGTTATAGTTGTTCTCCTTTGACAGATCAAATGAGATCAGCAACCAAATCCGCATGAGTGCTGCAATCATTTTGAACTGTTTTGCTCTAACTCTCACTGATGGCCAGTACTGTGCCTTGTCCATGTTGGGTATCCTTCTCCCAAGAGGAGATGAGTCGGCAAATGAGTAGAATTCAGCTCTCTCTTCAGTAGGCTAGATTTGCCAAAAAAAAAAATTGGAGTTGAATTACATCAAAAGGATATTTTCTTAATATAAGGTATCGACTTGAATATTTTATATTCTTTCGCAAGTTCCATTTTTCCCACAAATCGAAACCTTCTTTTTTTTTTTTTTTTTTTTTTTTTTGAAAAATCTTGAAATATCATAACTCTAGTTGACCTAAGGATAAGTTTCCAACAAACTGTGGATTCGATTTTCAATCGACCAATATTGTACTAGCTTGGTAGGATCAATTGCATGATTGGACTTTGGCCTCAATTTTCCCAATAGAAATCTCTCTAATAATTGGTTTTTTGTCAGATCCGCTATTAGAAGATTGGCTACTTTTTACCATAAATGCAGGGTGGAAAAACATAATATATGTTGCATTTTATTTTGTTTTCTCGTCTTTTCCTCCAAGTTTTTTAATGCAAACAAGAAATGAAGTCAAAATAATAATGATAATATGTTGGCAAATTGCATAGGAAGTGGCCTATGATTTTTAGTGGTCTGAGCAATAATAAAGGCAATTGTATTTTGAAAGGGGTGACACGTATTGTGCATATATTCAAGCAAAGTGGGGTTGCCAAAAAACAAGATGCTGCTGACTTGAATTCCAATTTCTCCAAAGAGTCCTTAGACATCATGACTGCAAATATGACTAAGAAAAGACATAAAATGATGATAGGTCAAATGGGATGATCGGGACATGATTTGGTCCCAAATCTAAAGTATAACTAACCACAACTATATATTAGTGGACAATTGTAAAAATAAAAAAATAAAAACTAGTATGATGTCATCTTCTCTTCACTGTTCTTTTCTTTTCTTAGTAAGATGGGGAAGGTTAGTGTAAGAGAAAGGTAAAGATCTCTAAATTAAGTGTTCGATCAGTAGAATGTAAACAGGTTTGCCGGGAGAAGAATAGCTCTTCAATTTGATCTTGTTAATCAAATAATTGAATTTTTGACGAGAAGTAAGCCATTATTTAAATCAATTTATCAAAATAATACATTTTTTTGAAAATTTACAGAACTAGAATAAACATATTCCGCAGTAACGTATTAGGCATTATTTTATTCAAAAATCTAACAGGCAAAAAAGTTAGTGGTTGACGGTGTTAATAAAAGATAATACGTACTTGTGAGTAACGTTTTATCCTTAATAAGTCACTGAGAGTAACGACTCTAAGAATCCAGGCACGGACAACTTTTGTACGAAATCTGACGTTACTTGATTTTAAAGTCGTAACCCAGAGTAACGACTTCAGGCTAAAACGTAACTGATAGTAACGTTTCTACAGAGACCCAGTGAGCGATTTTAATCATTTGATTTCGAAAGAATGAGATATATAGGTCACTTTTATTATAGCTATCTTAATTGCAAACCAATTAGTAAAACGAGCTGTCCATTTGATGATGAGTTCATAACGCTGAGATTTAAAATCATAGCCCCGCCTATGTTTAGAACATATTATGTATATGGTTTTTGAGAGTGTTCCTTTAATATGAAAGTTTATACACTTTAGAAATTTTTACGGTGAATGTGGTCTTAGTTATAGATATTTAAGAAAATTTGTCCAATCAATTACAGATGTAGACAAAAAACTCAATTTTTAGCATAAGAATTTTTATTGGTTTAATAGGTATGACATCTTGCTTATATACATCACATAAAACTGCATGTACGTTATCAGTACATATTTTATCGTTAGAAATGTAATTTGCTTTAAAATTATGATGACAATTGATATCTCATGTTTCAGCTATGAAACACATCTAATATATACTTATGAAGATTATAATGTGGGTCTTTTAAAATTCACTCCGATTCAATTTATGTATTTTCTTTTAAATTCACTTTTTGTATTTAATACTATTTTTTTGTTTCAGCATATAACATAAGAAATATTGTAATATCTTTATTAAAACCACAAAATTTATAAGCTTTTTTATTTTCTTAAAATTTCTCATCTAATTAAATTAATACAAATAAAATTAAATATGATGTATATATATATATATATATATAATTTTTAGCCTGCACTGTCATAATTCATTGGATGACAATGATCGATCTCATTCTTTTGAAATCAAAATATTAAACTCAGCTCACTGGATCATTGTAGAAACGTTACTGTCGGTTACGTTTTAGCCTGAATTCGTAACTTTGGATTACGACTTTAATCAATCATTGTCAAATTTCGTACAAAAGTTGTTCGTGCCTGAATTCTTAGAGCTGTTACTCTCAATTATGTATTAAGGGTAAAACGTTACTCACAAGTACGTATTATCCTTTAACACCGTCAACCACTAACTTTTTTGCCCGTTAAATTTTTTGAATAAAATAATGTCTAATATATTACTGCGGAATACGCTTATTCTAGTTCTATAAATTTTCATAAAAACGTATTGTCACTACAACATTAGACATCTCTAGCTACGGATTCTCAGCTATGAATTTGAAAATCGTGGCTAATACTTAACAATAGCCACAAAAACTAAAATTTCATGGCTAATTACAATTTCGTAAAATTTCTTAGCTACAAAACTCACATGGCAAAGCTAATTCCTCATTTTTGCTATAGTTTCCAACCATCGTGGCAATAATTACCCAAGTAGCTATGAATCTATTGCTACAATAAAACGTCGTAGCTAAATCGCATGTTTTTGCCACTTGTTTGAAGTTACTATAGCAATAGCGATCTTATAGCCACAAAAAATTACTTGAAACAAAATATTATAGCTAAATAGATATTTTTGTTTCAAGTTATAAAAATTTGTGGCAATAATTACCCAAATAGCTACAAATTTATTGCTATAATAAAAAGTCGTAGCTAAATCGTATGTTTTTGCTTTGAAATTACTGTAGCAATAGTAATCTTATAGCCACAAAAATTACTTGAAAATTTTTTTTATAGCTAAAAAGATATTTTTTGCTTTTAGCTATAAAAATATGTGGCAATAACTATCCTAATAGCTACAAACTTATTGCTACAATAAATTTTCATAACAAATAATATGTTTTTGCCACATATTTGAAGTTATTGTAGCAACAGTGATTTTTTAGCCACAAAAATTTACTTGAAATAAAATAATATAGTTAAATTGATATTTTTGCTTCAAGTTGTAAAGATCAGTGGCAATAATTAGATTATACAAACCTCTTCATAAAATTTTATAGCTAAATATAAGTTTTTGTTATGCATTTAAAGTTATTAATGCTAAATATGTTATGTCATGTTATAAAAAAGTAGCAATAGTTGGATAACAGCTACAATTATTTTGTAAGACCAAATGATATATCCGCAAAATCATAAAGACAATAAGTTTTCATGGCAAGTATAACTTTTCTTCGTGCACTTGAAGTTGCTATACAACAACAACAACAACAACCCAGTGCAATCCCACATCGTGGGGTCTGGGGAGGGTAGAGTGTACGCAGACCTTACTCCTACCAAGGTAGGATGGCTGTTTCCGAAAGACCCTCGGCTCAATAAAAGCATAAAAAGAAGTCAGATAAAAGGTTAAAAGATTCGGATAAGAGATTCAAAGCGATATGGAAATGAAATAATGCAAGCGACACAGATAACACAGGATAATCAAAGCACAGGAAATAACAGATAATAGCAGAAATCGGAGCAGATAACACAGGATAATCAAAGCACAGGAAATAACAGATAATAACAGAAATCGGAGCACAAGAAATTATATTGCAATAATGCGACTACTAATAAGAACGGATAACGAGACTATCTACTAGCCTTCTACCCCAATTTGGGTCCTCCAAACCCTCCTATCTAAGGTCATGTCCTCGGTAAGCTGTAGTTGCGCCATGTCGTGTCTAATTACCTCTCCCCAATACTTCTTCGGCCTACCTCTACCTCGTCTGAAACCATCCATGGCCAACCTCTCACACCTCCACACTGGGACATCTGTGTCTCTCCTCTTCACATGCCCAAACCATCTCAATCTCGCTTCTCGCATCTTGTCTTCCACTGAGGCCACCCCTACCTTATCCCGAATATCCTCATTCCTAATCCTGTCCCTCCTGGTGTGGCCACACATCCATCTCAACATTCTCATCTCGACAACTTTCATCTTTTGAATGTGAGAGATCTTAACTGGCCAACACTCCACCCCATACAGCATAGTCGGTCTAACCACCACTTTGTAGAACTTGCCCTTAAGTTTTGGTGGCACCTTCTTGTCACATAACACTCCGGAAGCAAGCCTCCATTTCATCCACCTTGCCCCAATACGATGTGTGACATCATCGTCAATCTCCCCGCTGCCTTGCACAATAGACCCAAGATACTTGAAACTACTTTTCTTCTGGATGGCCTGGGTACCAAGCCTTACTTCCAAGTCAGCCTCCTGGGGTGCTTCACTGAACTTACACTCCAAGTACTCTATCTTGGTCCTACTCAGCTTAAACCCTTTAGACTCCAAAGTATGTCTCCAACACTCCAGCTTAGCGTTAACTCCGCTACGAGTCTCGTCAATCAGGACTATGTCTGCGAAAAGCATATACCAAGGCACCTCACCTTGAATTTGCCGTGTCAATCCATCCATCACCAAGGCAAATAAAAACGGACTAAGAGCTGATCCTTGATGCAACCCCATCACAACTAGAAAGTGCTCTGAGTCTCCTCCTACTGCCCTCACCCTGGTTTTGGATCCCTCATACATGTCCTTGATCACCCTAATGTACGCCACAGGTACACTTTTAGCCTCCAAGCATTTCCATAGGATCTGTCTAGGAACTTTGTCATAAGCCTTTTCTAGGTCGATGAATACCATGTGTAAGTCCCTCTTCCTCTCCCTATACTGCTCCACCAACCTTCTCATAAGATGGATGGCTTCTGTAGTTGAACGTCCCGGCATGAATCCGAACTGGTTTTCTGAAATAGACACACCTCTCCTCACCCTCATCTCCACCACCCTTTCCCACACTTTCATAGTATGGCTTAGCAGCTTGATACCTCTATAGTTATTGCAACTCTGGATATCTCCCTTATTCTTGTATAGAGGGATCATTACACTCGCCCTCCATTCTTCGGGCATCAATGCCGTCTTAAAGATGGCATTAAACAACCTAGTCAGCCACTCCAAACCTGCCGGGCCCGCGCTCTTCCAGAATTCCCCAGGAATCTCGTCAGGTCCGGTCGCTCTTCCCCTACGTATCCTACGAACATCACTCTTAACCTCGTCAACCTTAATACTCCTGCAATAGCCAAAATCGCGACGCCTTCCTGTATGTTCTAAATCACCCAACACAATGTCTCTGTCCCTTTCTTCATTCAAGAGTTTGGAGAAGTATGACTGCCATCTCTGTCTAATGAGAGTCTCCTCTAGCAATACTTTGCCATGCTCGTCCTTGATGCATTTTACTTGATCCACATCACGTGCCTTTCTCTCCCTCGCCTTGGCTAGCCTGAACAATTTCTGGTCCCCTCCTTTCTCTTCTAGTTCAGCATACATACGTTCAAAAGCTGCCGTTTTTGCTGTCGAAACCGCCAACTTCGCCTCCTTCCTCACCATCTTATAAAGTTCTGTATTCGTCCACTTCTCCACCTCATCCTTGCTTTCTATCAACTTCGCATACGCCACTGTCTTTGCTTCCACCTTCCCTTGAACTTTTCCATTCCACCACCAGTCCCCTCGATGCTGACCACGACTACCTGTCGAGACCCCCAACACTTCCCTTGCTACCACCCTAATGCAACTAGCCGTCTTATCCCACATACTGGTCGCATCCCCACTGCTATCCCAGGCCCCCATATCCTTCAATTTCTCTCCCATCTCCAGGGCACTAATAGTGGTCAAACTCCCTCATCTGATCCTAGGTCGGTCCTCCACGACCCTCTTCTTCCTCGTTATCTTGATCGCTAAATCCATCACCAAGAGCTTATGTCGGGTTGTAAGATATTCGCTCGGAATGACCTTACAATCCTTGCACAGACCTTTATCATCCTTCCTAAGGAGTAAAAAGTCTATTTGAGTCTTAGCCACCGAACTACGAAAGGTTACCAAGTGTTCCTCCTTCTTTGGAAAACTCGAATTGGCTATCACCAACCCAAAAGCTCTTGCAAAATCCAAAAGTGAGACTCCTTCTCCATTCCTGTCCCCGAAGCCAAAGCCTCCATGCACATCATCATAACCTCCCGAAATAGGTCCGATGTGTCCATTGAAATCACCTCTCACGAATAGCTTCTCAGTAGGCGGTATGCCTCCCACTAATTCGTCCAAATCCTCCCAAAAGCGCTTCTTCTCCTCGTCGCCTAAGCCCGCTTGCGGCGCATATACACTAATAATGTTCAAAGTGAGTCCTTCAACGACCACCTTAATCGACATCATCTTATCAGTGACTCTCCTAACCTCTACCACCTGATCCCTTAATTCACTATCTACTAAAATGCCCACCCCATTTCTATACTTCGACCTACCAGAGAACCACAGCTTATACCCGTCTACCTCCTTAGCTTTAGGACCTACCCATTTGGTCTCTTGGATACAAGCTATATTAGTCTTCCTCTTCTTAAGAATCTTAACTAGCTCTATGGACTTCCCCGTTAACGTTCCAATGTTCCAAGATCCTACTCTCAACCTAGACGTTCCTTTAACCCACTTACCCCTCCTAATCCTCGCCCCCGTCCCCGAACGAGAACATGACCCTAGTCTACCATCACTAAGCAAAGCCACGAAAATGAGTATGAACTAATAAACTATTCAAAAGTCTAAAGTTAGCAAAAAATGTAACTACAAGTGTATGGACAAATAATGGATATGGCAACCGGAGGTACCAACTCCAGTTGAAATGAACCTGATCGCCGCCGGAAAACACTGTTCAACGTCCGAGTACTGTTCACTGTTCACTGCCGGAGTTACTGTTCACTGTTCGCTGCCGGAATTATTCTCACAGAGACCTGAAACAGGAGCAGAGAAGAGGGGGACAAGAAAAGAAAAAGAAAAAAGAAAAAAAGGAGAGAAAGAGAGGGCTGGCCGGAAAATGGTGCCGGAAAAAGTCTCCGGCGATGACGCAGCTGTGTTCTGGCAGCGCCAGGAGCAGCTAAAAAAGGGGAAAATGAGAAGAGAAGAAGAAAAGGAAAGAGTGAAAAAAAAGTAGATCTGGCCGGAAAAGTAGCCGGCGTTACCTGGTCGCCGGAGTTACCTGGGCAGTGGTGCGGTCTGGTCGCCTGACGGGGTGGCGGGTGGGGTGGGAGGAGGGAGGGAGGAGATGTTACCGTTGGAGATCAGAGGAGAGAGAAAGCAGAGGAGAGAGAAAGCAGAGAGAGAAAGATGAAGAGAGAGGATAATGTGCACTTATGTGATCTTGAAGTTGCTATCATATCATATAATATTATTTTAATCAGAAAAATTTATTGAACAAATATTTTTGCTTTGGTTATAAAAATCATGATAGTAATTTATCTACCAACAATGGTTGTGGTGTAGTGGTTGGTACTACTCCATCCTTAACCAAGGTCTCGAGTTCGAGCCCCCTTGAGTACGGAACCACCATTGTTGGGGAGTGCTTTGCCTCCCAGTGTGGGACTACCCGACACGAATCCGGATTAGTCGGGCCCCAATACGAGTATTGGACATCAGATGAGAAACCAAAAAAAAAAAATTAGAGAAATTATTTATAGTTCTCTTATATCTAAAGGCTTATTTTTATAAAATTACTCATATTATGAAAACTTTAATAATTTGTAGAGAGATTTATGTATGTGTGGGCCTTAGTTATTTTAAATAAGTACTTAGAATAATTTAATATATTAAAACACTTATATTTAAATAAATACTTTATACGGAAGAATTTTGTGGTAATGTTAGTACATTTAATTTTGACAAATGACCACAAGTTCTAAATACTTAGAGGAACACGCGAACTACAAAATTTAAACACCTATAAGCTCGTGTTTGATTACATTGTAAAATTATTTATATTTATTTAATATAGACAAATAAAAAAAGTTACAATGGGCTTGGTCCTTTTCAAGTTTAATAATTTATTCATTATCATATAACTCATTGCCCATTTATAAGATCATAACTATTACATCATAATTTATATCAAATATAGTATTACTTGTAAGAATCAACAAATTTAAGCACCTATTTAAATTTATTTAATTAAATTTGAATATCTTATTATATCACATTTAAACAAGTATGTGCTTGTATCTAATTATATTCAATTTAAATAAGCATACAAGTGATTGAGGTATAATATATTATAATTTTAATAAATTGATACACAACAACAACAACAACATACCAAGTGTAGTTTCATAAGTGGAGTTTGAGAGAGTAGAGTGTACACAGACCTTACCTCTACCGTGGTAGGTACAGAACTTGTTTTCGATAGACCCTTGGCTCAAAGAAAGCATATCAATTTCAATAACTTGATAATTATGATAAATCTAAGCAAATATTAAAATTAATAATTTAATATAATTAATCTAGGAGCATATGACCCAACAAACGATTTTATTCGTATAAAACAATATTACATGTCAGTTTTAATATTAATTAATTTAAAAAATTATGTAATTATAATCATCCCTAAATTAGCGAATTTAATCTTTGTTGATATTTTATTAAATTATGTGATACTTGAAAGATATATTTTAGAATGTCATTTTTCATAAAAAGAGTTAATTTGTTCTATTCTATTTATTGTGACTTATATTTTTACAATTCTTTTTCGGTTAATTACATTAAACACTCCTATAATATGATTCGGTTTCGGATTCATTCCTTTTATTTTAAATCAAACAGTTATACCCGTTATATTATATAAATACTACACTTACAATCCCTATGAGGTATATTCGAAACTAAATATTTGAATATAATTATTAAAAATTAAATTAAATTTACAAATAAGAAGTATTTATGTATTTATTTTTAAAGAAATTTAATAGAGAAGATAAGCGTTCTTTTTAATATCTTTATTCAAGCATTTGATTAAATAGAGAATACACATATATATTCTGAAACATGTATCTTTCGAACTTATAAATAAGAAAAGAACACTGATTACTTAATAAGATATTAGTCATAAGAAATTTAATAGAGAAGATAAGTCTTCTTTTTAATATCTTTATTCAAGCATTTGATTAAATAGAGAATACACATATGTATTCTGAAACATGTATCTTTCGAACTTATAAATAAGAAAAGAACACTGATTACTTAATAAGATATTCGACTAATACTAATAACTTTCCTACAATTTAAACATGCAACTTATTTTCATTTATTTTAATTATAATATTTTATTATATAGGAATTTCTCATCTTTATTTTTTTTTAGTTTATTTATTTATTCTTCCACTTCAATATATCTTAAAATTACATAAAAAAAAAACTTTTCATTTATAATTCTAATTAGTCTTTGAATAATTATATTTTATTATACTTAGTTTTGGATAAACCTCATAATGAGTGCAAGTGGAGAATTTCCGTGATATAGTTAGTCTAAGTATTTTATTTTAAAATACAAAAGGTATATTTGAACTGAATTGTATTACATGAGTGTTTAGTGTAATTAACCCTTCTTCTTTTTTAATAGGCAATTTTTTTAAACTATAACTGTTAGTACATTTATAGTGTTTGTATACAAAAAGTTAAAGAAAATATAAAACAAGAATAGGATGCAAGGCCAAGCGGCCAAGTCCAATCCCCAAAACCAAAGCCCTTAAATCCTTTTCATCCCCAGCCGTCACACACCTCACCCGCTTCCCCCTTTGCTTCGTCAATCAATATAATTTGTAGTTGTTCTTTTAATTTTCTTTCCTCACCAGTTGTTGTTCACAAGTACTTTACTTTCTTCTTTAAGTTGCTATAACAGTAGACATTGAAGCAGTTGTCTTAGTTATTTATATATCATCGATTTGAGGTGAGCAATGGTGATTCCATTTTATCTTGAGAGTGAAGTCATGTGAAGTCGATGACAAGGTAAGTTGAGATTTTTATTTTTGAATGTTGTGGACAAAGTTGATTTTTTTTATTTTTTTTTTGTTATACATACCACTAGTAGAAGCTAAGTTAGTCTATGGTTGTGTCGTATAAATATTTATGTTTCAGAAATTGTTCAACAGTTATAATGTAGTTAAAATCAAATGCTTATTATTATTGTAAATGTTAATATCTGTTCGGCAGGTTTTCTTGTTATGGATCTATAATTCTTCCATGAAGGATAATGTAGTAAGGTATATATGCTTGTTCCTTGATTAATACTTTGTTAAAAAAACGCTTTTAGTTTAAACGATTGAATTGCTTGGAGCTTGCGATCCATTTTAAGATTATTGAGTTTCATTATCTTACAAAAATTGGTCATATAGAAATGTTAAGAAGATTTTAGTAAAGATAATGCTTTTCTATAAAATATATGATCATATGTACCTGTTAAAGTTTTTTTTTTTGGGAACATCTACATGTTAAAGTTATATACATGATACAATTATTTTTATGCTTTTTGGTATAAATTTGCTTTATTGAAATTGACAGGCAAATTTGTGGAATTATTGAAGCAACAATGATAAGTGATCGATTGATCAAGCTACTATACAATTAGAGACAATGAAAAAAGGAGAAGACTATGCAGCTTTGTATCTCATGCAAGACACTCCATTGTAATTGTTATCATAGAAAAATTATGTATTGCAAATATTTTGAAATTTAACTATGTAATTATGTGTAACTTGACCCATTTGGAATCTATTTTTTTTTTATTTTTTGCTACATTATAGAAATTCTTGAGTTAAATATGCTTATGGCGTATTCTTCAATTTGTGGCAATGGAGTTTGTGTGATCATAGCTAAACCTCTATATAAGTGCCAAAAATATGGTTATACGTTTTCACCTTTCATAGCAAAACTAAAAAGAATTGGCTATAATTTTATGTATTTTGTGGCAAAAAGAATGAATTCTTAGCTATGTACAAAAATGTTTGTGGCAAATACTTCAATTCATTTGCTACGAATTTCGAACTCGTAGCTAAATATAAATATTATTGCCACGAGACTAAAATATAAAATAGCTACAAAGTTTGAATTTTCGTAGCAAACAAATTAAGTGTTTTGCCACGATGAATTTTCATAGCAAACAAATTAAGTCTTTTGCCACAATAGAATATATTGTGGCTACAATATAAGATTGCTACAAATTTTATTTGTTGTGGCACTACAACCAAAAATATTTCATAGCAATAAGTATTAGTCCTTAGCCACGGACCATGTAAAGTTTTTAGCTAACTTTTAGCTACGAATGCTATGGCAAAAAAATTTGTAGCTAAAGTGTTTAGCCACAAAAAATTTCATATTTAGCTACAATGTATTTCGTAGCTATATGTACTCTGTGTTGTAGTGTATTTTGGTGAATTGGTTTAAATAATGGCTTACTTCAATCGTAAATTTGGGAAGTAACATGTCACGTTATAGGCTTTCCACTCTATTGTGTAGAGTAGTAAAGATTTTAGGGCACTGATTTAGAGAGAATCATGAACTCAAACTTTGGGGAAATGAATTTGTATTGAGTTACTAAAATCTGTGAACTGTACAGAGTAGTATATATAAGTTGGCAACTGACCTATCTAACTTGTACAACTGTCTGCAGTTGGCCTTATTTAATTGCTTCCACTAACTAACAAATTAACAAACTAATTGTACAGTTAATGACAAACTAACAAACTAACTAAGTACTGTATACTAACTAACTTCATTATTCTCTTTACTCCCCCTCCAACTAGGTGTACTGAATACATTCAGAACTCCTAGTTTGGACAGCAAAGCTTCATGTTGTAATCTTCCCAGAGCTTTTGTCAGTATGTCTGCTTCTTGATCCTTGGTAGGAACATAGATAGTCTTGAGCAGGCCTTGTTGTATCCTTTCTCTGATAAAATGACAATCCAGCTCTATATGTTTAGTCCTTTCGTGAAAAACTGGATTTACAGCTATTTGTATAGCTGCCGTACTGTCATAATAAACTGAAATTGGCTTCTCCACATCAATTCCCAGTTCTTTGCCCAAATTAGTCACCCAAACTACTTCAGCAGTTAATGAAGCAAGGCTTCTATACTCAGCCTCTGCAGAACTCTTTGATATTGTGGCTTGCTTATTAGATTTCCAGCATATGAGTGAATTTCCCAGCTTTAACAAGTAACCAGTAACAAATCTTCTGGTGTTTGGGCATGCAGCCCAATCTGCATCACAAAACCCTATCTACTTGTTGCTCTTTTCTGATGACATAAGCGGTCCTAAGCCTGATTGATTCTTGATGTATCTAATGACCCTTAAAGTTGCATTCCAATATGCTAATCTTGGATTTTGAAGGAACTGACTCAAGGACTGAACTGTATATGCTATATCTGGCCTGGTAATGGTGAGGTATAGTAGTTTTCCAATTATTCTTTGATACTGATGCACATCTGCAAACAAGTCATCAGCTCCACAGTTATCAATCTCTGCTGCAGTCAGCTTCATGTTGCATTCTAGTGGTGTTAGTGCTGTCTTTTCTCCAGAGATTCCAGCTTCTGAGATCAACTCTAAGGCATATTTCCGCTGGTTCATTAATATTCCTTTGTTGGATCTGCTAAATTCAATCCCAAGGAAAAACTTCAATTCTCCCAAGTCTTTGATCTTGAAGCTGTTTTGTAAGACTGTTTTTGTGTCTTGAATCAGCTCTGCATCATTTCCTGTAATAAGTAAATCATAAACCAGAATTAGCACAAAACTGGACCCCTCTCTTTTGGTGAACAAAGAATAGTCCAAGTGACTTTGTGTATATCCTGATTCCACTAGAGCATCTGTCAATTTGCAATTCCATTGCCCTGATGCTTGCTTAAGTCCATATAGGGACTTCACCAGTTTGCAAACAACCTTGTTCTCCCCCTTAATCTGCAACCCTTGAGGCAATTCCATGAACACTTCCTCTGTTAGATCACCTTGTAAAAAGGCATTATAAACATCCATTTGGAAAATTCTCCAGTTTTCAGCAGCAACCAATGCAATGACTGTCCTTACAGTCACCATTTTCACCACTGGTGAAAATGTTTCCTGATAATCAATTCCAGCAGTTTGATTGTACCCTTTGGCTACCAATCTTTCCTTGTACCTCTCAATTTCATCATCTGCTTTGTATTTAATCTTAAAAACCCACTTGCAACCAATTGTTGACTTCCATTTTGGTAACTGAACAAGCTCCCAAGTGCCATTATCTTTCAGTGCTTGCAGTTCCTGCTACATAGCTTCTATCCATTTTTTGTCTATCCATTTTTGTCACCAGCTGCCTCTTGATATGATTTAGGCTCAGTTTCACTGGATATCTTGCCCAAATAAGCTCTGTAATGTGGGGAAATGTGTTGATAAGATATGTAATTGGCTATGGTATGTGGCTGTTTGTTACTGCCATTGTGGGTAATATAATCCTGGTGCCAAATTGGTGGATGACCAGTTCTATTTGATTTTCTTCTCTCTCCAGTTGTTGAGATAGGCAATGCATCTTGATCATCTGGTTTTGCAGGTGCAAAATGATCATTTGCAATTGGCTCAATATCCACATCATCTTCCATAGTGTCTGCTGAATCATATGCAACTGTTGGTTCATGGTTTGGGATAAAAGTGTTTGTTGGTTCATGTTCTGGGACTTGATCTATTTCTTCAGTCTATTGCTCCATTTCTTCAACCTGTTGCTCCTTCATCTGACTGGAGGCAGTATCAGTAAAAACTGGCACTGACCTATTCTGCATTTGATTAAAGGGAAAAATGTGCTCCTTGAACACCACATCTCTACTTACCAGCAATTTTCTGCCTGAAATGGCATACAACAAGTGACCCTTTTGAGTTGTGGAATATCCCATTAGTACACAAGTACTTGCCCTGGGTGAAAACTTGTCATCCTTGACCAGTTTAGTTGCATAACATAAACAACCTATGGTCCTTAAATGATCAAGTTTAGGTGTGTGCTTATGAAACATTTCATAAGGTGATTTCCCATTTAAAACTAATGTTGGCTATCTGTTTATCAAATACACAGCTGATAGCACACATTCACTTCAAAACCGTATAGGAATATTAACCTGGAACCTTATAGACCTTGCTACTTCCAAAATATGCCTATGCTTTCTTTCCACTACTCCATTTTGTTGTGGAGTGTATGGACAACTACTTTGATGGATAATACCCATGGAATCAAATAAAAATTTGCATTCTTTATTGAAGAATTCAGTTCCATTATCAGATCTAAACATCTTCACACAACAAGAAAATTGAGTTTTAACCGTCAACAAGAAATTTCTTATTACTGTAATCACATCAGTCTTCATTCTCAGCAAATACAACCAGGTCATTCTTGAACAATCATCTACTATCGTCAAGAAGTATCTATATCCATTGTGAGTAGCTACTTTATAGGGTCCCCAAACATCTAAATGAACCAAATAAAAAATATTGCTACTTCTGTTTGTACTTAATGGGAAAGGCATCCTAGTCTGCTTTGCCAAGGGGCAGACTGAACATGTATTATTTGTACAATGACTCATTTTACCTTTAATAGCTAATAGTTTTCTCAAAACATTATTTGAAGGGTGCCCTAGCCTTCTATGCCACAATGCTTCATCACTGCCAACATCCACAGCCAACAACTTTATTGCTTCATCATCATTCTGCTTATGTAACTTGTCTAGCAAAAGGTGAAGTCCTCAATTTTCCTTACCAATCCTCTTCACTGCCCCAGTGGACAGGTCATGAAATATACAGAACTTAGGGAAAAAGTTTACTGAACAATGTAATTGTCTAGTGAGTTGTAAAACTGATAATAAATCATACTTAAAATCAGGTACTACCAAAACATCTCTCAATATATCACCAGTATTCCACCTATAACAGCCTGTATGAGTAATTGGTGCTGATTGTACATTAGGTAAGTGAACCTTTTTTCTATGTTCCTTTTGCACAAAAGAGATATCAAGTAACAGTTCTAGGTCTGAGGTTATGTGTTTTGTAGCACCAGAATATATTATCCATCTTCTACTTCTACTATCAATAGTAAAAGCTTTCTCAATACCTGCCATGTTTGCTGCTCCAATACCTACCATGTTGTCTACTTCAACACTTGCCATGTTTATTGCATCATCATTTGTTTCTTCCTTGTTCAACAGCTTTAATATCTGGTTGTACTGTTCTGGTGTAAATGCAGGTTGTGGTGTAAAGTGCATACCCTGCTGTTGTGTCTGTACAACAATACTGAAAGGATCTTCAATTTCAACTGCATTTGCCATTTTCTGCCCAGCAACAAACTTCCTTCTGTGCTTGTAATCAGATCGATATCCAATTACCTTCCAACATGCTTCCCTAGTGTGTCCTCTCAGCTTGCACACCTCACAAACAAGATTATAATTTTTCTTTGGTCTCTGATATTGGCCTGCTCCTTGATGTCCTTGAGGCTGAAATTTTCCTGGTCCTCCATTTCCTCTTCCACTAGCATACATAGCAGTAGGATCAGCTTGCCCAGTTCCTTGATGCTGAAACTGCCTTGGTCCTGCAGTTCCTTTTGCAGCAGCATACAAACCAGTAGGATCATTCACCATGTGACCCTTTCTTGCTATCAATATTTGACTTTCATATGATATTATCATTGCATATGCTTTATTCACGTTTGGCAAAGGGTTCATCATTAGGATCTGGCTCCTAGCCTGATTGTAGGACTCATTCAATCCCATGAGGAAAGCATAAAGCCTCATGTATTGCAGATAATCCACATATACTTTTGACTTAGGGTACTCACACGAAGGTGGAGGTACAAGAGCATCAAACTCATCCCAAAGGATTCGCAACTTAGTGAAATAGGCTGAAACAGTAGAAATACCTTGAGAAATTGTGCAAATTTCTCTATGCAACTGATATCCTCGTGAACCGTCAAATTTGCCAAATCTTTCCTTCAGATCTACCCAAACAGTTGCAGCATCTGAGGCATACACAATCCCACTCATTAATTCCTTTGAAACCATGTTCATTATCCACGCCAATACATGTACATTGCAATTTTCCCATTGTTCTTCCAAATCTGGTGAGTAATCACTCTTCTTACAGGTTCCAGTCACAAAACCTAATTTACTCTTAGCTCGAAGAGTCAACAACATCGATCTGCTCCATATTACATAGTTCTCTTCGCCCATGAGTTGAATTGTGATTAAAATCGATCCTGGAGTGTCCGATTGATGAAGATGTATAGGATGATTGGGATTCTTCTCAACATCATTGATTTTATCTTTGCTCACCATGATTGAAGGGTTTGAGCTTGAAAAATTGGGAAATTTGAATAAGAAAAGGAAAAACGAAGAACAGATGAACTATGAAGAAAATGCTATTCAGTGGATTGTAAATGGTGAATCAATTCTGTGATTCAACGCTCTGATACCATAAAGATTTTAGGACATTGATTTAGAGAGAATCATGAACTCAAACTTTGGGGAAATGAATTTGTATTGAGTTACTAAAATCTGTGAACTGTACAGAGTAGTATATATAAGTTGGCAACTGACCTATCTAACTTGTACAGCTGTCTATAGCTGGCCCCCATCTAATTGCTTCCACTAACTAACAAATTAACAAACTAATTGTACAGTTAATGACAAACTAACAAACTAACTAAGTACTCTATACTAACAAACTTCAAGTGACTTCATTATTCTCTTTAAGTAGGATATTTTGGATATTAAGAATTGAATCTTGTTGTTTTAATTTAAACATAACAACTTAATATTGAATTACAACTCAGTTTATTGTAATATCGTGCATATAAAATAGTCAATATTCTTAATTAGGGCTTTTCTCTTTTCTTTTTGGCCCCTCTTACAATTTCAATATTATTTAGCAATTTAACAAGTTTCATAACTCCATATGAAGAAGAGGAGAGACGCTAATTAAGTGGGTTAAACATAAATCTTCTTGACATGGAACTCCATTTTCAGTTGAACAGCAGTGTGATGAACACTACATGAGAACAGAAATTCGTTCAAAAACTATCTATGATACTCAAACTACAATGATGAAATAAAAAAATATTGCTTAAAAATCTGAGAAAATGAAGAGTAAAAGGGTAGATGTGACAGGTTAAACAT
Source organism: Lycium barbarum (assembly GCF_019175385.1). NCBI lineage: Eukaryota > Viridiplantae > Streptophyta > Magnoliopsida > Solanales > Solanaceae > Lycium > Lycium barbarum. The sequence goes on from NC_083343.1 coordinate 19,699,702, forward strand.
AAGGAAAAATATGTGGTGGTTAATGTAGAGGACAAAATGAGTTTGGGTATCAAACGCAAAAAGAATAAAGGTTCGAAAAGCAGAGAAAGTTAAAATTCCTAATAAAGATTTAAAGGTACATTGAGTCGTAAGTTACTTTTATTGTTTATGATGAATGTGAATAATTGTTGTGACGCATTTTCTTTAGAGATATGCAACAGTTATACATTTGATTTCTTGATGTATGCTCATATAGTTTTTATTTCCTAAATATCAATGTGAACACTTTTGAGATACACATATATACACAATTTAATTATTGTAGACTAATTCACCAATTTGTCACTTTTATAATTTGTCTTATCTTTTTTCTACCATTAGAGTATTATATCCCACCCGGTGAACCTTTTTCCATTAATCATCGGACATCACATACTGAAATTGTAATTATTTTAATTTTATAGTCAAAGTTGATCGAGGTGCAGTTTCGATGTTTAGTGAAAGGTTTCTACTATTTTGTTGATTTACTTAGATTTACTGTTCAGGGGTAACTAATTCATGCTTAAATGTTGAGGGAGTTGGTCCACAATAAGCGTGATCAATTTTACATAAAATTGAGTGCTAACTGTCTTTTGAGCTGAGTGTCTATCGGAAACAACCTCTCTACCTCACAAATATAAGAGTAAGGTCTACGTACATTCTACCCTTTCCAGACTCCACTTGTGAGATTACACTGGTATATTGTTGTTGTTTTTGTTGTGTGATGAATGTGTGTCGGGTTTTGTTCCTAGGGAGTTTGGTATTATAAGTGGTTTTTGAAGTGTTGTGGCGATAAATTTGTTGACGATAAGTCCAATAGACCCAATAGCTAGGTTGGTTTATGCTTACCTTTAAATTGGGCAAATATGTCAAAGTAGTCCCTTATTAATTGTTTTGAGAACAAAGCGAGACAATAGGATGAAGATTCAGTTAAAACTAGAAATTATTTATTTTATACACACGTTTCTACTCTCCACTACAATCGATAAAACATTATAAGTAAACACGATTTTCAACTTGTTGAGACTGGTGAGTATGAGTCTTTTTCGTGGTTGAAGATTATGTTTTAAGCTCTGATTAAGTGTTACACCTCGGAAAATTTCCCGTTGGTACGCAAGTAAATGAACTAATGATGTGTGCGAGGAGTGCGAGTGTATAATGTTTCATGGGAAATGTATAAAAAGGGATGTGGATGATTAGAATGAAAAGTCGAGAAATGAGAAAAAATTGAAAGTTGGCAAAACTGCCCAGTGGTCGTATATTGCAAAATACGGACCGTAAAGTGCAATACGGTCCGTAAACTGGCAGTCGTAAACTGCCATGCAAAAGCTTCAGCTTTCTGCCAGTGGTCGTAAAGTGCAAATACGGACCGTAAACTGGTATACGGTCCGTAAACTGCCAGGTCGTAAACTGGCATGCCAAACTTCAACTTTCTGCCAGCTAAGGAAAAGGTATAATACGACCTGGTGGACGGACCGTAAAGTGATTTACGGCCCGTAAACCATGGTCGTAAATCACCATGCATGCAGGCCAAAGTCTCTGGTCCTGCTTAAGCTTAAAGACGACCACGAGGGATGGTCCGTAAAGTGGAATACGGACCGTAAACCTCCATGGACGACCACTGTTCACCCAACACAGATTTTCCAATTCATTAAATATGAGGATCAAGACTTATTTTATTTCATTACAACATTACACCACTTCTCTCTAAAACTTCTCTCTACATTTATTATATGTGTTTTCAAGGATTATAAGCCATCAATAACATTAAGACAAGTGAATCAAGGATAAGGGAATCATCAAGGATCATCCAAGTCAAGAAATCCAAATGGAGAAAAACTAGGGTTTTGCTCAAAGAAGAGTATTATCAACCAAAGCTTGTTCCTACAACTTCTAAGGTAAGATTCATGACTTTTACAAGATGTTTAAGGTATTGGAGAATTAAAATACATGGATTGTAGAAAATGTGGTGAACTAGGTCATGAATGATGAATAATGACATTTTGAGAAATAGTTTGAATTGAGTTATAAATGTTGTTGTGTTGTGATATGAATGTGTTATAAATGGTATTAAGATCATGAACTAAACACTTTAGACGAATGGACGAAGATGGGTGTTATGACCATGAATGTGGGTGAATTAGAGGCAAATTGAGGAATCTAGATAATGTGGATAATGTGAATGACTAATGGTCATTGTTATGATATTAATGAAGGTATAAACGCTAGCATTGGAAGGGAACGTGCAAGTGTAGAATAGTTCGACGGAAAGGTATGTAAGGCTAACCCTTCTTTCATAAGGCATGGTTCTTAGCCAAATTCCTAAATTCCTCTATATAAGTATGTTGTCTTCACATGGTTGACATTCCGAGCTCATAAGCTCACGACCCTTGATATATACTATGATTATACTATGTTCCTCGTATGACGAGTAAGTCCATAATATAGATGTAACGATAACGATGAGAATGGTAATGATAATGATATCAAAAATGATGCAAAAGGTGCCTACGGGCTATTATACTTACATGTGCCTATGAAGGGCTATAATGAACCCCGAGCTTATAATGCCGGGTAGAATATATGTATATGAATATGTATGAAGTATGTATACGATTACGAAACGCGCGCGCACGTCTGCAGATGGTACGGATAACCCTGAAGCCTTGGTAGGGCCAGGTAGAAATAACATTGAGCCTTGGTTGGCCAAGTACGTATGAAACACCGAACCTTATGGTCGGGTACGCTATGTATGTATATAAGTGTATGGCTATGTATATAATATGAATATGAATGTGATAAGACTATGTATAAGAATACGAACAAGGACATGTATACGAATATGAGCACAAGTATGGTACGAGTATTATTATGGGATACGAACGACGATGTATGCAAGTAAGCGACATGATGATGATGATATTACTGTCTCCCCTCCTATGCTGTCTTCATATGATATCTATTATGCTTCTATATTGATGTTGATCATGCTTTACATACTCAGTACATTCTTCGTACTGACGTCCTTTTGTTTGTGGACGCTGCGTCATGCCCGCAGGTGCACAGGGAGACAGATTTGATCCTTAGCTGCCTATTCGGAGATTACATAGAGAGCTCCATTTCCTTCGGAGCCATATCTTTTGGGTACTCATTCTTTTGTGTATATAATTATGGGTATAGCGGGGTCCTGTCCCGCTAATGTGATATGTTATACTCTTAGAGGCTCGTAGACATGTGTGTGTGTGGGTAGATGTGTTTGGCCTTGTCGGCCTATGTTTTGTATATCATTTTGTCGGCCACGTTGGCCCATGTATATTGATGTGGCATAAATGCCTATGATGATATAAATGTGCGGTTGCCCATATGGGACTAGTTGACGAATGAATGGAAATGCATGTATAATTATGTGGATCACCTAGATGTAGGTATAAGAGTAAGATAAGAGGGTGCTCGGGTGGGTTAGCACCGGGTGCTCGTCGCGGCCCCGAGTCGGGTCGTGACATTAAGTCAGTAAGGGATATACAACATCAACTGTGTTGTTTCATAGGATTGATGGATTTCCACTTATGATACAACTGTGGTTTTATGAATGTTTTGATGAAGTGAAAAATAATTTTGATTGATCGTGTTGAAGATCGTATGGCACAGACATTGAATTGAAACATGACAAATAGGCCAACACTTAAGGACTTCTCTACCAGCATCTTCATCAGCATAGAGAACAAGGTACAAATTTTATTTGTTTTCTTGTACTGAAACAGAGAAACGTGACATTTATTTGTTGATGGTTTATAGCTAATATACATATGAGATACAGTGTGATACATATGATATACCCTTGTGACAGACACACACACCAGTGGGCACATTCTAACAAAGACTATGTGAGTGATGAATAAAATCAGTTGAAAAATTGTGATGGCAATATGAAATTACGTGGCAATGTCAAGGATGGACCTTCTATTGGTGTTCCTGGTATGTACGGTACCTGAGAGAGTTATGATCCTTTTTACATATAGCATTATTATAATATGATGTTTAAAGTATTTTTCAAAGCAGATACAACGCATAATGTCATTCTTGGTGAGACAATAGGGGTATTGACGAAGAATATAAGATAACCGAATTCTTAAATTATTGTTAACGATCCTGAATAACTACATGAAATTTTGTCGAGACAGGAATAAATAAAAAGGTGTACGTCCAACTTGTTGGGAATAAACCCGCCACAGAAATAATATTCATGGTTTTTACAGCGGAATAATAATGTAGCACCGTGATACGGTTAATCAACAGGAATAAAAAAAGCGATAATGACACCAAGATTTTTACGTGGAAACCTAAAAGGGAAAAACCACAGGCCAAGAGGAGCAACTGATATCACTATAGCAAGGATTTTTACACTTTGTAGGTCTGAGTAAAATACTTCAAAGACCACTACACACTCAAAAGAAATAGCCCTCTTTTAAGATTTTCCCACCTCACTATAATATCGCTCGCACTCTCTATTTTTCCTCACAGACTATTTTTCTATTTGTGAATGCCTCACTCTTCTTTATTTTTTTGTTTGGTGCGATTACAAATGGAAGAATGACTCTCCATTTATAGGAGACCAAACTTGGCCTCCAAGCACAAAAAGAAGAAAAAGAAAAAAGACCCAAAATTTGTAATCCACAAATTTTGCCTTTGGCTCCAAGAATTATTCTTTGGCTCCAAGTTCAATTTGTAGCCAACCAAATTGGCACATGCCAATTACCACCAAATGGGATGCACTTTATCAATCTCCCCCTCCAGTCCCATTCACCTGAAGGAGGCAACGCCGGGCTTCTAGTTTGAGTCCATGCCGACAAGTTCCTTGCATAGCTCGAACTTGTCTTTTGGTACCACCTTGGTCAGCATATCCGAAGGATTCTCACTTGTAGGGATCTTCTTGATCTGCATAGATCTGTCATCTATCTTTTCTCAAATCCAGTGATATCTCACGTCGATGTGCTTCGTCCTTGTATGGTACATGGAGTTCTTGGTCAAGTCTATTGCACTTTGACTGTCATAATATATGACATACTCCTCCTGATGCAATCCAAGCTCTTGAAGGAACCGTTTCATCCATATCATCTCCTTGCCAGCGTTTGTAACGGCAATGTACTCTGCTTCAGTTGTAGACACAATTCTACAACTTCGACTGCCATGATATAGCTCCCCCTGAAAATGTGAACAGGTATCCAGTAGTAGATTTAAGATTAGCAAGATTACCTGCCATATCAGCATTTATGTAGCCCTTCAAGACTGGATCAGATCCTCCGAAACACAAACGGTCTCCAGTAGTGCCTCTCAGAAACCTGAGTATCTACTTGACTGCTTCCCAATGTTCTTTTCCAGGATTTTCAAGAAATCTGCTAACAACACTAACTGCATGAGCAATATCAGGTCTAGTGCATACCATTGCATACATCAAGCTTCCGACTGCTGACGGATAAGGAACTTTAGCCATGTCCTCTTTCTCCTCCTTTGTTGTAGGACACATCTGCTTGCTCAATTTCAGATGACCAGCAAGAGGCTTGCTAATGGGTTTAGCACTCTTCATGTTGAAGCGTTCTAGTACACGTTCAATGTACTTTTGCTGATATAGCCCCAACTTTCTGCTTGTTCGTTCTCGAACAATCTTCATCCCCAGAATTTGTTGTGCTGGGCCCAAGTCCTTCATGTTAAATGACTTGGACAGATATCCCTTCAACTTGGCAATCAGCTCCTTGTCTTGTCCTACAATTAACATGTCATCGACATACAACAACAAAATAATAAAGTTGTTGTCAGAAAATCTTTTGAAGTATACACATGGATCAGAATAGGTCTTTGTGTAAGTTTGACTTTTCATGAATTAGTCAAACTTCTTGTACCACTGCCTTGGTAGCTGCTTCAACCCATAAAGACTCTTATTCAATTTGCACACCATGTGTTTCTTTCCTATTACTTCAAATCCTTCTAGCTGCTCCATATAAATCTCCTCTTCCAAATCTCCGTGAAGAAATGCAGTTTTCACATCCAACTGCTCCACTTCAAGATCCAGGCTAGCTGCTAAGCTCAAAATTGTTCGAATAGAAGTCATTTTGATAACAGGTGAGAAAATTTTGTCAAAATCAGTACCTTTCTTCTGTTCGAAGCCTTTTACCACCAATCGAGCTTGGTATCTGACCAGCTTGCCATTTCCATCTTTCTTAAGTTTAAAGACTCACTTGCATTTGAGTGATCTTTTACCCTATGGAAGTTCAACCAGCTTGTACGTGCCATTTTTCTGTAGAGAGTCCATATCTTCTTGCATGGCTTTCATCCACTGGCTCTTTTCTGGATGGGATAGTAGCTCCTTCAGACTTTCTGGCTCCCCCTCATCACCAATGAGGACATACTCTGAGGAAGGGTACTTGGATGACTCTACCCTTTTCCTTTCTGATCTCTTTAGAGGTTGAGATTGTTCTTCTTCCTCCTGAGTAGGGTACTCAACTTGCTTGGCATATTCACCAAGTTTCTCCCCCTGCTCGGCAACCTCGTTGGTCGTACTTTCTTCACTTTTGGGATGGTTAGAAGGAATGGTAACAAAGTTAGGGACACTACCATTCTTGGCCTTCTCTGACAGATCATCTGCAGTTCCAACTTCACTTATTCAACCTTGGTAGCTGCTTCAACCCATAAAGACTCTTATTCAATTTGCACACCATGTGTTTCTTTCCTATTACTTCAAATCCTTTTGGCTGCTCCATATAAATCTCCTCTTCCAAATCTCCGTGAAGAAATGCAGTTTTCACATCCAACTGCTCCACTTCAAGATCCAGGCTAGCTGCTAAACTCAAAATTGTTCGAATAAAAGTCATTTTGACAACAGGTGAGAAAATTTTGTCAAAATCAGTACCTTTCTTCTGTTCGAAGCCTTTTACCACCAATCGAGCTTGGTATCTGACAAGCTTACCATTTCCATCTTTCTTAAGTTTAAAGACTCACTTGCATTTGAGTGATCTTTTACCCTATGGAAGTTCAACCAGCTTGTACGTGCCATTTTTCTGTAGAGAGTCCATATCTTCTTGCATGGCTTTCATCACTGGCTCTTTTCTGGATGGGATAGTAGCTCCTTCAGACTTTCTGGCTCCCCCTCATCACCAATGAGGACATACTCTGAGGAAGGGTACTTGGATGACTCTACCCTTTGCCTTTCTGATCTCTTCAGAGGTTGAGATTATTTTTCTTCTTCCTGAGTAGGGTACTTAACTTGCTCAGCATATTCACCAAGTTGCTCCCCCTGCTCGGCAACCTCGTCGGTCGTGCTTTCTGCACTTTTGGGATGGTTAGAAGGAATGGTAACAAAGTTAGGGACTATACCATTCTTGGCCTTCTCTGACAGATCATCTGCAGTTCCAACTTCACTTTCTCGGAAGACTACGTCTCTACTTCTAATGACCTTCTTCTTTACAATATCTCACAGTCTGTACCCGAACTCTTCATCTCCATATCCGATGAATATGCGGGGAACATATTTGTCATCCATCTTCGATCTCTGCTCCTTCGGTACATATGCCAAAGTTCTGCAACCGAACACCTTCAAATGCGAGTAGCGCACCTCTTTATTGGTCCAAACTCTTTCTAGTATGTCAAACTCCAATAGAACTGATGGACTCCTATTGATCAGGTAACAGGCTATCTAAACTGCTTCACCCCAGAATGACTTAGACAGTTTATCCATTCTGAGCATGCTTCTCACCTTCTCAACAATGGTGCAATTCATCCTCTCAACTACACCATTGTGTTGTGGGGGTTCCAAGGAACTGTCTTTTCATGTCTGATCCCATAGCTTGAGCAGTACCCTTCAAATTCCCTTGAAGTGTACTCACCTCCATTGTCACTTCGGAGACGCTTTAGCTTTCAACCTGTCTCCCTTTCCACCCGAGCATGAAACTACTAAAAAACATGAAACACCTGATCTTTGATTTTCAAGATATAAACCCACAATTTTCATGAAGCATCATTAATAAAAGTAACAAAGAATTTGTTACCGCCCATCGATTCTATCTCCATTGGACCACAAACATTAGAATATACCAAATTAAGTATATTCAATTTTCTTTCAGACGATGTCTGAAATGAGACTCTATGTTGTTTACCAAATAAACAGCAGTGACAAGGTTTTATCGTTGTACCTTTGGCAAAAGAAATGAGTGATTTCTTAGAAAGAATTTGAAATCCTTTCTCGCTCATATGACCCATTCTTCTATGCCACAAATCTGCAGAAATCTCATCTTGAGCCGTATTCAATTCACCTCGGCATATTTCTGCATTTGTCCTGTACAACGTGCCACGAGCAACTCCCTTTGCAATCACCAATTATCCCTTGCTGAGTCTCCATTTTTTATTTGCAAAATAGTTCTCGTATCCATCTCGATCCAAAGCAATTCCCGAGATCAAGTTCAACCTCAAATCAGGTACATGGCGCACGTCCTTCAGAACTAATGTGCATCCGACAATTTTCTTGATACTAATATCTCTGATCCCCACAATCTTTGAGTAACTTGTGTTACCCATTTTCACTGTGCCAAAGTCACCTGCTACATATCTACAGAAAAGATCTCTTACCGGTGTGGCATGGTAAGATGTTGCTATGTCAACCACCCATTCCGACTCCGAACCTGCCAAGTGCATGCATTCCTCTTCCTCGTTTATGAAGAGAATAACATTATCATTGTTTTGCACCGTGGCAGTTGTGTTGTCGTCATTCTTCTGGCCACTGCTTTCACCTTTGCCCCTTTTTAGATTTGGACAATTTTTTTTGTAGTGACCTGGTTGATCGCAATTGTAGAAATTTCTAGCTTTTGACATGGATCGAATCTTAGATTTCCCATGAGCTTTGGATCTACCATAGTTGCTCGAACCCCTTTAGTAACTCCTACCTCTACTTTCTGTGATGAGAGGCTGCCTATGATTTTCAGGCTTCTTTCTCATCTTCTCATTGAGTAGAAGAGCTGATGTGACATCCTTCAGCTCAATTGAGTCTTTACCATGCAAGATGGTTGTTGCCAAATTGTCATAAGATGATGGCAACGAGTTCAGGAGCACGATGGCTTTATCTTCCTCCTCGATATTTACTCCGAGGTTGGCCAGCTGTGTGATTAATCCATTAAGCACATTTAAATGTGACAAAAAAATTTGTATCTTCACCCATATGCAAGGCGTATAATTGTTTCTTTAGGTACAATTTGTCTATCAGCGTCTTGGACATGTATAGGTTTTCCAACCTTATCCAAATACCACATGCGCTCTCTTCATCGATGATGTTATCGACCACATCATCTGTTAAGTGAAACCTGATTGTTCTAGCTGCCTTTTCATCCATTTCTTCCCAATCCTCAACTTTCATGGATTCAGGCTTTTTGGATTTTCCCACTAGCGCCTTGTGCAATCCTTGTTGGATGAGCAGATCCCTCATCCTTCTCTGCCATGTTGGGAAACCGCTATCACCGTTGAATTTTTCTACCTTATACTTTACTCGAGACATTTTTTTTCACCGAGTATAGTATGGCTCACCGCCAAAAATATTTCTGTGAATGAGCAGAACCTGTGATCTGATACCAGTTGTTGGGAATAAACCCGCAACAGAAATAATATTCACGGTTTTTGCAGTGGAATAATAATGTAGCACCGTGATACGGTTAATCAACAAGAATAAAAAAGAGCGATAATGACACCAAGATTTTTACGTGGAAACCCAAAAGAGAAAAACCATAGGCCAAGAGGAGCAACTCATATCACTAAAAGTAAGGATTTTTACACTTTGTAGGCCTGAGTAAAATACTCCAAAGACCACTACACACTCAAAAGAAATAACCCTCTTTTAAGGTTTTCCCACCTCACTACAATATCGCTCACACTCTCTATTTTTTCTCACAGACTATTTTTCTATCTGTGAATGCCTTACTCTTCTTTCTCTCTTTGTTTGGTGTGATTACAAATGGAAGAATGACTCTCCATTTATAGGAGACCAAACTTGGCCTCCAAGCACAAAAAGAAGACAAAGAAAAAAGACCCAAAATTTGTAATCCACAAATTTTGCCTTTGGCTCCAAGAATTTTTCTTTGGCTCCAAGTATTTTCCTTTGGCTCGAAGTTCATATTTTCCTTTGGCTCCAAGTTCAATTTGTAGCCAACCAAATTGGCACATGCCGATTACCACCAAATGGGATGGACTTCATCAATTGTGATCTTAAAATCTCCATACATGAATGTATTTGATTCAAGATCTAGTGGCTCTTCTCTAGTGAATTAGAAGCAAATTTATTTTGTTAAACATCCTTTTCAGTTAGGCAGTAGTGTTGGTGTTAGTTCTGATTTGTTGAATGATTCCATGTGTGGGTGAAGGAAGGATGTACACAAGGAAAATGTATGTTTTGAATTTCTGAATCTTTTGGTTGATGTTGTAATCTAGCGTCCTTGTATTTAAATTGTATATCAAATTTACAGACACGTATATCTTTGAATCTTTATATTAGTTGTATCTCATTGAATATATTACGGCAGGGATCAGAATTACGCAAAGATGGTGAATGAACTGAAGCCTAACGTGGACCTTGGTGTATACCCTCTCCGTCCCAATTTGTTTGACACTTTTCAATTTTTCGAGAGTCAAACAAATTGTTCTTTGACCATAATATTTTAATATGTCTTTTAAATATTTTAAATTATTAATTATGGTCACTTATAGTACTTTTTACGTAGTTTTCAAATATGTAAATTTTATTTCGAAAAATTTAAGTTCATTGTTCAAACCAATGGCGTATCTTGCATAGGAAGTGGGGTTCAATTGAACCCTTAACTTTCGACGCGGAGTGTAAATTTATATGTAAAATATTGTTAAAATGGTAATATATATTAGATATGAACCCATAACTTTAAAAATATAATGAGTTCAATACTAAAAATCTTAAGATTGAACCCCTAGAATTTAAATCCTGGATCCGCCTCTAGTTCAAACACAAGATCAAAATTAAGAAGTTTGACTCTCGAAAAACGAAAAGTTACAAACAAATTGGGATAGAGGGAGTATTATGTTACAAACAAAGAATGATTTCACACTTTGGCCTATAGTGGTCATCCTTTTGGAAGACATGGTATGTAAAAAATATTTCTATTAAATTTTCCTTTTAGATTTGATTACTTGTTTTATGCTGTAATATTGATGAAGCTAGGTCATTGGCTGAGATGGCTAAATCAATTGTCAAACATGATCAAGATGGCATCCCGACTTTCAGAATCAAAGCTAGGTAGAATCATTTTGTTACTAATGATGCAAGATAATCATGTGAAGCACTTAGTGTCATTAATCTTTTGTATAGCATCATCTTGTATAGATATTCGCTCTCAATATGCTAGGGAAATGTATTCCCGATTCAAATGTTGGCTTTTCTCAAAAGGAAACACTAAGAGTGATTAAGAACACTCTTCGTTTTATGGAAGCTATGGTATATATCCTCCTCCAAGTTCTTCTCCTTACTAATGAATATATAGGTTGGGTCATGCCTAAACTCCATATGCCACCTTGGGTGGACTTTTGCTTTAAGAAAAAAGATTTATTGTTGTTTGATAAATTAATGATTGGGATTAGTTCTTTATCAATATATGAAACTTATCTTTCAAATTGGACCTTATTTGAAGTACATTTGAGTGTTGAATTATTGAATTTTGAAGAACAATATTTTATTTCTATGCAAAAAAGTTTAGCTACACTTCAATCACACATGACCGAATTTTTTAGCTAATTTTTACATGCACTTCAGTCATGTATGACCAAAGTGCAAGCAATTTTTTTTCTTATATAATTTTAATTTGAAAAACGGGACTTAACTAATCATGAAATAGTCAAGTTATAATAAGTGCAAAGTCATTGTTAGTTTATTACTAGTATTCTGGACCAATGGCAGAGTCAGAATTTGAAGCTTATGGGTTGGAGATTTTAGTCATTTTACTTTACTAGGTGCTAAGTTAACGATTTTTATAATTCAATATATTCCTTAAGGAAAATACACAGTTTGAACCAAAATTACTCGGTTCGACCGAACCTGTATAGTACACACTAGCTCTGCCCCTGTCCTGGACTATAATACAGAACCACAAACAACAAAGTGAGGCAGTGGGGTACAAATTGAAAGACTTCACTGCCTTTGCATTTCTATCTGCAACTTCAGTGAGTTTCTGACTGAAGTTATGGCCTTATCGATATCAGTATATCCCTCAGAATTCAATATGCTCTTGTACTATAAAACTATGAACGGGAAAAGGCGTTTCATTCTTGGTTTATTCATCTCAAAGGAAAAAATGATTTAATAAAGGTAGGAAAAATCAACATGTTATAATGGCTGCATAATGGTCATCAATCAGTCAAAAATGTCTGAAGTTAGTCTTGGCAAGTCAGGCTAAACTTCAGTGAAATATTATCTTAAATTTTGCCTTGTCAAGTCCATTACTTCAGTAGAAAATGTGTGAAATTGCCCTTGGCAAGTCATACCAAGCTTCAGCAAATCTGTTTGATGTTTGGTCTTCACAAGGCCACAAGTCAGACAAATATGTCTGAAGTAAGACGTAAATTTTGCACTCCAGTCGCGTACATCTGAAGTTGTTCCCAATGCGGGTAAACTTACCAAAAAAATTAACTTTGGATATAAATTAAATGGCGGTCCCAAAAGCGGGTATTTGTACACTTCGCCCGGATTAAGCCCTTCAAGTTTTATTAAAAGAGTTAAGTTGGGCGGTGTCACGCTCCAAACAGAATGAGACGGACTATGCTCTATATACAACTACTATGAACCTGTACTATATTGAAATGTAACTTGAGAGACAAATGATATCAACAAATAACTTCTGAACATAAATGTGGCCACTGGCCCATGATATGCAACTGAATACAATTGACCCACATGTACTATCTATGAAGCCTCTACGAACACTTACCACTGGACAACTGATACAAGTGTTGGGACAGGGCCCCGACCTACCAATAATCTCTAGCATCAATAAATTACAAGACCTGACTCAGCTCCAGAGGGAAGTGGAGCTTACACCATCTCGTTGAACATCTGTATCATCTAGAAAGAATGCCTGCCATCCTGTATAGCTGGACCTGCAATGTGAAACATGAAAAATGCAGGGCCCCCACCCAAAGGACGTCAGTACTGAAAGATTGTACCATGTACATAAGACAGGCATGAAACATATACAATAAAATGAAGCTCATAGAAAAGACAACTAAACTACAATCGAGCAATTACAATTGAAGGCTCTGAAACTCTCTATAAGGACACTTACTAAATCTTGTTGTCTTTCTGTCTTTATGAACTTCCTTTAGGATCTTTCTGATGATATCTTTGGGTCACTATGTGCATAGACGTTCTGGGATCATTCACTGTAATACTTGGGATCATTGTACGTTAGATTCTTTCTTTACTTTCTATAGAACATGTGCCATACGAGGCTAAGTGGAATGCAACATACATTTTCAATGTAATGTTGTTCATATGGGGTGATCTAAGGTGGTACCTATGCGTTTCATAGACCGTCCATAGGAGTCGCTGAATTTAGGACGGACTATGCATTTCATCAGACCGAGTCGACCATAGCTGTGCACCTATGCGTATCATATTTCGTCCATAGGGCATATAATCTCTGAAGAACTATGCACCTATGCGTATCACAGTCCGTCCATAGGGCATTTACACTCTGGACATGCAATGAACATAATGCAAATGCGAACGACTTCTATAACATGCATATGCAAATAAACAGTAAAACACCCTAGGGATCTCTGTTCATTAGCTTATGGAAGCACTTAGAATGATTCTTATGAGGTCGTACACTTATAGCTCTGGTTCACTCGATACATTTAGAACGTATAGATCACTTGAGAAAAGAAATATGACTTCCTTGTTGGACCAATAGAGTCCTCTATAACCACATGAAGGGTGATACAATATACATGAGATAACCTGAAGAAACCAACTGTATACGAGTGGAAGACTGTATTCCTTATTTTTATTTCTGTGGAACTCAAAGAAAGGAAAGGACATATGACTCGACTTCATGTCGAGGAACACGATATGGATCTACACTCTTACTTTCTTATGATTCTTGTCTCATACTTCTCTAACTTGTTCGCAAGGACATATGACTTGACTTCAAGTCGAGGAACACGATATGGATCTACACTCTTACTTTCTTATGATTCTTGGCTCATACTTCTCTAACTTGTTCGCTAATCTTTTGATCGCTGTACTTTTGTAGAAGTCTTACTCAACCCATCTGACGTAACTTACGTAGAGAGAGGGACGTATAGTACTTCATACTTGAGGAAATGAATATGACTTAGACCTATATTCTTGCCCTTCTACTGTTCTCATTTGATACTCTTTAAACTTATGTTCTAGCTTTCTGAATCATTTCACCCTCGGGGAGGATCATGCTCAACTATGTCATCTTAGTTCGTCTTAACTTACATTCTAATTCCATGGGATGTTGTACTCTTATGAAGACTCGTGCATCTTTCTATTAACATAACTCATCCTAAAGGACACTCTATAACTCAATAGGGGCAAATCGGATTTCGTAAATCTGTTTCACCTTACATTATACTCTATATCCCGTAACTTATTAACGTACTTCCTTCCACTCTAAAGGTACGTAACTTCTCAACTATCATGTAAGAACCGGCACAAAATTCATCCTGAGCATTATTCATCTTAGAAAACGTTCTAAACCTCTTTTGTTACACTTTGCAAGCTATCAACATGATTTAACTTCATTAGAATTTACAACCCATCTACGATTGTCTAAAATATATTAATACAATTTATCTTAGCTTACATAAAAATCGACACCCCTATGATGATAACCCGTAACTATTTCTATCATTTATTAGCGGTGCTTTGGAAGTTGTCATTATAATTATTCTTAAATAGGCTACTCTAATCCCATAACGATGCCATAAGCTATTAATATGATTCACATTAACTAGGGACTATAATCCATCATCGAACAAATGGAGCTAGTGTTATAATTCATCTTAAATAAAGTATTATAATCACATATCGATAATATGGAACCATTGACGTGATTTACCTTAAGCAGGAACTATAATCTATTAGTGATACTTTAGGAGCCATTAGTAGAATTCATCCTCAATAGAACCTATGACCCATCGATGAACATTAGAAACTATTCACTTGATTCATCTTATATAACGCTCTAAAGTCCCTCAACAATACCTTAGAAACCATCGACAAGGTCATCTTAAGTACGGTCTATAGCCCTTTAACAACTTATAAATGTGTGGACTTAGTAACATTGGATGGTAGATCTCTTACAAGACTTGGGAAGCAAAGAGGTACGATAGCTCACGAAAACTCTTCAATAATAAGAACACAATACTTACAAAGAGACTCGATTATCGAGAAATCAGTAACAATAAGAATAGGGCCATCCCCTTTACAAATAGAAATTCTATGATACTCGACAACAACATTCAAATGCTCTTACACTTATAAGAATCTGAGAACAGCTATTTCAATACCATTCAACTTAGTGAAACACTATGACCCGAAAGCTCTCAACGTACCTTACTTTATCTAAAGGGTATGCGGCTTCTCAACTAATCTGCTGGATGTCATCATAAATCTCATCCTAGGTACCATTTATCTTAAACCACGTTCTATAAATCATTCTAATCATATTCTGCGAGCTACCGACATCATCATAATTAAGGGAAACTTTAATCCCATCATAGCAACTTGGAATTCGACTCTATGAGTAAAACACTTGAATAATAACTGATTTTGAACATCTAACCTTCCTTAAGGGATTCATGAGACTTACATCATGGATTCACTTTTCTTATAACCTCTTAACTTCATAGTCATATAGGAAACAATAAACGCATATTGTGTTGTAACGACGAGTCAAGGGATAACCTTACGTACCTTCTAGTCGACCTCCTAACCGAGATGGCGAGATTAGCCTTCTTCACAATTAAGCTTCAACAAAAAAACAACACAATTAAGCTTCAACAAGAAAACAACACTTCTATCAACATAAGGGAACATAACAACTAGCCGACAAACGGCAAGTCCGGTCTATACAAAGTTCCATGGCATCTATCTTTTCCTAACTCCTTTCTAATCCTCACTATACCATCAATAACATACACATACAACCACAACAACATCTCCAGCATATTCGTACCACTAAAAACATCCCCAACATGCCAAACAACACAACTACTAAATTACATCACATAGATTTTCAACTTATAACTTGCACCTTCTAAACATATTCAAATCACCAAACTAACTCATATAATATGTTAACACTTCCAGTATCTAAATTAGGACAAGAACAACCCCTTTACACTCCACACAACACCCAACATATCAATAACAACTCATGAATACAAATACTTCTACACATCCATATCTTATCTCTATACACCCAAATCAGTACCTGTCACGACCCAGCTAGGGCCATGACAGGTACCCGGAGCTAACTACCAAGCAACACTCATTCTATTACTCGTCATACTTATCCGACATTCATTTATTATTCTCACACTTCTAATCATAGGGAAACATCATTATCACCTCCACGAACATGTCTACCTTTATATACATAAGCCCTTCGGTTATCAAAATGATATACAGAATTACAATGTAGTCATCATGGGACATCTACTACCCATACATACGTATCTACGAGCCTCTACTAGAGTACTAGACATAAGGACGGGACAACAACCTGTCGTGCCCAAATATAAACACAAAATAATATCTCAAAATAGCACCTCCGGAATAATGGAGTGCTCCTGACAATATGCTGATAGCTCCTATGAATCTGGGCCACCTCCCTGTCTACCTGTGGGCATGAACACAACGTCCAAAAATAAAGGACGTCAGTACGAACATTGTACTGAGTATGTAAAGCATAATCAATAATAATATATCGATGAAATAAGGGGACATCAAGTAAGGAACAACCTGTAACTGACTGTCACTTAAGACTGAATAATGCATGCTAACTTACTTCATAAACATCATCATATCATATATGCATATATAAGCTGCCTGACCATATAGGTACGGTTTGATCATCATTAGCCCGCATCCAGGCCTCCCGCGTCCGGGGTAAACATCTCATGCCGCCCACTAGTGGTGTCTGCCCATGCCATCTAGACATGGTGTATACGCTGCCCGCCTTAGTGGTGTCTGCCCGGCCATATAGGCGTGGTGTAATCTCATCATCATATGCTCATCATAATGCATGCATAGGAACTCAAAGACAATTATAACTCTATCGGGGTGACGTAAGGTCGAGAACCCCTGATTTCATTATAGAGTATTCATAAGCATTCTGCCTCACCTTGAAGGAACTAGCATTATAAGGTGAGTGTAGCACAATGAACAACATCAAAGAATCATAATTAGGATCTTTAAACTTAGGCTCATCATCATCATTAGCGTACTCATAACGTATCTCTTATCTCTATCTCATAAGAAGCTCTTCATCAACATAGGTTCATAATTTCCGGAATGTAAGAGGGTCGTGGAGAATAATAAAAGTCATGTCATAAGATTCATTCCTTAGAAAAGAAGGGACTAGCCTTACATACCTTTTCGTTTAGCTACTTTATGACTTGAACGTTCCCCTCCAGTATTCACGTTTCTACCTTCAAGAGAGTTCGAACTAATATTAGATAATTGATAACATAAGCATGCTTGAACTAAAGCTAGAGAAAATTGGGCAGCATCTCCTTTGTCTATACAAATTTCTCCATATTATATATCAACTCCCAAACGTCAATAATAACATTCATCATATCATAATCAACAACCTTCATTCACCCCACATTATTCAAGTCTCCCAATTCCATTTCAAATCATCCATAACTATGGTCATATTACAACATTACATTCATCCTCATATAACGTTTCTCCCATATCATTAATATCGTTTATAACATAGTTATAATCACAACAAATCAAGAATCATGATTCATATTAAGCTACTACTAAAAAATATCATTATTCTCATTTTTGTAACCCATTTTCTATTTCCTTCCATAATCCAAGTCTTTCAACCTCTCAATACTCTAAATAACATGAATTAATCATAAAACTTACCTTTGATAGTATGAGAATGACCTTTGGATGAAAATACTTCTCTTGAGAAAAACCATAGCTTCAATCCAAGGAGATTTCTTGACTTGTATGAACCCTAGTGAGCTTCTTGCACTTGATTTCCTTGGTTTGATGAAGTTGATTCTTAATTTCTCTTGGATTCTTGTAGATGAGTGTGGAGAGAGTTCTAGAGGTTTCTTGAGGTGTGGAGAGAACAATGGAAATGAAATAATGAACTTGGGTCCCTTATATAAAACTTAAAAATCTGTCCCGACCCGAACCTACAGACCGTATAAATTATACGGACCGTATAATTTATACAGTCCGTATAAAGGACCGTACATTTCTTCCAGAACCTCATCCTTTCTGGGAGGATTCTACGGTCAGACATATGGGCAGTATCTTTTATACGATCCGTATAAAGGACCGTATAATCCACAACTTCCCGAAACTTGTTCTCGTCAACCCGTTTGATCTCCAATCCTTATGGAACCTTCTTAACACTTGCTTAACGCTTCATTAACAACTTAAGGAGAATTATAGATTTTCCTTAAGACATTTTAGATCAACCTTAGCTAGGTACGTTATAAAACTCTTCCGAAACACAACGTATACTTCGCCTTTCTCAACCAACTTTCTTCCCTTGCCTCAAACGTGTCTCCTCGCCAAGAGCTCCCCGGCGACGACATTTGGAATCTTAATGAGGACCATTAACTACTGTTTCTTACTTATAGAAGCGTCATATACTTCTTACCCTGCGTTAGTTTAACTATCATACGACGACATGAAATTTTCTGAGGTGTAACAGTACCAACATGATATACAATACAACTATTAACTCATGAACTACATCAACCAACCTTCAACTTACCAACTAGTAGCAACTAAGAACATTTAAATCATCAACTAACTCATCTCCAACATGCTAATATTTCTAGCATCTTAGTTTAACAAGAACAACACCAACATACTACATAACATGCTCAATAATTTAACAATAACTTCCAACAATCAACTTGTAACAACTAAACATATCTAGAGCCTAATTTAATCTATATACATGAAGGAGAAGATAACTCTTACCTTAGATGTCCAGATTCACACCTTAGATTCACCTTACTTCCTCTTGAAGAAACCTCAAATTCAACAACTAAGAAGAGGATTCAAGCTAAGCTAGCACCACGGGTTCTCCGAAGCAGAATCTATGTCGTTTGCCTTTGGATTAGCTCTAGGATCATGTGTGTTCAACCAGATTGGGAGAGAGAGAACTTTAGGACTGGTTGGGGTTTCAGATTGGAGTGAGAGAGAGAGTTATGAGAATAATGAGAAAATTTTGCCCAAGTCTTGGCCTTATATCTTGCTGAGCACTCCTCCCTTTTTCATTTTCTTTTTCACCCCTAATTAATTTGGTCCACACACTTTCAAGTAGGTGTTGCACCTGTTTGTTTATTTAACAACAAATATGATCCTCTCCCTTATTAAGGAGGTGATGCACCTACTTATACAAGTAGGTTACTAATTTGCTCTAAATATGTGTGTCGTCTTTATTTAACAAGTAGGATGGGAAGTAAGTAGGTCATCTAAGCAAGTAGGCGAAGTATATAGGTGAAGCTAATAGGTTGTCTACCTTTACTCGACGTCTCATTCATTAAACCTGTAACCCTCCCGACACATACGTAAAACTAATTTAACCATTAATATCCTTAATAATCACCTTGTACCTTCGAGCTTATGTCAACTAACTTACGACGTACCTTAACGTAAAAGTACGGGCTGTTATAGGCGGGTTGGGTTACGACCTATTTTTAGCACATTTTAACCCAAGCTATCTTAACCCACGTAAAATTTGGACAAGGTTGGACAATAATCCATTTAGTAATTCAACCCATCTGGACTCGCTCAAGTTCAGCTCAAACTGCCAAGTTGCCACCCCTACATTCTACAAAGTATAGTCAGCTATGAATGTTATCTTCTCCTCCATAGTCACACTTCTTGGAGCCATGAAACAATTAGCTACTCAAATGAGAAGTGCAAACACATCTTTCAAAAGAGGAATTCATTTATCACTGAGAATGTGAGATCGAACAGAATCATAATCGGTCCTAAGACTTTGCAAGCATGACTGTTTTTCATCTTTCATGTTGCACCAATTGTGTCTCTAAGTTAGCAAGATAGGGCATAATCTAATTAGATTCAAGAAACTGGGCCTATAACTGTGCCAAATGCAACTGCATATCATTATCAGATATCTTAAGCTAGAACAAATTAGACAGAACCAGGGGCAAATTT
The DNA here is from genome assembly GCF_019175385.1 of Lycium barbarum. NCBI lineage: Eukaryota > Viridiplantae > Streptophyta > Magnoliopsida > Solanales > Solanaceae > Lycium > Lycium barbarum. The sequence continues at coordinate 19,720,196 of NC_083343.1, forward strand.
GTTAGAATTATATGTCTCTTTAATGAGACATTTAATGTGACCCACATATTATGGTAACTAATTATTTACCTTTCCATCCAAGAAATAATAATTGTAGCAGATAATATTTTGTTGGTTATGCATATCTGGAAGTTTCTTTGATGGGAGGAAACTTTTTATTAGGAGTCCCTAGGGGCTAGGGCAGCCATGTTTTATGGAGAAGTCCCTAGAGTTAAAGTTTTTGCCTAAGAGTCTCTAGCCCACCCATAAATATGTCTGTGACTCCATCAGTCCAGGATTTTGAAATTGAGATAGGCATAAGCTATGATTTTTACCATTCTTTTTGGGGTTACAAGTCGACTCTAGATCAAAGGCGATTCTCTTCGACACTTGACCAACTATGGTTGAAGGTTTTTGACACCTAATTTTTGACCTCCCATAATTTATTTTAATTATCCAAAGCCCTTGTATATCAAACGGAGCAAAATAGATATTTTTACGGGTCAAAATGATTTTATAAAATTATTCTGACAATATTTTGCCATTTCATTTGGGAAAATAACTTCAGTAATATTATGAATCATTTAGGAATTAGTTTATACATTTTTTTAGTTAATATAGAATATTACTAAATTTAGTCAAGAAGATAATTTCAAACAATTATTTATTTTATTGTTTAAATTACCAGAAAATCAATTAGCAAGCATTTTACTCCGTTTAATTCAAAGAACCTGATTAGTTAAACAAATTAACCACTTTACCCCTCAATTCTTAACTTTTGCATTTTTATTTGAAAATTGTTTACTATGTACTTAATCGAGGCTACAATTGAAATAGTCAATTGATAGCCTATTCCATGGCTTAGTTCAATTAAGGTTATATTTGCAAATTCAAGTTTTCTACATAATTGACCATGTGTACCAGTTTGTTTAATTATGTTTAAATTAATGGACTTTCTTAATTAATGGACTTTCTTAATTATGCCCATACATATACACATGTATACAAAATATACATAGGTATACATGTATACGCAAGTTTATATGCGTATATCAAGCATATCCCCTCTCTTTATCTTAAAAATTCAGCCGGTCCCAGTCCATTAATGGACCGACCCGGCCCAATCGTCACTTATACTGCACTAAACACACTCTTTTTTCATTCTACTTCGCCTCAAGGGTTGAAACCCTAAATGCCGCCGTGGGTTCCCACCTTCTCTCTCCTTGTCATCTTTGCCTCAAATGGCAAATTTTCAGATGGCAACAGCCTTTGCCAGGGCTTGTAAGGCCAAAAGGAGCAAATTATTTAATGCTCCATCCCAATTTCACACTAGACCACCCAAAGAAGGTATTATTCTCCTCTTTTTGTGCTTTCTAAATTTTTTCAACGGTTATGGGACTGAAAAACCTTAATTGTTTTTGTTGTATGTGATTTTGAATACTCAAATCCCATTATTTCATAAAGAACCGAATGGATTGACTCGATTTGGGTCAAATCTGCCCTCTATGTGTTTATTTGATTGAATCTCAGCCTTTGATGCTTGAATTGAAGGGTTATTCCAAAAAAATTGTTGAAGTCCCGCATCGATGGGGAATTAAGGTTTCGATCAATTTGGGGCTCTATATAAAGAACCCTAACCCTTTACATTTGGAGAGGATTTGGAGACGTGATAATCTTACTTAAGCTCAAATTTTATTCGATTTAACTAGGGTTAGCATTTTTGCTTAAAATCCTTATCTAATCGAATAGAAGTCTAAAAATTTCAGTTTTCTTTTGTGTTTGTGGCTGAGTGTGGTGTGGAGGAGCAAAGGAACCTTCCCAAGTCCCTTCTCGATTAAAGGTTGCGCATACAAGAGGTATTTTTCTTCCTTTTCATTTTTTTTACTTGCCTAAAATGTGTATGTGTGTTATTTGTATGCTTTAATTTCTGTTTAATCATAGTTATATTAGTTGTTAGCTGTTAGTTGTTAGCTTAGCCTGTCTTGTTTAGCTTAAGGTTTATCATGCCATGTGTTGACACCTAATTTTTTACCTCCCATTATTTATTTTAATTGCCCAGAGCCCTCGGATATCAAACAAAGTAAAATATGTATCTTTCTACACGTCAAAATGACTTTATAAAATTATCTAGATAATGTTTTGCCATTTCATTTGGCAAAATAACCTCTATAATGTTATTAAATCATTTAGAAAATAATTTCTATATTTGTTATAATTAAATATGAAACATTTTCTAATTTTAATCAAGAAAAGAAATTTAGAACAATTATTTATTTAATTGTTGAAATTACTAATTAGTAAGCATTTTACTCCGTTAAATTCAAGAAATCTGATTAATTAAATGAATTAATCCTTTTATTCCTCAATTCTTAATTGTGCATGTTCAATCTGCATTTTTTGCAATTGTTTTGAAGTTAATCATTATTAATCAAGTGTTTAATTGTGGTTAAATTCATAAACTGCTTACTGTATGATTAATTAAGGCTACAATTGAAATAATCAATTTGTTGGGCAATTTTGGCCTTAATTAAAATAGTCAACTTTCATGGTTTAAGTCAATTGAGGTCGTTATTGCATAATTAGCCTTTAAATTGCTTGATTAGTTTAATTTTGGCCATGATTGAAATAACCAATTTCATGATTTAAATCAATTAAAGCCATTTGTGCAAAATCAGTTCTTAATTGATTGATTAGATTAACTATGGCTGTAATTGAAATGTCCAAGTTCACGGCTTAAGTTCGATTAAGGTCATAATTGCAAATTGCATAATTAGTCGTGTCTATTAGTTTAATTAATTGGTTGATTAATTGTGTTTGGCCATAATTTAAAGGTTCAAATTAATTGACTTCCTTAATTATGGTCATTTATTAAACAAATGACTAAGCCTTATATATATATATATATGCATACACAAATATACATGCAGATACATGTAGATACATGTATATCCTGTATACGCGTGTGTATATGACAATAGGGCTGGCTTTTTTTTACGCCGAGCCCAGCCCATTTTGGACCGGACCGGACCCGGCCAACAACATCAGCTTAAACAACAGCCAAACAGACCTAAGGTCTCATTTGGCCATTTGTTAAGGGTTTCTCTCTAGAAACCTATGTTACTCGGACTCTTCAAAAATGGACACGGGTGCGTGTCGGATCCTCCAAAAGTAGTGTATTTTTGAAGGATCCGACACGGGTGCGGCATATGGTGCATTGTCCATGTCTGGTAGAACCAGATCGAGCAATGCATTAAATGTTCCAACCCCTTTTCACCAAACGCAACCCAAACACGGTATATCTTATTACTTCTCTTTGCTTTTTAGACAATTCAATGGTAAAATGACTAAAAATCCTTAATGGTTTTTGTTTTTACTCAGGCTGAATACTTGTCTTCCATTGGTTCATGAAGAACCAAGTGGATTGTTACGATTGGGGTCAAATTTGGCCCTTGGTGTAGTTATACGTTTAAATCTCAGCCTTTGGTGGTTGGGTAAGAGTTTAATTTTCAAAAAATTGATGAAGTCCCACATCGGTTGAATTAGGGTTTCTTAAATTTTTGGGGTTCTATAAATAGAACCCTCAATTTGCATTTTACGGACGCCTTGCAACTGAAAACATCACTTGCACACTCAAAAAATACAAAATACCTAGGGTTTCTAGCAAAATTGCTTAAGACCTTTAATTTTTTCGGATTAAGTTAAATTTTAAAAGTTTTAATTGTGGTTTTTCTTGTTAATTGTGGCTGAGTGTTGGGATTAAGGTGGCAACAAGCTCTTCCAACTTCAATCTCGACTTGATGGCTGCACACAAGAAAGGTAATTCCTCCTTCTCTATTTTTTAGCATTTTTCTGGTTATGTGTAGTTGATTATATGATAGTTTAGCATAGTTTGTTTAGCATGTTTATGAGCCCGTTTGGATTGGCTTATAAGTTGCTTATAAGCTGTTTTCAGCTTTTTTTAGTGTTTGGCTGGCCAGCTTAAAGTCATTTTGTGCTTAAAATAAACTCAAAAAAATAATTGAGCCCATTTGACTTAGCTTATCTAAAGCAGCTTATAAGTCAAAAAAAAAAAGTTAGACTACGCCAACTTATTTTTTTTAGCTTATAAGCTGTTTGCAGCTTATAGGTATAAGCCTATCCAAACAGGCTCTATGTGTTATTTATGTGCTTAGTTTAGTCATTTGTTAATTACATGTTTAGTTTTAGTTGGCTATGCTTATACGTGGATTATGACCTGGCTTTAGTTTGACTAGTAGTCATTAAGTATAATGTTGTTAATTAATTTATTTGTTCTAGTTTATTTAAGCAGGTTGTTAATGTAGCCACAGTGTTGATAGTAGATGCATGATGGAGTATTAGTCCTGTTAAATCATGTCTCTTTATTTGTTTGTAAATCATGTTTGAAGAGTGTTAAATCCTGTCATATATCATGTGCTAGCTTAAGTATACTCTTAATCAAGGTTTAAAATGCCCAGAGATTAGTTAATATAGACATTGTTTACCTTGAATGGACTCTGTTCTTAGTTAGTACTCTTATCTGCGAATACTAGGATGCTAATAGGCTCTGCATACATGTTGTGTACTGCTATGTGATTAGTTGTATGTTCAGTATAGATTGAAAAGATTGTTAATCATGTTTGTATGCCTAACTTCCTTATGATTTGCCTGCCTGAGTTTAGATCACTTAAATCCTGTTAGCAGTATGTAACATGAAGTTTAAAAGGGGCTAAATGTGTTGTCAAGATCCATCTTGTTGCAGATAACCTGTAGCTAATTCATTTGGGTCTTCATATGCTAGCTCCCTGTGAAGTTGAGGGTCTAAATCTATGTTATTGATCTATGTGCTTAGTTCTGATCCTAATCAGTTGGGTATGTGGTCTCGTTGTGTCCAAATGCTATAACTAAGCCCTCCTATGTCTGAACATGAGCCTGCTTAAACCTTTAAATGTTCTTCTAATTCTGAAGTCACCCGTCCTATGTTTGAAATAACAAGCTTGGTATTTTAAAAGTGATGTTAAGGTTTAGAGACTTGTGTGTATATGCTATGTCCTTAGCGCCTATTCTTAGTATTGCATGATCACAGATATGCATGGACTTGCTTAAAAAATGGTGTGGAGTTGAACCTGTTGAGTCTGCCTAGCTGTATGATTAGCCACTCATGAAAGCATGGTTTTTTACTTGTCTATGTCACACCTCAAACTGCTATAGTTTTTTTTTTTTTTTGGTTGAACTTAGGACCTGCATATCACGAATACTAGACCTGTATATTACTTGTTTTTGCTTTGATCTTGTTTGTTGATGCCTATATAAAACCCTCTTTAAGTGTTAAGTGCCTTACCCTGATTGTCTTTTATTGTTTCTTCGTTTGTGTGATTGATTTTCTGCAGTGTACAAAAGGGATATACTCAGATATACAGAGTGTATTCAACTCTATATACACCCAGTGTATATGAGTTGGTGTACTTAGTGTATATGACATATATCACTTTAGTTAGTATAAGCTGCTGTTAAGTTTTTCTTTTTGGGCTTGCTTCATTTTTCACACCTGTTGGGCCTCTGCGATGTGTTAAATCTGATATGTATTTGGCCCAATCTTTTTATTTTCGCTTTAATAACTTGTTTGGGCCTTGCATTCTTTTGCATTACTTGGCCGAGGCCTGTTTATTTTGTCTCCTTATTTATGGGCTTGATTGGCTTGCATATATTTATCTTGTTTAATTATGAAATTATGTGTTATTTTAGCTTAAGTACGTAGATTAGTTACTAATTCTTATCCTTTTCGTGTTTCATGTAATTCCCATTCGGGCTATTTAGGCCATTTCCTTGCATAAACCTGTTGGGCCAGAGGCCCAACTACATTGTTTCATTGAGTCCGTGTGCTAAAAGTAAGGGAAACTAATATATTGAAGGCCCCGCTATGGGTGAAAATAGCCAACTAGTGGGCTTAGGTAGGCCCACCAGCCTAACTCCCTTTTATTTTTGATTTATTATGTGTAAAATGTATTTGTAAAAATATTTGAAATTATTGGAACCCCTTGTGTATGTTAGAACTTAGGAAAACGCTAGTGTTCTAGGAAGTCGCCAAACCATTTTAAACTCGGACAATAACTGCTTTGCATGAAAAAACTTAGCTCGATTTTGAGTTTAAAACCGGTTGAGACTCTGGCTAAGTGTAAAAACGAAAAAAATGGAATTGTTGGTTAAGTCTAAAACCGCATCAATGCAAAAGGGATTTCTCAAATGATAAGTAACAAGTTTTGGGCTTTAAACCCGTGATAAAACTTGTTTGATAAGTTTGCCTTGAAACTGAGACGAAGTTGGGAAATGAGTCTACGTCAAAAACTAGCATTTTTTTGTATATCAAAGAAACAATTATCTGGACTGGAATTGATTTGTTATTGTTAAATAGATGAAAAACTTGGACATTTTACAAGCTGAGAAGCTGGAACTTGGACTTATGAAATTTCTGATAAAATGGAACTGTTTTGGGCTTGGAAGCCTAGAATTCATTGGATTGGAAAAACAAAGGAAATTTGTTGGGCCAGTTTGAGGAAGATGGTATTTAGACTGGAATATAAGTTGACTTGTTGAGCTTCAAATGGATAAAAATGGGCTTAAATAAACTTTCTTTCATTATATATATATATATATATATATATATATATATATATATATATATATTTATGTATAAAATGGAGATATACTCCATATTTTCTTATATTATATATAAAAAAACCCATAAGTACTAAATTCATTTTATTAGGACTAGAATAGTAATAAAAAGAAATTTCGGGTGTGTCCTAGTCCGGCAATAAAGTGAGTTGAACACTTATGAGTTTTTTTAAACCCAAAACTCCCTAAGAAAAGGGGATGTTTTGCCGAAATTTTTCTTGAGTTTATGATAAAAAATGAATGATATTTTTGCGGAAAGTTAAACATTTTAGAAAATAAATACATTAATCACACATTGAAGGTCGTAGGTCAACCGTATTCTACGAATCTTTAATACTAGGATGCGTAAAACCTTCCTAGAGAATTACTAGAACCCTTATCTCGATCTTTGGTCCAAAAAGAATTTTTCTATTGTTTGATAAATCCTTTTTAACTCGGTTTTCCTAATTTCCCTTAATAAATTAGGTGGCGACTTTAAGATACTAAAATTCAATTACCGCACCAACAACCTTGTAGTAGCTTTTATGCGTACGCGTAAAAGTGAACAATAACAGATGGTGACTCTGCTGGGGATTTTCTAGGTTTTAAACATAAGGGTTTCAATATAATGTGATTTTCACTATATTATTTGCTTATGTGTTTAAATTTTCGCAAATTTGAATTGTTATTCATATCATATTATAAACTCTGTCACTCTTGGTAAAAAGCATGATTTCAAAGGTGCCACGCGGGATCGCGGTCTAGCCTTCACTAAAAAACCCAAAACACCCATTCTTTAGAACACGTTGAATGTTAAGTTGGTGTACGGTCACCCAACGGCCGACAACGATTCACCTCGAGCAGTCCACTCGGATCCAAGGTCAATTCGAAAAACCTACTCTTGCATAAGCCTAGGTTAGAGCTAATCCAAATCCAAAGATGAAGTAGACCTGGTGGTTTGGATATTTTAGACGTATCCAAACCCGATAGGAAGACTACCCCATGTCAAGTACGATCTATGACCTGAAAAACACCGCATCTCATATTATGTGCTATTAGGAATCATGTAATATGCCTATGAGTTGAACCATTGCCTATTGGGGTGGGGGGTGGGGGGGAATTAACCTTAGCTTCTGTTTTGTAGATGTCAATCGACTTGAGTTTTGACTACACCAGAGTTGCTACGTATTTGGTGATGCCAAATGTACCCGGATGAGAAGAAGGGTATTTCATGTCATTTAGGAAATTTGACATCCATTATGACTATAATGGGTTGCAAGGAATTGATAGAAGTAATTATCGAGTTTTGGGACCGAGATAGGATGGTTTTCCGATTTGGGAATGACGTCGAGATGACACCTACCTTAGAGTGTTGACTAGCGTAGGCTTGGGATTAAAAAGAAGAAAGAAACCCGACCAAAATGCCTTAATCCCAGAAAAACCCACCTACTCCCAAATCTGCAAAATGCTTTCCTTAAACTTTGCCAATTGGGCCCACGGTCCAACCATACCCTTTAGAGACCTATACAAAAGGTTTGGGAGCCTAAGTGGATTTGTGGAACATCCCGGGGAGTTCAAGACTTATGTCGAATGGACAGCCAACAGACCTTTAGCCTTCGCCATTTGATTTCTGGGAATCATGGTTTTTCCCAAAGATTGGTCATTATCCATAGACACCCGAGTCATTTCAGTTACCCATTCCATCTTATACGACATAACCCCAAAAGAAGAGACCATATACTTTGACCTAACCCCAATTATCCTAGCCTACTTGTACTGAGCCTTAAGCCTTTGCTGAAACCACTACAAATACTTGCAAGGTTGTAACCTACTCATACAATGGTGGATCATTAAGCATATGATCAAAGTTAAGGGTGAACAACACCTAAGTAAGCCAGCCGAAAGGGATGGTATCCTTGATTTTTGCCCGAGCTTCGGGGAACAAAACAAACAAAGTTCGACCTTCACCTTTTCTATAATGAGAGAAGAAAGTATGCAATGGATGTTCCACGACTTTGTGTCCGATACGATTGTGCTTAAGGGTAGAAAGTGTCCATTTTTACCACTTATGGGAATCCGGGGAATCCGCCCTTACATGCCTACTAGAGTCCTAAGACAATTTGGGAGGGTCCAAGTCATACCCCAAGTCGTAGTTATGGGAGACTTTATCATTGACTATGACACCGATTGACCGCCGAGGGCTTTGGATTGCATACGGGGAGTGGAAAGGTCGCACGATTTGGGGTCCCGATACCTTAGCCGAAGATAGGTTTCGTCCGGGGTGTGTGATAGAGTATAAGGATTGGTTGAGGGCTGACTTATAAGGTACTCTAACTCCCAGACCCGTTCTCTACAGTTGTGTACAAGACAAGGATTCACAAGCTGAGATTCGAGCCCGTTTAGTTCAGCGGAAAGCTGACGACAGAGATGCCAAGTATTTAGAGAGTATTAAGCTTGACAAAGCCATCATAGAGAGTCTAAGACATGAGTTGGAGCTTACTAATGACTGTTTGGTTGAGCTCGATGTCCGGAAGAAGAAGACTTTAGATGACGTTGCTCCACTAACTTTTACGTAGAAGGGGTTTCTGATGGAAGCTGCTTTGACATCGGCCCATCTTCATATCCAGACTACCCTTAGAAAGGCAAAGAAGGCCAAGACTAATCGAGCTTCGTCATCATCCGCCCGAGGACACTTCTGCTAATTTATTTTTATGCAATGTCTTTACTTTATCCGTTGTACCCCTTCGGGGAAGAATATTATTATTATTATTATTTTATGATTATTGGGCAATGATTTGATTCAAATGGCACATTTATGTTTCAAACGATTAGTACACCTTGGTTTAGGAACGCGAATAGTGTACTTATACTTGTATGAACTGCCTTATGTGATTTACTTGCTTTCATACGTTCTGCTTAAATGATTAATTGATCTCAAAGTACCGACCACTACCCCAAAGAAAAACAATGAAAAACGATACCCGTACTAAGTGTAGTGACATTCTCAGAGTCCGATAGATGGATTCCAAGAACGTACCAGAGCATGAGGGCTCACTCCATCGCAAAATCCAAGATCTCAAGAGACATATCCGAGCAGTCAAGGCCAAAATCAAGGAGGCCGGCGAGTTGATGGATTCGGCGGGAAGTCCACCCAAGGAACCAATTGAAACATAACACTAATGAGAGAATGTTTTGGCCAAGCGAAAAGGGATACTTCGCGAGTATATCCCTATAGCAGAGGAATCCGTAGAGGAAGAGGTGGAGTCTGATCCACAAGAACCCACTTGGCCATCTAGAGAGGCCGCTTCCATCACGCTGCCAAGCCCTAGAAAAGAGGCCGCTTCTATCGCACCTCCAAGACCAGAAAGGGAGCTTGAGGAACGAGTAGAGTTCGTTCGACCAGCATCGCCCGAATAGTGGGCTATTGCACTCAAGGCTTTGGCCTGTCCCTACCGTGTCTCACCAAGACATGTGACAAGTAAGGAAATATTAGACAAGCTCATAAGCAAAGGGATAATCTGTGTCAGCCACAAAAGGTTGCCACTCTGTGCCCAAGTTTTGCACATAAGAGGTGCCCCTTTCACCAAAATCAGGCAGGTCATACCCCTGATAGTGCTTGACCCTCAGAAAAAGGATGATAGGGTTGATAGACGTGAAGCGCATCACCAAATTATAGGGCCCACACTCACTTTTGGTCCACGACAGTGTTTCACCAATTGAAGGGATTATGCTGAATATCCACATTTGGCGATACGATGTTACCGTTTTCAAGGACTCTTATGCCAGTATCTTCCAGAAATTGGTCAGTATTGGGAGAATTAGCCCAATTAGGACTAGAAAGGCTCAAACTGAAGGAACTGTTCGCCGAAAGATGTGTCTCTACTATTGCGGGGCTTTAGGGTACGACATAGAAAGGAAAGGTCACCTTTTAGGTAGTTTTAGGGGATCCCTTTTTTTTTTATTTAAAATAGATTTGCCCCCCCCCCCCCCCCCCCCCCCCCCCCTCTATTTATATGTAAAAAGAACTGCATCGACCTAATGTCCTAAGGGAGGATACGCAAGAAGACCCTATTGGGCCTGGTCACAGGTAGGTTTTAAGTTAGGGAGTCTTATCTTATGTAAACCGAACTACGGATGGTCCTGATTTCCCGTGGAGGGATACGTAGGCAGTCTACGTAAGACTAGGTCCCTATATATTATATTCCCCCACTTAACAAAGCCGAAATACCCGAAACTCGGTACAAGAGGTCAATCAAGCATTTAAGTCAAGCATATGATTATTTATGTGCTATATGTTTTAACTGCCAATTATGTGCGATATTCAGCTTATCCTTTATTTCCTAAAAACTAACATTTTTTACTTTTGAGTTGTTCTTTTCTTATAGAAGAGAATGTTGATTCGTGTTCACACTGGCATACTTCACAAGATCAAAAGCTGCAATAGCATCCCTATCCCAACATGACAAAGGCAAAGAAAAAATGTCTGGTACTTCCGAGAGTGAGACTGCTCCAACTGACATCGCTCTCAGAGATTCACCTCTTCGAGAATTGCCGGAGTTCTCACCTACTGAGGACGTTATGAAGATGATGTTTGAGAAAATTGCTGACCTTCAAGAAGAGGTCACGCGAAACAGAGCCGCTAATGCTGCCCGAGAAGCGCCTGATGAAATGAGGAGGCCTCTGCCACCTTTTCCGTCTCTAAGCTCACTATTACCTAATCACTTTCCCACTCAGTCCATTATAACCAGCATACCATTTACCCCAATTGATGAACACATTGGTGCCTCGCACCATACCCCACCACCACTTAACACTACCCAGATTCCCGGAACTACTCACTCCGTCCCTTCTTACCCAGCGCCACAAAATACCCATCCCGACATCACTATATAACAAAGTACCGTCTCACTACCGACTGCCAAAACTACCCCTACCCACCAAACTCGCCCTACTGTTTCCTTTTCCTTCCATACACCTACCACCCCAAATACCTTCTCACCCGATCAAGAAATCGATCACTACGAGGAGATGGAAAAGGCATGGAAGGCAGAGCAGGAAAAGTAAGAAGAAAGGCTCGAACAAAAGATGACCGAAATGTTAGAACGGTCCATGAGAACCACCCTCACTGGCACGGGCTTAAGCTATGGTAATCTGTGTATGCATCCAAATTTGGACTTGCCGGAAGGTTTCAAGGTGCGTCGTTTTTACATTGTTTAATGGAACGGGAAACCCCAAAGCCCATTTGCGAGCCTACTGTGACTAACTGGTCGGTGTCTGAGATAATTAGACACTCATTATGAGGCTATTCAACAGTAGTTTGACCGGAGAAGCCTGCGAGTGGTTCACAGCGCAAGACATATGATGCTGGGTCACATGGGAAGACATGGCTACAGCCTTCATGGAGAGATTCCGTTTTAATATGGAAACAGTACCGTACCGGTACTACTTAGATAAAGTAAAACATAAATCCTCCGAAAACCTCTGAGAGTATGCAAGTAGGTGGAGAACGGAAGCTGCTCGAGTACAACCACCAATGGGTGAAGAAGAATTAGTCTCGATTTTCATCCGTTCTCAAGAAACAGATTTCTATGACCAAATGTTGTCAATTGCAGGTAGGCCATTTTCTGAACTCGTCAAAATGAGAGAGGCCATAGAGGATGGTCTCAAAATGGGCCGAATTATAAGTGTAACCGGGAAGACCACCGGATCAAGCTCAACCGGGTTCATAAGGAAGAAGAAGAAGGAAGACGTGGCAAGCATATCCCACACTCCTAGCCTAAGACCCAAGAGGAGGGAAGAATTCCCGATGGAAGTTTATGCTTCACCTCCCTTAAATACCTATAAACTCGCTTCTCACAATACAGTTCCCATACATTACGTGCAACCGACTTTCCAAACTTCACCCCCAAATTACCAAACCCCACAAAGTACCTTCCAAGCACCTCCCCCAAATTACCAAGTTCCATAAATAAACTATCAAACTCCTGCACCTGCTTACTAAACAACACAAAATAATCCACCCGCTAATTACCAAAACTAAGCACCACCAAATGCCTACAACGCGCCTCGACAGAACTTAGAGAAAAAGCTTACCCGCGTGTTCACTCCTTTAATGGAAAACACGAACTGATCTGTTCAAAAGGTTGAGCATCGCCGGAATGATTGAAACGCTCCCTCTAAAGATTGTTGATCCAACGAACCAATTCTATCGAGCTGATCAAGCATGCACCTATCATTCCAACGACGTAGGACACAATACTGAGGATTTCATTAATCTAAAGTACAAGATACAAGATATGATTGACAGAAAGGAGATCGTGCTCCAAACGACTCCACCTAATGTGAACACCAATCCTCTGCCGAATCATGGCAACAACGTAATTCATATAATTAAAGGAGAAGAGGACTGGGTCACCGGCAGGCCCGTAATCTGAGGTTTTGTGGAAGAACCCGAGCGTACAGTGGCGTCACTTTCTTTACAAGAACATCCGCAATTTAAGGTATTAATCCCTGAGCCCGTTGTTGTGCACGTAGCTCAAGTAACGACGGCACCTCCCTAAAAAGAGTTTGTGGTGCAAGTAGCTACTGCTCATGGTATGACAAGGTCGGGAAGATGTTACACTCCCATAGATCTAGCCCAAGAGGCACCTCAAAAAGAGGGAAATCAAAGGAGAGCAATCACTGAAGGTGACGCCGAAGACTTCTGGCGTCAAATGCAGCCAAAAGAATACTCCATTATGGAGCACTTGAAGAAAACACCAGCCTAAATCTCGGTATTAGCACTCTTGTTAAGTTCACCCCAACATCGCTTGGCTTTAATAAAGTTATGAGAAGAAGCTCACGTCCCAGCAGGGACAAGGAGTGAAAACTTGGCCGAAATGGTCGCCCATGTTATAGAGGAATATCAAATTGCCTTCATAGAGAAACAATTTCCCAAAGAAGGCATAGATCACAACAATGCATTGCACATCACTGTCATGTGCCGCAACAAAGTTGTAGCTCGAGTTCTAATTGACAATGGGGCTGGACTAAATGTTTGCCCTGAGTCAACTTTGGTACAGTTGGGATACGACCTCAGAAAGGTTCACCAGAGCCGCACCAATATATGAGCATTTGACGGAGGCCGATGCGATGCCACCGGAGAAGTTGACCTTAACATCCAAATAGGTTCGGCAGAGTTCATTACTGAGTTCCAAGTTATGGAAATACCCGCCAATTACAATTGTAAAAACAAAAAAATGGAATTCTTAGTTAAGTCAAAAACCAGATCAATGCAAATGGGATTTCTCAAATAATAAGTAACAAATTTTGGGCTTTAAGCCCGTGATAAAAATTGTTTAATATGTTTGCCTTAAAATTGAGACGAAGTTGGTAAATGAGTCGACTTCAAAAACCAGCATTTTTTGTATATCAAAGAAACAATTTTCTGGACTGAAATTGATTTGTTAAATAGATGAGAAATTTGGACATTTTATAAGCTGAGAAGCTGGAACCTGGACTTATGAAATTTCTGAGGAAAGTGGGACGGTTTTGGGCCTGGAAGCCCAGAATTCATTGGATCGAAAAAACAAAGGAAATCTGTTGGGCCAGTTTGAGGAAGATGGAATTTGGACTGAAGTATAAGTTGACTTTGTTGAGCTTCAAATGGATAAAAATGGGCTTAAATAAACTTTCTTTATATATGTGTGTGTGTACAAAACGGAGATATACTCCATGTTTTCCTATATTATATATAACAAAACCCATAAGTACTAAACCTATTTTATTAGGACTAGAATAGTGGTGACTCTACTCTGGAGAAATCGCGGGTGTGTCCTAGTCCGGTAAAGTGAGTTGAACACTTATGCGGATTTTTAAACCCAAAACGCCCTTTTCTAAGGGGACTTTTTGGCAAAAAAATTTCTTGATTTTATGATAAAAAATGAATGACATTTTTTTGGAAAGTTAAACATTTTAGCAAATAAATACATTAATCACACATTGAAGCTCGTAGGTCAATCATATTCTACGAATCTTTAATACTAGGGTGCGTAAAACCTTCCCTAGAGGATCACCAGATCCCTTACCTCGATATTTGGTCAAAAAAGGATTTTTCTCTTTTTTGATAAACCCTTTTTAACCCGGTTTTCTTAATTTCCCTTAATAAATTAGGCGGCGATTCAAAAATAATAAAATCTAATTAGAGCACCAACAACCTCGTAGTAGATTTTATGCACCCACGTAAAAGTGAACTGTAACTCCTTGAATGATTAGGGGATAGCCTAATCCTACTATGCTTGCTTAGATAATGGTTAGAGAGGGTATTAGCAGTTGACCATTGATACCTAGGTTGTAGCTTGTTCTTATGCTTCTAATATACCTATGCAGTCTAATTCTTGTCTAAATAATGCATTAATTAGAAAGTATGTGCACTAAAAGCATGATTAGTAAGATTAATATTCATGTCAAGTGTGTAGGTGATCTATACTGCCTGACTGTGCTCAATCTTGATAAATTATGGATAAATTAGCCTATAACATGCTTGACCATGACTAAGCCTGCTTAGTTTCATACTCACATGTTGGTTTAGAAGTATTTGTGT
This sequence comes from Lycium barbarum, assembly GCF_019175385.1. NCBI lineage: Eukaryota > Viridiplantae > Streptophyta > Magnoliopsida > Solanales > Solanaceae > Lycium > Lycium barbarum. Next base: position 19,735,407 of record NC_083343.1, read on the forward strand.
GTCACATGAACAATTTCTGGACTATGCTAGTTGACCTATAGGTTTATGTGGCTTAGATTCTGGTTTTTGCCTTGTTATGGCTGACATAAGCCTGTTTTGATTGAAATAGCTTCTATAAGCCTATCTCTTGTTGATGTCCTACAAGTATATGTGATTATGTGCTTATGTATTTGATACTGTGGTTGGCTTAATGTCCAACTCAACTTATTTTCAAAATTTGGTCTTAACTGTTTAGGCAGGTTTATTGGATCTTGTATACATGTTAGTAAGTCCATGAGCCTAGGTACATAGAAATCATGACCCAATGTATCAATACTGTTTAGTCTTGGTCTATGTTGAGACAATATATGTTGAGTATTGGATTGGTTTGAACTCTAAAGCATGTTGACCCTTATTTGATATTATTGCAAGCTTATTTGGACAACTCACTGCCACTAATCAAATCATTTATAGTAGCCTTTTAGCTATGATGTGTTACTTGGTCTTATTCAGTCGGGTTTGAGAAAATGCTTTTTATTTAAGAGAAGATTTGGATTCAGGATTTTGATTAATTGGTAAATGATATGTGTTAATCCATCATAGGATCTATATGCTAGTTTGGGATTGCTAGTTAATAGTAGCTCAATAAGAATAAAGTGTACTTGTTTACTATCTAATATGATACACTTGAATGGTAGAGTGATGATATGATAGCTTGATTACTTGATATAGTAGTATGTTTCTTTCTTTGAGTCCAAGCATGAACTTCTGTGTAAATATGCAAAGATATGCTTGAGTATACCAGGTCTATACAGTCCTATATACTCTGAGTATAAGGGAATTTGTATATTTCTGTATAAATTTGGTATACCATTTATATGAATTGAGGTTTATAACTTACACATGCATTTGGGCTTGTTGCTCCTGTTTACTTGCTTTTTGGGCCTTTAATGATATATGCCGAACCTTTGTTTTACATTTGGGCCACCTCTTTTGTTACATACCGCATGATTGGGCTTGTTGCTTAACTTATGATTTGGGCTTGTGTGACTTCAACAAACTGTCTATGTCTGCTAATCTGTGTGTATGTATACGAGTAGTATATTTATGTATTTAGTTCATGCTAGGTAAGTCCTAACTTCTAGATCTCTCTTTAACCCGTTGTCTCTTTTCCTCCTTTGTGTTGCATGTGAAAATATCGTGGCCATTTGGGCTGACTTTTTTCTCTTGAAACTTGTTAGACTTTGAGGCCCAACTCCTCCTTGCCAAGTCCGGATTTATGAAAGGGAAGCAAATATGAAAGGATTGAAGGCCCACCTATAGGTGAAAATACGCAACTAGTGGGCTTGGGTAGGCCCACCAGCCTAAACTTTCCTCCATTTCCATTTTATTGTTGGTAAATATATTTGCAAATACTTGTAAATATTGAAACCCTTTATATGTTTAGAACTTAGGAAATACGGTGGTATTATTGGGAAAGTTGCCCAAACAATATTCAAACTTGGCTAATTCCCAACATATGCATGAAACCGGTCTAATATTTTTCTAAGTTGCTTTAAGTTTAAAATTTTGGTTTGGATTTGGTTAAGTTTAAGCAATTCTGAAAAAATGGCAGTACAAGTTTCATTTTTGGGCCTTCCACCCTTTGAAGAAATCTGGAAAAAAGGAACAACTACGTTTTTGGGGCATAGGCCCAGTCTAAGCTTAATCAGACTGATTTTTTTAAAAACTAGGTAAATCTTGGAACTTCTTTTCAATAAAAAATGGACTAAGAAATAATGTAAGTGCAGTATTTATTGGACTTGAGATATAAATCTAGAATTGATAAAACTTGGATTTTGGGCAAGCAAATCGGATCAAATCAGTTTGGATTTGGAAGATTTTCAAAACAAGAGAAATAAAGGCATTTCGGGCCATAGCCCAACTTAAAGGGACAAAAATCAAGAGGAAATATACTTGGATTAAGATTGAGGAAGATGGATTTGGTGTGGAAGATGAGTTGACCTATATGAGCTTCAAATGTATAAAATGGACTTAAATAAAAAATTTCGTTGTATGTATATGTGTGTGTCTGTATAAAAATAGGAGATATACTCCATATTTTCTTATATATGTATTATAAAATCTATAAGGACTAAACTCATTTTATTAGGATTAAAACAGTAGCGACTCTACTTGGGAGAAATCCCAAGTGTGTCTTAGTCCGGCAATGAAGTGAGTTGAACACTTATACTGATTTTGAAACCAAAATCCTTTTTGAGGGGACTTTTTGTCGAAATTTTGAATTTTATGATTAACACGACAGTTTAGTAATAAAGTAAACCTTTTAGCAAATAATCACAACATATCACACATTGAAGCTCGTAGGTCAACCGTATTCTACGGATCCTTAATATTAGGGTGCTTAAAACCTTTCCTAGGGATCACCATAACCCTTACCTCGAACTCTGGTACTAAAAAGGATTTTTCTCTTGCTTGAATAAATCTTTTTACCTGGTTTTCCTAATTTCCCTTAATAAATTAGGTGGCGACTTTAAAAATACTAAAATCCATTTGGAGCACCAATAACCTCGAAGTAGCTTTTATCCACCCGCGTAAAAGTGAACCGTAACAGACGACAACTCTGCTGGGGATTTTTTCTAGGTTTTTACCATATGAGTTTCAATATAATGTGATATTATTTATGAACATTTGCTTATTTATTTACTTTCCTGCAATTTATAAACTGTCATGTATTCATATCATAAATTTCGCTACTCCTGGAAAAAAGCATGGTTTCAAGGGGGACACGCGGGCTCGCGGTCTATCCTTCCCTAAAAAACCCCGAAACACATCTTCTTTGGAACATGTTGAATGTGGAGTTGGTGTGCGATCACCCAACAACCGACAACGGTTCTCCCCGAGTAGTCTGCTCGGGTCCAAGGTCACTTCGAAAAACCACTCTTGCATATGCCTAGGGTAGAGCTAAAATAAATCCAAAGGAGAACTAGAAGGGTTTGGATATTTGAGATGTATCTAAACCCGATAGGTAGACTACCCCATGTCAAGTACGGTCTACAACCCGAAAAATACCGCATCTTATTTATGTGCTAAATGGAAACATGTAATATGGCTATGTGTCGAACCATTGCCTATTGGGGGGAGGGGATGTTAACATTATTATTATTTTGTAGATGTCGATAGATTTACAATTTGACATCAACACACCATATTTATTGCACATATGGTGGAATAGGTTGAGTCAAGAGGAGAAAAGGGAAATTTCTTGCCATTTGGGAACCTAAACTCGATAATGACTATGAAGGATTGTAAAGAGTTAATAGAAGTGATCACCGAATTTTGGGACCGGAATAGAATGGTTTTCTGCTTTGGGGATAATGTGGAAATTGCCCTGGCTTTGGAAGAGCTAAGAGATGTCTTGACCAGTATAGGATTGGGTCTAAAAAGAAAAAGGAAACCCGATAACCACGTCCTAATCCCAGAAAAACCTACCTACCACCAAATACTCAAAATGCTTTCCTTATCCCACGCCAACTGGGTACACGGACCAACTATACCCTTTAGAGAATTATACACACGATTCGGTAACCTAAAGGGGTTTGTGGAACACCCAGCCGAATTCGAAACCTATGCCGAAAGGGATGCTACTCGACCCTTAGCCTTTGCCATATGCATTTTGGGACTCATGGTATTTCCCAAAGATGCTACATTATCCATAGACAATCGAATCATTTCAGTCACCCATGCCATCTTTTACGGCATAACACGCCAAGAAGACACCAAATACTTCGACCTAACCCCCACAATCCTAGCTGATATGTACGGAGCCTTAACATTTTGCCGAAACCACTATAAATACTTCTAAGGATGCAACCTACTCATACAATGGTGGATCCTCAAGCACATGATCAGAGTCGGGGGTTCCCAATGCCTAAGTAAGCTGGCAGTAAAAGACAGCCTGTTTATTTTTTGTCCAAATTTTAGGGATCAGACCAAACGAGGTTGGGCGTTTACATTCTCTAGGCTTTGAGAGGATAATATACCATGGATGTTTGATGACTTCATAACCGACATCGTTGTAGTGAAAGGGAGAAAATATCTGTTTTTTCCACTTATGGAAATTCGAGGGATCTGCCCTTAGGCACCCTCTAGAGTTTTAAGACAGTTCAGGAGGACCCAAGTCATACCAAAAGTCGGAAAATGGGGGATTTTATCATTAACTATGACGGGGATAGGATCTCGAGAGTCGGAGATTGTGTTCGTGAATGGAATGGCCTCACAACATGGGGCCAGACACGTTAGCTACCGATAAGTTTTATCCGGGGTATGAAGAAGAATATAGGGATTGGTTGAGAGGCGACTTGCAAGACACCCTTGCCCCCAAGCCTATCCTCTATAATTGTGTGCAAGATAAGGCTTCCAAGGCTAAGATTAGAGCCCGTTTGATTCAAAGAAAGGTCGATGATCGAGATGCTAAGTATTTGGAGAAAATAGAACATGATCGAGCTACCCAGGAAAGTTTGAATCATGAGTTGGAGTTCACTCATGACTGTTTGGTAGAGCTCGATGATCAAATGAAGAAGACTTTGGATGACGTCGCTCCAATGAGTTTCACAGAAAAAGGATTTCTAATGGACGCCATGTTGACATCAACTCACCTCAACTTCCAGACCGTTCGAAAGGCCAAGAAGGCAAGGACAGATAGGGCTTCATCATCAGCTACTGGAGGACATTTCTATTGATTTATTTTTCTATCCTTATTTATCTTTTGTACCCCTACGGCGGAGAATATTATTAATGAAAGTTTATTTCTATTTTTTAGGGCAATGATTTGGCATAATCGGCACATTCATGTTTCAATACAACTAGGAGCTTTAGAAACTCGAGTAGTATTTGTTAATATTATTATATGAATATATGCTTTGTTTGTTACATACGTTTTGTTTTAAAAGCTTGATTAATCTCAAGTATCGACCACTATCCAAAGAAAAACCAAAGAAAAATACCAAAATGGTTACAACCCACACTAATCCTAAGATCGAAATGGATGTCGTAAGCACCCACAAGCATACCACCATCAAAAGGAAAATCCAAGATTTGGAAAGGAAGATTCATGCAGTCCGGACCAAGATCAAAGAAGCCGACGAGTTGATGGACTCGGCGGAAAGCTCGCCCAAATAACCCACTGAGATAAGATGCCACCAAGAAGACTTGCCAAGAAAGGGTAAAGGAATATCCCTCGGGTACATACCCATATTCGAAGAATAAGAAAGTTAGGGGCATGGAATAGAGTCCGACCCACAAGAACCAATTTTGCCATCAAGAGAGGTCACCTCCATGAATCAACAAGGAGAGCCAGAAACACAAGTGGAGTTCCTCTGCCCGGCATCGCCAACTTGGTGGGAAATTGCACTTAAGGCCGTCGTCTGTCGTTATCGCGTCTCACCAAGGCATGTGACATGCTAGGAAATCTTTGACAAACTTAGGAGCATGGGTGTCATCTGTACCAGTCACGAGAATCTGCCACCATGCGCGCTAGTCTTCATACATAAAAGGTGCCCATTTCATCGAGTGCAGTCAAGCCATACCGCTAATGAATGTTGGCAGTTAAGAAAATAATCATAAGGCTAATCGATGACAAGACCATCACTAAACTATGGGGGTTCCATTCGTTTTTGGTCCAGGACACTATCTCTCCAAATGAGGGAATCACGTTAAACACTCATATTTGGCATTACAACTTCACTATCTTGAAGGATTCATACGCCAGCATCTTTCAGAAACTAGCCAGCACAGGAAAGATCCAGCCAATCAGAGCTTCTTGGAGGGACTCGTCAGTAGGAACGAGTCGAAGAAAGATTTGTCTTTTCCACTTCGGAGCTCCGGGGCATGACATTGAGGAATACGAAGCTTTCAAGTTCGAGCTGGAGCATTTGGTCCATACGGGAGGAATTTGGGTGGTACTCCTTCCTCAATATTAAAGTAAAGGCCTCTCGCCCGAAAAATATGGTTAAAAGGACAAACAACTAGTTTTGATCTCAGGAAGAGGTCACCTTTTGGGTAGATATTTTAGGAGGGCCCCTTTTTGTAATTTCACACAGATTTGTCCCCCTCCCATATTTTATGTAAAAAGAACTACGTCCGACCTGATGTCCCGCGGAGTGATACGTAAGAAGCCCATATAGGGCCTAGTCTGGGTAGGCTAAATAGGAGAGTCTTTTATGTAAAACGAACTACGAAAGGGCCTGATTTCCCTAGGAGGGATACGTAGGCAGTCTACATAAGATTCGGTCCCTATATCTTATAAATATATATTCCCCCACTTAACAAAAGAAAAATACCCCAAAACTCGATACAAGAGATTAATTAAGCATTAAAATCAAACGTATGATGATTTGTGTGCTACTTGCTTTACATGCTTACTCTGTGCAATATTTTATTTATTTTATCATTATCTAACAACTAACTTTGTTATCTTTGAGTGATTTTCTTTCTTATAGAATAGACAGTTGATCCGAGCTCACACTGGCATACTTCACGAGGTCTAAAGCAATAGCATCCCTATCCCAACAAGACCGAGCCAAAGGGAAAATGACTGGTATACCAGAGAACGAGCAGAACCAAACTGACCTCGCTCTCAGAGAGTCGCCTGTGGCCAAACCACAAGGATCCTCACCTTTCAAAGATATAATTAAGATAATGTTAGAAAAGTTCGTTGATCTTTAGGAGAAGGCAGCAAGAACCGAAACAGCCAATGCTGCCCGGGAAGCAGCCACTGAAACAAGTAGGCCTCCACCACCCTTTCCATCTCTAAGCTCTCCATTACCCGACCATTTCCCCACCTATCCCGCTGGGACCCCCACACCATTTATCGAACACATTGGCACCTCGTACTAAACCCCACCGCCAACTGGCACTACCCGAATCTCTGGAACTGCACATTTCGTTCCTTCTTACCAAATGCCACAAAACACCCATCCCAGCTCCACTACAAAAACAAACACTGCTCCACCACTAATAACAAAAGCCACCTACGCGCCCAGAAATCATCTTGCATACCCAACTGTTTCTTTCCATACACCTATCACCAAATATACCTTCTCACCCGATCAGTAAGAAATTGACCACTATGAAGAGATGGAGAAGGCGTGGAAGGCCAAACAAGACAAGCATGACAAAGAAATGGAGCGTAAAATGGCCGAGATGTTGAAATAATCCGCGAGATCCGCTCGAAAGGCTACGGGATTAAGCTATGATGACCTGTGCATGATCTCGACTTGGATTTTCCTGAAAGCTTCAAGGTGCCAAAATTTGAAATGTTCAATGGAACGGGAAACCCCAAAGCCCATCTCCGAGCTTATTGTGACCAGTTGGTCGGCGTACGAAACAACCAAGTACTCATCATGAGACTATTTAGTCGAAGTTTGACCGGGGAGGCTTCTTCATGGTTCACGACGCAAGATATACACTGATGGACCACATAGAAAAACATGGCCGGAGCTTTCATGGAAAGATTTCGCTCCAACATGAAAACTGTGCTGGACAGGTACTACCTAGAGAAAGTAAAGCAAAACTCCACCGAGGACTATCGTGAGTATGCTAGCAGGTGAAGAACCGAAGCTGCTCGAGTGCAGCCACCTATGGTGTGGAAGAATTAGTTTTTTTCTTTATCCGTTCCCAGGAAACGAATTTCTACAATCGAATGCTTTCAATGGAAAGGAGGTCATTTTCCGAACTCGTCAAAATGGGAAAGGCAATAGAAGATGGCCTTAAATCAGGGCGAATTGTGAGTGTAGCCAGCAGGGCTACTAGAACAAGTTCGACAGGATTTGTTCCAAAACAAAAAGGAAGACGTGGCAAATATCTCCTATACCTCCTGTCCCAGACTCAAGAGGAAGGAGGATTTTCAGTCTCCAATAAACATATATACTTCACCAACTTCAAATGCCTACATAACTACCTCATACAACCCAGTGCCTGTTTACTACGCATAATGCACTTTCCAAACACCACCACCCACTTACCAAGCTCTACAAAATACCTTCCAAACACCACAACCCGCTTACCAAGCTCCACCAAATACTTTCCGGTCACCACCACCAAACTATCAATCTTCCGCACCTACTTTTGGACCCCAACAAAACAATCCCCAAATAAATTACCAAAACTAGCCACCCTTAAATAGCTACAATGCGCCACGTCAGAATTTCGAGAAAACGCCTGCCCACACGTTTACACCATTAATGGAAACTCGAACTGAGTTATTCAAGATGTTGAGCGCTACTGGAATGATACGAACACTTCCCCCATAGGTCGTCAATCCCAAGAGCCAATTCTATCGACCAGATCAAACGTGGCCTACCATTCCAATGGAGTAGTGCAAAGTACCGAGGATTGCATCAATCTAAAGTACAAAATACAGGATTTAACTGAACAAAAGGAAATTGTCCTCTAAACGGCCGCGCCTAATGTGAATACCAATCATTTGCCTAATCACGACAATAATGTAATTCATATGATTGAATAGGAGAAAGATTGGATAGCAGGAAGGCTGAAGATTTGGGACTCTGTACAAGCGCTCGAGCGCATGGTGGCATCATTTACTATACATGAGCGCCCACATTTCAAGGTATTAATACCCGTGCCAGTAGTCGTGAGCGTTGCTCAGATAATAGAAGGGCCACCCAAAAAAGATGGTACAAGTGGCTGCGACACATGGGATGATGAGATCAGAAAGATGTTATACTCCTGAATATTTGGCCCAAGGGGCGCCACGAAAGAAGGGAAACCAAAAGAGGACCATTACCGAGGGAGAAGCAGAGGACTTCTGGCATCGAATGCAGCCAAAAGAATACTCCATTGTGGAGCATTTAAAGAAAATAACGGCCCAAATATTGGTGTTGGTGCTCTTATTAAGTTCCCCGCAACATCGTTTGTCTTTGATGAAAGTGTTAGAAGAAGCTTATGTCCCTGCTGGGACGAGCAGTGAAAATTCGGCCGAAATAGTCGCATATGTCATGGAGGATCATCAAATGGACTTCACTGAGAAAAAATTACCTAAAGAAGGCATGAATCATAACAAAGCACTACACATCACTGTTATGTTCCACAACAAGGTGGTCACCCGAGTTTTGGTCGGCAATGGTGCTGGGCTCAACATTGCCCCGAGTCCATTTTGGCTCAGTTTTGGTTATGACCTTGGGAAAGTGCGTTAAAGTCATGCCAATATATGAGCACTCGATGGAGGCCGGTGTGATGCTATTGGAGAGGTTGATCTCAATATTCAAATTGGGCCAGCGAAGTTTATCACTAAATTCCAGGTCATGGAATACCCGCCAGTTACAATCTGTTGTTAGGAAAACCATGGATCCACATAGTAGGAGCTGTGCCGTCCTCACTCCATCAATCTTTGAAATTCGTATAGGATGGCCATGAGGTCATAATCCATGGAGAGGGTAGCATCCATAACTACCCGGATAATTCGGTGCCCGTCATAAAGGCAGTGCCAAAGGGAGCAGATTTTCATGTAACGGAACTGGTGGGAGCCGCTCATAAGATAGATTCTACAGAGGCACCCCATGCCTACAGTGTATAAAATGATTGCATCAGCTATGCTTCAGAATGGTTTTGAACTCGGAAAAGGTTTGGGAAGAAATTTGCACGGCATTGCAGAGCCAACCCCTATTCCTCAAGACAATTTTCGCTTTGGACTAGGGTATGTCCCAACTGATAACGAGGTCTCGACAGGTGCTAAAAAGAAGAGGGACATTGCGAAGCTTCGCAAGCTTATTCCGAACTTATACCAATCATTCCAAAACAGAATGTCGATGTCGAATGATGCAAACATAGAAGAAGGGATAAGGATGTTACTCCAAGAGGAAGATATCTCAGTAGTGCTAAAAGAATACACAGAGGCACCCACCACAAGAGAGGCTAATCCTGGCGAACAACTATCAAACTGGACTTTCATCCCGCTTTGGGTTCCTCGGTAGAGAAACGATGAATTTATTTTCTGAAAAATGGCGAGAATCGGTCGAGGCCCGATTACTCGCCCTTTGCACTATACGTTACCTTGTAATGTTTTGAAAAATGGGAATGGCTCGACTTTGATCTGAACTAGGACCACAGTTGTACTTTTATTTCAATCAAATTACTGAAACCTCGAATTATGGAAACATAACTTGTATTTATTTTTTTCTTAAATTGCATGCATATACTAACCTTACTTTACTTTGGCTTTTCAGTAATAAAAACAATAATGCAACCCAAAATGTCATGAAATGTTGCGATCAGAATGAGTCACACAGTATAGAAGAAGGGGAATATGAGGAATACGACGAGGAGACAATGTTACCTGAAGGCCTCGTAGAAGAAGTAGAATAGTTGGAAAATGAGCAGAAGCCAAATATGGACGACACAGAAGCAATCAATCTTGGTGACGAGGAAAACATTAGAGAAACTAGGATAAGTGCGCACCTAGAAGCACCGCAAAAGGAAGAGCTAATAAATCTCCTAAAATAATACATGGATATATTCGCATGGTCATATGCTGACATGCCAGGGTTAAACACTAGTGTGGTGTCCCACAAGTTACCTATCAATGCAGGGTTTACCCCTGTAAAACAAAAATCCAGGCAGTTCAAGCCGGATCTCAGCATCCACATCAAGGACAAGGTGGAAAAACAAATTAAGTCGGGGGTTGTAGAAGTAACCTCATACCCCACATGGTTAGCCAACATAGTGCCCGTACCCAAAAAGGATGGAAAGATACGAATATGTGTAGACTATCGGGATCTCAACCGAGCCAGTCCAAAGGTAACTTTCCACTCCCGAACATGCACATACTCATAGATAATTGTGCCAAGCATGAGTTGCAGTCATTTGTGGATTGTTTCTCTGGGTATCACCAGATCTTCATGAATGAAGAAGATGTTGAGAAAATAGTCTTCATCACTCCGTAGGGAGTATACCATTATAGGGTGGTGCCATTTGGTCTTAAAAACGCTGGGACCACCTACATGAGGGCCATGACTACCATTTTTCAGGACATCATCCACAGGGAAATTGAAGTGTATGTGGAAGATGTCATCATCAAGTCAAGAGAGAGCGCGGAGCACACCATACATTTGAGGAAATTCTTTGATAGGCTTCGAAAGTTCAATCTAAAACTGAATCTGGCCAAGTACGCATTTGCAGTGCCTGTTGGGAAATTACGTAGATTCATAGTGAGCCGAAGGGGCATAGAACTAGATCCTACCAAGATCAAAGCAATCCAAGAGTTACCTCCTCCCAAGATGAAGAGAGAGGTCATGAGCTTCTTAGGAAGGTTGAATTACATCGGGCGATTCATAGCTCAGTCCACCATCATTGTGGAACCCATACTGAAGCTTTTGAAGAAATACACACCCACAAATTGGACGAAAGATTGCCAAGAAGCTTTTGACACCATCAAGAGATATTTATCTAATCTACTAGTTTTGGTACCCCCTAAGCTCGGGAGCCCACTTCTATTATATTTGTCTATATTAGAGAATGCCTTTGGGTGCGTGTTAGGAAAACACGATGAGACGGGCAAAAAGGAACGTGTCATATTTTACTTGAGGAAGAAATTTACTGCATGTGAGGCAAGATACATATTGGTGGAAAAGACCTGTTGCGCCCTGGCATGGATGGCTTAGAAGCTGAGGCATTACTTGTCATCATATACCATCCACCTCATATACAAAATGGATCCGCTAAGGTATATCTTTCGCCAGCTCAGGCCTGTTGGAAAGTTTGCCCAGTGGAAAATGCTATTAAGCGAATTCAATATAGTGTACATAGCACAAAAAGTCGTCAAAGGACAAGCATTGGCTGATCTCTTAGCCGAAAGTCCTGTGGATGAAGATCTCGAACCCATTTTCCAGAAGAATGAGTGTTGGCTATAGAGGAAACAAATAGTAGAACCTTACACCGGCTGGAGATTTTTCTTCAATGGGGCCATCAACTACAAAGGTTCTAGAATTGGAGCGGTCTTCATATCAGAAGCCGAGCAATATTACCCGATGGCCGCAAAGCTCAAATTCCACTTTACTAACAACATGGAAGAATACGAAGCTTGCATATTGGGTCTGAGGATGGCATTGGATATGGACGTTAGCGAGCTGTTGGTCATAGGAGACTCCAATCTCCTAATACACCAAGTACAGGGCGAGTGGGCCCCTAAGAATGATAAAATCTTGCCGTATGTAAACCTGGCACAAAGATTATGCAAGAAGTTCAAGAAGATAGAATTCATGCATACACCAAAGGCTCATAATAAATTTGTCGATGCTTTAGCCACCATAGCATCCATGATCCACCATCCCAAAAGCAGTCACATTGACCCATTGGAAATCAGTCTGAAAGAGGAGCACGCGTACTGCTCTCACGTAGAAGCACAGCCAGATGGCAAACCATGGTATAATGACATCAAGTTGTATTTGGAGAAGCGGGAATAACCCGAAGACATCGCGAGTAATCAAAATAAAACCATCCGAAGAATGGCCAATGGTTTCTTCCTTAACAAAGAAATAATGTACAAGCGTAGACACAGCGGAAGCCACAAAGCTGTTAGAAGAAGTACATGTCGGGACCTGCGGGCCTCATATGAAAGGTTTTGTGCTAGCCAAAAAAATACTCCGGGTAGGATACTACTGGATGCCCATGGAAAACGATTGTTGCCAATTTGTACAAAAATGCAATCAATGCCAGATCCATGGAGACCTGGTCAAAGTCCTGCCCAGTGAACTCAATGTCATGAGCTCACCTTGGCCATTTGTCGCTTGAGGTATGCACGTCATCAGACCAATCAAGCCTGCTGCTTCATATGGGCACCAATTCACTCTAGTTGCCATCGACTACTTCACTAAATTAGTGGAAGCAACGTCCCACAAATCAGGGACAAAGAAAGTAGTGGGCGACATTGTGCGAGATAATATCATATGTTATTTCGGCATGCTCGAGTCCCTCATAACGGATAACGGGGAAAATCTGAACAGTCACTTGATGAAGGACATCTATGAGCATTTCAAGATCACTCATAGGAAATCCACGGCCTACCGGCCACAAATGAATGGAGCTATAGAAATAGCCAATAAGAACATCAAAAGTATATTAAGGAAGATAACGGAAAACCACAGAGGTTGGCATGAACAATTATCATACGCCTTGTTAGGATACTGCACAGCAACCCGCACTTCAACATGGGTAACTCCTTACTTGCGTGTTTATGGTACCGAAGCTGTCATACCTGCCGAAGTCGAGATACTTTCACTCAGAATCATTCAAGAGGCAGAATTGGACAATGCAGAATGGGTCTGAGCTCGATATGAACAACTGGCTTTAATTGATGAAAAGAGGATGGTTGCCGTATGTCACCGTCAACTGTTCCGACAAAGGATGGAGTGAGCGTTCAATAAACGCGTCAGAGCGCGACTCTTTCAAATAAAGAAGTTGGTGCTCAAAAGAATATTCCCACACCACGACGAGTACAAGGGAAAGTTATCCCCTAACTGGCAAGGTCCCTACGTGGTTCGCAAAGTGCTCTCGGGAGAAGCAATAGTGCTAGAAGAGATGGACGGGCAAGAGTGGCCCAAGCAAATAAACACAGACGTAGTCAAATGGTACTATACCTGAAGACGCACCCCCTCAGTTGCAAAAGTTTTTTTTTTCCATTTATTTGTAATAGCTTCCTTTCATTTGCTTGTATTAGTTATTCTTTTTCTTGTAATCGTTTGTAATAATTAAAAGGGAAAACAAATTACTCCTTTTGTAATATGAACTACGCAATGACCTGACTTCCCCAAAGTGGGATACGTGGCCAGTCTATTTGGGACCCAGTCACATTATTAGTGAAAACAAAAACTCAATTACTATATTTCGAACTACGTTCGACCTGATTTCTGTTGTGACAGGATACGTAGGCGCGCTTTGAGCTCGGTTGTACCAAACGAAAACCCCATGAAACCCCTAGGAAGCCTCGAGAAGGATCTGGACCAGGCATGAAGAGATTGCCACATATGCCCAACCGGGGCAGAATTTTTTAGAGGATCTCAAAACTTCGCGCCACCAGCCCGTTACGAAAAGTAATAAACCTAGAGTTCCAAACTGGGGCAGTAATTTTTAGAAGATCTAAAAGTTTCTCACCCTCAACCAGTAAACAAGGTTTGATCAATTTGACACCCTAAACTGGGGCAGATATTTTGAGGGGAACTCAAGATTTCTATGCTATTACTCGGCACAAGAGTTCGCCAAGCAAATACAAGCCAAACTGGGCAGAATTTTTGAGAAGATTTCAAAAATTCCGCAGAAGAGAAGGAACCATCGGCATTCGGGAAGCAAAAAAGGGGATTACTTCTCATTCAAAGCTCATGTCATGAAAATTAACTTAAATAATTTTATAGAAATTAGAGAATGCATTCACTTCCAAAAATAGTTTTAGCTAATGATTTATGAAAACAATTTCCCTTGCATGATTAAAATAAATTCATCTTTCGAATACCAAGCCCAAGGGGGATTGAGTTCGAAGCCGGCAAAACTAGCGGCACAACCAGGAACAGTGAGACAGATCAACTTCAATAAGAAACTAACCTTTTGCTGATGCATGTCCCTATGTCATCAGGAGGACGACCCATGTTTCTAACTTTGTTTCATGTGCAGGTGGAAAGCATTTGCTATACCACGTAGCAGCCGTCGCCGGAGGTGAGATTTGTAATTTGGTTAACCGTAAGCATTGCCAAGGGATCGAAACGCCATAAGGGCAAAAATCTATCCACGAGGGCTATAAAAGGATCAAGACGCCATAAGGTCAAGTATCTGGCCACGAGGGTTGTAAAGGATCAAAACGCCATAAAGGCAAGTGTTGACACCCAATTTTGTCCCACCTTTCCTCCGAAATATCCATTTACGCTTCTAATATTTTTGGCAACTTAAGAAATAATTATTTATATTTTACTATAATTATTAAATTTTATTAATACTGGCGTTTCATTATCCTGTTGTACTCACTACTGTTATTATCTTTTATTTTTATTACGGTTACTACTACTACTACTACTACTACTACTACTACTACTACTACTACTACTATTATTATTATTATTATTATTATTATTATTATTATTATTATTATTATTATTATTATTATTATTATTATTATCATTATTTTATTATCATTATTACCAGTATTGTTATAATTTGCATTATAATCATTCCAGCATTTTTTCCAACCTATGCACACGCATCGCATCTATTTTCGCGCAATTAAATAATAGCTTTTATTTACTATTGATTTTCAAAATATTATTGCACGGCTATTACGACGTCATATAATTTTATCTGAGCACTAATAATTATATATTTTTATATTAGGTAATATTTTAGCAGACGTTAATATATAATTAATTAAAATAGATCTTTTATTTAAATCTAGAAGCCAAACTATTTCTTTCATTCAGCCCATATTTTAATTAATCAACCCAATCCCATAAAACCAACCCACAAATCTTTTATCCGACCAGCCCAATCCGTATGAGGCCATTTTAATACCCAGCCCAACATTTTAAATCAACCCACCATTCATTAAATTTGCCTACCCGACCAGCCCACCTTTTATTCACCAGCCCAACCCATTACCCGGTGACCCGACCCGAGTCTTGCAACAAATGGACCGCTAGGGTTACGCTCCCTCACTTCACTCAGCGCCGCACCCTCCCCCTTCTCTCTCTTCCTCCTCCCTCTCTCTCTCTCTCTCTCTCTCTCTCTCTCTCTCTCTCTCTCTCTCTTCTTCTTCTTCTTCTTCTTCAACAAAAATAGCAAAAGCACAGTCGCCTTTCGTCTCTCCCAGGCCGTGCATGGCCATATCGGGAAGGGAAATTAATGCTTGTCCCTTTCCCCGTCAGTTTTCAGTCGTTGACGATGGCAATTTTTTTTGTTTTCTCTTTCTTTCTCTTCTGCTTGCATCTGAAATCATTTTAATGGACTTCGTCCGTTTGTGAAGTAAAAAAACCTTTTCCCATTAGTTTTTCTGATTTTCGGGTACCAATTTTTAATGGTTTTTGTCTAGTTCCTTTATTTTTCTGATCGAATAGGTTAGAATATGCATAAAAAATCCTAACGTTGAACCGAAATCCTGCCCAATTTTTAGTTTTCAAACCCTGGCAAACCCTAGATTTTCCCCCTATAAATAATCGTTTCTAGGTTCGTTTAGGGATAAGTCTTTTAGCCGCAGAAATTCCCTAAAAATTAAACAAGTTTTTCAGCCGCAAAATCCCCCTAAACAAAGCATAAGCTTGAGCCGCCTGAAAATTGAAAGAATTCAGCCGCAAAAATCCCCCTAAAAAAATATAAGTCTTAGTCGCCTAGAATACCCTAAGATATCAGTCCTTTAGCAGTCGTAATATTGTTTTAATATCGAGTCACAAATACTAAATTTTTCTGTTTTCATTTGCCTTGGTACTGCTTCGAATCCGAGCATCGCAAGCTTGGATTTGATAGTGTTCGAGTGAATCGGAGACCCCATACCCACTTCGCTGCACCCGAAGAAGGTCTCTATTTCCTTTTTCTTGTTTATTGCTTTTAGCAATTTTCTTTAATTCTCTGTCTGTATGAGTTAATTTTCTATGTCGACATGTTTTCTTTTTTTGGGGTTTTGTATCAGTTAGTGAGTAAGTGTTGTCATGTATTTAGTTTGGTATTAATTAGATCAGTTTAACCATAGTTAATAGGTAACATCTGAATCTGCTTAGCCTTACGTAACAGCAAGTATGTGTTCTAGGTATGCTTTAGATTAGCCTGATTATAATGAAATTGCGTTAGCATGTGTTTGTTCAGCTTAATATTGATAAGGAGTACCATGATGGCTTTTGTAATGTGTTAACTTAGTTGATTATGCATTCCGAGATTTAAAACAGTAATGAAATGCTTGTTAATTGTAATTCTCCATCCTTTCTCTTCATTTTCTATGTTAGCTATGGTTTTATTATGTTTTGATATCTGGTTTGTAGTTTTTCAGCTCTTGTTTTCTGTTTGTTCAAAATTAGTATCGACAATACAACTACAACAACAACAACAGTATACCCAATTGAATGTTTTATGGGGTCAGTTAATTAGATTTCATGGATGTTTAAGTTTTACATTGGCTATGGTATGAGCATGAAATATGAAAGCAGTCCCTTTTCAGTCCTCTGTTCTGTTTTAGCTGCTATATGGGTTCATCAGTTGCTTACCGATGAGTTTTCACCTTCTCTACTTTAATGTGTCTAAATAAGATCCTGAACACTTGAGCCTAAATAAAGATACTGCATTTCGTTTACACCCTTATCTTTCAACAGTTGAGTTTATGTACTAGTTCGAATTGCTAGGGTCCTTTTAGTTTTGTTGCTGTTGTAAAACATGACCTTAGGAAGTCAACTAGTAAATATTTTTGTCAGGTTATTTTAATGTATAAAGAGGATCCTGTGTTTGCTCCTGTTTATTCCTAATGTTGCTTGTTTACCAAACTGCTCTTCTCTGTGATCTACTGTCTAAACCAACCATTAAAATGTTGTGTTTTACAATGTGCTATTAAAAATGAAGTATGCCTAGCTAAGGCTTATGATATCGTCAGACTTGCCTAACATGTTGTTTGCTTCTGTTTCAATTATCACTGCATAAAGTCCTTGTCTCATTAGTGTCAAAATGTGTCTGTGTGCTTTATGTTACATAGGTCTCGTTGTTTATCTTTCGCTTAAAGCCTGAACCTTTTGCTGTTAAACTTGCAAACTGCCATGTGGTCTAAAGTGAGTCTCACAGTGCATGTTCTTACTTGTTTTGTCCCCTGAATATCATGTTCCTCTTGTGAAAGGCAGCCTCTTGTCTTGCGGGCTTCTGTCTCTTTGAATTCCGCATCATATATATCTTAGCCTTATTTATCGATTATGTACTAATCCTTTTCTTTCGTTTTTATGCATGACTATCGCGTACGAGTCCGAGAGACTCGTCTTCTTTCACATTCGGTGTTGGGCCAAAGCCCAACATGACTCCTCTCTCTGCCCAGCCCTCTGTTCGCAGCATGTATACAAAAAAGAAAGAAACGAATTTTGGGCCAAAGCCCAATAGCATGAATAGTTCGCAGCAGTTGGGCCCTAAAAAAATGGGCCAGATCCATTCAATTTTTTCCCCTCTACCTTATTTTTATTGTTGTGTATTTTTTATTTGTCTTGTATGACTAACACCTTATCTTATTTTGTTTTCTTAACTTAGACGAATTCTAGGAAACGTTAGTGGGTTAGCTTTAGTATAATGGGTAGTTTAATTTAAGAGAGAAACTCACAATTAGTCCCATAGATTTCATTACCTTTTTTATGTTAAAATTATTTATGGCATCTATAATTTTTTTTTTTATTAGAATAATTGATTTTCAAAATAGTATGACTATATATTTTGAGCTAAAGGAATCATAATTTATTCTCATTATCTTAAAGAATTCAAACGTAATGGATAGGCCAATATAAACTCAAGTATATGTTTGTAAACAATTTTTCAAGATTTATCCAAATCGTGCATATTTTTAGCTAAGCGTAGTTAATAAGAAATAATAAAAAGGATAAAGAAAACTCATATTAGCTATTTTTGTATTTTGTTTAGACTCCTAAAAAATGCAAAAATCAATTAATATCTCGTCATTTGAGTGACTTCAATTTTATAAAAACGCTGCATAAACCCGCATTTTCTTTCACTTATATGCAAATTAGTATATAGTTTCTGCAAGTCTTATTTTAAATAGCATTTTTATTTAAAGCCTTAGCCATATTTATAAGTCTATTTTTAAATAGCATTATTACATTTTCATTTAAAGCTTTAGCAACATTCTTAAGTCTTATTTTAAATAGCCTTGTTATTTAAAGCCTTGGCAATATTTATAAGTCTTATTTTAAATAACATTATTATTTTTTCCTTTAAAACCTTAGTAATATTTGCAAGCTGTATTTTACATCTTTGGCATTAATTAACCTAAGTTTGGACGGTAACCATATTTAATAGATTCTAAAGGATGTCTAACCCCTTCCCTTTAGGATATTCTAGAACCCTTACCTAGAATCACACTGATTAAGCAGACCATTAACAGAGGTTTAGTTTAGTTTTACCTTAATAAATTAGGTGTCCTAATTCACCATTAAACTAATTAGGTGGCGACTCCTTAAAATAAAACAAATAGGAATCTCCAATATGTTGTATTCTACTTTGACTCGTTTAAATGGGGTATAACAGCTTGGCGACTCCAATATGTCGATCCCACCTGATACTATGCATTCATAAAAGAATGCAGCAAGTGCAAGTCAGTACAAACAACACGTACTGGTAGGTATCATAGGTCGACTAAGATTAGCTAACATATACCAAGACAATAAAGTAAGATAAACTGGTAAACCAACAAGGTATATGTCAACATAAACCAGTAACTAAGTACAAGTCATCACCTATGTTATAGCATCTAACCCAATTGTGCCAAGTCTCAATACATCCAATCCGGATTCGTATACCACAACTATATCAAAAGAATATCACGAGAAGCCAAAGGTACAATGCAATGCAATAATGTATGAAATATGGATGCAATGCATATGCACCGTTACACATGTACTCCGAGAATGGAACATCACATCTCGGCAGCACAACCCATGAGGGACCCACAAAGTCCATATATCAATTCTCATGATTCCGGCAAAGGCCTCCGCAATCGCTACCACCACTCATACCTCGATTTCGGGATAAACATCAGACATCGGTCCTCACGTCACCATCATCCAACTGAGCCCAACTCATAAAAGTGTTTCCTTGTATATCATCAATGTATAAGTAGTAGATCATGAAGGATGAGAATGTGTGCAATGTATGAGTTCAATGTCAATGATCAAATCAATCTCAACAGTACCACACATAGGCACACCAGCAATATTCAAGAAAAAGGCTACACAATAAGCCATAATAGTATCACAATCCTCATCTCAAAACAGCAACAAGTAAGGTGCTACAATATCATCATCAAGATATATCACTAGTCACTAATATCTACTATCTCCACGTGGCAACGAGCCAACAACAAATAGAACAAGATAAGTCACAATACAATGGGGTGGCTAGCCTCAAATCATATAATAAGGCCCAACCTAAGACAATATCCAACCCAACTTTATACCCGAAGTTTTACATGCATTCTCTGACAATATCGTCTAAATATATGCTTCGCTAATCGAAGTCTCACCATAGGGTAAACTGTAACCTACCTGGAAGGACGAACAACAAAGTCTCTAACAATCACAGCTTAGTCTTTCCTTTGAACCTCGTTATAATTTAAGTCTAGTCATATTCGAAATATGCAATTAGAATTAAGAAGAAAATCAATCAAACCCTACTTCTATTCAAGACCCAAACCCCCAACCTATGGAATGGGGTTTAAAAACTAGAAGAATGAATAAATTAGGGATCTAAAGGTCTCAATATGAAATTAATGCTCAAGGTGATCAATTCGCATCAATTACAAGCTAGAAGAAATAACAATTTACTTAAATTCGGATTCTAGGCAAAATCCCCAAATTTGGGTATAAACCCTAACTTTCAATTTCATAATTTAGCCACTAATTAGGAAAGAATCATGCAATAATAGATTCTAGTCATCAATTCCATGCTTAATGAAGCTAACCCAATCAATAAATCATGATTACAAATCCTAGAAAGAAGAACTCATTGAACCCACTTTTAATTCTTAAACTCTTAGTGAACTAGCATGATAATGGAATCCTAAATGATTATGGAAAATGGAATGGCAAAGAAGATAGAAGGACTTACCACAAAGATTTTCCCCCAAGAATCACCTTGAAATGCCCCCAATAACTCTAAAGTCAAAATAATAAAGAATGAGGGACTTAGGGCTTTTAATACTCATTTAATGAATATATCTAGCCGATGCCCGCTCTTGCGACAATGAGACCACTGCGGCGGTCCTGCTTTGGCATTCTCTCAGACCATTGTGGCGGTCATCCAATCAATGCACTGGGCCGCTTCTGCGGCATGGCTACCACTATAGTTGTGCTGCTGCTGCGGTACTAATGCCGCTATAGCAGGGTGCTAAAACCAGAAAACTCCTAAAAATCACAAACTCAACCCGAAATCCTGACTATCACCCGAGGCCATCTGCTCATATACCACATATGTAGACACACATAAAAACACGCTACGAATGCACTCGTGGCCTCGAAATTCCCAATGGAGGTTGTTGTTGACCAAGTCAACCCTTGATACCTAAAAATTAACTTCCCAACCCAAGTCCCAAAATGCACCAGAGTGCATTGGGAGCCGAACCAAATATACGCACAAGTTCTAAAAAACCCTCCGGACCTCTCGGAATCGACGGATTCCGGAAAAAGGTCCGTTTACCCAAAATTCAACTATGAGTCAAATGGTTTTCATTTAAAGGCCAAATTTCCCCAAAACTTAACCAGACCAATTTCGATAACCTCGGGAAGCATGCCAACAGTCTCCACGTGATTTAATAAAGTTCAAAAATGGATAAAAAGGGTTGGAAACGTAATAACGACCGAACGAGTTGTTACAGTTCTCACCTTCTCTCTCCTCATCATCTTTGCCTCAAATGGTAAATTTTCAGATGGCAACAGCCTTTGCCAGGGCTTGCAAGGCCAAGAGGAGAAAATCATTTAATGTTCCGTCCCAATTTCCCCCTAGACCACCCAAACAAGGTATTATCCTCCTCTTTTTTTGCTTTCTACATTTTTCATCAGTTATGGGACTGAAAAACCTTAATTGTTTTTGTTGTATGTGATTTTGAATACTCAAATCCCATTGGTTCATAAAGAACCGAATGGATTGACCCGATTGGGGTCAAATCTGGCCCTCTATGTGTTTATTTGATTGAATCTCAGCCTTTGATGCATGAATTGAAGGCTTATTCCCCAAACATTATGGAAGTCCCACATCGATGGGGAATTAGGGTTTCGGTCAATATGGGGCTCTATATAAAGAACCCCAACCCTTTACATTTGGAGAGGATTTGGAGACTTGATAATATTACTTAAGCTCAAAACTTATTCGATTTAACTAGGGTTAGCATTTTTGCTTAAAATCCTGATCTAATCGAATAGAAGTCTAAAAACTTAATTTTTCTTTTTTGTTTGTGGCTGAGTGTGGTGTGGAGGAGCAAAGGAACCTTCCCAAGCCCATTCTCAATAAAGACTTTGCATACAAGATGTATTTTTCTTTGTTTTAGTTTTTTTTTTACTTGCCTAAAATGTGTATGTGTGTTATTTGTATGCTTTAATTCCTGTTTAATCATAGTTATATTAGTTGTTAGCTTAGCCTATCTTGTTTAGCTTAAGGTTTATCATGCCTTGAATGATTAGGGGATAGCCTAATCCTATTATGCTTTCTTAGGTAATGGTTAGAGAGGGTATTAGCAGTTGAACACTGATTCCTAGGTTGTAGCTTGTTCATATGCTTCTAATATACCTATGTAGTCTAATTCTTGTCTAAATAATGCATTAATTAGATAGTATGTGCACTTAAAGCATGATTAGTAAGATTAATATTCATGTCAAGTGTGTACATGATCTAAACTACTTGACTGTGCTCACTTTTGATAAATTATGGATAAATTAGCCTATAACTTGCTTGACCATGACTAAACCTGCTTAATTTCATACTCACATGTTGGTTTAGGTGTATTTGTGTGTCACGTGAATAGTTTATGGACTATGCTAGTTGACCTATAGGTTTATGTGGCTTAGATTCTGGTTTTTGCCTTGTTATGGTTGATATAAGGCTGCTTTGATTGAAATAGCTTGTATAAGCCTAACTCTTTTTGATGTCCTACAAGTATATGTGATTATGTGCTTGTGTATTTGATACTGTGCTTGGCTTAATGTCCAACTCAGCTTATTTTGAAAGTTTGGTCTTAACTGTTTAGGCAGGTTTATTGGATCTTGTATACATATTAGTTAGTCCATGAGCCTAGGTACATGGTACATAGAAATCATGACCCAATGTATCAATACTGTTTAGTCCTGGTGTATGTCGAGACAATATATGTTGAGTATTGGATTGGTTTGAACTCTAAAGCACGTTGACCCTTATTTGATATAATTGCAAGCTTATTTGGACAATTCAATGCCACTAATCAGATCATTTACAGTAGCCTTTTAGATATGATGTGTTACTTGGTCTTATTCAGTTGGGTTTAATAAAAAGCTTTTTATTTAAGAGAAGATTTGGATTCAGGTTTTTGATTAATTGGTAAATGACATGTGTTAATCCATCATAGGATCTATATGCTAGTTTGGGATAAGCTAATTGCTAGTTAATAGTAGCTCAATAAGAATAAAGTGTATTTATTTACTGCCTAATATGATACACTTGAATGGTAAAGTGATGATATGATAGCTTGATTACTTGATATAGTAGGATGTCTCTTTCTTTGAGTCCAAGCATGAACTTCTGTGTAAATATACAAAGATATGCCTGAATATACCAAGTGTATACAGTCCTATATACTCTGAGTATAAGGGAATTTGTATATTCCTATATAAATCTGGTATACCGTTGATATGAATTGAGGTTTATAACTTACACATGCATTTGGGCCTGTTTCTCCTGTTTGCTTGGTTTCTGGGCCTTTCATGATATATGATGAACCTTTGTTTTACATTTGGGCCACCTCTTTTGTTACATACCGCATGATTGGGATAGTATGCTTCACTTATGATTTGGGCTTGCGTGGCTTCAACAAACTGTCTTTGTCTGCTAATCTGTGTGTATGTATACGAGTAGTATATTTATGTATTTAGTTTGTACTAGGTTAGTCCTAAGTTCTAGATCTCTCTGTAACTTGTCTCTTTTCCTCCTTTGTGTTGCATGTGAAAATATCGTGGCCATTTGGGCCGGCTTTCTTCTCTGGAAACCTGTTGGACTTTGAGGCCCAACTCCTCCTTGATCGAGTCCGGATTTATAAAAGGGAAGCAAACATGAAAACATTGAGGGCCCACCTATGGGTGAAAATAGGCAACATGTGGGCTTAGGTAGGCCCACAAGCCTAAACTTTCCTCAATTTCCATTTTATTGTTGGTAAATATATTGGATTTTTTACATGTCATAGCTACCTCTAAGACTTATTTATAAATAATAACTACTTTATTTTTTATTTAATTTTTGTAGCTTTATTTTTCCAAAATTACATTTCATAACTGGTCCAATAACTTTTGAAATACATGTACCTCTTTATTCTCCTTCACTACACATTTAAGATTTACATCTTCTCCAAACCCTAAAAAAAATTCTCTCTCCTCTTTCCCCTTCCCCTCACTACCGCCTCTCTCCCTCCCTTTCTCTATCTCCAGCCTCTATTCTCCTTCCCCTCACGTACCCGTCCATCACTTCTCTATCTACACCACCCACGCCGCCGTCAACACCACCACCACCACCAACTGTTATGCGTGAGATCATTTGCTGATGTTCTTGAGGCATCGGGCGAAACAGAGTTGTGTTATTTGATCTCATTTGATGTAAACTTTCCTTGGATTGCTGAGTTCCATCTAAGGCTAAAGGAAACACAACACTAGACGAAGACGACGATAAAGATGGAGGAGAAAATGGAAAAACAGAGTATGTGGGAGTACTATACGAAACAGAAGATGGAAAAACAGAGTATGTGGGAGTACTATATGAAACAGAAGATTGAAAAGAGTGTTGTTGGCTTTCAGGACTTTTTATCATCTTGAAAGGCCTGTTAGACATGGAGGTTTCTTGAGAAACTGGCCACCATTGTTGCCTTTCAAAGTTCTTGTCTTTATCAATTTGCCCGTGTATTTCTTCTTCTATGGGATTCTTTGATTTGCTACTATGCTTGGATGCAGCCATGGTCACTTCTAACTACAAAAGGTTTCATTAAAATTAAGTGAATGAGCCAATTGTTCCGAAGTTTTCAATTCCACAACATCAACTTGAAATAGACAGTTTCTTAAGAGGCTTCTTCGTGGCCTTAGCGTTCTCCTTAAGGAACTTTAAACATCAAATTCCCCAAATACTTACTTCTTTTTTTAATTCCCCTTTCTTGATTTAATTTTTTCTTTATTCCTCTATCTGATTGAAACCTCTTTATTGGCATGTGATGTGAAGCTAGTGATAAGTAATTATCCAAGCAGCATGTTAGAAAAAGGACACTGCAATGCACATAAAAACTAGTAGCTTTTAGAAGTATCAAGGTAGAGTTGTGGTGGTTCGGTAGGGTTTGTGGTTGTGGAGGTTGTATTTTTGTATCAAGGTAGAGTTGTGGTGGTTCGGTAGGATTTGTGGTTATGGAGGTTGTATATTCGTCATTTTTTTTAGTGTATTTCAATGTACTGTTTCAGTATATTTCAATGCACTGTTTCAGTATATTTCGCTATAATTCAATGTATTTCTAATTTACGAAATAGTTTCTGATACATTTCATTGTATTCCATTGTATATACACATACTGCAATTTTATATTTCTTAAACAATCAACCATATTTGATTGTATTCCAGTGTATATTTTTCTGTATTTAGAAGTATTTCTAAAAGTCTGGAATGGAGTAATTTGGAAAGAGAAACGTCGGTTGTTATGGAACTTCAGCTGTTATGCGTGCTAGATGGTTGATTTAATTTGACTTACCATTTAAAATGAAAGAAGAGAATATGTTCCATAAATACATCCTATTTTTACTCTGCCAAATTTTATATTTTCGTGTCTTTCAAAAACGCGAAATACAAGCGAATACAACAAAAACCAGCAAAAAACTTTTGAATTGAGTAATTGTGATAGAGAGACGTTAGCTGTAAGAACCTCATGAGGTTTGCATAAATCATGGAACCATTAATACAAATTACCATATAATTTGAAAAAGATTTTTATTGCCATAAATATAGCCTTTTTTTTATTCAACAGCCGCACTGTATTTCGCTGTATTTAAAAAACGCGAGATACAACTGAAATACAGCAAAAAGCAGCTACGAATTGTAAATCTTCAACTTGTAGCTATAACTTGTTAGAAGCTGTTAAAAGGTAGTTATTTATGTAAGTTTTACAAATATATTTGCAAATACTTGTAAATATTGAAACCCTTTATATGTTTAGAACTTTGGAAATACGGTGGTATTATTGGAAAAGTCGCCCAAACAATATTCAAACTTGGCTAATTCCCAACATATGCATGAAACTGGTCTAATATTTTTCTAAGTTGCTTTAAGTTTAAAAATTTGGTTTGGATTTGGTTAAGTTTAAACAATTTAGTAAAAATGGCAATAAAAGTTACATTTTTTGGGCCTTCAGCCCCTTGAAGAAATCTGGGAAAAAAGAACAAGTTCGTTTTTGGGGCCACAAGCCCAGTCAAAGCTTAATTGGACTGATTTTTATAAAAACTTGGTAAATCTTGAAACTTCTTTTTGATAAAAAAAAATGGACTAAGAAATGGTGTAAGTGCGGTATCTATTGGACTTGAGATATAAATCCGGAATTGATAAAACTTGGATTTTGGGCAAGCAAATCGGATCAAATCAGTTTGGACTCGGAAGATTTCAAAAAAAGAGAAACAACGGCTTTTCGGGGCAAAGCCCAACTTAAAGGGACAAAAATCAAGAGGAAATATACTTGGACTAAGATTGAGGAAAGATGGATTTGGTGTGGAAGATGAGTTGACCTATATGCGCTTCAAATGTATAAAAATGGACTTAAATAAAAAATTTCATTGTATATATATATATATATATATATATATATATGTGTGCATATGTATGAAAATAGGAGATATACTCCATATTTTCTTATATATGTATTATACTAAACTCAATTTATTAGGACTAAAATAGTAGCGACTCTACTTGGGAGAAATCCCGAGTGTGTTTTAGTCTGGCAATGAAGTGAGTTGAACACTTATATGGATTTTGAAACCAAAACCCCTTTTTGAGGAGACTTTTTATCGAAATTTTGAATTTTATGATTAGCACGATAGTTTAGCAATAAAGTAAACATTTTAGGAAATAATCACAACATATCACACATTGAAGCTCGTAGGTCAACCGTATTCTATGGATCCTTAATACTAGGGTGCTTAAAACCTTTCCTAGGGGATCACCAGAACCCTTACCTTGAACTCTGGTACTAAAAAGATTTTTCTCTTGCTTGAATAAACCCTTTTACCCGAGTTTCCTAATTTCCCTTAATAAATTAGGTGGCGACTCTAAAAATACTAAACTTCATTTAGAGCACCAACAACCTCGAAGTAGCTTTTATGCACCCGCGTAAAAGTGAACCGTAACAAAGATAAGTTTTTATTTAGTTTTCCGTTGTGTTGGCTCGTATATGTAGTTAAAATACTATATGTGGTATCAAAGCAATCCTTTAGCCATGTTATTCAGTGTTCAATATTCATCTAAACTAGTAAGAACCGAAAATTGTGAAAGTCTGCTCTTTGCAGTTTATTGAGGTCTTTGCAGTTTATTGTGGTCTTCGCTGCGTTGGTTAGTATCCTGTTGTTACGTGACAAATTTATGAAATAAATCTGAGAATTATATTTCAATTGAAAGTATTGAGGACCGGACAATTTAAGTTATTTTGTAAATTACCTTATTGAGTCCCATGATTGGATTTTACATTTAGAAGATCAATAAAATAAGAGGTTTTGTCGTTATAGAACACGAAATTCAATGGTATTGTTGTCGTGTCGTTCTAGTAGTATTTATGAATTTGTAGTTTTGAGGGGGAGGGGGGGGGGGGGGGGGGGAATGAAAAAAGGTAAATAAAGACCTTAGCCAAAAGCAAAGGATTCCCGGGGCCCGAATGAGAGCAGAGGCAGCAGGGCTGGTATTCTCAAAAAAGAAAGGAAAACAGGCAGGGAGGTATGAGATTTCATGTGTTTGTCGGATCTAAAATTCAAAGCTTGGTTGATTAAAGTTCTCTGCATGTCTTTATGGAGTATTAATACTTGTCAGACCACTAGAACTTTTTAAAGTGTTTTTCATGAATATGAACAAGTGCTAACGCTATGGACTTATATAAAATTCAATATCTGTTTTAATAGTAATTACTCTATTTTAACGAGAGATACTGCTTTGTTTTAGTAGCGTTGGAAATTTCATATTCTTTGAGTCTTGTCCAATCACTTGTTAATTGATTAAATAATCCCTTCATAGATTTGTGCCAGTATGAATTTGGTTCTACTGTTCAGAATTTTAATTTTATCTCTTAGAGAGGAACTTGGATTTAAAATTAATAAAAACAAATGTTTGTTTAAGTTCTGGTACAAACATGATGCATTCATACATATTTGTTTCCGTTCCTGCTACTGTCAAGAGAAATTATTACAATAATTAGATGAATTATAAGATTTAGGTTTTGGGGTTACATGAGCATTGCGCCTACAGTGTTGTAGCCCACTTTGAATCTAATATCGTTCGATTGATTTGATTATTATGATGTCAATTTTAAGTCTTTTTTATATCTTGTGCTT
The DNA here is from genome assembly GCF_019175385.1 of Lycium barbarum. Lineage (NCBI taxonomy): Eukaryota > Viridiplantae > Streptophyta > Magnoliopsida > Solanales > Solanaceae > Lycium > Lycium barbarum. The sequence goes on from NC_083343.1 coordinate 19,763,918, forward strand.
AAGACTAGCCACAACATCTTGAGTACTTGATATAAAGGAAATTAAGTTATCTAATCGCATAAAATTTAGTGATTAAATTTTTAATGACATCTATTTAGTCCAGTTATCTCATTAAAATGGTAACCCGGCTCCACAGGAAGGTAACTATTTTGGTGAGATTAATTGGAGCAAGACAGTAACTATTTTATCTTTGTATTTTATGAATATAATTTTATTGAAGTTTTTGATAATACATGGTGGAATGATTCTGGTTGCACAACTCATATTGCCAATACCATGCAGGGTTTTCTAGCTTTAAGAAAGTCGATGGGAAGTGAACAAAAGGTTTATTCTAGCAATGGGATGCCATCACATGTGGAAGGTGTGGGGACTTATAGGCTCATTTTGAAAAATGATTTTTACTTAGATTTAGAAAAAACTTTTTATGTTCCATCATATTCTAGAAATTAAAATTTTCTTTCAAGACTATCAGTTGCTGGTTATGATTTCAATTTTCGTTATTCTTCAGTGAAACCTTTGAAAAAGAAGTTGACACTAAGCGATGTATTATCATTGAGAACTCATCAAGTCTTTGGCACAAGAGATTGGGACATATTTCTATTGATAGAATCAAAAGGTTGGTCAATGATGAAGTTTTAGAAGCTCTTGATTTTTCTGTCTGGGGGACTTGTGCAGACTGCATAGAGGGTAAGCAGACCAACAAATACACTAAAGGTGCCCAAAGGATTTCTCAATTACTTGAGATCATACATACGATATTTGTGTACCTTTTCCTACCCCTTGCTTGAATGGTGCGAGATATTTTATCTCATTTATTGATGACTATTCAAGATACATGTATCTCTATTTTCTGTTTAACAAATCAGAAGCACTTAATGATGCTTTTAAAGTTTACAAAACAGAAGTACAGAAACAGACTGGAGCTCAGATCAAAATTGTAAGGTCTGACAGGGGTGGAGAATATTGTGGGAGGTACATAGACAAGGGACAAGTTAAGGGTCCATTTGATGAGTTCCTTGAAAGTGAAGGTATAGTTTCCCAATATACCATGCCAGGAACACCACAATAAAATGGTGTGGAAGATAGAAGGAACTGTACATTAATGGACATGGTAAGAAGCATGATTAGAAGATCAAGTTTACCTTTATACTTATGGAGTGAAGCCTTAAAACCCGATATGTATATTTTAAATAGGGTTCCATCAAAGGTTGTCCCTAAGACGCCTTTTGAATTGTGGAAAGGATGGAAACCTAGGTTAAGCCATTTACAGATTTGGGGATGTCTAATTGAGGTGAGGGTTTATAACCCACAACTTAAAACGTTGGATGAAAGAACAATAAGCGGTTTCTTTATAGGCTATGTGGTTAACTCTAAAGGATTTAGGTTGTATTGTCCTTCTCATTCTCCAAAAATTGTTAAGGCTAGAAATGTAAAATTTCTTGAGGAACATGAACTAAGCGGGAGTGATTCGACTCAAGTGGTGGAATTGAAAGAAATAAGGGAACCCACATGTGGTACCTTTATACATTGGGAACTTGAATGTTGTTCAGATAAATTCGCATGAATTGTTTGAAGAACAGCAAGTTCAAGAGCCACCACCACATGAGAAGCAACATGAAGATCAACCTGCTTTACCTGAACCCATTGAAGGAGTGTCTGAACCAGTGGGAGTAAGAAAATCCTCAAGAGTTCACAAACCAGCAATTTGTAGTGACTATGTTGTATACCTTCAAGAGTCTGATCATGATATTGGACTAAAAGATGATCCATGCTCCTTTTCACAGCCATGAGTGGAGAGAACTCCACACTCTGATGTGATGCCATGAAAGAAGAGTTGGGATCTATGGCCAAGAATAAAGTCTAGAATCTCATTAAATTACCAGAAGGAGTCTCTACTATAGGATCTAAATGAGTTTATAATACCAAAAGAGACTTATCTGGTAATATTGAACGATACAAAGCAAGACTTGTAGCTAAGGGTTTCACTCAAAAAGAGGGCATTGACTACCATGAAGCCTTCTCTCATAATCATGGTATTAGTAGCTCATTTTGGTTTAGAGCTACATCAAATGGATGTGAAAACGACTTTCTTGAATGGAGATCTTGAAGAGGAGGTATACATGCATCAGCCTGGAGGTTTTTGTGATAAGGATAAAATTCACCTTGTTTGCAAGTTGAATAAATCCATTTATGGACTAAAACTGGCTTCCCGCCAATGGTATATTAAATTTCATAATGTTGTTTCTTCATTTGAATTTACGGAGAACATCATTGATCAGTGTATATACCTTAGGATAAGTGGGAGCAAATATATTTTCCTAGTCCTATATGTGGATGATATTTTACTTGCTAGTAGTGATTTGGGATTGTTGCATGAGACGAAACAGTTTCTTATTCAGAATTTTGAAATAAAGGATAAGGGTGAAGCCTCCTATGTTATTGGCATAAAGATTCACAGAGATAGATCTCAAAGATTACTTGGACTATCTCAAATTGCCTACATTGAAAGAATTCTGGAAAGATTTGGAATGAAGAGCTGTTCTCTTATAGCAGCACCCATCATTAAAGGTGACAGATTCTCATTGAATTAATGTCCACAAAATGCATTGTAACAAGATCAAATGAAAGGCATTCCCTATGCTTCACTTGTTAGGAGCCTTATGTACACACAGGTCTGCACTAGACCTGATATTGCCTTCGCAATAGGAATGCTTGGTAGATATCAAAGTAACCATAGTCTTGATCATTGGAAAGATGGTAAAAGGATTTTGATATATTTTCAAGGAACCAAGGATATTAAGCTCACATACAAATATTCTGACTCATTGGTGGTTATTGGATATTCAGACTCTGATTTGGGTAGATGCAAAGACACTGGCACGGGAAAGGAACGGACTCACTCGCCCTACTTCTAAAGATAGATAAATCTACTTCTGGATACATTTTCCTTCTTGTTGGAGGTGTTGTATCTTGGAGGAATGTAAAGCAAACCATTATTGGAACATCCATAATTGAAGCTGAATTTATAGCATGCTATGAAGCTACATCGCAGGTGTTTTGGTTGAAGAATTTCATTTCGGGCCTTAGAGTTGTCGATTATGTTGCAAGGCCATTGAGAATTGTTTTGTTATAATTCGTCTGCAGTATTCTTTTCAAAGAATAATAAAAGTGGCAGCCGAAACAAGCGCATTAACATAAAGCATTTGATGGTTAGAGACTATGTTAAGAAGCACGATGTGAGTTTTGAACAAGTTAGTAGTACTTTGATGAGTGGTGATCCTATGACTAAGGGTTTACCAGCTAACATTTTCAAGGATCATGTAACCCGTATGGGTCTTAGTAACTCATTTTAGTCTTGCTTTGTTCTCTAACACTTTGTCTAGTCAGTATCGTTTCCTTGTTATACATGACAGTGCACATTTTGGTTTTCATGTATTATGTTGTGACCGTTGGATCAATAAAGTTGGACTCTGAATGACGTATATTAAGTTTATTCATAAAGTTGTTGGACACTTTTTGGAATATATTATACATCGTAATACATGGAAGGAAGTGTTTGTTTAAAAGCATGAGTGCCATGATTCGTGTAGTAGTGTGTTCTAGTTGAAGTGATTGTTGCATAACAGTTTAGTCGAGTGAATAAAGTTTATGGCTATGCTTATCACTCAAACGATTATCTGATTATAATATGTGGACCAAGTGGGAGAATGTAAGAATTATATGTCTCTTTAATGAAACATTTAATGTGACCCACATATTATGGTAACAAATTATTTATCTTGTCTTCCAAGTAAATAATAATTATAGCAGATAATTTGGTTATGCATATCCGGAAGTTTCCTTGATGGGAGGAAATGTTTTATTAGGAGTCCTTAGGGCAACCATATTTTTTGGAGAAGTCCCCAGGGTTAAAATTTTTGCCTAAGAGTCCCTATCCTACCTATAAATACGTATGTGACTCCATCAGTACAGGATTATGAAATTGAGATAGGCATAGGCTAGAAGGCTCTAGGGTTTTTACATTTCTTTTCCGGGTTACAAATATGCTCTAGATCAAAGGCGATTCTCTTCGACACTTGAAAAACTATGACTGAAGGTAAGTTCCTATTTAGTTTTTTGGTGCGTTGGCTCTATGTAAGCATTTAAAATACTACAAAATTTATATATCAAAAATGGGGCACGTGAACCCATGGTATTTCCGTAAAACAAAATATTTATGTACATATTTTCTAGAATTGATAGAATATTAACTGCTAGCGCCCTTGCTCCAAAAAGATTGAATGGTGCACTTGGTTGAATGCTTACTTAATTACCTAGAGGGTTAGGGAACAATCCCCCCTTGCTATTTTTTTTTCCTTCTTTTTCAAGTGATGCACTCATGTTCTAGAAATCCTAGATTCGCTTATGTTTGGAACATCTATCACTATTCAAGCTTAAACATATGTTACATTATATGTTTTCCATAACATCATTAAAGCCATAGCAGCAAAAAAAAAAATCGAACAAATGATGTTGTTGAACCCATTTATGGATGCGTCAGGTCCTTTTGGTTGGATAAATTTTTTATGTTGATTTATAACTTAACTAGGAAATGTGCCCGCGCTTCGGCCATAATTGACCTCATTAAAAATAACAGAAAGCAAATTCTTGTTTAAAAAATTAACAATGTTGAGAATATTTTTTCTTGATATATTATTGTGTGCATAAAAATGATGAATTGTTCGACTTCCCGGCATACTATACACCTGAATGCTTTCAGCAAATTTATGAAATTAAATTTTCATAATGCTAAAAAACAAAACAAATACTATAATGTAAGGCATATCTAAAAAATCTAAAACAAATTTATAAGGAAAAATGTTTGTGCAAAAATATAGATTTGGATAAAGCATCACAGTTGCAGTTATTCACAAGTGGACTCTTCGAAGAGTAAATACATCAATCATCTTGTGCACTAATTAAAATATTTTCAATTATCAATCAAGGTCACCTATATTACACATAACAAATTTCTTAAAGCCATTATGAAGATAGTGTCAAGAATTCTTTTTAAAATTGTTATCAATGTACATTGCGCTTTATGAAGCATTTTTTGAATTTTCCTCCAACTCTAGAGTCAATATCCGCTATATAGTTTAAAATACATTGAAAAATCATTTTCTATTAGTAAATCACTGAATCAGGTTACTGGACTTGGGCATGTGATACCGTAAACGGATTATATAAAGTATCAAATAAAAACTATGTCTAACAAAATGTCTAATGCACTAATCAATGCGGTACAATCAAATTATAAAATGATAATCAAGAAATATACTATAAGCTTTCTCATTTCACTTTTGAATTTGTAATCAACAATACTTTATTAAAAAGATTTGGCAGAATAGCTTGGGACCCCCTGAACTTGTCGATTTTTATTTGGTGTACACCTAAACTATGCGTTGGCTTAATTACCCCCCTGAACTTGGTAATATGATAGTCTCAACCCCCCTAGACACTGACAACCCATGGACGTGTGACACACGAGCTGCCACATGGATTTTTTTGTCCATGTGGCATTTTTTAAGGATAATATATATATATATATATATATATATATATATATATATATATATATATATATATATATATATATATATTATATATATATCTTTTTAAGTTCTCCAATTAGTTACATCATCGTTTTCGGGCCAAATCTATAAAAAAAAAAAAAAAAAAAAAAAGAACTTGAAACAACAATATTTTGACCATACTTTTTTTTTATTTGGCTAAAGATAATGATATTCTAATCAAGTCATTTTTATATATTTGGCCAGGAAAAGAAGAAATACGCAGTTAAAGCAAATAATCATTGTATCTAAAAAGACATAAATAAAATATCAACCAAATATTTTAAGAATTTGACCCCCAAAAAATAATGCAGAGTTGAAAGAAATAGTAATTGCATGAAAAGAAAAAAACACATTTTTTTTTTTTGTAGAAAATACACCGTTTAAACTTCATTACTTTTGCTAAACCTTCTTTTTATTTGGCTAAAATAAATAGAGTTTGAACTAAGTTGTTTAGATTTGGATCCAAAAAAAAGAAACAAAAATAGTTGAAATAAATAATCATTATATCTAAAAAGAAAAAAAAAACAATTGGGATAAAATATGCAATGAATATTAAGAAAAACAAAAAAGAAACACAATTGGAAAAAATAAATCATTATATTGATTATATGACGATTAATAGTTGAAAAATACTCCACTTGGAAGTTAATTTTTCGATTTTTGACCCTTCCACGCGCCTAAAAGAGAGTGTGTTCACGCTCTTTGTCACATCAACGTTTAGGAGGGTTGAGACAATCATATCACCAAGTTCAGGGGGGTAATTAAGCCAACGCATAGTTTAAGTGTACACCGAATAAAAATCGACAAGTTCAGGGGGTCCCAAGCTATTCTGCCAAAAGATTTTATCGAACAAAATATGTAAAAGAGCGTTCAAGTTTTCTAAATAAAAAAATAATGTAAATATGGTTAAAGTAACATAATGCTTATTCGGTAGAAGTCAACTATATATGTTGCAAGACCTATTCCATAATTAATGTTTGGCCTTAAAAAGAAATGTGCAACAATAAGTATTAGTTCAGACATTAGCTAGGTACCACATGCAACAAATTATTTAATAAAATATTAGAAGGAAAAAACTAAAAATAAGAGAAATAATATTATGAGAAAATGTTAAAGTTGAATTCGTTAATTCGAATCACTGGTCGAATCAACAATTTTTTTTATTTTTTTTTACTATAGACGGCATTAGTACCATGTTAAAGATCACCTTCAAGAACGTAAACCCAGTCAAAAAGCATCACCAAAAGGGAAAAAAAGAACCCAAAACGCAAAGGGGAAAATAGATGCTATATGATTAGATGATAGACACATTATGATTCAAGGAGAAAAAGCTAAACCGGAATAAATAATGTGTTAATCACTACGTACAAATTTATGACAAAAAAAAACTGAAAACAACTTTGATTTTTTGGATGCTACTCAAAATTTGGGGCAACGATAACTATCATCTTTTTTTCCTTCCAATTTTTTAATACAAAATAATCTAACAAAAATAATAACAAATAAGTTAAACTAATTGTATCCCAACTTTGCACATCAAAAATGAAAATTTTGTATTATCATTAAATAATAAGGTCCAAATCAAGCTTATAAAAGAGACGGTTTGTGTACAATAACCAAATATCACTTTCGTAGAAATGTATCAAGTCTAAGGCCTCATTTGTTTTCATTAAGATTAAGACGTCTGAATCTGAATGCACATCTGAATGATTAAGATGTTGTCTCTAAGTCTGTACACTGAATGATTAAGACTGTTTGTTTTTCAATATCTGAATGTGCATAATGTATTTATTTAAACATAATAAATATACAATTCAAATTAAAAAGTATCTAAATAGTTGAAAGTAAATAAAATTTAATAAAATAAAATATTATTTGATTAAAAACAAAATGAAACATTTATGTTCACTAGTAATGGTGGAGATATTTTGTAGTCGTGGTGGGTCGTGAGTGGGGGTGGAGGGGTGAGTGGGTGGTTGGGGTGAGGGGTGGGAGGTAGTGGGGGTGGGGTTGGTGGGGAGTAGGGGGTGTCATGGGCGGAGCCACCTTAGGTGAAGGGTGATCAGGTGCACACCCTTCGCCGAAAAATTACGCGGTGTACATAGGTTAAATATTAGCGATTATGTGTATAAATTTAATTTTGCACACCCTTAACACTAGTGAGAACAAAATTTGCACACCCTTCCCCAAGTTCCTGGCTCCACCATTGGGGGGTGTGGTTGGTGGGGAGTGGGGTGGGGTTAATGGTGGGAGGTGGGGGTAGTGGGGAGTGGGGGTGGGTGGTGTGGGATAGGGATTGGTGGTGGGGAGTGAGGGTGGGTAGTGAGAGGTAAGGATTGGTGGTGGGGAGTGAGGGCGGGAGGTGTGGGATAGGGGGTTGGTGGTGGGGTGGGGGTCGTGGGGAGTGAGGGGCTGGAGTGGAGGGTGGGTGGGTGGCGGGGTGGGGTTAGAGTGGAGAGTGGGTGGGGGTGGAGTTGAGGTGGAGGGTTGGGGTTGGGGTTGGAGCTAATGATAAAAAAATTTCATACAAAAATACCTCTTAATGATATTAAGACTTGATTCAACATCTTAATGATTAAAACCTATTCAGACCCAATAAGTGCTTAAATCTTAATGCAAACAAATGCACTTAGGTCTGAACCATTCATATGCAGACCTCCAATAAGTGCAAACAAATGAGGCCTGAAAACAATTTTGTATGAGCTTTTAGGATTAATGAACAAACAAATTCAAGCGGACCTTAAACAAAACGAAGGTACTAAAAATGACAGAATAATACCTTATCAAAGTTTCTTCGCCATTTTTTTTTTTTTTGGTCTCGTGTTTAGTAGAGGAACCACCATCGTCAATACTTTACTTTATAATCTATAATATACCACCATATAATTAAAGAACAAATGTTAGATTAAAAAATACATTGAATAATAAGAAGAAAGCATATTAATAGTGATAGACTATGTAATAGTCTATGTAAATATTGTAAATATTCTCTTCCTTATGTATAGTAATTAGGTCCTGTAATTTAGCCTAGTATCATTCTGATAGGGAGATACCTACTTTGTATATAATGACTTTCATACATCAATACAAATCACGGATTGATTTCCTACATGGTATCAGACTAGGTTTCTCCTAAAAACCCTAGCTTCCTAAACCCTAGCCGTCCACCTCCCTCTTCTCTCCTAACCCTAGCCGTAGCCGCCACCCCTTCCTCCTCCCTCTTCTCCATTCAATGGCAGACAACAAAAATTCCATTCTGCTTTAACCGTCACGAATGTGAAATCTTTAATCCCAATCACTCTAGACATGGAAACCGGCCATTATCACGAATGGGCGACACTATTCAAAGTTCTAGCCCGCGTCCACTCCGTACTTGAACACATCATACCACCAAATGACACCACTGAACTCACCGCGTATAACGCAACAAAGGCGGCTAACCTTCCGCTCTGGAAACGGCTAGATGCGGTGGTCCTTCAATGGATATACTCCACCGTATCCATGATATTCTTACCTCTATTCTCGTGGCAGATGATGTTGCAGAGAAGGCTTGGAATCGAGTTGCTCAACTTTTCCAAGATAACAAGCACTCAAGGGCTGCGTACCTTGAAACTGAATTCACCACCACAAAAATGGCCGACTTCGGCTCAGTTATGGCCTATTATAATAGGCTCAAGTCTCTCGCGGACCAGCTTGCTAACGTGGGGTCGCCGGTGTCCGACCAACGTTTGGTCTTATGCCTCCTTGCAGGCTTACCCGAGACATATGCACACTTTGTCACCACCATCCAGCAGAAGAATGTGCTGCCCTCTTTCTCTGAAGTGTGCTCCAGACTCAAGCTCGAAGACGCAGCTGCCAAGGAACGTGCCCGCGAGTCTAGTCCCGCGGCTCTACTTGTTGATAATGATACTCCCTCCCCACCACCTGGCGGTAACAATAATTCAACTAACCGTCGTGATAATAATCGTGGCAGGAATTCTAACAGGAACAAGGGAAAGGGGAACAACAACAACAACCGCGGGAAATCCTGCCGCGGCCGCGGCGGACAGACCAGCAACGGCCAGTGGCCGACGGGACAACCACCGGCAGGGGGCTACTACTGGCCTGCCTGGCCGCCCCAGCAGTGGCCAATGCCTCCCTACTAGTATCCGACGAGACAGTGGCAGCAGCGTCCCACCACACCGCGGCCCGGCAGCGGCATTCTCGGTGTGGGTCCACGACCTCAGCAGGCCTATTCCATGCATGGTCCGACCTATTCTGGGTACACTCCGACAGACGTGGAGGCAACCATGCACACTCTGTCCATGCATCAACCGGATGATAATTGGTACATGGACACCGGAGCGACTTCCCACATGACTGCCAACTCAGGTACTCTCACGTCTTATTTTAATTTGAGCAATAATTCTGGAATCATTGTTGGTAATGGTAGCACTATTCCAATTCGAGGCTATGGTCATGCAGCCCTACCCCCACCTAATCCTCAATTACATCTCCGAAATGTCGTGCATGCTCCAAAACTCATCAAAAACCTTATTTCCGTACGTAAATTCACTGAGGACAATAATGTTTCTGGTGAGTTTGATCCTCTTGGGTTTTCTGTGAAGGATTTACCGACGGGGAGCCGGCTAATGAGATCTGAGAGCACCGGGGAATTGTATCCTATCATTGCCACAAAATGGACCACTCCACCATCCACCTTCATTGCCGCATCACCTAGCTTGTGGCATTCCCGACTCGGCCATCCGGGAAATGCTATCCTTAGTTCTCTTCGTAGTAATGCCTTAATTGAATGTAATAGGGCCCGAACTTCTTTTTGTACCTCTTGTCCTTCGGGGAAACATGTTAAATTTCCATTTTATGATTCATTGTCATTTACTACTATGTCGTTTGATATCATTCATAGTGATTTATGAACATCTCCTGTTTTAAGTTCTAATGGGCACCGCTATTATGTTTTCTTTCTTGATGATTATAGTAATTTTCTTTGGACTTTTCCAATCTCTAACAAGTCCCAAGTCTATTCCACTTTTCTATCTTTTAAGGTATTAATACGGACTCAATTCGAAAGAGACATTAAAAACATTCAATGTGATAATGGGCGGGAGTTCGCCAATGGGCATTTTCAATCTTTTTGCGCCTCAAATGGTTTAAATTTCCGATTTTCTTGCCCCCATACCTCTCCTCAAAACGGCAAAGCGGAAAGAAAAATTAAATCCATTAACAACATAGTGCGCACTCTCCTTGTCCACTCTTCCATGCCCCCTCTTTTTGGCATCATGCTCTCCAAATGGCCACATACCTCCTTAATGTACTTCCCACCAAAGTCCTTGGGTATAAATCACCAATGCAAGTTCTCTATCAACGAACCCCCTCCTATTCTCATCTCCGGGTTTTTGGGTGTCTATGCTATCCACTTTTCCCATCTACAACTATTCATAAGTGACAAGCAAGATCCACCCCATGTGTATTTTTGGGCTATCCGTTGAATCATAGAGGATATAAATGTTATGATTTATCCACCAACAAAATCATCATCTCAAGGCATGTCATCTTTGAGGAAACTCAATTTCCCTTCTCTAAATTGCACTCACCAACCCCAACTTCTTATGATTTTTTGGACCATGGAATTTCTCCATATACCCTGCATTTTCTGTCACAGCCTCCTCCACCCGTTGTTCCCTCGGTCCAGCCCTCCCCCCTCACTGCCGAGCAGCCCCTCCCCCCGTTGCTCCACCCGTGACTGCCCAGCAGCCCTCCCCCCCACTGCCCAGCAGTCCAACCCCACGGTCACTGCCCCACAACCCCTACCCCCCACTTCCCCACCCGTGACTGCCCAGCAGCCCACCCGCATGGTCACTAGAAGCCAACATGGGATTTTTAAGCCCAAACAACCGTTCAACTTAAATACTTTTAGCACTCCCTCCATCTCGCCTATCCCACGAAATGCTGTCAGTGCTCTAAATGACCACAATTGGAAAGCTGCCATGGTTGATGAATATAATGCTCTAATTAGTAATAAGACGTGGGAGTTGGTTCCACGTCCTACTGATGTGAATCTTATTCGTTCTATGTGGATTTTTCGACATAAAAAGAAATCTGATGGTTCTTTTGAGAGGCACAAAGCCCGTCTTGTCTATGATGGCAGGTCTCAACAGGTTGGAGTTGACTACGACGAGACTTTCAGTCCGGTTGTCAAACCGGCTACTATTCACGCTGTCTTGAGCATTGCACTTGCACACTCTTGGACCATTCATCAGTTGGACGTCAAGAATGCTTTCCTACACGGTAATCTTAATGAGATTGTTTATATGCATCAGCCTATTGGGTTTAAGGATCCAAAGCATCCATATCATGTCTGTCTCTTGAAGAAATCATTGTACGGACTTAAGCAAGCTCCCCGTGCATAGTTCCAACGCTTTGCAGACTATGTCTCCACTATTGGGTTTTCACATAGCCGATCTGATCACTCTCTCTTTATTTATTGTCGAGGTTCTGACATTGCTTACATTCTGCTATATGTTGATTATATTATTCTCACAGCTTCCTCAGATGCTCTCAGAAAATCCATCATGTCTCTGCTTAGTGCCGAATTTGCTATGAAGGATTTGGGCTCTCTAAGCTATTTTCTGGGTATCGCTGTTACCCGGACTTCACACGGCATGTTTCTCTCTCAGAAAAATTATGCAGCAGATATTATAGAGCGTGCGGGTATGACTGCCTGTAAGCCAAGTCAGACACCGGTCGACACCAAAGCCAAACTTGGTGCCACGGCCGGGCCTCCTTGCGATGATCCCACCCAATATCGTAAGTTGGCCGGCGCGTTGCAGTACCTAACATTCACAAGACCAGACATCTCCTATGCGGTTCAACAAGTATGCCTTCACATGCATGATCCAAAGGTTGCACATATGCATGCTCTTAAACGCATAGTCTGATACATTCAAGGTACTATTGAGTTTGGTCTCCATCTGTACAAATCCTCCATTGCCTCTCTTGTTTCTTATACAGATGCAGATTGGGGTGGTTGTCCAGACACTCGCCGATCCACATCAGGTTACTGTGTCTTCCTTGGAGATAATCTCCTCTCATGGTCATCCAAACGACAACCTACTATGTCTAAGTCGAGTGCCGAGGCCGAATACCGTGGCGTCGCTAATGTCGTCTCTGAGTCCTGTTGGCTTCACAAACTTCTTTTGGAGCTCCGTTGTCCCATCCGGACAGCTACATTGGTTTATTGTGATAATGTTAGTGCCATATATCTATCAGGTAATCCAGTTCAACACCAACGCACTAAACATATTGAGATGGACATACATTTCGTACGTGAGAAAGTTGCCCGTGGAGAAGTTCGTGTTCTTCACGTCCCGTCCCGTTACCAGATCGTAGATATCTTCACTAAAGGTCTTCCGCGCGTGCTCTTTGATAATTTCAGGGACAGTCTAAGCGTACGACAAACTCCCGCTTCGACTGCGGGAGTGTGATAGACTATGTAATAGTCTATGTAAATATTGTAAATATTCTCTTCCTTATGTATAGTAATTAGGTCCTATAATTTAGCCTAGTATCATTCTGATAGGAAGATACCTACTTTGTATATAATGACTTTCATACATCAATACAAGTCACAGATTTATTTCCTACAAATAGAAACCAGCACCACTATATAATATAAAATATATAAAGTTGTTAAAAGAGGTAATGGGCGATATTATGGTGTAAATCGTATTTTTGTGTAAATGAAACGATCCATTCTGCTTTTACTTGATTCAATAAGGATTTTTGTTCAGCAACATTTCAGCCACACAAAAAAAAAAGTAGAGAACTTTCCTCTCCATGCCAATTAAAATTTCCAGTTTTCCTTCTCGAGTCTCCTTGCCAAATTGTCATTCTTCTGCAAAATCACGAAAAAACAAATATTTTCTTTGCGCTGGTTAGCTTCTCTTATCATTCCTATAAATAATTTTAAAAATTAGAGGGGAAAAAAGAATAATTGAGTGACACCATACATGCAAAATAGATAAAATTTTAGAAGGCGCAGAACCATATACTCTGTTACACCTCGGAATTTTTTCCGTACTTGTGTGATGAGTAGAACAACGAAAGGCTTGGGTGCATGATGTTTTGTTAAGTCAGGAATGGCAAATTATGAATTTTTGGAAATAAGGAAGTGGCGGAGAATTTTCAGCTCAGTGGTCGTAAAGGGCACTATACGGCCCGTAAAGTGATTTACTGACCGTATAGTGCAATCGTCCTCCAGTTGTCCAAAAATTTCAAGTTCTGTCAAAGTGTTGAAATGGCTAAAAACGACTTGGAGGACGGCCCGTAAACTGGTTTACGGACCGTAAACCTCGGTCGTAAACTGCCATGTCCCTTAGCCAAACTTTCTGTTTTTGAAATGCTTAAAAACGATCGCGGAGGACGGACCATAAACCACAATACGGTCCGTAAACTGTGGTTTACGACCACTGTTCATCCCGATAATTTTTCATTAAAGATTAGTTTTGTGATTATTAAAAGGAACTTAGGCTTCATTTCATTTCATTTTTCTTCCATATAACTCAAGAATGCTCTAGAACTCTCCAAATATTTCCTCCATAAGAATTCAAGAGAATCAAAGGGAACATCAAGATCAACACCACTAAATTCATGAAAACAAGTGTAAAAACACATCAAAGGATCACCTAAGTCAGGAAATCCTTAAAAGGGTGGAACTAGGGTTTTGGCTAAGTGAAGTATTTCAACTCAAGGCATGTTCAATCATCATTTAAGGTATGTTTCATGACTATACCACGTGATTCAAGGTATTGGAAGGCTTAGATACTTAAAAATGTAGAAGGACCTAGGAATGGGTCATTATTGAGTGAATAGTGACATAAATGAATGATAGTGGAATTGAATCATGAATGTTGAAGTGTTGTAAGTACAAATACGATATAAATGATGTTTATAATGTGAAACAAGTAGTAAATGCACGAAAGCACTAAGGTGAGCTATAGGGAGAAATATGGGAAAATTGGAGGAAAATGGTGGATTTTGTTAATGGTGCATAAATGATGATTTTAATTGCGATATTGCGAATAACATTGTGAATGTTGGGGGTAGATATATAACATGGGAAAAATAGTATAACCGAAGGAAGTACTGCCCAAATTTTCCTAGAACTAGCGATCCGTTCTTGTAGTTAATTAACTAATGAAGTACGAATTCTCTCATGAAGGTGACGACGTGGTATCGAAGGAGAATAAGTGGACAACATCTTAGCTAAAAGGAAAGGTATGTGAGGCTAGTCCTTTCTTTCCAATGGCATGAATCTTATAGTCTGAATTACCATCTTTCCATGAGCTCCTACATTCCAAAAAGTTAAATGCCTATATGAGATAAGTTATACGATATGATGATGCTAGGATGATGATGATGTTAGTCCTTGCCTACACTCACCTTATGTACTAGTCCTTTCAAGGTGAGGCAGAATGTCCGTAATTACTCCATAAAGTAATCGGGGGGTCACGACCTTACGTTACCCCGATAGAGTAAAGTTGTTCTCAAACCTTACGCATGTGCTATGATAAGATAAGTATTTTACAATGAGTACATTATTATGATTATTTTATGATAAGCATGGAATGAGCATTGCATACCGGGCCTAGTTGGCCGGGCAGACACCGCTTCGGCGGGCGGCTATACGGATACACCACGACCTTCGGGCGTGGGCAGACACCACTAGTGGGCGGCATAAGATGGTACCCCGGACGCGGGAGGCCTGGACGCGGGCTTATATTATTGATTATCACACCGTTCTGACATGGGCGGGCAGCTTGCATATGATGCATACATGTTATGATGATAAGTATGAGTAAGACAGCATGCATTATTCCATTTATGATTATCGGTCAGATCCATATGCTTTATATTGATACTCTCATTATATTGTTGATGCCTTTCTTCATTGTTCCTGCCTCTCATACTCAGTACAATACTCGTACTGACGTCCCTTCTTTGGACGCTGTGTTCATGCCCACAGGTAGACAGGGAGGCGAGCTTGATCCAGATACTTAGGAGCTGTCAGCTGTTGGGAGCACTCCATTGTTCGGAGGTGCTTATGATTTCTCTTTGGTATATATGTATATATATTTTGGGCATGACGGAGTCTTGTTCCGTCTATGTATTCATTATGACAGTAGAGGCTCGTAGATACGTAGTGTGGGTCAGGTGGTCTCAAAAGATGCTATTATTATGTAAATATTATTTTGATGGCCGAGAGGCATATGTATATAAAGTACTTATGTTTTGATACAAATTATGTTTCCTATACTTTCATGCGTAAAACTGGCAAAAGATCATTAAATGAGTAAAATGAGTAGTAGAGTGAGCGGTGCTCGGTATCTAGCTCCGGGTACCCGTCGCGGCCACTAGTTGGTGTTATGACCCGTGTTTTCACACGTTTGGAAAGACTTGAATTATATTGGATTCTTGAGATATAAGATCAATTTGATATTTTGTTGAACGTAGGGGTTGTGCATGAAAGAATAGAGTCATGAAAGTGTGGGACAAGGTTAAGGGTAATTTTAGAATTTTGGAAATTAGTTTCGGAAATTACAAAATACGATCCATAAGTTATTGGGCTAAAAAAAAATGAAAATGAATTGAATGGAGGCCCAAATGGGGGACTTTGGCCGGCCACCTAAGGCCTTTGATCCAAGTCCATATTAGTTGGTCGTGTGCTTGGTCATGTGACCAAGCACTTCAACTATATACATCATAGAAGACTAAAGAACTAGAAGATAAGAACAACAAAACAAAAATAGAAGAGAGAGCAAGGGTGGTTTCGGGTTTGACCATAGAATTTCACCCACCAAAATCTTGCTTCAAAAATTCATTTCTTGTTAAATTCCTACTAATTCAAGGTTTCTTTGTATCTTGGTATAGTTGGTTTGGAGTGGGAAGCATTAGAATCTCCAAAGTGATCATATATTCAAGTGAAGGAGACTTGAAGAAAAGGTGAGAATTTCTACCTTTTTATTTTGTTATGAAGTTTTGATTGTGTTGTAGTATATAGAAATGTGTTGATTGTATGGAAAAATGGAAGTTTGCAATGTGGGTTTGGTATATGGCTTGTAGCCGTGTGTATATACATGTTGTATAGCCAAAAATGTATAGAATTCATGTTGTATTCTAGTTGTGAATGTGATGGAATTTATGTTGAGAATGAAAGTGGAATAAATTTGATTGAATGGAGAAAAATAGCATATGGCCGTGTGGTGTATTTGACTTGGGAATGAAATGGATTAAGTTTGTTTAGTGTGTTAGTTGTGTTATTGTGATTCTTGCAATATAAATGAAAGTAAAATGATATGAGGTTGCTTTGAAATGGAATGTAGAAGTTTATGTCGTTTTAGAACGATTTTACGACATTATGAAAGTGAAGTTATTAAGTTGCAAATTATGATGAGTATTGATGAAGTTGGAAGCTAGAAACATATTATGAATATGTATGCCAAAGATTAGAAGTTTTGAATGAGTTACGACTTTGGCGGAAAGTTTGTATATTATGTATATCGTGTGTATAATTTAAGGAAACCATATGAAACGCTTCTAATCTATGTTGGGATGGTCTAGTTTGGTAATGTATGTGAAATCATTGAAATTGGTTGGAAATTGAAGTTGAAATGAAGGTTATGGCATTATGTCGGCAAGTAGAACTAGTTGTGCCATATTGTGTTTCTAGTGTTTGTTGTTGATGTTGATGTTGTTGTTTGGGTTGTTGTTGATGATTGTGAGCCGAGTTGAATTCTCGGGGGTGCTATATGTATAGGGGAAGTGCTGCCGAAATTTCGGTAGACAAATAAGAGTTGAATTGAATTTGTAGCATCTATAACTTACAATTGGTAAACTTGACCATTTGCAGATTTTTGACGAAACGGGAAGTGAGTTTGGAAAGGCGTAAGGAGCTTGAAAGGTATGTAGAGCTACCCCGATCCTTCTTTTGGGCATGTCTAAGTGTTTTAGGATCGGATTCGGGCCTCAAAAGACCTTCTTGGCCATCGGAATCCGTAAGAGAAAATCTCAGTTTTTCCTTTAGTAGAATTGAACCATTTTGATATGCTTTTCCTGAAATTATGCAAACTTTCTCTAAACTCCTTGAGAAGCTATAGAATGTCCGTAGAACCTTTATAGGTGACCCCATAAGCTTAAAGGGCGTAATTTGAGCCCACCGCCTTGCTTGTTCCGTGGTGGGCCCGCTATTCCCGGTTTTGCCCTTAATGTACTAAAGTCCCCTTTTTGAACGATTTTTTGAAAGAAATGTTTCGACTACCCTTTTTATTACCTAACTAATATGGTTTTAAATATTCCATTAAGTCTGGTAAATTGTTTTGATACTCGAAACTCATTTACTATGATTCCTTCCGACTTCATCGGATCGATTTGTCTTTGATATGCCTCATCAAGTCTATGGAAACATTTATGATATTTTACTTGCATTAGTTTCTCACGACTCTATTCGTGGATGCCCCAATGTTTCCCACACTGAGCCCGGGCCAGGATATGTTGTCAAGAGTAATCCCCTGCATTGTTCGCCGTGCCTCGATGTGAGGGGGCAGGTATATGCGTACATGGGTTTGTGGAGTATGCTGTGCCATGTACGTTTGTTCTGATATGATTTACTATGGCCATCTGATATGACCTATTATGTTACGGGGTCATGCCCCTATTTTGATTCTTCTGTGTTGTGGCACCAGCGTCGGGAGGGTGGCCACGTTCTGTCTGCCGAGTCCCTTGGCAGGGGCCGGATCTGATATGACATATGTTCTGTACACACTATGCATGTTTTGGAAATATGTATCTGATACTTTGGATTTTTCGTTTACTTTCTGTATGTTCTGCACCAGTTATGATTTTGTTTCTGCAACTCAGGCTTTACATATTCAGTACATATTTCGTACTGACCCCCTTTCTTCGGGGGCTGCGTTTTCATGCCACGCATGTACCGACGACAGGTTTGCTGATCCGTCTGCTTAGGATCTCATTCTGCTATTTTTGGAGCGCTCTTTTATTCAGAGCCATCTTTTGGTATAGTCTGTCACTTCTATATATGTATATTTCTCGTTCATGGGTACGGCGGGGCCCTGTCCCGTCATATGATTCTGTCGGTCGGTTAGAGGTCTGTGGACATGTTGTGGGTCGGGATCTTTCTGTACAGTTGGGTGCTTATGTTGTGTTTGGGCGATCCCATTCGCCGCGGCGGCCGGTCCGCATATATTTAAATGTTGCTTTGTTGGCCCTGTGTGGCCTTTGTTGGTATTTTCTGCGTGCAGGATATATGGGATAGTCCGTAAAACAAAGGAAACTCTGCCGAAATTCTTCTAAAAATTAGCTAAATTTGAAATAAAGCCGTGTCGGCTTCCGCCATATACTAGAATGCGTTTGAGTGCCCAGATCGGGCACTAGTCATGGCCTACGTGGTTGGGTCGTGACAAAAGTGGTATCAGAGCGGTTCGTCCTCGGAATGTCTACAGACCGTGTCTAGTAGAGTCTTGTTTATCGGTGTGTTGTGCACCATACCTATAAACAGGAGGCTACAGGGCATTTAGGATACTACCCTTCTTTCTGTCTTAGATCGTGCGATAGAGCTGTGTTATCAGGATGATTCCTCCCTAACGAATTGTTACATTTGCAGTTATGCCTCCAAAGAAGGCGACAGCGGCCCAAAAGGCCAAGGCAGCAGCTGTGGGAGAGACTAGTCGGACCCAGAGGGTTACCAGGGCCCATGCTCATATTACTCCTGATATTTTGCCCCCGGCAGAGGGCTCTTCCACACCGCCACACGTAGAGGATATTGGAGCAGCAGCGGCTGCAGGTCGAGGGGCGGATCCACCGCCAGCTCCTGAGATTCCAGTACCTGAGCCTCCAGCTCCACGGCCAGGGACTGAGGATCAGACCATGAGAGAGGCAGTCCAGCTATTGACTAGACTTGTGGCAGGACAGGTTCAGGGGCACGGACTGGGAGGTGACCGGGCTTACAGGCGTGACAGTTCGAGAGCCCGTGAGTTCTTGACTTGCGGCCCTCCAGAGTTCTTCGGGACAAAGCCCGAGGAGGATCCCGAGGAGTTCATCAGGAAGATGCGGCGCACCTTACAGTTTATTAATGCTTCCGCGACAGAGTCAGTCACATTGGCTTCTTACCGGTTGTATGATATAGCGGCAAATTGGTACGAGTCATGGGAGTTATCCAGAGGCGACGGCGCTCCCCCAGCAGTTTGGGATGATTTTTCTCAGGCTTTTCTTAGCCACTTTCTGCCTCCGGAGTTACGGCGGGCCAAGGCTGACAGATTCTTATTGCTGAGGCAGAGGGGTCGTAGTGTTCGAGAGTATAGTAGGGAGTTCGACTCATTGGCCCGATACGCACCTGCTGTGGTAGCTACTATGGCTGACAGGATGCACAGGTACATTATGGGGCTGGACCGTTATTTTGTCGATAGTTGTTTGGTATTGGCTGCTCAGCCCGGCATGGATATTGCCCGGATTCAGGCCCACGCCCAGGGCATGGAGGACCGTCATAGGGAGCGTCAGCCTGATAGGAGCCAGGATCGGAGACAGCCCAAGAGGGCCAGATCATCTGGGTATTCTGGAGATTCTCGGGGCAGGCAGCCTCAGCAGCCGCAGCAGCCTAGCAGACATCTATCCCAGCCGGCACCGAGTGCACCTCCACAGCCTACAGGTCGCAGATTTGATAGCCCAGGTTATTCAGGAGCAGGTCAGAGCTCCAGGGCTTCAGGTTCGCGGACAGA
This sequence comes from Lycium barbarum, assembly GCF_019175385.1. NCBI lineage: Eukaryota > Viridiplantae > Streptophyta > Magnoliopsida > Solanales > Solanaceae > Lycium > Lycium barbarum. Next base: position 19,784,319 of record NC_083343.1, read on the forward strand.
CAGGGGTTCTGGTCAGACGAGGCCACCTAGGCCTCAGTGTTCTTATTGTGGCAGATACCATCCCGGAGAGTGCTACAGAGCCACCGGTGCATGTTTTTCTTGTGGCCGTCAGGGCCATTCTGTGAGAGATTGCCCGTATAAGGGTAGTTCGGGTGGTGCAGCGCAGCCTACCGGATCAGCCGCCGGGTCTTCATCTTCATCAGTGGCTATGCGCCCTACGGGGCCAGGTACTTCAGCACCAGCGGGTCGCGGCAGAGGCCGTGGTGGAGCTTCTAGTACTAGCGGTCCTTCGAACCGCATTTATGCTCTGTCCAGCCGCCAGGATCAGGAGGCATCGCCTAATGTCGTTACAGGTACATTATTGGTTTTCTCTCGGTCTGTGTATGCATTGATTGATCCAGGTTCGACTTTGTCATATATTTCGCCTCTGGTTGCTTGTAAAATTGGTATAACATCTGAACCTATAGAGCCGTTTGAGGTAGCCACACCGATTGGGGACTTTATTGTAGCAAAACAGGTATATAAGAACTGTTCTGTAATTGTATGTGGCTGTGACACTAAGGCAGATCTGGTGGAGTTAGATATGGTCGAGTTCGATGTTATTATGGGAATGGACTGGCTAGCCTCCTGTTATGCTAATGTTGATTGCCAAAATAAGGTAGTTCGTTTCCAGTTTCCTAGGGAGCCAGTTATAGAATGGGCCGGTAATACAACATCGCCGAAAGGTAAGTTTATTTCATACCTTAAGGCAAATAAAATGATCAGAAAGGGTTATTTTTATCATCTGGTTTGGGTACAAGACTTGACAGCAGAAACGCCGACTCTTCAGTCAGTTCCCGTGGTTAATGAATTTCCAGATGTGTTCCCAGAAGAGCTTCCAGGCCTTCCTCCAGAGCGGGAGATAGATTTTACTATTGATTTGCTTCCAGATACTCAGCCGATATCTATTCCCCCGTACAGAATGGCATCGGCAGAATTGAAAGAACTGAAAGAGCAGTTGAAGGATCTGTTAGAAAAAGGCTTCATTAGACCCAATACTTCGCCTTGGGGAGCCCCGGTATTATTTGTGCGTAAGAAAGACGGGTCGTTGCGTATGTGTATTGATTATCGACAGCTGAATAAGGTAACCATAAAGAATAAATACCCCCTCCCCAGAATTGACGATTTGTTTGATCAGTTGCAGGACGCCAAGTATTTTTCGAAGATATATCTTCGGTCTGGCTATCATCAGGTACGGGTACGGGAGGCCGATATTCCTAAGACAGCATTCCGAACCAGATATGGGCATTATGAATTCAGAGTTATGTCTTTTGGGCTGACTAATGCTCCTGCGGTATTCATGGATCTAATGAACCGGGTATTCAGGCCATTCTTGGATATGTTCGTAATTGTATTTATCGATGACATTCTGGTCTATTCTCGGTCCGAGGCAGAGCACGCAAATCATCTGAGAGCGGTATTGGGGGTACTTCGGCATCAGGAATTATATGCAAAATTTTCTAAATGTGAATTCTGGCTGGCTTCAGTGGCATTTCTGGGCCATATTATTGCAGCTGATGGTGTCCGGGTGGATACACAGAAGATTGATGCCGTGAAAAATTGGCCTAGACCCACGACGCCCACAGAGGTACGAAGTTTCCTGGGGTTAGCAGGCTATTACAGAAGATTTGTGGAAAAGTTTGCTTCGATTTCAGCGCCTTTGACAAGGCTAACTCAGAAGGGAGCCAAGTTCTAGTGGACTGATGCTTGTGAACGAAGCTTCCAGTTGCTGAAAGAGAAGCTGACTACAGCCCCAGTTCTGACTCTTCCAGAGGGACCCGATGGATATGTTATTTATTGTGACGCTTCTGGCGTGGGATTGGGCTGTGTGTTGATGCAGCACGGCAGAGTTATAGCTTATGCTTCTCGGCAATTGAAAAAGCATGAAAAGAATTATCCTACTCACGATCTGGAGCTTGCAGCGGTGATCCATGCCCTGAAGATATGGAGACATTATTTATATGGCGTTCATGTTGATATCTATACAGATCATAAGAGTCTCCAATATATTTTCAGGCAGAAAGAGCTTAATTTGCGGCAGTGGAGGTGGCTGGAGCTCCTGAAAGACTATGATGTGGATATTCTGTATCATCCGGGCAAGGCTAATGTTGTTGCAGATGCGCTTAGCCGGAAATATATGGGCAGCCTGGTCGATTTACAGCCAGACAGGAGAGAGATAGTACGTGACATTCATCAGTTGGCTAATCTTGGGGTTCGTCTGGCCGATTCTGGAGGTACGCGGATTTCTGTCCAAGGGGTTTCTGAATCATCTATTAAGGAAGATATCAAACGGCATCAATATGAAGATCCTGTTTTGGCACGATACAGAGACACAACCTATGATAAGGAGAAGACTCCGTTCGAGTTCACTCCGGACGGGACTTTATTATTCAGGGGCAGGTTGTGTGTACCTGATATTGCAGGTCTTCGGCAGCAGGTTATGAGCGAGGCACATTATGCTCGCTATTCGGTCCATCCTGGGTCTACGAAGATGTACCATGATCTCCGATGCTTATACTGGTGGGATGGCATGAAACGGGACATCGCAGAGTTCGTCGCCCAGTGTCCCAATTGTCAGCAGGTCAAGATTGAACACCAGAAGCCGGGTGGACTGTTGCAGGAAATGGAAATTCCGACGTGGAAGTGGGAGATCATTAATATGGACTTCATTACAAGGTTGCCTCGCACTCCACGGAAGTATGATTCCATCTGGGTTATTGTTGATAGGCTGACAAAATCAGCCCATTTTCTCCCCGTCAGGACTACTTATTCCGCCGAGGATTATGCCAGGCTTTATATTAAAGAAATAGTGAAGCTTCATGGAGTTCCTATATCTATTATCACTGACAGAGGTGCTCAATTCACGACGAACTTCTGGAGATCTTTTCAAGAAGGATTAGGGACTCAGCTGAGCCTGAGCACAGCTTTCCATCCTCAGAGTGACGGACAGGCTGAGCGCACTATCCAGACGCTTGAAGATATGTTGCGAGCCTGTGTTATTGATTTTAGAGGTAGCTGGGAGGATCACTTGCCATTGATTGAATTTTCTTATAATAACAGCTACCATTCCAGCATCCAGATGGCTCCGTACGAGGCTTTATATGGTAGGAAATACAGGTCACCTATTGGCTGGTTTGATATTGGCGAGACAGAATTAATCGGCCCAGATATGATCCAGCAGGCAGTTGATAAGGTGAAACTTATCCGGGAGCGACTATTGGCAGCCAGAGTCGACAGAAATCATACGCTGACAAACGACGTCGTCCTTTGGAATTCCAGGTTGGTGATTGGGTATTTCTGAAGGTATCGCCTATGAAAGGCGTAATGCGGTTCGGCAGAAAGGGTAAGCTTAGTCCGCGTTATATTGGGCCTTATCTGATCGTGCGGAAAATCGGAAATGTCGCCTATGAGTTAGACCTGCCATCTGATTTGGAAGCAGTACATCCGGTATTCCATGTGTCTATGCTCCGCAAATGCATTGGTGATCCCTCCAGAATATTCCCTGCGGATGATATTCAGGTGACGGAGCAGTTATCTTATGAGGAGCAGCCCGTATCTATTTTGGATCGTCAGGTAAGGAGGCTGCGGAATAAAGATGTAGCCTCTGTTAAGGTCCTGTGGCGGAACGATAATAGGGAGGAAATGACATGGGAGGCAGAAGAGGAAATGAAGAAAAAATATCCTCAATTGTTCCCTATGCCCATAGGTAACCTTAAATCCTGCTTAATTTCATTTCAATGTCAATCGTATGTCCTATGTGTTGTTTGTAAGCATGAACTCCTCCAAAGTATTTTCCAACCCTATAAGATTAATTTTACATTCGAGGACGAATGTTCTAAAGGGGGGGAGGATGTTATGACCCGTGTTTTCACACGTTTGGAAAGACTTGAATTATATTGGATTCTTGAGATATAAGATCAATTTGATATTTTGTTGAACGTAGGGGTTGTGCATGAAAGAATAGAGTCATGAAAGTGTGGGACAAGGTTAAGGGTAATTTTAGAATTTTGGAAATTAGTTTCGGGAATTACAAAATACGATCCATAAGTTATTGGGCTAAAAAAAAAAATGAAAATGAATTGAATGGAGGCCCAAATGGGGGACTTTGGCCGGCCACCTAAGGCCTTTGATCCAAGTCCATATTAGTTGGTCATGTGCTTGGTCATGTGACCAAGCACTTCAACTATATACATCATAGAAGACTAAAGAACTAGAAGATAAGAACAACAAAACAAAAATAGAAGAGAGAGCAAGGGTGGTTTCGGGTTTGACCATAGAATTTCACCCACCAAAATCTTGCTTCAAAAATTCATTTCTTGTTAAATTCCTACTAATTCAAGGTTTCTTTGTATCTTGGTATAGTTGGTTTGGAGTGGGAAGCATTAGAATCTCCAAAGTGATCATATATTCAAGTGAAGGAGACTTGAAGAAAAGGTGAGAATTTCTACCTTTTTATTTTGTTATGAAGTTTTGATTGTGTTGTAGTATATAGAAATGTGTTGATTGTATGGAAAAATGGAAGTTTGCAATGTGGGTTTGGTATATGGCTTGTAGCCGTGTGTATATACATGTTGTATAGCCAAAAATGTATAGAATTCATGTTGTATTCTAGTTGTGAATGTGATGGAATTTATGTTGAGAATGAAAGTGGAATAAATTTGATTGAATGGAGAAAAATAGCATATGGCCGTGTGGTGTATTTGACTTGGGAATGAAATGGATTAAGTTTGTTTAGTGTGTTAGTTGTGTTATTGTGATTCTTGCAATATAAATGAAAGTAAAATGATATGAGGTTGCTTTGAAATGGAATGTAGAAGTTTATGTCGTTTTAGAACGATTTTACGACATTATGAAAGTGAAGTTATTAAGTTGCAAATTATGATGAGTATTGATGAAGTTGGAAGCTAGAAACATATTATGAATATGTATGCCAAAGATTAGAAGATTTGAATGAGTTACGACTTTGGCGGAAAGTTTGTATATTATGTATATCGTGTGTATAATTTAAGGAAACCATATGAAACGCTTCTAATCTATGTTGGGATGGTCTAGTTTGGTAATGTATGTGAAATCATTGAAATTGGTTGGAAATTGAAGTTGAAATGAAGGTTATGGCATTATGTCGGCAAGTAGAACTAGTTGTGCCATATTGTGTTTCTAGTGTTTGTTGTTGATGTTGATGTTGTTGTTTGGGTTGTTGTTGATGATTGTGAGCCGAGTTGAATTCTCGGGGGTGCTATATGTATAGGGGAAGTGCTGCCGAAATTTCGGTAGACAAATAAGAGTTGAATTGAATTTGTAGCATCTATAACTTACAATTGGTAAACTTGACCATTTGCAGATTTTTGACGAAACGGGAAGTGAGTTTGGAAAGGCGTAAGGAGCTTGAAAGGTATGTAGAGCTACCCCGATCCTTCTTTTGGGCATGTCTAAGTGTTTTAGGATCGGATTCAGGCCTCAAAAGACCTTCTTGGCCATCGGAATCCGTAAGAGAAAATCTCAGTTTTTCCTTCAGTAGAATTGAACCATTTTGATATGCTTTTCCTGAAATTATGCAAACTTTCTCTAAACTCCTTGAGAAGCTATAGAATGTCCGTAGAACCTTTATAGGTGACCCCATAAGCTTAAAGGGCGTAATTTGAGCCCACCGCCTTGCTTGTTCCGTGGTGGGCCCGCTATTCCCGGTTTTGCCCTTAATGTACTAAAGTCCCCTTTTTGAACGATTTTTTGAAAGAAATGTTTCGACTACCCTTTTTATTACCTAACTAATATGGTTTTAAATATTCCATTAAGTCTGATAAATTGTTTTGATACTCGAAACTCATTTACTATGATTCCTTCCGACTTCATCGGATCGGTTTGTCTTTGATATGCCTCATCGAGTCTATGGAAACATTTATGATATTTTACTTGCATTAGTTTCTCACGACTCTATTCGTGGATGCCCCAATGTTTCCCACACTGAGCCCGGGCCAGGATATGTTGTCAAGCGTAATCCCCTGCATTGTTCGCCGTGCCTCGATGTGAGGGGGCAGGTATATGCGTACATGGGTTTGTGGAGTATGCTGTGCCATGTACGTTTGTTCTGATATGATTTACTATGGCCATCTGATATGACCTATTATGTTACGGGGTCATGCCCCTATTTTGATTCTTCTGTGTTGTGGCACCAGCGTCGGGAGGGTGGCCACGTTCTGTCTGCCGAGTCCCTTGGCAGGGGCCAGATCTGATATGACATATGTTCTGTACACACTCTGCATGTTTTGGAAATATGTATCTGATACTTTGGATTTTCCGTTTACTTTCTGTATGTTCTGCACCAGTTATGATTTTGTTTCTGCAACTCAGGCTTTATATATTCAGTACATATTTCGTACTGACCCTCTTTCTTCGGGGGCTGCGTTTTCATGCCACGCAGGTACCGACGACAGGTTTGCTGATCCGTCTGCTTAGGATCTCATTCTGCTATTTTTGGAGCGCTATTTTATTCAGAGCCATCTTTTGGTATAGTCTGTCACTTCTATATATGTATATTTCTCGTTCATGGGTACGGCGGGGCCCTGTCCCGTCATATGATTCTGTCGGTTGGTTAGAGGTCTGTGGACATGTTGTGGGTCGGGATCTTTCTGTACAGTTGGGTGCTTATGTTGTGTTTGGGCGATCCCATTCGCCGCGGCGGCCGGTCCGCATATATTTAAATGTTGCTTTGTTGGCCCTGTGTGGCCTTTGTTGGTATTTTTTGCGTGCAGGATATATGGGATAGTCCGTAAAACAAAGGAAACTCTGCCGAAATTCTTCTAAAAATTAGCTAAATTTGAAATAAAGCCGTGTCGGCTTCCGCCATATACTAGAATGCGTTTGAGTGCCCAGATCGGGCACTAGTCATGGCCTACGGGGTTGGGTCGTGACAGTTGGGTCGTGACATACTCAATATTAGAAGTTCTATTGTTAAAATGCAAAAGCTAATGATAATTAGGATTTAGGACAAATAAGAGGAAGAAACTCAGTGATGATTTCTGAGTAATGCAAAAAGAAATGTCAACATAAAGGCACAAAGGTAAAGAAACTCTTTTATATTGGAAATAATGGCCTGTTGGACGGATAAATATAAAAGTTTACCAAAGGTTGTCAATGGAGAAAGGAAACGTGGGTATAGGAGGAATAGGTGAATTAATTCAGCAATAACTAAGGAGAGAGAAAAGTTAAGTTGGACACTTTACAAGTTAAAGTCGAAAATTTAAGTAAAGGTGACCTTTAAGTTTGGAAATTACTAGAGGTGACTTGTAGGGACCACATCAAGTCAAAACCCAATTAAATTTAGGATTAAGAAAATTGGGGTTGAAAATGTATTTTGCCAAACTTGTTAATCTTTTATAAAATACAAAAAAGACCCCAAATCATTTAATCCAACCCCCCATTTATTTCAAAATTAACATCGGTCCAATATCAAACCAAACCACACGAACTTCATTCAAAATAGGAACTGATCTCAACTGCTAAATGTGCTTCTTGAAACCGTCTTCAACCTCTTCAAAACCCGAGTCTCATACGAACTGCTGCTCTCCATTTCTCTCAGGTAAAATCGCTCAACTTTTTCTTCTTTTAAAGTTAGGGTTTTGAAATCAAAGTGAGAAAATGATGATTTTGGTCAGAGAAGAAGAAGAATAACATGGGTTTGTCTGCAATGTTGTTTATTTTGTTGTTCAATGCTTGAGAAACCCTTATTAGCTGTATTTGTTCGAGTTGTTGGGGTTTGTGTGTTTTTAAATAGTGTATGTGGTTGTGAAATTCTGGTTTTTGGTGTTGTTTGTGTTCTCGTTCTCCTTAAGAGTTCGAAAAAAGGGCTGGTTGGGCTTGACAAAACCCGCATTTGTTCCACTTGTTGGGGTTTCTGTGTTGTTAAATAGTGTATGTGGTTGTGAAATTATGGTTTTTGGTAGTTTTTGTGTTCTCGTTCTCCTTGGGGTTTCGAAAAAAGGGTTTGAATTTTTTTTGGATTTTTTCCAATAGCTGAGTAAGTTGTTGCAGCAACTTCAGCACTTGTTTGACAGTTGAGGTTGGTTTATTTTGTTTAACTTGTGATGATTGTGTGTTTGTATTGAAACAAATGTTTTTTTTGGTTCAAAAGTTAGAGTTTTGAAATAAAAGTACGAAAATGACTAATTTTGGTTAAAGAAGAAGAGGAAGAACATGGGCAGGGTGTCTATGCAATGCTGTGTATTTTGTTCAATTTTTTACTGTTGTGTGTTTGTAATACACTGATATTGCAGCCTGATAGTGAAATAGATGTTGTTGTCCTATTGTTGTCCTTGTAAGGCTTAGGAAAAATGGCCTTGCCATTTTTTTTTGTTTTTGTTTTTACCCAACAGCTGAGTAATCTGTTGCAACAGATTTCTAATCTGTTAGTAAAAATCCAACAGTTGCTGAGGTTGTTGCAGCAAGTGAATATGTTGTTGCAACAGATTTAAAATCTGTTGAAAATTGTTAAAACAGTTGCTGAGGAAGCTGCAACAACTGTTCTGAAGGTTTCCAACAGATTTGTCTGTTGGAACAACTCAATCATATGTTCCAACAACTTTACCAGTTGTTGCACCAGATTATCCATCTGCTGGAATTAATCAATACAGTTGCTGAGGAAGCTGCAACAACTGTATTAATATTTTCCAACAGATGTATAATTTGTTGCAACAACTTATGAAGTTGTTGGAACATATGATGGAGTTGTTCCAATATATTACACACTTGTTGCAACATATGCTTCAGCTCTTGTAAAAATTCATTATTTATTTACTTTAAATGGTGCACAAATCAATTGAAAGTGTTTTTGCTTATCTCCTGTGTGCAGATAAAATGTCTTCACGAAAAAGAAAAGGGGAGGAATCATCGAAATCATCTACAGTTAGTAAAAGAGCTAAAGGGCCATCATTAGATGATCTTGTTGAACAGGCAAATATTCTTTCTGATCAAACTGCGGAACAGGAAACCTCTCAAATTGGAGTTTCTGGCCAAGAAAGTAAAGAAGATCAAGTAGATGAACAAGATAAAGAAGAAGAAGAAGAACAAAATAGAGAAGAAGAAAAAGAAGAAAATAAAGAAGAAGAAGCTGAAGAAGAAGAAGAAGCTGAAGAAGAAGAAGAAGAAGAAGAAGAAGAAGAAGAAGAAGAAGAAGAAGAAGAAGAAGAAGAAGAAGAAAAAGTAGTCACCATATTGGACACGAAGCGCTGCCATTGCATGTGGACAAGGTATTTTTTCCAGGTCAAAAACTCTACAAGTACAAGATCTACTTTGCAGATCGACTGTCGCAACTGCACCGTGACCGATGACGCTGAACTTGTAGTTGGCTATTTGATGGGCTAACAACTTGTTCCCCAAGTAGAAAAATTTTGAATTTTTTTTTTTCAACTGAAGGAACAAAGATGTTTGGTGAGTCAATGAACTCCATACGTCTCTCATGAAATATTTCTGCAAATCTCCTGTTTATGGCATCAAATAAAGCAGTAATGGGAAACTATCTTTCAACATTGAACATTGAATTCACTGACTCAACAATGTTTGACGTCATAAGATTATACCTGTGAAAATAAAGATCTTCAGTTATGGTATCTGTGTCATACCAAGATGCAACAACTATGTGGGTTGTTGGAACAAGTAACTCACCTGTTGCAACAAGTGAGGTAGTTGTTCCAACAGATGTGTTATTACTAGTTGGAGAGAGCTTCAGTTATTGTCTCTGTGTCATAACAAAATGCAACAACTAAGTGAGTTGTTGGAACAACTAAATCACCTGTTGCAACAAGTGAGTTAGTTGTTCCAACAGATGTGTTACTTGTTGGAGAGAACTTCAGTTATCGTCTCTGTGCCATTACAAAATGTAACAACTAAGTGAGTTGTTGGAACAACTAACTTACCTGTTGCAACAAGTGAGTTAGTTGTTCCAATAGATGTGTTACTTGTTGGAGAGAGCTTCAGTTATCGTCTCTGTGTCATAACAAAATGCAACAACTAAGTGAGTTGTTGGAACAACTAACTTACCTGTTGCAACAAGTGATATAGTTGTTCCAACAGATGTGTTACTTGTTGGAGAGAGCTTCAGTTATCGTCTCTGTGTCATAACAAAATGCAACAACTAAGTGAGTTGTTGGAACAACTAACTCACCTGTTGCAACAAGTGAGGTAGTTGTTCCAACAGATGTGTTACTTGTTGGAGAGAGCTTCAGTTATTGTCTCTGTGTCATAACAAAATGTAACAACTAACTGAGTTGTTGGAACAACTAAATTACCTGTTGCAACAAGTGAGTTAGTTGTTCCAACAGATGTATTATTTGTTGGAAAGGTAATGTATGAATACCTATTTCCGGGGAAGAATACCCTGGTCCATCTGTGGAATCCAACACGTTCAAGATGTTCGGCGGCCCCAGGGACGGTATCTCTGATTTGATTGAAATGGTCATTGAACTCATCTATATTGTACGATTTTGCTGCTTTATAAAACTGAGATATGACCTTCGTATTGTGAAATGTGGTTCGGAGATTTTCCCGAAGGTGCTTCATGCAACAACCATAATGAGATAAAGGGAAGACAATTGAAACTGCCTTTTTGATACTTGGATGCCTATCAGAAATTATGCACAACTCTTTGGTATCATCTACAAAGCTTCTCATTTGTTCAAAAAAATATTTGTATGAGGCATCACACTCCTTGTCCACTACACAAAATGCCACAGGAAAAACATGATTCTCCGCATCTTGCGCCACGGCTGACAATAACACTCCTTCGTACTTGCTCTTCAAGAATGTCCCATCGACAGCTATGACTTTTCTCATTTGCGCAAAACCAAGCATCCAAGCCTTGTAGCCTACAAAAAAGTACTTGAACTTCCCATTAGCATTAACCTTCAATGCCGTCTTGCTTCCTAGATTTGCGGAACGAAGCATATAACGGTACGCATCAAGCATTGCATACCCGCTCATGTGTCCCCCTTGTCAAAGATTTTGCAATCTCCATGCCCTTCCAGACCTTCCAATAACTTACCTTACAACCCAATTCTGTGCGGAATGATTGGCTCATATCTTTTGTAGATGGGCCTTTACCGTCGGGAAACCTATCTTTGAAGTATTCACCAATGACTTTCGTTGTGGCGTGTGGATTATGGCTAGTAATATGCTCAGAACAACATGTGTGATACTTTACGTAGGTTGTAATACAAAATCTGTCAGAACTTAAAAGCTTCATAGCCCTCGGCCACCACTTGCACTCCGGATGTACACATCTAAAGCAATACACAGTGCGCGAATTAATCACCTTCTTGAGTGTAAAATCTTTCTTCACGCAAGCAAGTTTCAACATAGTTGCTAGTTGTTCCTTGTTCTTGAATGACATTCCTTTATAAAATCCTGTTTCATCATCTTGAACATGGCTGCACTGTGAAGATTGTGTAGAACACGGTGTATTGCTCGCAACTTCGGGTGTAAGAATCGGCTCACCCCCACTTCCATTATCTGGAATATCCATATCCATATCTACCCCATCCAATTTATCATTTAACACATCTTGTTGGTCTTGACCTAAATTATGGATCTCTACCGGGCTTCCAACCACGTATACCCTTAAAATGGGCCTAGCTACATTATTCAAATAAGTACGCAAGTGATCCTGATCGGTTATCTTTAAAGGCAAGACCCTCTGGTTTTCAAAAGAGCTATGCATATAAGTGATGGCAAGATCTTTCGGTTCACAAGTTAATTCACAATAGGTGATGATTAAGTTCACAAAATCATGAAACACAACATCTCTTTGAACACTCATCGCTATCGTCTCTAACATGTGACTACCCTTCCATCGCCAAATATATCGATTATTCTTCTCGATCCATTCGCCATGGCAATCAACACCTATTGTTATTGAGTCCCCCATTAATGCTACCTGAATATATTTTGTTTTTTTAAAAAAAGGTCATGACTGTATAGTAACAAAATACAATAACTTACTGACTTGTTGGAATAGATGAATCAGGTGTTGCAACAAGTGGATTACCTGTTGCAACAAGTACTATCCTTGTTGCACCAACTAACTAATCTGTTGGAGTCGGCTTCAGTTTTTTGAGTTCTGTTTAATCCAAAGACAGTTGAAGATGTCCAACAGATTAGTGAGTTGTTGCAACAAGTAAATTACTTGTTGCAACAGGTAATACACTTGTTGCAGCAACTAACTAATCTGTTGGAGTCAGCTACAGTTTTTTTTTTTGGGTCCAGTTTTTGAGTTCTGTTGGACTGAAGCTGAATCCGACGGATCAGTGAGTTGTTGCAACAAGTAAGATACTTGTTGCAACAGGTAGTACACTACTTGCAACAACTCACAAATCTATTGCAACTTATTCATACTACGTATTTAACAACAATTAGTATAGAAGTTGCAACAACTACATAATCTGTTGTAATTGTGGCAGCAACTACAATAGCTGTTGCATAAACTACAGCAGCTTCTGCAGAAACTACAACAGTTGTTGCAAAAATTTAGAAGCTCTTATACAGCAGCTTTAGCACTTGTTGCAACAAATACAATTGCTACTGTAAATTGTTGGAAAATCAGCAGCAAAACCCACATAAACAATTGAAACAAAACAACAATATTTTACTTACCAAATGAGCGGAAATTACTTCTGAAGTAATGCCCAGCCAAAAAATTACAAAATCTGCTGGTTTTGTTTTTTTCTTTATTGAGCAAATTCTTCAAAATGCCGCACCAATGGAAGAAGAAGAAGCAGGGGAAGCAGCAATACTTATGAAGTAATGCCCATGTAGACACTAACGAAATCCAACCAAAAAATTACAAATTTGGTGGTTCAGTTTTTTCTTTTGTTAAGCAGATTCTTCAAAATGGAACAGCAATGGATGAAGAAGAAGTAGGGGAAGCAGCAATGGAAGATGAGGAAGAAGAATGGAGGGAGAAAAAGAATGAGAACAGGCGGATGGAAAAGAAGAAGAAGAAGAAGAAGGAGGAAGAACGAATCGAGGAAGGAGAAGAAGAACAAAGGAGGGAAAAGAGCAAAACCGGTGCAGCTATTGGCGCCCTTTTTTTTGGGACCCATTTTGGTATTTTAGGGTTTATATTGACTGGATCAAAGTATTAAAAATAAAACTTGAGGGCAAAGTATTAAAAATAAAGTTAAGGGTCAAAGTATCAAAATAAAAACTTTTGGGCAAGGTCAAAATCTCTTAATCACTAATAAAAAAAAACCACATCCACTCAATAATTAAAACTTGAATCACCTTTTCTCAATAAAATGACTTAAGAGTCACCTCTAGCTAAATGCTCCAGGTAACGTTTCAGTAACAAAGGAGAGAGAAAAGTCAAAATTATTTTTAAACGAAAACGTTTCACTAACAATTAAGTAGAGAGAAAGTAAAAGTATTAGCAAAAGGCAATGTTTTGAAACTTGGAGACAAACCATTCTGAGAGGTTATGTCAATTTTTTTTATTACTAATTAATTAATTAATACTGCAATCTACTCCCTCCGGATAAAAAAAAAAGAGTCCACTTAGCCATTTACACATCCCTTAAGAAAAAATACTAACTCCTAGATAAAAATATGTAATTTGACTAAACTACCCCTAATTAAATAGGCATTGCGATTTGATCATATAACACTTAATAGGGGCAAATATGAAAAAATAAGGTTAATTCTTTCTTGATTTGCTAAGTGAACTCTTTTTTTTATCAAAGAAAAAGAAAATCTAAGTGGACTCTTTTTTTTTTAATCCGAAGGGAGTACAATTTAAAAATGAGAATAAAGCAAAAAAACTGAGAATAAAGATAAATAAATTTGCGGGCTTTAGAAGCAAGTCAGATCAGTGGGTCTATGTTTCAGCTTTATATATATATATAGATGTGACATGTTTAATTAAACAATCCACCATTAATGCCATGGAACTGTTAAAGGAGGGGTAGTTTCCAACTATTTTTAATATGTTGAGAACTTTTTGACCTTCATCTTTTTTAGTTCATCCTAAAAAGTTTTACACTCCTCTAAACTTTGCACTTAAGTTTAATACTTTATTTGTTTCTTTAATGACTTGTTGAAGATCATGAGATCCTAGGAGTACTCTCTGGGTAATGTATTTAGCTTATGCCTTAGAGCCCGATTGACTTAGCTTAAAAAAAGTGGCTTATAAGCTGGTTAACCAAAAAAGCAGCTTATAAGCCAAAAAACCCAACTTATTTTTTTGGCTTATTCTATTACTTTTTTAGCTTATAAGTTGCTTTGTCAAACACCTAAAAAACCAAAAAACAACTTATAAGCCGATTTGACCACGTATAAGCCAATCTAAACGGGCTCTTAAAAGCTTTTCCTCTTTTGTTAAATTACGTATCTAGTCAAATAACGTATAGCGGACCAAAAAGACGTCCTACCCTATGTTATATATTTATATAGGGGGCTTGAAGTAACTTGTACACCAAGGGGAAATACCACAAATGCTTGTAGTATTGCAAATTAACATCCATATGTAGCCTAAAATACAACTATGATCAGAATATAATTCTCTTTATATATAACGATGAAAGCTTTGCTAAAACAAATCAACATTGTTGGCAGTCCTTTTCTAATTTATGTAATTTCACAAGCCCAAAGGCATCTGCTACTCACCAATCACGATATTGTGTGTAAAATATTCTCCCAACATCTTTATTAAAAGGCTAAAGTGATTAAAACGTCCCTAAATTTGGATCGAATTATTACTTTCTTCCCCGAACTATGCCTAGAGCTAAAAACACTTCTATGCTTGGATAAGAGAATTTAGAAACGCCCCCGAACTTATACATCCACGTAGGTTACTTAAAGTGATTTTATATTCCTGTATATATTTCCTATGTATACGCACACTAATTAAAACATTAAATTAAAAAAGAATGGTGAAATCAATAAAAACACCCTAATTTCTTTGTGAACCACCAACTCTCCATCACTCTTCAATCAAAACCATACGGGATAGCCAACATCTGAGATCCAAACACCCCTGTTCCACCAATAAACCACCAGTCAATCACTATCCCACCACCATTAGTAGCATTCAAAATCACCACCGAGAATAAAGCTCACCACTGCTCCATTAAAATCCATCACCAAAACTCAATTCGATTTGGGGTTTGTACTAAAAAATGAGAATCAATTGAGACCTGGAGGTTTCTCGATCTGATTTGAGGTCATTGTCGATGTTCCCAATCAAAGCTCCGGTCATCGGCTCCATATCGACGCTCTTCCTCAACTGCTGGGTCTTTACTTGAAGGCTTTGTATTCAACTTTAAAGGAAGTTTACTAATTGAGATCCAATCTCTCCATCTTAGCCTTTTGGTTTGTGTTGATTGAAGTTAAATTGGCATGAATTACTTGTGAATTTGGTGTTGTTCTCGGTATATTGTTTGCTTGTTGGAGTTGATTGTCTGCTCGTTGATGTTGAGATATTGGGTTGTTGCTTATTCAATTACATCCGGAATTTAATCAACTAATTTGAATTGATTCAGGCTATCTAGAGTGTTAAGTAAAATTTAGCTAAGAAATAATGGACATCTTTACCATTTGAGCTCTGCTTATGTGACATGTTTTATTAGGCTCTCACGCGCATAACAAGATTGAGATCATTTGCTATGCCATGTGACATCTCAGGGGCATATTTAAATTCACGTAGTGCAAAGCATAGTTCGGGACGAAAGTAATAATTTGTGCCAAATTTGGAAAACTTTAACCACCCTGATTAAATAACCCAAATAAAAACCATCAGCTTGCACTTCACTGGCATTTGGTAGCATGCGATCGAACATAACCTTTTCCATCGTGAATGGAATAATACAAATTGTTAAATACATCAAATACTTGATCTTTGTGTCGTGACCCAAAATCACTTAGTCGTGAGGACACCTATCATTTCCCACCTTGACAGGTAAACCCATCCCTTAGTCATTAATTCAACAACAATAAAGTAAATAGGATAATAGAAATATAAGTCTCAAATATAAATACAAATAAGTGCGGAATACAACCCCAAGGAATTGGTCTGAATACAGTACAAGAGCCACTGCTAATCAACTACAAGTCTGGATTAATACAAAGTCTCAAAATATGAATACTGTCTCAGAATGCAAGAAAGACAAGTATAAAGAAAGAGTCTTTGGGCTGCGGATCCATCAAGCATGCTCACCCTAGACACTCAATAGCAAAGCCTTGGGAATCAGTTGCGAGGAGTGGATGTGGAACCTGTCACATACTCTGTATTCATAAAAGAATGTAGCAAGGTAGCATCAATACAAACACTATGTACTGGTAGGTGTCATAGGCCGATAACAGTTAGCTAACATATATAAAGGAAGAGACTGAAGAATAAACATGCTCACATTCAAGTATAAACACAACACAGTCCAAGAATAACAACTCAAGTATAGAAATATCAAGTCCGAATCCAACGAGTAAGTAAATGTAATAATGAATGCATATGCAATGGCCAATGTAATCTCCGTAAACACATGCTCCGGACAGAATACCTCCACGCCACGATAGTCATGACCCATGGGGGACCCGTGAAGTCCATGTACCACTCTCGCAATCGCGACAAAGACCTCGGGCATCGGACACTCTCTCGATCCCAGTACAGACCTCGGGCATCGGCCTGTCATCTCTCTCATCATCATCAGTACCAAGTCTCAGCTCGTATCAGTGTATCATGAAAGCTGAGAATGAGTGCTATGCATAATATCAATGTCGAATGATAACATATCAAAATCAATCTTACAACACATGGACATATATCTCAGTATCAATAATAAGTCAAGTTCTTTTCTCTATCCAATTTAATAACCAATAAGTGAGGGATAGCAGTTTTACAATCACGATAAGGCAACTAAGTATCAAGTCTAGTATCAAACACGTGGCAACAAGCCAATAGATCACAACAAGGCAACAAGCCAATAGATCACAACAAGGCAACAAGCCCACAATCAAACAACAGTATCAACCTAGGTAATCCATCCCAACTTCATACCCTAAGGCTTAACATGCTTTCTCCGACAATTACTAACTCTACATATGCTTCTAACCAAAGTCTAACCATAAGGTAAGCCGTAATCGACCTAGTAGCTGAGCGGGAGCCACGAACAATCAAACCTGCGGCTTGCCTTCCCAGAGAGCCTCCAAGTACTCAAAGTCTATCCATTATCGAATTCTAAGTTAGAAATAAGAAGCATCGATACCCATATTGCTATACTATCTTTTGACTCAAAATCAACTATGAAAAATGGGCAAAACGGGCCCAAAAGGGTAAAACGGGTATTTCAAAGGTGAAATTGGTAATCCAACGTTCTAGAAGTTCAATTCTACTCTTTAATTGCTAAATCAACTCAATAATAGTCCAATTTCATCATTCAAGTCAATACCCCAATTTGAGTATAAACCCTAACTTTCAATCATTCAATTCTTCAACTATAATAGAAGGTTTAAGCTTATGGTTCACTAATTCATCAAATTCCATGCTAGATTAGTCAAATCTATCAAAAAATCTCATTTTGAAAGACTAAAACTCAAATAATGAAGTAAACTTCAAAATCCATCTTCCTTCTGAAGTTCTATAGATTTTCTATTATAGATTCATGCTTAAGGAAAGTAAATGAATGAAATCTAGGTTAGAGAACTTACTCTCAAGAGAAATCTGGTTGAAACCTCCTAAAATAGCCTCAAAGATGCTTAGGAACAATAAATGTAGGGATAGGAAATGAATGGTTTTAATTAAGCATTAAATAGTAATCTGGTCCCTGTCGTTTGCTGTAGCGGTCAAGCGTCCGCTACAACGGCCCTCCTCTCGCAATCACGTCCGCTGTGGCGACTCGCCATGAACCTCACACACTCGCCATAACAGCTAGGCCTCGCTACAGCGGTACCGCTACCACGCATATGGTGCTGTTACAGCAGACACCAGCCATCAGAAAACTTCTGGTTTTTCACTAACTCAATCCCAAAATCCGACAATCACCCGAGACCTCCTAGATACAAACCAGACATGCAATCATACATAAAAATGTGCTACGGACTCACTTGTGGTCTTAGAATTTCCAACAGAAGTTTATTTGATTGGGTCAACACCCAATGGCCAAAGACCAACTTTCCAACCAATGACCCAAAATGCTCCCGAGTGCCTCGGGAACCGAACTGAACATCCCACCAAGTCATAATCGACCATCTGGACCTCTCGAAATCGACGGAGTTCCGAAAAAGGTCCATTTACCCAAAAGTCAACTATTGGTCAAACATTTTTCACTTTAAGGCTCTATTTCGCATAAGTCATCATAAAACTCGCCAGACTACCTCGAGAACCATGCCACCCATCTCCGCTGGTCAAAATCGTACTAATAGGGCTCGGGGAAGGGTCAACGGGAGTGAATGGGTCAAAAGCGCTATAACGATCAAACGGGTCGTTACACTTTGTCACCCCACCAAAAAACACATAAGTATATCCCCATCTGAAATCTGTTCCCACAGGAGGAAATTTGTACCTGACATCATCTTCACCAGATTCACAATGAAGTTTAAGTTGAGGCGAATTCTTAGGAAGTTTATGTTGGGTATTTTTTGCGTGAATGAGAAATGAAGGTTTTATTACTCGCATTTTTTTCCGAAAAGGCAATTATTTTTCGATAAGGTACATGTCTTCTCAGAAAAGACACACCTAATTTTTCTAACATACACCTTTGTTGGCTACAAATTCAGAGGCCTAGCATCATATTCTATCTATCAAAACCCCGAATTGTGAATACTTTCTCCCCTCGAAACTGTTCTCTGCATTTGCTGTCAAAATAAAAATATCATAGAGTCATCTGATTTTTTAGTTCATTTGAGTTTGTCAAAGCTCTGTAGATTGAAGTGCCGCTTTTACAAAATAGTTTTCCGTTCTATCCTGGTAAGAGTTAATTTGTATACCTTGGGCGACAGTGAGGAGATTAAATTCCTTAAGAACACACAAGAAACTTGTGGGCTCAAAATAATTTTTTGTTTGTTTATGTTTTATTAAACTAATGTTTTTGCTTTCCTGATTTTCGGTTTATGAACACAGTTATACTAATAGTTTATTCAAAACGTGGAACTCTGTAATCTATATATATAATAAAGCTGGGCAATAAGAGAGTGATGTGGCACCTCTCTTAGGCCAGGATTAATATTTATTTTTTTCTTAGTTTTTTGAGACTTTTCCCCTTCTTTTGGTCTAAATATTCTGCAAAAAACTATTAAAAATACCTTTTCATCTCTCCCCTCATTATTACTACAATTAATTACTTTTCCTTAAGTTCTTCCTTCCTTCTATACAAAGCTGTTTTCTTCTTCCTATTATAGAGTGATTTTCTTCTCAAATAGTCTCATTTAATTTCTTCCCAAAAATCGCATCCCACAGTCTCTTAATTACACCTCCACCCAATACTCCACGCCCCCCCCCCCCAAATGAAATTGCAGTGGAGGAGAATCGGTAGGAAGATTGTTGACAATGTGCACCTGAAATCTATCAGGCAAATGACATTTATATTTTCCCTGAATGTTCATGATAAATAACAAGAAGAGGATCTTCACTAACAAGTGAACCATTTTGAGTAAATAATACTCCTTCCGTCCCAAAAAGATTGTCCTCTTTTGACTTGACACAAAATTTAAAAAACAAAAGAAGACTTTTGAAATGTGTGGTTCAAAACAAGCCTTAGATAATTGTGTAGTTGTAAATCATCTCATAAAGTTAAATTGTTTCTAAATATAGAAAGGGGACAATCTTTTTGGGACAGACTAAAAATAAAAGGAGGACAATATTTTTGGAACAGAGGGAGTAAGTAAGTATTATGCTTTGGGATATGGAATTTGTTAAGTGCTTTGATGGTATATATAGGAGAAATATGTTGAGATTTGTAACTTTTTCTCGGGGTCTATTAATTTGAGTAACAACAATCTCTACTTTTTGAAAATATTAAGGAAATATTTTTATTGTTTTCTCCACTTTACTCTTATTTTTCTGGAAAGCAAAAGAATATGAGGAAGGAAAATAATTTAGTTTCATAATCTTATTACCAAAAAGAACTTGGTTATCTTATTTTTTGGGAAAAAAAAGGAATACGAGGAAGGAAAATAATTTATTTTCATAATCTTATTACCAAAAGAACTTGGTCATCTTATTTTTAGGAAAGCAAAAGAATACGTGGAAAACTATACATTACTCTTTATAACTATTGCATGGGAACTTTGCATTATTGAGATGCACATTGTTGCAGTGGAATTACAACACCAGAGAAGAGGTAAAAAGGCCAACAAGGCACAATTTTGTTCCTTTTAGTAGCTTCGTTTCGGATAAAAACTCATCCGCACTCAATGTTTATATCAAGTCATTGAATAAATAACACGTCTTCACATATTCTCTGATCACTAAATCATAGTTAATTAATTTACATTCTCTTTTCGATCAGTTTATGACAACCCTGGTAAAATTTGGGTCGGATATGCAATTTACTCTCTGAGGGGGCATATCCTCTGTTCTTTCATTGCTACAAGAGGCCATTCAAGCTCATAATAACGAGAACAGAGAGTATCATGAATTTGCATAATACTATGTATAGAAATTAAGAAACTATTAATATTTTTCTTGACTCTAGGATGAAACAAGCAATAGTTTCAGAAAAGACTCATCCTAACTCATTTCAAGATTTTTAAGTAGCAAACCCAAACACTTTCCAGCAATTTTTGGATCTCCTTCTTATGCTTTGAGCAAATATACTACTCCCTTTGTCACAATTTATGCGAAACAGTTCTGATATCGAAAGTCAAACAAGAAAGTGTTTAACCGCGATTTATTCATATGCCCTTTAAATATTTTAAATTGTTAATTATTGTGACTTATATTACTTTTTATGTAGTTTCTAAATATTAATTTTTTTCAAGAAACTTAAAGATTGTATGTCCAAATTCACGTTCAAAAATTTCTTGTTTGACTCTCGAAATCTCAAATTGTATCATATAAATTGGGAGAGAGAGAGTAACAAATTCAAGACTCAAGATAGATTAGCTGTATGAGACATGGATTTCCAAGTCATGTGTCTTGTTTGTTCACTCATAAGCAAGAAATTAGATATGAAGAATTTTCTGGCAAACACTTCCACTAAATCTAGTATAGTCATACCTCTCTATAACAACTGTTGGACTATGGGTCGTGGGTCGTTTCAAGTGGGCTGACACGACCTGGTTAGGAGAGATAAGGGATTGTAGTTAAAAAGAGTTATCACATTCCCTATACTTCCTCAAGAAGTGAACGTGCAGAAAGAGTGGGAAGTTACTTCCTTTTAACTGCTACTACTTGATGTGCCGTGAAATTATGGCACATTCGATACTTTTTGGCTATAAGTTTTACTTGTTTTTGAGCAAGTCTTGGTCTTTTTGATGTGTTTGTGAAATGTTGCAGATGTTTAACGCATTTCGGGAGAAAGTCATGAAAATGGAGTAAAAAGTTGTGCAAAGAAAGAAAACTAACTGAAGCCTGATCTATACGGAGGAACATACGGACCGTAGAATATTCACGGCCCGTAAAAGCCATCGTAGATGCTTAACAGAAAGGGCTCAAACATGAAGTGGAAGTTCAGGCAGATGTACGAACCGTATAATATTTACGGTCCGTAAAACTCACCGTATGTTGATTCCAGAAGAGTCTTAAAGAGAAGAGGATTTACGGGCAAGTTATACGGACCGTATAATATTTACGGTCCGTAAAAGTGGATCGTACATCTGACAACTGGAGGAGATTTTACGGAAGACTGTCACTAATTCTACGGACCGTATAAAATGTACAGTCCGTACATTGGTCCGTCGGGGGCAATTTTGTCAATCCAATTTTGCACGACTTTGACTCTTATGAATACCTGATTTTAGGTTTCTTGTAAGGGGATTACTACAGAACTCAGTTTTATTTTCCCTTAGCATTAGTCACTCATAGTTTTGAAGTCTTTTGAAGATTACAAACAATTGCAAGTAATTTCTCTTCAATTCCAAGCAATCAATTGTAAGCATTATGATTCCCATTATTTCTTATTGTTCTTCTTCCTCTATGAGTAGCTAATTTCCCTTACTAGGGTTGTGAACCCAAATTGATGGGTGTTTTGTGATTGGGTTTGTGATCGATATACACATAATGGATTATTATGGTTTAGTTATTCTTCATTCTTCATTCATAATTAATGGTTGCAAACATTGATTAAAGCCATAAACCTTGATTTATTTGGGAAAATAATTAGGGTTGGTAAGAATAAATAACAAGGACTCAATAAAATTTGTTTAATAAATTCAGTTAGGAATAAGAAGAATTTACTTGGCATGATTAATCGTTCTTCATAGTTACTTTCTTACATTTGGGAAAATCATAGAAAGAGATAATCTTTATTTATTGGGAAATAGTAGAGATTCATATAGAGATTAAGTGCATTCATATAATGATCCATTGGAAGTATATCGAGATCAATACCCATGATCATACACTCTATCTAACGGGGACACAACCTTAGTTTCTTTTACCATAAATTTCCACGAAAACAAGTAGATAGCAATTAGTTATAGAAAAACCAACTATTGCCAAAATCATCGGATTAAGACATTAGAACTAAAACTTAGCATCCTACGACTTTAGTAACCTTTTCACACCATATTACCTATGGGATTTGACCCAACCTTATTGGGTTACTATATTTGAAAACGTCCGCGTTATACCATTAATAGGTGTAATTTGAGCGTATCAAATTTTTGCGCCGTTGCCGGGGAATACGGTTTTGAAATTACTAAATAGTGTTTGATTTGATTGAAGTCTTTTGCTTATTCCATCACACCTTGTTTGCTACTCTGTGTAAACCAGGTGAACATGAATCAGAATCAGCAAAATCAACGTGCTGGCAACTAGGGGAATCGGTTGAACAATCAGGCGAATGAATGAGAATATTTTCGCTGATCTTGTTCCGGAGGAGGACTATGCATCTGCTGTTGTTCAGCCTCGAGTTGCAGCTGCTAGCGTGAAAATTGACTCCTCTCTATACCAGTTGTTGAATCTTGAGGGATACTTTCGGAACTCTACCGAGAATGACCCTCAACGTCATTTGCAGAATTTTGTGGATGTGTGTGCTAATCACATCCAGAACAACGTTCCACAAGATGCTATTCGGTTGAGGTTATTCAAATATTCCTTAACTGGGGAGCCAAGAACATGGTTTGAGAAGTTGCCCCGAAATTCGATTACTTCATGGGCAGAGATGGTGACTGCTTTCTCACAAAATGGTACCCCCTAGCAAGAAGGATGAAATTCGTGACAAGATATATGAATTTAAGCAGCGATCGAGGGAACAACTATATGAACCCTGGGAGAGATTCAAGGAGTATTTGCAGAAGAGCCTGAATCATGGTTTTTCGGAACACATATTAATGGAGAAGTTCTACCGAAGGCTAGATCCAGTGACGCAGTCAGTTGCTAATAATGCAACTGATGGTTGTTTCATGAACAAATCTTATCGATGAGTGACCAACATACTTAACAAGGTAACGACTGATAATCAGGCTTGGCACTCAAACAATGCTGATGTGGTATCGTATGGTAGTGCTATGATCCAGAATATAGTAAAGGAGAATCAAGACATCCAGCAAGCACTGGCAGAACTTGCAACAAATATTTCCTTGCTAACGAAAAAGTTTGATGAATCCCAGATCAAGAAGGTAAATGTTTGTGAGGATGATACAGTTTTGCCAAAAGGGATGTACCATACTCAAGATGGTTCGTTCCATGATGGGCCACCTATGCAGGTTGAAGATGCTAATTATGTTAATAACTCTCAAGGGGGTTACCAAAGACAGAACTACCAAGGTGGTTATCAGAATCAGAATCAATGGAGACCTCAGCAAGGTCAAGGTGCTTATAACAACTCTGGGAACTATAACAATAATTATGGTAGTGCAAACCAAGGGAGCAACAACAACAGTAACAATTTTGGGAACAAGAGTTCCAATCCTTATATACCACCGAAAGGGCAGTCAACAGAGCAAGGTAGTTCGAAGGTTGAATCAATGCTTGAGAAGATTCTGGCCAATCAATCAAATTCTGAAAGGACTTTATATGGGCTGACAGAAATAGTGGGTTCCCATACAGCGACTATTCAGAAGGTTGAGTCACAGATGAGGGATATTTCTAGAGAGCAGCACCCTCCTAAAAAGGGAGGACTTCTGAGTGACACTATTCCAAATCCAAAGAATGGGGGAGGCGGTGTAGACCGTGTGTTTTTCCATCACTACTAGGAGTGGTAAAATATTCCAGGGGGATGATGAGAAGGTGATTGATCTTGAGCCGATAGATGAAGAGGATGAGGTGCAGTCTGATGCACCCATTATTGTTGATGAGAATCCTGCTGACAAGAAGGTTGCTAATATTCCAGAGATAGTGAAGGATGCTGATAACACAAGCAAGCGGACTGTGAAAGGGGCTCTCCGCCCTTTGACTTAGCTGTTCAAGTCTAAACCTCCCTTTCCCCAGAGGTTGGTAAAGAAGAAGGAGGATGCTAAGTTCGAGAAATTTTATGATCAGTTGAAGCAGCTATCTCTAAATTTCTCCTTCTTGGAAGTTGTTAAGAAGATGCCCGGTTTTGCTAAATATTTGAAGGACCTGCTGACCAAGAATAAAATGGTTTAATATGAAATCGTAAGTTTGACTCACACTGTGAGTTCCATCATCTTAACTACTACTGTTCAGAAAAAAGGAGATCCTAGGGCGTTCACCATTCCTTGTTCTGTTGGGTACCATGATTTTGCTCGTGCATTGTGTGATAATAGGGTGAGTATCAATTTGATGCCTCTTGCTATATACAAACAATCAGTTTTAGGGATGCCAAGGCCGACTACTATGAGGTTACAAATGGATGATCTATTAAAAGACCTGTTGAGGTGGTTGATGATATACTTGCGCGGGTTGGTGATTTTATGTTGCCCTGATTCTTGACTGTGCTGTTGATCCGGACATTCCTATTATTTTAGGGAGACCTTTCCTTGCTACAGGGAGAGCTCTGATGGATTCGGAAAAGAATGAAATCAAGTTCCCAGTCAATGATGAAGAAGTTACTTTTCAGGCTAGTAAAGGGATGAAGTTACCAAGTGCTTACGAGAGCATTTCGGTAATTGATTCGTTTGATATTGTTGATGAAGCAGTGGAGTTCAAGATGGAAGAAAAAAGTTTAGGTGAAGCTCTAGCTGGTATTCTTGTTAACTTTGATGCTGAGGACATAGAAGGTTATGTGGAGACCGTTAATTCACTTGTTGGGTTGGGATCATATTCCTACCACCCCAAGAAGCTGAATCTCGATCTGAAAAATAGAAAAACTCCTCCAGTAAAGCCTTCGATCAATGAGCCACCTAAGTTGGAGCTTAAACAACTCCCATCACATCTGAAGTATGAGTTCCTTGGTCCGGACAATACATTTCCAGTGATTGTTTCAGCCCTACTAACTGAGGAGCAGATTTTACAGCTTTTGAAGGTGCTGCGGGAGTATAGGCGTGCTATTAGTTGGACCATAGCAGACATCCGAGGTATTCCATATGGGATCTGTGAGCACAAAATCCAGTTGGAGGAGGATAGCAAACCAAGTGTAGAGCATCAGAGGCGACTGAACGAGAATATGCAAGAGGTTGTCAAGAAAGAGATCATCAAATGGTTAGATGCAGGAGTAGTTTACCCAATGCTGATAGTAAATGAGTGAGCCCAGTCCAATGTGTTCCTAAGAAGGGCGGCATCACTGTTGTGCCGAATGCAAAGAATGAGTTGATTCCAACCAGAACTGTCACCGGATGGAGAGTTTGCATGGACTATCGCAAGATCAACACAACCACTTGCAAGGACCATTTCCCTATGCCCTTCATTGATCAGATGCTTGATAGACTAGCGGGGCGTTCCTACTATTGTTTCCTTGATGGGTATTCGGGCTACAATCAGGTCAACATTGCTTTAGAAGATCAGGAGAAGACTACTTTTACTTGTCCTTATGGGACGTTTGCATTTAGCCGGATGCCGTTTTGGTTTGTGTAATGCACCAGCCACTTTTCAGAGGTGCATGATGTCAATCTTCTTTGACATGGTAGAGGACTTCTTGGAAGTATTCATGGATGACTTCTCTGTTATGGGGGATTCATTTGAAGATTGTCTTGGCCATTTGGGTCAAGTGCTGAAAAGATGTGAGGAGACAAATCTTGTGCTAAATTGGGAGAAGTGCTATTTTATGGTGAAGGAAGGGATCGTCCTTGGTCACAAAATCTCTAAAAAGGGAATTGAGGTCGATCAAGCGAAAATTGATGTGATTGCAAAACTTCCACCACCTATCTCAGTCAAAGGTGTCTGAAGTTTCTTGGGACATGCTGGATTCTACAGGCGCTTCATCAAAGATTTCTCTAAGATTTTTAACCCAATGTGCAAGCTTCTTGAAAAAGAGGCTAAGTGATGCAATCCAAATTACCATGGTGACGACTCAAGTGTTCAAGCCGAGGAGACCCAAATTGAAGCACGAGAGGATGTGGATTGAAGCCCAATATCTGCCCCACAGAAAGAACAAGTCTAGCAGCCCAAATTAGGACTTCTAGAAGCTCTAGTGTGAACATGAGGGGCTGGTCTAATGTGAACGAAGGAAGCTTCCATTTTTGTGTTTTCTAGGCTTATTAAAGGCTATTTTGACTTTCATAATGTGTAGTGGCTTTCTAGGTTTCTAGGAGTATGCATTTTGTGCACCTAGAAGACTACACCTCCATTTATTTCTTTTGACTAGTATATTTTAAGAATCTTATTTAAAGGTGCTTGTATTTCATTTGAAAGGAACCTATCTTTGAATATTGAATATTATTGAAACCCTTTAGTCTTGAATGCCTAGTGTTAATTTGGTGGACTCCAAATTGTACAACCCCCGTTTGATCATTCAATTTGCAAGAGATTGCTATTCTCTTGAGGATTATTGCATAAGATAGGTGCCTTTAATCATTTTGGAAGGTAACTAGGACTAGTTCTACTAGTTATTGTCCAATTGTGTCTTCTTTCTATCTTGTCTTTATTTTCTTGCATCATTTGGTATCAGAGCCTAGTATAGATTTGTTCTAACAAATCTAGTCTTGGGTTTGGTATTCACAAAAAAAAAAATCTGGAAAAAAAATCCAAAATTCGTTTGAATTCCTTGTTTTGTTGTTGATTCTAGTGTTAGATTCGAGTTCCTTAGAGTTCTTAGGTTCTAAATCTGAAGTTTTGAGTCAATTGAAGTTAGATTTTCAATTTCCACCATTGTTAGACTTTGAAACTTGAAGACTCAAAGTCTGTCTTATAGAAGAGGTTGAAATTGAGGGTTGAAAGTTGTTGGGTTGATTTCCCCTAATTAAGAAGGGCAAGAATCCAAAAATTGGAAAGATTTGGAGTATTTCGGTGTTCTTGATCTATTTGGTGAATCTGATTTTTGGTGTTTGAAGACTTGTGTTCTTGGATGTTCATATGTTCAAGAAAAAGTTCATGAACTATTATTTCTAAAGTCTCAAATCGTGCCATTAGTTTAGGAGTTCTGGGTGATCCAGGGTGATATTTGGAAACTAGACATCAAGATGGTCATTTTGGTATATCATTTGAAATGTTTTGAATACTTGTGTTCTTGAGTGTTCATAAATATTTTGTGAATATTCATGTGTGTTCTTGATAAGCTTTCAAGATGTTAGGGAGTGTGAAAGCTGTTTTGGAAGTCAAAGGGACTAGTCAAGAGTAGATTCCCAAGGAGTTGGTGCATTGAACCCCTCCAAAACGTGGAGAAGGGGGCTGCACTCATTAGGAGAAGTCAAAAATCAGTTTGGGGTGTGTGAAAGGGAGTAGAGGCAAACAAATAGTCAAACCATTAATTGACACAAGTTCCCAAGTCAATTCTTGGGAAGACTAACAATCACCTTGAGAAAAGAGTGTCCAAATTCCTAATCACCTCTTGGGAAAATGAGAAGTCAAGTGTGCAAGTCCCTAGTCATCTTTTGGGAAGACGAGAAGCTACATTGAAACTTGTAGTAATTAAATTCCAAGATAAGTTGGTCAGAGGATATTAATTAGCAAGACTTAGGGGGATGCCTTGCACATTTTAAGGGGGGTTGGGAAGCTTCTTAATCCTTTCTTTGTGACATAACTTCTAGCTAGTATCCATTGAGTAATTACCTATTCAAAGTTTACTAGTTCTTGAGCTATAACTTCTTTTGTGCTAATTCTTTTTAAACTTTTCTCGTTTTGATTCATAGTGAATTGTTTGACTCAAGTGCGCCACATTTAAAGGAGTTGTCCGACTATAGAGTCCTATAAACTCACTCTAATCCCGAAGAGGTAGCAGCCTCTTTTGTCTAATGAAGTGATCGAAAAGGAGTTGGTCAATTCCGAGAAAGCCAATTACAATAAGTCTGAGTGAACCAAACCTTTACATTATTGAGGGAACCGAGTGCCACCCAAATAAAGTAAGGGAGTGAGTAAGGTGATTTCTAACTCATAACCTTTTCTTTGAGATTTGTTATGCAGGTACGATGGCCCAAGTGCAATGAGGACTAAGCCCGTTCAATCGGAAGTAAGAACTAGATGGCTTACACAAAGGAGAGGATCACTATTTCCAAAAAAAGGAGAGAGATTTCCTAAGCCAAGGTTTCAAAAATTGAAGGTGAATGTTTGTGGGTATAATGGCTTTGATCTAGAGCTTGGCGATTTGTGTGACTCCACATTCATCTCTCCTTATGCGGCTGATTTGTTGAATTTGACATGGGTTAAAAAGAGATATCCATATGACTATAATGGGTATCAAGTTAAGTGGATGGTCAAGGTGGTAATATCTCATGGAGATTATGTTGAAACGGTCCGATGTGATGTGTTTCCCCTAAAAATAAGTCACTTATGCTTTGGACAACCCTGGTTTTGAAAACACGATGTTCCAAATGTACAAGATTGGATAAGGTATGTCATGGACGAGGAAGGATGGCCTCTCTTTCCATTCCCACTTCCGAAAGAAAATCCCAATAGTGCATATGTCTCTTCTATGCCTATAGGAGAGTGTAATGCCATGCAAAATGGGAAGTCCGGGTTGACTGGAATGAGTGGGCTGCCACAAAAGAAACAAGAGAATGGAATTGAAAAGAACATGAGTGAAAAGAAAAATAATGAGGGAGATGAAGTTCTTCACTCTAACACTCACAATGTTTCTTTTTCCTCTAGTTGTTTGAATTCTTTTGTAGGTACCATTGGAAACAATCTTGAGAATGAGCCTCATACAATGGAAACTCATGAAAAGGATGCAACAATTTTGGAAGAGCAGAATTGTCCAAAAGCGGGACTTGAAGGTAAAGAAGATCAATCTTGTGAGCCTAAAGGTACTTCTAAACTCACTACTTTAGATGCTAATGTTAAGCATGTTGATTGTGTGAATATGACTAAGGAATTATCTTGTTTGGGCTTAAAATCTTCTTTGTCTTGTGATGATAAACTGAATGAATCTTGTGGAGATACACTAGTTGTTCTCAGTTGTGATCCTGAAACTGAAACTACTTGTGAGTTTGATGTGATGAAAACTAGTGTTGACACTTGTGATGAGAGTCTTAATGCAAAAGACACAACTTCTGTGGTTGAAAGTAGTAAAAACAAGTTGATTGATTTTAATGTTTTGTCTTTAGAAAGCAATCTTGAAGCTTGTGTGTGTGTGAGTAATATTCCATTATTAGTTGATGATTATTCTGGATATGATGGAATTGTTGGCCATAAATGTGATTGTTTGGAATTAGGCACACCACCCATGTTTGATAAGGAAGAAAGCAATTCATCTTTGAGTCTTTCTAATGTTGAATATGCACATGATAATGAAATTGACTTAAATGATGAGTTTGAACATGTGGAATTCAATGATGATGTGAACTTGGGTGAGACCTTTCTTGTGAAACTATTTTTACTTGGAGATGCTTGTTTGTTTAATGATGAGTTTGAGTTTCTTAATACTCTTTCTTGTGATGGAATTAACTCTTTGTTGGATAGTTTACTTGATAAAGGACATTGTCTTGGAAAGAAAAGTGTGGGAAGTTGCTTAAGTAATAAATCTTCTTTGTGTGGTCCAAATCGTGATCTTGTTCTTAATAGTATTCATGATTGTGAAAGTGAACTTACTGATGGTGAAGTGACCTTAAGTAGCACTTTTCTTTACTATTTGTTTGCGTATGATGGGGGTCATGATTGTTTTAGGAGATTTTGTGATGTGGAGGACTTAAAATGTGACTTTGAGTGTGCTAGACATGTAGGAAGTGATCTTAAAGAGGATTGGGAAAGTAGTGCAAAATTCTTTAATAGTGAAGAAGAATGTGAGGATGAGTTCTCACTAGGAGCAGAATTTGAGTTGAAATGTCTAGGTGTTAATAAGCTTGAAGCGGAAAAGGAAAGAATGGTGGATGCTTGTTCTAGTGTCTATTACTTTACTTATTGTGATCCTTACATGGATCACTCACTTGAGAGAGGCTATACCAAGTTCCTTAGCTTGAAATGTGGAAGTTATGCATTTGAATCTTGGGATAGTAGTCACGATCTTAGAGGTAAAATTCTTCCTTTTGATAAGTTTGATTGCTTATTTGACTTTTTTGTGGGTTCTTGTCAAAGGAAAAGACGAGAGAAGTATGAGAAATCTGGTCATTACACATGGTTTGATCCCTTTGATGTTTCTAAGATCAATGATGGCACATATTCTTACCTCATGATTCATGCTTCTCTAGAGTACTCTTGTAGTAATTGGATACATCATTGTCACTCTTGTTTGTTGTTACTGTTCAAGTTACTAGTAGATACGCTTGAAACATATTCTAAGCTTGATGTGTTGACCATTTTTGTTTTTGACCCCGGAATTGATCATAAGGTTTATAACTTGTTGGAATTAATGACTTTGGGGTGGGCTGGTACATTACTTCGGTATTGGCAGTTGAGTTATTCTACTTGTTTTGTACTTAGCCTTGGAAAGAATTTAGTGTATTTAAGGTGAATCAGGTGGAGAGCCACTGGAAAGATCCTCCCTGGAAATCATTGTGGTATGCGACCACGACTTGCAAACTCCATGAAGATGGTAGGTTTTCTTGGCTCATGCTTCTTCTTGGGCTTTTCAAATCCATGACGGTAATCTCTATTATCTTTGGGCAGTTTTGTAGCACTCTTGTTTTATATCATGATTATTCACTCATGTTGCTACTTACCAACCCGATTGAGACTTGGAAGCTACACATACTCATTCTCGTCCATGTTTTGCAGGGATCGAATTTGAGGAAAAATCCTTTTCAAGAGGGGGAGAATGATGTAGTCCATATAGCCATGATGATGATCCAACTGTGCCATAATGATGTGGTTGAGGTTGATGTTGCGGTCGAGGTTGATATTAATGTTGTAATTTCGAGGACGAAATTCTTCCAATAAAGGGAGGATGATGCAATCCAAATTACCATGGTGACGACTCAAGTATTCAAGCCGAGAAGACCCAAATTGAAGCACGAGAGGATGTGGATTGAAGCCCAAGATCTGCCCCACAGAAAGAACAAGTCTAGCAGCCCAAATTAGGACTTCTAGAAGCTCTAGTGTGAACATGAGGGGCTGATCTAATGTGAACGAAGGAAGCTTCCATTTTTGTGTTTTCTAGGCTTATTAAAGGCTATTTTGACTTTCATAATGTGTAGTGGATTTCTAGGCTTCTAGGAGTATGCATTTTGTGCACCTAGAAGACTACACCTCCATTTATTTCTTTTGACTAGTATATTTTAAGAACCTTATTTAAAGGTGCTTGTATTTCATTTGAAAGGAACCTATCTTTGAATATTGAATATTATTGAAACCCTTTAGTCTTGAATGACTAGTGTTAATTTGGTGGACTCCAAATTGTACAACCCCCGTTTGATCATTCAATTTGCAAGAGATTGCTATTCTCTTGAGGATTATTGCATAAGATAGGTGCCTTTGATCCTTTTGGAAGGTAACTAGGACTAGTTCTACTAGTTATTGTCCAATTGTTTATCAATTGTGTCTTCTTTCTATCTTGTCTTTATTTTCTTGCATCACTAAGTTTAAGTTTGATGATAAGTGCCAGATGGCGTTTGAGGAGTTAAAAGAGCGTCTCACTACTGCTCCTATTATTGTTGCTCCTGACTGGTCCTTGCCATTTGAACTGATGTGTGATGCTAGTGGTTTAGCAATAGGTGCTGTGCTTGGGAAGAGGCACAATAAAATTATGCACCTGATCTATTATGCAAGCAGAACACTGAATACTGCCCAGATGAATTACACAGTGACGGAGCAAGAGCTGCTTGCCATTGTGTTTGCTTTTGAGAAATTTCGGGCCTACTTGTTGGGTTCCAAAGTAGTGGTTTACACTGATCATGCAACCTTGAGATACCTCATGGCACAGAAGGAAGCAAAGCCGCGACTTATCAGATGGGTGCTATTACTGCAAGAGTTTGATTTTTGAGGTGAAGGACCGCAAGGGCACTGAAAACCAGGTTGCTGACCATATTTCTCGGCTTGAAGAAGCTGGGAGACCTTCTAATGAGCTAGATATATATGATGCTTTTCCAGATGAGAGGGTGTTGGCTGTGTCAATGGAGGTAGCACCGTGGTATGCTGACATTGCCAATTATTTGGTAACAGGCGTAGTTTCAGAAGATATCAAAGCTTACCAAAAGAAGAAGTTCTTGCGGGATGCTCGGCAGTATTGTTGGGACGAGTCTTATTTTTTTCGAACATGCGCTGACAACATCATTCTGCGCTGTGTTCCGAAAAGTGAACTGATGGCGATTCTAAAGGCGTGCCATGACTCTCCTGTTGGAGGTCATCATAGTGGTAATCGGACTGCAGCTAAGGTACTTGAATGCAGTTATTACTGGCCGACCATCTTTCATGATGCTAATTTATTGGTGCGGTCTTGTGATCAATGTCAGAGGCAAAGGAATATAGGCAGAAGGCAAGAGATGCGTATGAATTTTGTTATGGAGGTAGAAGTGTTTGATGTCTGGGGGGTTGACTTTATGGGGCCCTTTGTGAGTTCAAGTGGCATGAAATACATCTTGGTTGCTGTGGATTATGTGTCAAAATGGATAGAAGCGGTGGCTTTACCTAATAACGAGGCCAAGAGTGTTATGGGGTTCCTCAAGAAGAAAATATTTACTCGTTTTGGTACTCCGAGGACTATAATCAGCGATGGTGGATCCCACTTTTGTAATAGAGCCTTCGCGGGATTGATAGAGAAATATGGTGTAAAACATAGGGTGGCAACACCTTATCATCCTCAGACAAGTGGACAGGTTGAAGTATCCAATAGGGAGATCAAGAGTATTCTAGTAAAAACAGTAAATGCAAATAGAACTGATTGGGCCCGCAAGCTCGATGATGCTCTATGGGCATACTGAACTGCTTTCAAGACTCCGATTGGGACTTCACCCTTCAAGCTTGTGTTCGAAAAAGCTTGTCACTTACCAGTTGAGCTTGAGCACAAGGCTATGTGGGCGCTGAAGAAACTGAATATGGATTGGAAGGAAGCAACCAAGCTCAGATTGTTTCAACTAAATGAGACGGATGAGTTTCAGTACCAGGCATATGATAGTGCAGCACTATATAAAGAAAGGAAGAAGCAATACCATGACAAGAAGATCCTGAAGCGAGAGTTCTACAAGGGTGATCCTGTATTGCTGTTTAACTCTCGGTTGAAGTTGCTGCCTGGTAAGCTAAAATCAAGGTGGTCTGGTCCGTTTGAGGTGGTAGGTGTTTCACCCCATGGAGCGATTGAGTTAAAGTCCGGAGATGGAACTCGGACATTTAAGGTGAATGGGTAGAGATTGAAGCACTATCACGGGATGGTTTCGGAGGATAGGATTGTTGACCGATACAGGTTGAAGCACCTCGGAACGAAAAATGATCTAGTGTACGCAGATAAGGAGTGAATGGTTACCACCGTCGTGCCACGACGTTAGATCAAGCGCTTCTTGGGAGGCAACCCAAGTGTAATGTTTATTTTTCGTTCTGTTTTTGTTTGCAGCATATAGGGTAATGTTTGTTTTGGTGCAGGATGCAAAGGATAGACACTGGAGATGATCTACGCCAGAATCTACGGTCCGTATAAAATGTATGGTCCGGAGATGGAAGCATAGATTGAAGAAAAAAAATGGTTCTCTGTTAATGATCTACGCCAGAATCTACGGTCCGTATAAAATATACGGTCCGTAGATCGAAGCGTAGAACATGAGTCAGGTAAAAGCTCTTTCTGTCCTTGATTTACGCCATAACATATGGAACGTATGTTTAATCGTGAACCAAGGATCGTCAGATCAATTTACCGTCGCAGATCTACGGACAGATCTACGGCCCGTGAAATTTATACGGTCGTAGATTAAGAGCGTAAATGGCCAGGTAATTTTAAGTGAAAATTTCACGGAAAACAAATGCATAGGGTATACATAATAAACGACGCGGTTATTTTTGCTTCAACTTCAAATCCACAATCATCCGTTTCTCTCTCTTTCAAATTCGAATACCCTAAATTCATTCCCTCTAATCCCTCCACTACCAAACCACATAATCATAAACCCCCCCACATCACCATATCCACGAAACAAACCCCTCCTTACCCACAACAGTTAAAGCAAGAAGAAAAAGGCGTTTTATTTGTATTCCTTTCCTACTAATATTCTTCAGTGAAGTTACTTATCTCCGTCCCTATCAGGTTTGTTAATGCTCTCATACCCTAGTTATGATCTCATGTGTGTTTCATACATACCCTTATGGGTGATTTCTGGGATTTTTATTGTTAGGGGTATAGAACTTGAAATCAGATGGGACGGGGATTTGGTTGTGTTGCTAAACATTGAACTCATGGGAAACGAGAATTCGAAAATCCCATTCGGTCGGTGGGAATTTCGAGTGTTTATGTCTTCAATTGATATAACCATTCGCTATGCCCACCAACTGTCCGATAAAATGCTTGAATGAGAAAAAAAAGTAGATTGGCGTGAAGTCTGAGTAACCCCGTCATGATACGAGCAAAATAACAGGGTTCCATGTCTAAGAACAAGTTTTGAATGCATAGGGTCAGGGAGAAGCCTGGGTGACTGATTACAGAGAAAAGTATATATACGGATAAATTTACGAACCGTAGAAATTATACGAACTGTAAATTTATGTCGTATATATACCATGTGCAGTGAGTCTCTCTGTTCCTATTTTACGGCATAACTTATGGACCGTATAAATTATACGGACTGTAACTTGTGTCGTAAAACAGTTGCCTCAGTTCCCAAATTTCCTGTCCCAAATTTACGAAGAGTTTTACGGACCGTAAAAATTATATGGACCATATAACTCCATCATAAAATCTCCATGAACAAGCATGTCGTTCTATCCCAAATCTACGATCTGTTTTACGGATCGTATATAATTTTTTTTTTTTGCATCTTTGTCTACACGTTCATTATTACAGATACTAATATGTAGTCCACAGGTATGGCTAAAGCAAGAGGTCGTGCTCAGGGCACAAGACAGGGCAGAGGGCGAGGCCGAACCCAAGTCCAAACTAGGCTCCGAGATGAAGAACAGGCTCCTGTCGCACGAACCACAAGGCTGCGAAGAGCAGCCCAAACTCCGGCACATCCCCCGTCTGATGAGGGGACCAACAGTGATGGGGAGCACTCATCAAGCTCTTCTGACCTGCCTAGTCGAGAAGAGGCGACTAATGCACCGGAAGAATCTGATGCTGAAGAGGCGGCACACATAAATGAGAACAGAATGAAGGAGCGGTCTGAACATGCTGTTACGTTCTTGGTCCAAGGCTCGAAAGAAATATATGATAAATGGCTAGAGCCAAAGGAATGAGAACAGGGTTTCCGCCGGAACATCTATGAGGAGAGGCGGATCAGTTTCGAAGGGTTGGACCACTTCCCAACCATACAAGCTATCATTGATCACCATGGATGGGGATTCCTTAGCCAGCCACTAGGCACATATGTACCATCTATTGTGAGAGAGTTCTACACCAACTATGCGGCGGAGATAAACAACAGGTACAAGCCATCCCAACAAGCAAAGACAGTGGTACGGCTCCGAAAGGTGACTATTAGAGGTGTAAGGATTGATTTCTCCAGCAAGGCCATCAACCGATTGTACTTCGGGGACAACTATGAACCGCCGGCAAACACTGATGAGTTAGACTATAGATTGGCAGGGAACAGGACTGACCAAATGAGAGAAGTACCGTGGGTGGCCTCGGTGATTGCTAGAGGAAATCTAGTTTGGAGCACAAATTCTGGCGCCCCGATAAAAAAGAAAAATCTTTCAGTGGAGGCACAATTCTGGTGGAGTGTCCTAATGCATAGACTATAACCAACTTAGACAGATAATCAGCTCACTATAACCCAGGCCATTGTAGTGGCTTCTATCATGTCCCGGTATGCAGCTGATATAGGGAAATTGATAGCCGATGAGGTTCGAATACGGGCAACTCAGCCTGGCCTTTCGTCGGTTTTCCCATGCTTGATTACGACCCTTTTTCTGAAGCCTGACATCCAGAAGTTTCCTTACTGGGACCATAAGTTTGAGGCAAAAAACATCTACAATTTGATAAAGAGCAAAGATAAAGAGGTTAAGGATAGGTTGGCAGCAGCCCGAGGTGGTGTGACAGCCCCATAATTTGTGCCATATGAGTCTGATCAGAATGAGGATGAGGACACAACATTAGAGGAGACCACTGAGGGTTTTGAGACAGCCGCCACGACATTACTAGCTCCTATAGCGGTTCCGGAGTCATCGTCGGGCCCCAACTCTTTCGCAGCCCCTGGGGTTGCTACTGAGTCGGTTCCCACAACTGCACCACCTGCTACAAGAGTCACTTCCACATCTACAACACATCCTGGAGGTATAATGATTTCATTTAAAAGACAAAACTTCCCGACTCCTATGTAAAGGCGGACAGAGCCGATCGACATATCACTAGCCTATTAGGGGAGTTGGAGGAAGTTATATCACGGGCAATTCGGAAGGAGATGGAGCCGCTACAGGAGTCCCTTACCTAGTTTCACCGTCAAATTCACTCCAGAATTGATGGTATTGAGAGGCGAGTACTTGAGTTGGAGAAGGTATCGTCATCAGCAGACCTGAAAGCAGCGAAGAAGGATATTACTTAGCTCAAGGACGACGTCCTTGCACTTCAGGTAAAGGAAGGGGGAATGTTTGAAAACCCCCCCTCCCCAATCAGCTATGCCGATTGACTTGGCATCTTTGGTGCTAGTGGTGCGATTTTCTAGGGAGGAGCCCTCAGCCCACGATATAGGCAAGAGGCCGAGATCAGAGGAAGATAATGAAGAGGTCGATATAGTGGAGTTAGAAGAGCTCCAGCTGCGGCATGCCACGCGACAATCTGTGGTTGATTTCCACTATACAGGGGCATCGAGCAGTTTGGATCCCCCTGTTGAGCAGACGGTACCTAGCATTCAGGTAGTAGAGGAGGCCGGGACTTCTGTTCCACCAGCGGACCCACTTCCGTAGACTTAGACCGAGCCTCCCAGCAGTATAGTTGACCCAGTACCCACTGAGACGGATGCAGTGGAGGCTCAGCAGGAGGAGCATCGCACATAGTGTGCCTCAGGTAGTCCTATCCCTTGTCTTATTTATGCTTACGGTGATGCACTGAGGGAAGTGCATGATTCTTTAGTTGGGGTGGGACTATTTGATAGTAGTGTAGTGTAAATATGTGTTTAGGAACCCCCTCGGCTTTTCTTTGTCAGATTTCTTTTCCTGAGGGGGGTTTTATTTTGTTGAAACTGGCATGTTTAGGATGTTGCTTAGGTTGAGTAGAGTAATTTTGACTTATTTGGTGTTACTCTGTAACTGATGGCATGTTGTTATGGTTTGTTGGAAAATTTTGGACCCCTCGAAAAATTTGAAAAATGCATACTTAAGACAGTTATTGGTTGACATGATTGATTCTTTATATGACATTATGATTATTGGGGTATTGTGTGTGATGAATGACCACTTAGGAGGACACAAGTGTAAAAATAATTGTCCTTATGCCAATGTGTGTGTAAGTTGTTAGTTTGGTTCTGTTTATGCATGTCTAATCTAGAACTTGCCCGGTTGGTCTTGTTTGAAATCCGAAAATTAGTTTGGTTGTGAAATGACCTTAGGCTTTCCTTGTGTAAATAGTCACTTGACCTAAATAAGCCTTACCAAAAGTTGAAAAGTATCCCTAGTTTCCCGTTTTGAGCCTTTTGACCTTTTTCGTGGCTAGCCAATTATGAAACCTTACCCGTTGTGAAATTAATCCATCTTCGCACTCATCCCTCCTTGATGCTACTAGATAGATGAGGCAAAATGCCTAAGTTGGGGGTAAATTAAATGTGGAGTAAATGTTAAAAACATAAGTTTAGGGGTGGTGGACTTTGCTAGTAGAAATTAAATGTGGTGGTTGCTTATATATTAAAAAAAAATCAGAAAATTGTAACACAAAAAGAATTGTAAGTTAGTTAGGAATAAAACCACATCGAGGTCGAAAACTTGAAAGAAAATAAAGGGGTTGGAAAGAAAAGAGGTGAATTAAGGTGAAAAGATGTTGTAGTGTTCAAGGAGGGTGAGTCAGTAATATCCAAAAAAGTATCCTATCCGTCCCTAAGCCTACATTACAAGCCAAAACAAGTCCTAATGTCATCACAACCGAACGAGCCTAAGATGAAAACATAGAAAATAAGGGCAAGCCTATGGTATTTGCATGTGTAGATATGCATTTCTTTGTGAGTGTTAAGTATTTTTCTCTTCTCCCTCGTCTTAGTCCCATTCTTGTTGTATATAAGTATGTTGGGACAATTCTTTGGTCTGTGTGAGGGCATAAGGATGAAAATTGGGCAAAATAAAGTGACCGCCTAAAGTAGCGTTTGTGTACATCATAATATATTCGATAATGTAATGTCATGCGTTGAAGCTTCATTGTTAGTCATAACATTCTCGGGTTGTGCATATGGGTTAATAGAAAAATGGGGTGGTCTTTGGAAGAAAAACGTGCATGCCAGGAGTTCAGAGTCAAAACCAATGTAGACATCAGTACTCTGCGATATCTAAGTGGTAGATTGAGTCATTGTGTTGTGCGACTTGCTTGAGGACAAGCAAAGACTTTAAGTTGGGGGTGTTGATGTGCCGTGAAATTATGTCACATTCGATACTTTTTGGCTATAAGTTTTACTTGTTTTTGAGCAAGTCTTGGTCTTTTTGATGTGTTTGTGACATGTTGCAGATGTTTAACGTATTTTGGGAGCAAGTCATGAAAATGGAGTAAAAAGTTGTGCAAAGAAAGAAAACTAACTGAAGCCTGATCTATACGGAGGAATGTACGGACCGTAGAATATTCACGGTCCGTAAAAGCCATCGTAGATGCTTAACAGAAAGGGCTCAGACATGAAGTGGAAGTCCAGGCAGAAGTATGGACCGTATAATATTTACGGTCCGTAAAACTCGTCGTATGTTGATTCCAGAAGAGTCTTAAAGAGAAGAGGATTTACGGGTAAGTTATACGGACCGTATAATATTTACGATCCGTAAACGTGGATCGTACATCTGACAACTGGAGGAGATTTTACGGAAGACTGTCACTAATTCTACGGACCGTATAAAATGTACAGTCCGTACATTGGTCCGTCGAGGGCAATTTTGTCAATCCAATTTTGCACGGCTTTGACTCTTATAAATACCTGATTTTAGGTTTCTTGTAAGGGGATTACTACAGAACTCAGTTTTATTTTCCCTTAGCATTAGTTACTCATAGTTTTGAAGTCTTTTGGAGATTACAAACAATTGCAAGTAATTTCTCTTCAATTCGAAGCAATCAATTGTAAGCATTATGATTCCCATTATTTCTTATCGTTCTTCTTCCTCTATGAGTAGCTAATTTCCCTTACTAGGGTTGTGAACCCAAATTGATGGGTGTTTTGTGATTGGGTTTGTGATCGATATACACATAATGGATTATTAGGGTTTAGTTATTCTTCATTCTTCATTCATAGTTAATGGTTGCAAACACTGATTAAAGCCATAAACCTTGATTTATTTAGGAAAATAAATAGGATTGGTAAGAATAGATAACAAGGACTCAAAGCTTTAAACTTTGTTTAATAAATTCACTTAGGAAAAAGAAGAATTTACTTGGCATGATTAATCGTTCTTCATAGTTACTTTTTTATCTTTGGGAAAATCATAGAAACAGATAATCTTTATTTATTGGGAAATAGTAGAGATTCATATAGAGATTAAGTGCATTCATATAATGATCCATTGGAAGTATATCGAGATCAATACCCATGATCATACACTATATTTAATGGGGACACAACCTTAGTTTCTTTTACCATAAATTTCCACCAAAGTAAGTAGAGAGCAGTTAGTTATAGAAAAACCAACTATTACCAAAATCATCGTATTAAGACATTAGACCTAAAACTTAGCATCCTACGACTTTAGTAACCTTTTCACACCATATTCCCTGTGGGATTCGACTCCAACCTTGTTGGGTTACTATATTTGACAACGTCCGCGTTATATCATTAATAGGTGTAATTTGAGTGTATCACTACTCTACATATAAGAAAAACACTGTTCTCTTCTCATTTATATGAATAATCTCTCTAACTCATTCTCATCACAAAAGAAAAAGACACACAAATTAGGGCATTTAGTTGGTGAAGATATTAACTTTGTTTCCTAGTGATTCAAAGTGGGCTTAGGCAGATTTCTTTGGTGGTAAGATCAACAGCTTCCGCTGCATTTTAAAGGCACACAATTCGTTGTTCTTGCCCCGTTATTGATTTCTAACAATGGTATCAGAGTGTGTTCCATTGATATGAATACACTGTTATATTATATACCCCTCAGAAAGTTCTTGTTTCTGTGTTTTCTATAATTAAAAAAAAAAAAAAGGTAAATTGGGTGTTTTTTTTTTTCGGGACCTTCCATCTGCTTAGTTGAAATTTTATGTGGGGAAGGGTTCGTATTCATAATTTGCTGTAATTTTTTGGGTACTCCGTCAAAGAAAGAAAACTGTTCAAAGTTTTTAGTAAATGCTAATACTTGACTGTAGTGATATGGCCGAAAGTTTTTTTTATTTTGGATTGAGGATTTGTATTCCTTCATTGTTGGCAATAACACGGAGTGACTCTATTTCCTTATTCTTTTTTTAAGAAAAAGGAAGGGGTATAAGAGTGATGCAGAGAACAAGTTACAGAGAATGTTGCAAATTAGATTTCCTTCAATGTTACGTTGTCTTATTGGCTTCAAAAATAATGACATAAGTTTTCTGATGTTTAAAATTTTCGAAGCAAACTTGAATTAAGATTGTACGAGATTTTTTTTTTTTGTGGTAGGCACAATTTTTTATTTTTTTCAAAAAAAGAACGTACTTAAAATTTATTTCTCTGTATCATATGTTTTAAATTTTGGCATGAATCTTATATTTTTAGAATCTACTGGTTACAAGCTTTCCGTTGATATATTACCCATTTAAAACGAGTGATATATGATTTTTTGAAGATAAGCCGAAAATTGTGTCAGTTTTTTTTAGGCATAATACATAAGTATGCCCTCAAACTTGGCCTCAGCTGGCAAGTATGCCCTCTAACTATAGGTGTGCACAAGTAAGCATTTCAACATGTCTCTACTTTGTCAGTTGAACACTCCAACTTACAAATGATCATCTAGACACCTCCAAAATTTATGTGCCACGTCAGCGCCACCTCAGCATTAGTGTTTGCGTGTTCAACTTTATACAAGTTGAGGTGCCTACTTACCCAAAGTTGGAGGGTACACTTGCTAGTGAGGCTAAGTTTGAGGGTCTGTTTATGTATTATGTCTTTTTTAAAAAAATGCAATATGTAATTTTATTTCTGGAAATTACTTGTTAAAATTTACAATGTCTGGTATATATTTTCAGAATCTACTCGTTACAAGCTTTTCGTTGATATATTATGGATGTTAAACGGATTAAAAATGAGTGAGTTATGAAATGTTGAAGTTTTGTTAATTAAAAAAAAAAGATT
Organism: Lycium barbarum; assembly: GCF_019175385.1. Lineage (NCBI taxonomy): Eukaryota > Viridiplantae > Streptophyta > Magnoliopsida > Solanales > Solanaceae > Lycium > Lycium barbarum. Next base: position 19,826,490 of record NC_083343.1, read on the forward strand.
TTCTTTTAACCTCCTAATAGCCACACTATTATATTGGTATATGATCCTTAAACGTAATTTTGTCTTTTACTAGTAATGTGGCATATGTTGTCATATTGAATGGTATGTCCATTCTTATTGTTTCATTATTCCTATTTCAGACATGGCTGGACAGGGACAAGCTCGAAGTACTCCGAGCGGGAGTTCCATAGGGAACAATGTAGAAGAGTACGTCGTTGTAGGACACATTTTCATGGACATGAAGTTATAAGGAATAATGTCTCGAGGGCGATGCAAAATCTACTTAGGGATCAAAGGGTTATACGAAGGGAAGGAGAGAAGAAATTCAAAGAGTTTAAGGCTTTTAAGATGTCTCTTGATGCTTCATGAGTGTCTGAACATATTGAACTTTTTCGGTTGAAACAAGATGAACTTGCTAATTTTATTGTAATCACAGATCGGGATGCTTTGCAATATTAGTAGATTCCCTCCGAGAACCTTGGGGTAGTATTTTAATTGACATTTATCACGAGGTTTGGCCAAGTCAACCTTTTGAGTTGTATGTTCGAATACTTGAAGCCGAGTGGGAGAGTCATGTTCTTATGAACTTGTAATTTGCATGGTGAGTTTCTTTTCAATATATGAAATTATGTTGTTCAACTTTTTTTATATCCCATTTATTTATTTTTTAAATGGGTTGTGACTTAATTGAAAATCATTAAAAATAATATTCACACTAAGATTTTTTTTCCATTGTTGATTAACGTTTAGACTGTAGATGGTGATCAGAAACTTTGTGACCTTTCGATTTTACACTAAATATGAAGTCATTTATGGGAATTAATTTGCTTGAGTGTGAATATCACACGCATAAGTTTGTTAAAGTAAATATTGATGGGTAAAACTTTCTTAAATGTCTTATTTAACAGATATGGCATCTAAGAGCATCATTGCTGATTTAAATAAGGGTGAGAAACTGAACGGTGAGAATTACGACATCTGGAGTCGTAAGATGTGGTATGTACTGGAGGAGAAAGATGCTCTAGAAGGTATTAACCATGTTTTGGTTCACCCAGAAGAGGGTAACACTACTCAACACAGAAGAGATCTCGAAACTTACAATGCGTGGAAAAAAAAAAGATTCCACTGCATGTGGAATTATTGTGAGTTCTGTTGTTGATGATCTCATTCATGAATTTGAGGAATACCCTAATGCTCATGCTATGTTGGAACACTTACGAGAGACATATGGGGGTACTACTGTGACCCGCCTTAGACAGCTGACTATCAAATTTGACACTTACAAGAAGCGTCATGATCACAATGTCAAACAACACCTTAGGATTCTGTCTAACATGATTGCTCAACTCAAAAGTGCTGGTCATGTTCTCTCTGATGAGCAGCAGGTTCAGGCAGTGATCCGGTCTCTTCCTAATAGTTGGGAACACTTGAAGGTTAACTTAACCCATAATGATAGCATCAAAGCTTTTTCTGATGTTGCCCATCATATCGAGCTTAAAGACTAGCGGCTTGGTGCTGCTAAAATTGTATCTAATGCCTATGTAGCAGAATCAAGTGGCACAAAGTCTTCAGGCTTTAAGCGCAAGAAGAATTGGGAAAATGACGGAAAGGGTAAGGAGACTGGAGAAGAACCCTATAAGAAAAGGAACAAGCCAAATCCCAAGAAGAAAAAATGGTTATTCAAGAAGAAAGACAAGAGTAAGATGAAATGCTACAACTGCCATGTTCTAGGGCATTTTGCTCGAGAGTGTCCCGAGCCAAAAAATGTAACATTTCAAAACGCATCTCTAAGTGCTACATATGTTTCTAGCATTGTTTTACTAACTGATCTTATCCTGTATGGATTGTAGACTCAGGGGCCACCGACAGTGTGAGTCGTGATCGAAAAGCGTTTGTAGAGTTTCGTCGAGTCTCACCTAGATCAAGGTGGATATATGTAGGAAATACTGCAAAGCTTGAAGTCGAAGGGATATGCACTTGCAAAATGGACTTGTGTGGTGGCCAATCTTTGATGTTGCATGACGTCCTATATGCTTCAGAGACCTGACGTAACTTAGTATTTGTGTCTATTCTTGTAGATCTTTGTTTCGATTTAAATTTTAGTCGCAATGGTGTTAGAATTACTCAAGACAATGTTTTTTATGGTTTTGGACTTCGTTGTGATGGTTTTATCGTTTTAGATTGTGGTCCTTCAACTTATGACTATTATGTTGACCGTTGGGTAATGACATGTTATTCTAGTAACAGGGATGTTGATGTTATTACATGGCATGCAAGATTAGGTCACATAGGGCAAGAGCGGATGAATAGATTGCCAAAGGAAGGGCATTTAGGTCCTTTCTCCAAAATCGAAATGCCAACTTGTGAAAATTGTTTTGCTGGAAAGATTACACGTAAATTATTTAGGAAGGCTAAGAGAGCAGATTCCCCATTGCCATTAATCTATTCTGATATCTGTGGACCAATGAATGTGAGGGCAAGATCTGGTGCTTTGTATTTCATTACATTTATTGATGATTTCACGTGCTTCAGCTACGTCTATTTGATTTCTCACATATCTGAATCATTTGAATGCTTTAGAAGATATATGAATGAAGTTGAGAATCAATTAGATAAAAGTATAATGACATTAAGTGTCACACCCTGACCTTACTAGGGTGTGATGGGCACCCGACCCCATATCCGGAGCCGAGCGAACCTGCTGACTCTTATTACATATTTAACTTCCTTAGGTTCTTACATTAATAAGAAATGAAAACGTAGTAAAGCCTTCAATTTTTTTTTTTTGTACTCAATTTAAACAAAATCTGTAATTATATAAAACTTATAGCATAACACGTATGACACATCGGCCGGTGGAGCCGCTTACTGAACTAACAACCAATAACCATGACTCTGTCTGCAAAGTCTCTAACTTCGAACAAGACCTCATAGCATAGTACGCTGACTCGGCTACACTCCAGGGCCAAATGGAGCTCGCCAACTTCGCTGGAACATCTTCTATAATAGCTTCTACGTATCTGGGTGTACCTGCGCGGCATGAAACGCAGCCCCCGAAGAAGAGGGGTCAGTACGAGCAATGTACTGAGTATGTAAGGCATAAATGATAACATGATAAAATAGACATAACATGAACAACAACATAGTAAGGAACATATGGAATGTATAAGAAAAGGTACGACTGTAACTGCTGGCCTCTTAAGGCGGAATCATGCATGCTCACTTTTACTTTGCTGTATCCATATCCATATAGCTGCCCACCTTAGCGGTGACATGTAGGCGCGGTGTAATCATCCATAGCCGCCCACTAGTGATGATCATGCCCGGCCCTCTCGGCTCGGTGTAAACATAGCAGCCCGCATTTAGCGGTGACATGCCCAGCCATATAGGCACGGTGTAAACATAGCAGCCCGCCTTAGCGGTGACATGCCCGGCCATCTAGGCACGGTGTTATTATCCATCATAAGCATGCATAAGAGCCCAACCAAACGCTATAACTTTATCGGAGTGACGTAAGGTCGGTAACCTCCGATTACATTATGGAATAACCATGGTCGTTTTGTCTCACCTTGAAGGAACAATTTTTATAAGATGAGACGAGCACTGAATAACAACATACGTAAACCGACTCTGAAGACTCAAAAACAAGTTTCGGGTCAATCCGATTTAGTATAAGAAAGTTATGAGCGTTTAAAGTACAGAACTTTCTACGATAATTTCAGAGGCCATTTTTGGAAAATCATTCTTGTCATGGTCTTCTTAAAAATATTCTCATCCTTAATATCATCAATATCGACGTAAAACATATCCATTGTTTTTGTCATAAAAGCTTACAAAACCATAACCTTTATTTTGGAAAAGTATAGAAATTTTAGAAAACATTTACGGGTTATTAGGAAAAGAGTCATACCCTAGAGTCATAAGCAACTAACCTTTGAAAACAAGGAAAATATGGAAACGCTTATGAAATCATAACATCGGATCATGCCTTGAAAGAAGAGGGACGAGCCTTAACATACCTGTGTCGCGCCTTACTAGCTACGCTTATTCGTCCAACTTGTTAGTCTACATTCAAGAAGATCGACGTAATCATTAGATTCATTACCATACACACCTTTCTTGGTATCTCAATTAAATTCACTTATGACCTGCCGAAATTTCGGCAGCATCTCCCCTGTAAATACACCATCCCCGAGAATCTAACTCGGCCCAAATCGTCAACCAACAATCCGAGAATTTAACTCGGCCAAACTATCAACAACAATACCATAAATCATACCAACGACATCAACAATCAATTCAAGACGCATTCTAATATTAACAACCTTTATCATACAATTCAACGACATACATTTATATTCAATTCAATTCATATAACATTCAAAGCACCCCATCAACGTACTACTTCATCCGACACCTTCTAAATTTAACAATAACAACTTAATCCCTTCTTTCAAATTTAATCACCACAACCCAACTTACAACCTTTCAAACAAATGTCTCACTTCCAAGTTCATGCATTATATTTATAACCTACACATTATCAATATCATTCTTACAAATATAAGAAGCCACACCAAAGTCACACTAACTCCTTCCATAATCCACAAACAAGCACAACTTCATTTCTAACCCCTTAAATTCTCATTTTACATCATGAAATCCACAACACAACAATTAAATTACTAAATAAAAATTAACTCATCATCTCTACACAACACTATGCCATTCGGTCACCATAACTACATGCATGCTTTCATGAATTTTTACCCATTTCTACACATTACAACAACAACCAACACATTACATAAAATTAGTCTATTTTCTCTACACCACATCACACATGCACGACCCAACATCAACATCATTCTTTCATGAACTTCATTAACTTCTTTGCACTCCAACATGCATAAATCATCCATAACACATGAAGGAAGATTGAATACATACCTTTTCCACTCAACTTCTTGGCTTGACTAAAGTTGGTGAACTTGCACAAATAAATGCTTTTATTGTTCCAACAACCACTCCATGTTAAAGAGGACTTCCAATTGCTTAGAATACTAGGAGAAAATAATTTTTCTTAATCAATTCCATGGACTCCATTTTTTTCACCATGGCCGAACACTACTATATTCTCTCTTCAAGTTTTTCTTGAATTGGAAGATGAATGTTTTTGTCTTGCTTGGTCATCTCTCTCTCTCTCTCTCTCTCTCTCTATATATATATATATATATATATATATATAGTTATTATGAACATGTGAGGGGCACATGCCCTCCCTTCTTTCTTTTTTTGTTTTTTTTTCTTTTCTAGAATTTTCTTCTTTTTTCTTGAATTTTCCTAAAATAACAAAGATGACTACTTGGCTTGCTTCATAAACTTCATCCATATAAGAGTGGGACCCACATATACATGCACACACACACACACGGCCAAGCCTTGGCTTGGTCTAGAAATTTCAAGACAATTTTTGTAAAATTTCCATTTTGCCCCTAGCCTTTCCACAATATTACCATGAGCCATTTTGCGAATTTCCTTTTTTTTTTTTTTTTGCCCTTAGCCTTCTTCAATATTCCCATACCACTAATGCTCATAAATAATGTTCATAACCAACTTGTACATTAGAATAATTTTGGAAGATGGTCATTCCCTTAGCTTCGCCACGACTACCTTGAAATTTCCGAACGTGTAAAATACGGGATATAACATTAAGAACTGATAGAGGCCTTGAATATTTATCAAAACAGTTTAAAGAATTATGTAATGAAAAAGGCATTACCAGACAATTAACTATTCCTTATACACCTCAAAAGAATGGTGTAGCAGAAAGGAGGATTAGAACATTATTGGACATGACAAGGTCCATGACGGCGCAGACAAATTTACCTATCTCTTTCTGGGAAGATGCGTTATTGACTGCGGCGTACATATTGAATAAAGTGCCTTCTAAATCAGTTACTTCCATTCTCTATGAGCTATGGTATAGTCATAAAGCAAACCTAAATGATCTACGACATTGGGGTTGTGCTGTATATGTAAAAGATCGTTTTGGTATGTTTGGAAAATTGAGTCCAAAAGGGAAAAAATGTATCTTTATAAGATACTCCGAACACTCCAAAATGTAAGTGTTCATTGATAAATTAGAAGATGGAAGTAGAACTGAAATTGAATCATGAGATGTCACATTTCAAGAAAATAACTTTCCAAAAAAGGGCGAAATAAAGGAAGGAGAGCCTCTTTACGAAATGTTGAATTCAGGTGACCAGACAATGTCTTCAGATATGTTCGATAGTAAAACAGATCAAGGATCGGTTCCTGATCCAAGTGGGAGTTTTGAATCCCAAAATCCTTTAGAGGAATCTGAATTTCAACAACGTAAGAGTACCAGAAAAGGTGTACCTAAACGATCTTATGAGATTGAAGATTATTTTTTCTTGGTATCTTCTATAGAATTGGATGAGCCTAATTCTTTGGCCAAGGTTTTGGCAAGTCCTGGAAAAGAGGAATGGATGAAAGCAATGAAAGAAGAATTAGAGTCTCTGAGAACCAACAAATTCTGGGATCTAGTTGACCTTCCTTCTGGGCGTAGAGCTATTGGAAACAAATGGGTTCTCAAAGTTAAACGTAAAGTAGACTGGTCAATAGAAAGATACAAGGCACATTTGGTCGCAAAAGGTTTTGCCCAACAAGCTTGAATAGATTATAAGGAAACCTTTTCACTAGTTGTGAAGTTTACCTTAATTCGGTTAATTTTGGCTATTGTTGCACGTTTGGATCTAGAATTGCACCAAATGGATGTGAAGACAGCTTTTCTCAATGGAGAACCAAATGAGGAAATCTACATGGAACAACATGTAGGTTCCGTCGTTAAAGGCCAAGAAAAGAAAGTCTACAAATTAAAAAGATCTATCTATGGCCTAAAGAAGTCTTCAAGGTAGTGGTATGTGAGATTTCACAAAGAGGTAATTTCATATGATTTCACCATGATTGATGAATACCATTGCATCTATGTGAAAAAGTCCAATGAAATCTTTATATTTCTTTCCCTTTACGTGGATGATATTTTATTAGCCGGAAATAATTTGGGGTATGTCAAAACTATCAAGTCGTGGCTATCAAAGTCATTTGACATGAAAGACATGGGTGAAGCAGAGTATATATTGGGTGTTAAGATCCAAAGAGATCATTCCATGAAGTTTTTGAATCTATCTCAAGAAACTTATATATAGAAATTTTGGAACACTTTCAAATGAATAGTTACAAACCCATGGATACTCCGTTAGCAAGAGGTGAGTCTTTAAGACTTGAAATGTGTCCAGAGACTGAAAAAAAAGAAGACGTCTTGGGTTCCATATTCTAGTGTTGTCGGGAGCTTGATATACGGCGATGTGTACTCGTCCGAACATTTGTTATGTCGTAGGTCTGGTTAGCCGGTATCAGTCCAATCCTGGAAGAAATCATTAGAAAGCTGTGAAGAGAATTTTTTGATACCTGAAAGGAACTGTTGATTATTCACTATGTTATAGTGAAAATGATTTACACTTGAGAGGGTATACATATGCTGATTGGGTTAGTGATCGGAACGATAGAAAATCGACATCCGGCTATGCTTTCTTACTTAATGGTGGTGCTATTTCATGGAGAAGTAAGAAACAAACCTGCACGACCCTTTCAAATATGGAAGCTGAGTTTGTGGCTTGTCCATCTGCAGTACAAGAATTTATTTGGTTAAAGAGATTGTTTGAGCATTTGGGTTCCAATGAATACCCAAGGATTAATGATTTTATACTGTGAGAGTCAAGCGGCTATTGCATACACAAAGGATCCCAAGTATCATAACAAAACCAAATTAAACATATGGACATCAAGTATAACTTTGTGAGAGACATAGTAGCAAGTGGTGAAATAACTTTACAATACATATCTACGCGAGAAATGATAGCTGATCCTTATACAAAGGCGATATCTAGAGATCTGTTTGAGAAACATGTTATGACTCTAGGTTTGCGTAGGATATGATCATATTTTTGTATTTTAAATTGACTTGGTTGTTATAATATTCTCATCAATATTTAACTCTTGAATTTGTGTTCATATCTTATATGCATGTGATGATGTAATTTTATTGATAAAGTGTGTCGAACAAGTCACGAGATTGGCTCTCTCACACAACCAATCGCCTCTTGCGTTGAGTAATGTGAAAAGAAGAGTTCCACCACCATGTTATGACTTATTTTGTAAGCCAGATATGAGTTTCTCTAAGAATATGAATTTGAGGATCATTGAAGAGAGAAGCTTGGGTTAGACATCTGGAGGTGTGTCTAGATCAATATATGTACAATGTTGAATGGGTAAATGAATGAGACACACGTGCCACTATAAGGTGAGAACACCGTAGCACTTGTTTTATACCGCGAGTGCTTAGTGACCAATGGGTCAATAGGAGAATGGATCCCTAATTCTTTATTGTGTGAGACCCTGAAAAGTTATATCAACTTTTCATAGGAATACACTTTGACCTTCGACTGTCTCTTGAAGTTTCAATCAGTGTTGGTACTTTATCATGTCACTAATTTCCATGAGTGGGAAATGCGGTGCATGTATAGGAAAGCAGTTGATCTAAAACAAATAGATTTGAGTAGAAAGGCAAGAAAATTAAAAAAATATTAGTAATTTAACTTGTATTCACAGGCCGGCCATTACACTTACCATAAGGGTGTCAAGTGTAGTTGTGGATATAAAGTTAAACATGAACTCGAGTTCGCCTCTTTAGAGGATGAAGGATCCGATAATTAGCTACTAGAGTAGTGGATGATGTCTGGGGTATTGCGATTAATAAGATCCTCATGTTAGTAGTGAATCCTTTCTGTATGTGATCGGATCTTTACATAAGAGCCCTAGTACAATCTTAATTGATTTGAAATGTTATAGTTATTGATGCTCGCAGGTCGCACCAACTATTTGCCTGTATGAATTTCGTGTGTTGTGGATCTAGCCCACTATGAGCGAAGTGGAAGATGTTGGAATATGTGTCGTGGATCGCTCCAAGTAGGCTGGCCCGACCCGGTTATGTGACACCCCAACCTAGGTGAGGCATGGTTTGCACCCGATACCTTACTAGGCCCGAGCGAACCAAACTGCAACTCATATCATCTCTGTCTCGACAGACAAATTAGGCTAAGGAGGCCAACCTGTAAATATAATATCGGATCTGGGGCCGACGAGGCCTTAAGCTGTAATATCTGTACTTCAAACTAAATCGGCGAGGTGGGATCATCCCAACGCATACATGAATAACTACATGGCCAACTAAGCCAATACAAGTCTCTGCAAGCAGCAAAACCCAAAATAGGTATATACAAGGGCCGACAAGCTCTCTATACTGACATACTGCATTGACAAAACAAGTCTACAAGCCTTTACAGGAGTCTAGCTATAACATAGTCGGGACAGGGCCCCAGCCTACCCATATAGTATATACACAAAACTTTGACCCTGGTAACTCCGAATGACATAGAGTTTACCATACTGGTTGATACTCGGTGAATCCTACTAGTGCGACCCTCCCAACAAACTTTTTAAACCTGTAGGCATGAACACACCATCCCCAGGCAAAGGGGACGTCAGTACAAAATTATGTACCCAGTAAGTAAGCTGGAAATGAAATATAACAATAAAACACTAGTACTGAGAGGGATAAGAGTCAACATGTAACCTCTAACTTGCCGCTGAGGGCCATAACATGCATAATAACTACAATCTGGTAATGCATGTTTACAATGCCATGTTTCTGACTACTATATCATTATCGTGACGTTAACTGCCCAACTAATTAGTGGTAACTACCAGACCGACCGTAGCTCGGTGGTAAACGCGTGTCTGCCCATCCGGCCGTAGCTCGGCGGTAAATGCGCATATGCCCAACCAGCTTATCCTGGTGGTAAATACGTGTCTACCCAGACGGCTTATCCCGGTGGTACATACGTGTCTGCCCAACCAGCCTATCCTAGTGGTAACTGAAGGTACATCACTGCCCAACCAGCCGTAGCTCGGTGGTAACTAGATTACTCTTATCAAGCCTGTATACATACTCTATATCTATATATCACCTCATATCTTACTCTTTTGAGAGTACATAAGGATTAGGGAACCTCTTTCAATTCTTTAGAACTTCCTTCAAAGTGACATAAGGTCGTTACGCCTCCGATTTCATCATAAGGAACCAACATCAATATTATGAATCCTAATAAGACTTGGAATTTGACTTATAACATGCTTGAAAAACACCGGAAGGAAATGAATAATATGAATATTCTTGACTGCTAAGAGTGGAGTCCTTTGAAAAAAGGTTCGTCTACATCTCATAACATTTAGGACATGCCAAGAAAAAGAAGAGTTGGCCTTAACATACCTGTTGTCATCAATACACACTCAATGACGAACTCGCCTCAATTAGCACTTCAACCTATAAAAATGATAATTCGCCTATCAACTTAGAGAACACTAGTATATGACGTATATCAAATGATAACTCGTTTCTATAAAGAATCAGGCAACATCTCTCTTACTTTTGTTACTTCCTCAACTCAAAATCAAGAACCACAACATCAACAACAACATATACAAACTATATTCCAAGAATTCCAGCCACAACAACTCAAGAATATACACCAAATCACTCCACACAACAACAACAACAACAACAACTTATACGATTTCCCGTCATTAATTTCGTAGTTCTCATCTCACAATTTAGCTAAGACCTGGATGAATTTAAATATACCTACGAGAGGAGGATTCTTACCTTATATGCCAAGAAAGCTCGGATTCAACAACACGACAAAACAAAATAACGAGATCGAAGCGGTGCGCAAAACCCGTATATTGTTCTTAACGAGAATTATTCTTTGATGACATGAAATATTCGTGTGTTGCTGTGTAGAGGGAGTATCATGTTGCTGCCAACGTTTTGCTCTTCAAACTAATTCTCAAAGCTAAAGCTGTTGCTAACGTTTTGCGCTTCCAAGCTAATTCTCAAAGATAAGCTATTGTTACTACACAAGTACCTAAGAAAGTTGCTAAGCCAAAAGAACCTCTCAAGGTTGCTGGTCACGTTCTTGTTTGAGATAAATTAATAAGCAAAATGAGACCTCCTCTCTTGTCATTACTTAGTGAGCAAAATGAAACATTATATGTCATAGTTACTTAGTGGACCATGGGGTCCACATGTTACCTCATCACTTTAAGTAGTTAATTGTAAGGATGCCACCACCCATATTAGAATGAATAGTCACTAATTGACTTTACTACAAGGTCCCACGTGGAGGGGCTTAATTAATGTTTATCCCCTATCTAAATAATTAACTTCTTATCTCCACTACACTAAAAATTAACGAAATACACCCATAATTAATTCTTAATCCCAATTCACTTAAATATTAATGACTTATAACACCTTCATATACTCAATAGCATAATCTTGTGATATAACACTAGTCCATAGCCTCTTTATACATACACCAAATATTATTCCCAATAACAGTCGTCACACTTGTTAAGTCCTTAAATTATTTCGGGACCTCATCTTTTTATACACCGATCTCTTTATTTGCATACTTGAATCGGTGTGAGCGGTTCGAACCATAGCCTGAAGGTACGGGTATAATATTAATGACACTAATACTATCGATTTGTTTAACCTCGAACCTTCACGACAATTACTTATAACTTGTTAAGCATAGCATAATACTTATAACCTCAAAATAATCTTGTCCTTCGAGCTTATGTTGGTTAACTTACGACAAATCCAACGTACAAAAGTACGGGATGTAACAGGTTAGGAGAGATACGGGATTGTAGTGAAAAGGAGTTACCACATCTCCTATACTTCCTCAAGAAGTGAACGTGCGGAAAGAGTGGGGAAGTTACTTCCTTTTAACTGCTTCTACTTTGCATATAAGAAAAACACCGTTCTCTTCTCATTCATATGAATAATCTCTCTAACTCATTCTCTTCACAAAAGAAAAAGACAGACAAATTAAGGCATTTAGTTGGTGAAGATATTAACTTTATTTCCTAGTGATTCAAAGGGGACTTAGGGCATATTTCTTTGGTGGTAAGATCAATAACTTTTGTTATATAGTAATCGAAAGGTACACAATTCGTTGTTCTTGCCCTGTTATTGATTTCTAACAATATTTCACAATAACAGTGAAGTTGATCAATTTTTCATGTTATGTTATATTATATATATACATATATATGTCTTTTTAAAATAAAGATAAAACCACCTAAGTGGTACGGGGTTAGGCAGGCCCCGCCAGTTCATATTATCATCAAAAGCTATTACCAAAGGTGAAAGATAATCTTTGCTAGCCTTTAAGAGGGAGTAACATTAAGGATGAATTTCATCGTTGTACAAAAAGTGGCTTGTGCCTATGTTATCAATATGAAATCTGTCTAGTTTAAGAGTTGGATAGAAATACTTTACATTGTGGTAAGCTTGATCCTAGGGAGAGTTAATACAAAAGATGATTAATAAACTGAAATTCATATAAAAAAATTAAAGTGGCATTTTCTTTTTTTATATACTTCGCCAGAATTTCTCTCTCTAAAATTACACGCTCTATCTTTACCAACTGAATAACCGCTACAACCACTGTGGATATCTCGCCCATCCACCGCCGATGTCGGCTTCGGCCAATTCAACCGGGAAACCGGCCGGTCCACCAACACCCACCATCATCGTACCAACTTCCACTAACACTAACACGGTAACAATTCTACCAAAAAAATCCCCAAATCAAAGAATCATAAGCTGAAGCCATGCACATCGCAACACCCACAAATACAACTGACAAACCAATTAAACTTGCTTATCGTCCATATGAAATTGAACAAGGAACTGTAGTCGTGACTTTCACTACAGAAGAGGAATCTATGCTCGCTCACAATTGTCGATTAACCTTAGTCGGCAAATTCTCAAGGAACAAACCCCAAATTGATTCGATTTGTAAAGAAATCAAGAGAAGATTTCCGATGAAAGGCATAGTACAAATTGGGTTATTTGACTCAAGGCACATATTTCTTGATTTTACAGATGAGGAAGACTGCAAAAATCTATACTACCGGCGATATATCCCCTTCAATACATATTGTGTGATAAGGCTAAAAAAATGGACCAAAGATTGGAAATCCTCTAAACAATCGACTTTCGCACCAGTGTCGGTTATCCTCCCAGGTCTAAAATGGAATTATTTCCATTGGGAAGCGATATACAGACTCGTGGTCCCAATCGGATACCCATTAGCATCGGACAAGGCCACAAATTTGAAAACTAGGCCAAACATTGCAAAGGTTAGGGATGAAATTGACCTTACAAAGCCAATATTGACACAAATGAAAATCATGAGAGTTAATCAATCTAGTGGCAAAGTAGAGGAAATTATCCAACTAGTTAAGTATGAAGGGGTACCTGATTATTGTTTCAAGTGTATGATGCAAGGGCATGGTATATAGAATTGCAGAAGGAATGCAGCTGATAAAAGAAAAACTAGTAATTCAGTACCACAAAGAATTAACCCTCAAGCTGCTCGACCAAATGACAAGGACACACAAGAAAGAAATCAAACAATCCAGAGAAAGGAGACACTAAATATCCAACAAGAGAAGAATAACACCAAGAGTAAAGGTTCACCTGATTCTGATGACATGGACATAATAGTGAACAAAAATGAGGAAAAGGAAAGCATGGAAGCAAATGATGAGATGTACAAAGACAAACTGAAGTACCACACAGGAATTTGACAGCCATGAGCCCTGGACAAATAAATTTTACTGAGAAGGATGTTGCAAGTTTGAGAAAGCAAAGCCAAGAAATGGAAAAAGGCAAAGGTGGTCCTTGACAAACTAAGTCAAGATTGTACAAACATGTATTACCAGCACCTACTAGAATGAAGCCCCCATACACTAAGAAGAAAAGAAAGTGCAATTCAATCTCACAAATGAACATGAAGCTTGACTTAAGACACATGATGATATGCAACAGATAAATGAAATAAGCAATGTCATAAGTGATGAAGAAATACAGGGCACAAAAGCTAAAGAGAAACCAATATCCACTACTAATAGTTTTGATGTATTTACTAATATTGATACTTTAGATGTAGGTGAAAAGGTCACTGACCATGGATTGGAAGTGGACTCTCTAGCAGAAGACCACAATAAAGACTTGACTGAAGATGGCTCAATCATGGAAAACCAGAATGATGACAGCACTCAGCTTGACATCAGCTCACATAATGACAATGATATTGCCCCTGATCTAGAGGGCAATCCATCTATGAGAAGGAAACTTATTTTTGATGATCAGAAGTCTAATTCTAATAAACTTACGAGCAGTATCAACTTATCTCCTAGAGGGATAAGTATCCTCAAAGGAGATCAATTTGGACCCCAAAAAGGGGCCAAAACCACCCCCAATAAAACCAAGTAATGTTTAGATTCATTTCTTGGAACATTATCACAATGGGTGCTGGTGAGAGACTGAAAAGTATCAAAAACCAGTACAAGCTCCCCTTCATCGATATGCAAGAGCCTAAAAGGAAGGCTAAACATATCTCTAAGTACATGATGAGATTGGGTTGCCAGTAATCACATAATAACCATAATAACAAAATCTGGTTGTTCTGGGATTCATCCCTAACAGACAAGATTATTGACAATGCTGATCACCACATTACTTGCCATATTTCCTGTACACAATCTTGCACAAACTTTTATCTCACCTGTGTATATGCTGAATGTACCATTGCTCTATGAAAACCTCTATGTGAGGAACTTCAAGCTTTGTCTGACAGACTGAAGGGACCATGGGGTGTTATAGGTGATTTCAATGTGATCACTAGTCCTGAAGGAAAGCATGGTGGTGCAATTTACAATATGTAGAAAAGCATAGATTTATTAGAATGCCTAATAGAATGTGGTTTGATTGATACAGGTTTCAATGGGGCCCAATACACTTGGTGCAACAACTGGGGGCACCTAAGAACCATATGGAAGAGATTAGATAGAATTTTCTTTTTAATGAACAATGGATAGACAAGTTTAGTAACACTAATGTCACTCATCATTCAAGGACAAGTTCTAAGAATGCCCTACTGCTGGTCCACATTGAGAAAGCTAAAATAGCTCCTGTGAGATATTTCAAATTCCTTAACATCTGGTGAAATCATAAAGAATTTATAAATACGGTTAAAGATGCTTGGTCCATCAATACTCAAGGGATAACTATGTGGCAACTACATAACAAGATGAAAGCCGTTGCACTAAAACTCAGTTCCTGGTCTAGAGAAGCCTTTGGAGGTGTTTTTAATAATGTTAAAGAGGCTGAAAAGCAGGTGGCTGAGCTTGAAAAGAAACTTACAGAGAACAACAATGCAGAAAATAGAACTAACCTCAATAAAGCAAAATCTGAATTCAATAGACTCATGAAGAACTAGGATGAAATATATAGACAAAGAGTCAAGGCTAGATGGTTCAAGGATGGTGATAAAAACACATCTTATTTCCACTAGGTGATTATAGATGGGAGAATAAGGTTGAACATTCATAACATCCAAGATAACGAGGGTCATGAGATAGAAGGTCATCAGGATATTGCAAATGCAGTTGTCAAACATTTTGAAAGCCTTTTCAGTTACCAGGAGGCAAAAGGAAGCTTTAGAGTTCTAGATATAATCCCTAAACTGGCCTCAGATGAAATGAATTCAAAGTTGACTACAATACCAACCCTTCAAGAGGTAAGATAGGTTGTTAAAGACATAGACCCTGACAGTGCTCCTGGTGGGTTTGGAGCAAAATTTTATCAAGTTTGCATAGGTATTATACTACCAGAACTATATGGGGCAATAAAAGAATTTTTTGAACGTGCTACAGTGCCAAGGTATGTTTCTCATACATGTTTGATCATGCTTCCAAAATGCCCGCAACCCCAATCCTTCTCTGATATAAGACCAATAAGTTTGTGTAATACCTTGAGTAAGATTATTGCAAAGATTTTGGCTAGAAGAATAGGACAAATATCACCTGTTATTATTTCTCCAAATCAGAGTGGCTTTGTGCCGGGTAGATCTAGTACTAATAATATTCTACTTGCTAAAGAGTTAGTTCAAGATATTTCTAAGCCTAATATGCATAATAACATAGTTTTAAAACTAGATATGGCCAAAGCATATGATAGAGTAGCTTGGCCCTATTTATGTAGAATTATGAGAAAATTTGGCTTCAGTGAATAGTGGATTGACATTGTGTATAGACATATTTCAAATAATTGGTATTCTATAGTAGTAAATGGGACTATAAATGGATTTTTTAGATCAAATAAGGGTCTAAGGCAAGGTGACCCTGTGTGACCTGCCCTATTTATCATATCTGCTGAATTTGTTTCTAGACTGCTTAACAATCTTGTTGTAGATGAGAATTTTATAGGTTTCTACAGACCTAGGAAAGGCCTAACCATCACTCACCTGGCATTTGCAGATGACATTATTCTCTTAACATCAGGTAAGCCATTTGATATTAGGAAAATATTGAAGAGACTAACTGTTTATGAGAATGTTTCAGGGCAGTTGATCAACAAACACAAAAGTTGTGTAGCATTCTTTCCAAAGGCCAAACATTGAATTAATACATAGAGTAACTAACCTCAACTGAATGAACAAAAAAGAGTGGCCCATCAAATATCTTAGTTGTCCACTATTTGTTGGAAGAATGAAGATCATATTCTTTTCAGAAATGGTCCAATCTATTACAAGACCGATTCATACTTGGCATGCAAAATTCTTATCTATGTGGGGGGGGGGGGGGGGGGGGGGGGGGGGGGGGGAGGGGGGCAGGATCATCTTAATGTTGGCAATGTCTATGCATCTATTAGCAGTTATGAAACCTCGTAAAGGAACATTTGACCAGATAGAGGGTGCTATTGCAAGGTTTTTATGGAATGGCAATGAAAATATGAAGAAGTGTCACTGGTAAAAATGGGAAAGCATGTGTTTTCCATGTGAAGAAGGTGGGGTTGGTTTTAGGTGTTTGAGAGATGTCAGCAAAGAATTTATAGCTAAACAATGGTGGAATTTAAGGACCAAAGATTCTTTGTGGAAAGACTATATTATGGCAAAATACTGTTCAACGATAAATCCTATTATTAGAAAAGTCATAGGAGCGCAATCACAAACATGAAGGGCTATGTACAAGATCAAATCGCAACTGGAGGATAATATTACTTGGAAAATTGGACAAGGTCACATGTCTTTCTGGTATGATAATTGGACTAGAGAGGGTACATTGTATAAACTGCTACAAGATGATGTGACTCCTAACAACATCAAGCTTAATGAAGTTCATGAAGAAGGTATCTGGCCCTAGAATAGGGTAGGATATAGAGTTCCACTGGCTGTTATATTGGCTATGCAACATATTAGTGTACACTTTACTGCAGACAAAGCAGATAAAGCAACATAGATCCCAAATCAAGAAGGAGAAATTACCATATCCTCAGCTTGAAGCTTACTAAGAAAGAAAGCTGAAGGAGATAGGCATGACAGGTGGATATGGCACAAAAACATCACTCTCAAAATCAATTGTCATTTATGGAGAGTAGTAAAAAATAGGTTGTCCACAGATGATAAGATTGGATGATTTCAGATTCATGGGCCATTAATTTATTGCTACTGTTTAGTTCACAAAATAGAAACAGTGGAGCATTTGTTTGGATAAAGTGATTTAGCACAAGATTTATGGAAAAGAATCTGCCACCCTCTAGGAATTAAAGTTCAAAATACTCAATTGAGACAAATTATAGTGAATTGCTGGAACAGTCATACTATGAATCTAGTCGCCAAACTTGTAAAAGGAATCATACCTCAAATTGTGTGTTGGGAGATATGGAAGGAAGGTGTAATATCAGATTTAGCTTCATACAGTTTAACATCAATCATTCAATGAATAACATTACTTCTCAGCTGTTCCAGATCATAAATAATCAGTTTCCACTTGTCAGTAAGGAAACTGAGTGGCATGCTATATGTAGTAAATTGAATACCAATCTCACAAAGAGAAGCTTCAAATTTGTAAAATGGTATCCCCCCCCCCCCCCCTCAGGTATCATCAAACTGAATAGTGATGGGAGTTGTAGAGGAGATGACTGTGGAGGTGGAGGGATTATCAGAACTGAAAAGGGAAAATTAATCTATGCATACAACATTAACTTAGGGAAGGGTACTAGTAATTGGGCTGAAGTAAGAGCTTTGCAACAGGGAGTGGACTGGTGCTTAAACAATGAGTAGAATCAGATCATAGTTGAAGATGATTCACTATTATTAATCCAAGCTATCCAAGGGAAGATCAAATCACCTTGGAATATCAGTCCCATAGTAAATTGGATGCAATGGATACTAAACCAGCACCAGATACAAGTCAAACACTGCTATAGGGAAGCAAATCAAGCTGCAAATAAGCTTGCTCAGTCCAGACACAGTATAAATGACACCATGAACTTCAGTAACTCTCAGGATATGCCTAAATCAATCAAAGAAATTACCAACATAGACAGATGGGTCCTGCCTAGCATCAGAATAAGGTCACAGAACAATTCTTCTTTCTATTTTGATCCACCATGAGTTGCTGTACATATGATTCTGTAGTTTAGGTTGCATTAAAGTATCAAATGTAACACAGGTTCCATATATCACTAACTAAAAATAAGTGAGGTATGGAATCTGTACATAGGTATCATGCATCATATAGTAAGTCACCTAGGTAGACTGATCTTGTACTTAGTAGCATGCATCATCTAGATCATATAGGTTCTGTACATATGCATGCGTAAAACTGGAAATGTCCAGTTTCATTTTCATAGGGGTAAGGTTTAAGCCCCCCCCCCCCCCCCTCCCCCCACAATTTGTATTCTTTTTCTCTATCAATAAAATACCACCCTAGGTTTTAATTTTGGAACAGGGTGGTTCCCCTAAAAAAAGTGGCCTTTTCTAATTTTGATCCTGGAGTTTGATATGTTGTCTCTTCATTGCAGCTTTAACTTGTCCAGACAATGAAAAAGCTTCAGTCAAGAAGAAATCTTGATTCTCCCTTACCCCAATATTAGCCAGAAGATCAGCTACACCATTCCCTCTCTGAAGCACTGAATGATCTAAAAGTTGCCACCTTCCATCAGGGGAGGAGCCAGTAAGGGGCAAGGGGGTTTATTCGAACCCCCTTTGGCAAATATTTACTATATATACAAGGTTAAAATTATTTTTTATGTTTATATCATAGATGTTGATCCCCCTTGGCTCCTTCTGTGTTTATGTTTTCATATTTTTAACCCCCGAGTAAAAATCCTGGCCCCTTTTGCCTTCCATGAGATATATATCTGATTTGAAAAATATAATTATGTCTTGAATTTTCCACATCATATTATGTTTTACAGTGATCATATTAACCAGAGTCAGGGAATCAGACTCAATCAACATATTGTAAATATTATTTCTTATATACCTGATACGAATTGGAAAATTGTTGCTACTTAGTTGGTGGTACTCTACGCTTGCGGGGGTGTATGTGGTCGTTAAGTTAGTTAATTAGGGAAGCTGTCAATAGGAATCATAGTTTTATAGTTTAGTCCCTTATTAGTTATTTATCAGTTGTGGTATTTACACATTTTAGCTAGTTGGGAAATATCAATTATAGCACCTTTTGTCCTAAGAGTTAGTTATGCTAATTTGTGATCTAGTGAGCTGAAGGGAGATATATATTTTGTACCGGGCTTCCATTTTTAAGTAATGAGAATTATGCTTTTAGCTTAAACTTAGCTTTTTTTTCTTCTTAACCGTATTTATTCTTTCCTTTTCCTAGCTGTAATTCATACTTGCATTAGAGCAAATCTTGGCTCTATGGTTATCAATAGCTTCCGATTTAACTGAAGTGATGAGTGTACGACGGAAATTGACTATGGATATATCTAGTTTTGCTAGTCGGCAAGAACAAATAGAAAAAAGGTTGGCTTAAGATTGTCGCAATCAAGAACAGTCGATTAAGAGCTTCAAGTTGTTGTTAATAATGGAAGACGACCGGAAAGGGACAAGTTTATACAGAAGGGGAACCGTACTCACCATCAAATACACCTCTGAGAATAAAAGGATCATCACCTCTATTCTCAATACCACAAACCACAACTATTAAAGGTAATCTGGTACACGATAGCTCAATTGGTAATTCTCAGAATGTTAATCCCTTGAATTCAACTGTTAGTATTTCTTCCCTAGCTTATAATCTAGACCCTAACAATTCTCATGGAGTTTCTTCATTAGCTCCATATATTCACTCTAATCCTCCATTCCCAGTCTCATTTCCTCAGTCACTACCAAATCTTACAAATCAATATCCAGCCCAGAACTTCCATTTCCAACCTACCCAATTTCATACATATGGATCCTTACCATATGGAAAACAAATGGGATCTAGGTACCTTAATACTAGTAACCATAATACCAATATATCTGGTCAACAATCAACACACATACCCTCTTCTCTTTACCATCAAATCCCAGCTGCTCAGTCACCCTTCCCAAATTATACCTTATGCAGTAACATGCCTTATCCCACAGCACTAACTCACCAAAATCCTCAACTACCCATTCCAACCTTTACAAAATACACTTAGATTGAGTTTCCTAGGTTCTCAGGAGATGATTTAAGGATCTGGTTATATAATGTGGAACAGTTCTTTTCAGTAGAGGACATTTCAATCCATCAGAGGTTGAAGTTAGTGGTTGTCCATTTTGATGGTGATTCTTTATAGTGGAACCAAGGTTATATGAAGGGAAGGTCATATTTATCCTTGCCTACTTGGGAGGAATATTTATATGTTTTGGCTGATAGGTTTGGTGCTGAGTATACTGATCCAATGACTGAGATCATGAGGGTCAAACACATTGCTACTATAAAAGAATATCAAGTTGTATTTGATAGTGTGATGACTAGAATTAATCTGTTTGTGGAACATGCTAGCAACATTTTTTTGAACAACCTTAAACCTGAGTTGAGTGATGCTGTAAGGATTGGGAACCCTTGTAATCATCCTCAGGCTTACTACCTATCAAGGTTACATGAGTACGATTTTGCTGCTCAAAGTAAGGCTATTATTTGTACAACTGGATCTGTGACTTCACAACATAGAGAAAATACTGGTAGCAATACCAATAATCCACAGAGAGGTCAATTTGGAGAATTTAAGAAACCTGTTATAGGAAGAATGGACCATATCAAAAGGAGAAGACTCACTCCAGCTGAGATGGATGAGAAGAGGTCAAAGGGGTTATGTTTCTTTTGTGATGAAAAGTTTGCACCAAGTCATAAATGTAAGGCTACGAGGCAGTTATTTTCAATGGAGTTGGAGGAAGGAGAGGAATTTTATAGGGCCTTAAAAGAAGAGGAAACAGGTGAAAAGAATGCAATAGAGGCAGCAGAGTTGACTGAAGGAGTTTTGGAGAGTTGTCCAATCTCTTTACAAGCCTTGAATGGCACTATGGGATATAAAACTCCAACACTTAACGGGTTCACTAAACAGAAACCTCTAGAAGTTTATATAGACTGTGGATCCACCCACAATTTTATTGATGATGGGCTGCTAAACAGTAGGGGTGTGCGGTGGTGCAGATTAAACCACAACTAGTTCAAGTAGCTGATGGAAGGCAGATTCTCACTGATAAAATGTGTCAAGGTTTTAAATGGATGATGAAAGGCGCAAAGTTTCAAGATGACTTTCTCATCTTTCCTATAGGAAAAAATGATATGGTGTTAGGAATGCAGTGTTCTGTCCATTAGGTGATATCAAGTTCAATTTCCAAAAACTTCTGATGGAATTTGAACATCAAGGAAAATTACTCACTTTGTATGGAGTCAACCCAAGTTCAAAACTGTTGATGCCAAGGCTATCAATAAAGTGACAGAAACCAGTGCTTAGATATTCATGGTTAAGATGAGAAGTGTAGAATCAAAAGGGTTCAGTGAAACTTCAGCTGACTCAAACGAAGAACTTGAGAAAGTGAAGCAGTTACTTGAAGAATACAAAGGCATAGTTGGAAAACCATAAAAATTGACCCCTTCTAGAGAAGTGTTTGACTATCACATTCCAGTGGTTGATGGTATTGCTCCTGTGAACTCCAGACCTTATAAATACTCAACTATACAGAAGGACATTATTGAGAAGATGGTGAGGGAAATGATGAACCAAGGAATTATACAATATAGTTCAAGTTCATATGCATCACCAGTTGTATTGGTAGGAAAGAAATATGGTTCATGGAGACTCTGTGTGGACTACGGGGCTTTAAACAAGTAACAGTGAAAGACAAGTTTCTAATCCCCGTAATAAAAGAATTACTAGATGAGTTTGGAGCTTCTCAGATCTATTCCAGGATATATCTAAGAGCAGGATATCATCAGATGAGAATGGCACCTGCGGACATTGTAAAGAATGTATTTAAGATTCATTCTGGCCACTATGAGTACTTGGTCATGCCATTTGGGCTTACCATTGCACCTTCTAGCTTTCAAGGGTTGTTGAACCATATTTTCCAAGAACATTTGAGGAAGTTTATATGGTCTTTTTTTTGACATACTAATTTATAGCAAAACAGTGGAGGATCACTTGCTATATCTGAGGATAACATTTGATTTATTGGTTTATAATCACCCGATGGCCAAGGCAAGAAAGTGTGTGTTTGCTGCTAGAAGAGTGGAATACTTGGGGCATTACTTTTCAGTAGAAGAAGTAGCAACAGATCACAAGAAAATAGAAGTTGTACAAGGGTGGCCATTACCTGAAACTCTCAAACAACTGAGAGGGTCTCTAGCGTCTACAGGGTAGTATAGAAGTTCCATGCAAGGGTATGGAGTTATTAGCAAACCCTTGACTGAGTTGCTGAAGAAAGAAAATTTTAAGTCGAATCAACAATCAACTGAAGCATTTAACAGACTCAAAAGGCCCTCACAACATCTCCAGTACTCATCTTTCCAGATTTTCCTTGACATTTGTGGTGGAGACAGATGCATTCAATTTTTGGCATTGGAGCAGTGTTAATACAGAAGGAACAACCCATTGCCTTCCTCAGTAAAGGCTTATCAGTGCAACACTAGCTGTTGTCTGTCTATGACAAGGAGTTGTTAGTTTTGGTAATAGCTATAAACAAATGGTCACAATATTTAACTGGGAGGACCTTTATTGTGAAAACAGATCAAAAAGATCTTAAGTTTTTACTTGAGTAGAAATTGCACACTAGCACTCAATTGAAATTGATAACCAAACTTATGTAGTAGGATTTTTGTATAGCATACAAAAAAAAAGAAGGAAAATAAGGCTGTTGATGCTTTATCTAGCTTGCCAATGGGGAATTTTTGTGCTATGACATTGTCAGCTGTCAAAACTGATATGTTACAGCAGATAATGCAAAGCTGGGAATAAGACAGTGTCCTACAAAAGTTGATACAAGATCTTAAGGAGGATAACAAAGAAGGAAGGGGTTATACATTTATTCATGGCCAACTGAGGAAATATGGAAGACTAGTAGTGGGACCAGTAGACTAGCTTAAGCAGGAGTTAATCCGGCTTTGGCACGATTCACCTTTGGGAGGACATTGTGGTATTGTTCACACCTACAGGAAGTTGTATGCCCTGTTTTATTGGAAGGGTAGGAGGGAAGATATTCAAGAATATGTGAAGGGGTGTGACACTTGTCAAAGACACAATGGTGACAACTCCCCTTATCTTGGGCTGATTCAACCCTTGCAGATTCCAAAACTGGCTTGGGGAAGTGTGAGAATGGATTTTATAGATGGTTTTCCTAAATCTAAAGGAAAGACTGTTATATGGGTGGTACTGCAAAGGTTGACTAAGTATGCTCATTTCCTGTCACACCTTTATACAACTACTGAGGTAGCAAAATCCTTCATGGAGAACATTTATAAATTGCATGGAATGCCAGATGATATAATCAGTGACAGGGACCCAGTGTTTACTTGCAAGATTTGGCAAGAACTGTTTGCCATGTTGGGAGTAACCTTGAACATTTCTATTGCATATTACCCACAGACAGATGGGCAGTCAGAGGTGGTTAATAAATGTTTGGAAACTTACTTGAGATGTTTTTTTCCAGACTCTTAGAAGGACTGGTTATCCTATTTAGCTTGTGCAGAATGGTGATATAACACCACCTATCATAGCTTTATTCAAACTACTCCATATGAAGCTCTATATGGCCAATTGTCATGACCCAATTTCATTAAGTCGCGCGGGCACCTACCATTCCCCATCTCGGTAGGCGAACCCTTTCCTTAACTAGCATACAACTATAAATGCGAAAGAACAGTGTAAATAACAATAAATCACGATATCATTTAAAAGAGAATAAAAACGGAAAACATTACAATCCCCATGGAACTGGTCTGACTCGTACAAGAGCAACTAACTAATGTCTAGGAAATACAAGTCTCAAATGACAAAAACAACTGTTTGAATGGAAGAAAATAATGACAGGGTAGATGAGCCTCCGGGCAGCGACTCATCAGATGCTCACCCTGGATGTTCGTACCGCAGGCCTCAGGATCAGTCTCAGAAGTAGAAGCAGAACCTATCTCAAACTCTACACCCCGAGAAGGAGTGTTGCAAGGTAGCATCAGTACAAACAACATGTACTGAGTAGGCATCATAGGCCAACAACAGTTAGTTAACATATATAAAGAAAGCGACTGAAGAATAAATATGCTCACAATTAGGTATACACAACACACAGTCCAAGAATGGCGACTCAAGTACATAAGGATCGATAATCGAATCATAGCCTATGGTGAAGCACTTAACCACAAGTCTTGCCAAGTTTTTCCACGATTCCATAGAATAACCAAAAAGTCTAGTACTACCAACAATATTATCTGAAACCTCAAGTCTTAATTCCCAAGTATATATTAATCAGACACACATCGATCTTAAATCAGTAACCAAACAGGAAGTCAATGTTTACAAACACCGTACAAATAAAATAAATAACCACAACAAAAAATCAGATGTATGAGTGAATGAAATATGGATGCAATGCAATGATACACACATGCTCCGGGCAAAAATATCTCGTCGCCTCGACAGGCATGACCCATGGGGGACCCATGATGTCCATATACCTGCTGCCGCGCACAGCCAGGTCCAATAGGTAGTGTTACGGAACGTGCAACCCGATCTAAGTCAGTGTTGTGGTACGTGCAACCGGGTCCAAGTCAGTGTTGCGGCTCGCAACCCGATCCAATATATATATATATATATATCTACCTAAAAATAGCCTTGAAGAGGACGTCGAGTTCAACTGGTGGGGGTGGTTTGTTAGACCCCCAAGTTCGGACTTAGACGCGTGCAGGCGAGGGCAGTGTCAAGGGCTTGGACATTGCCCCTTGACATGGGCCTATATGGTTGTTAGAAGCATGGTGTGCAGCTAAGTCAAGGTGTTTGGTTGTTGGCAAAGTAGCTTGACGAATGTTAGTGGCACGGATAGGCGCATGGCACCAGACGGGCATGCGTGCAGGCAGTAGGTTAGCACAGGCAGATATAGGCATTGACATGGGCTGGCTGGGGCCAAGGCAGATATGAAAGGTAAAGGGTTGGCATGGTGTTGTCATGGTATTGGCATGAAGATGGGCGAAAAATATTCTAAGTGTTAGGTGAAGCCATGAGGCGAAAATCAGGCTAAGGCACGCGCGAGGCACATGAACGAGGCATGCGCGCGACACATGCGTCGGTTACACAGTGTGCGCAGCATGTGCGACGGTTAGGGTCGGTTTTTGAAGGCTTTTCTCACATGGGCGAAATTTTAGGCTTAGGATCTGTATGCCATGATCCCAATATAACTGTTGGCACATGCCATGCATGCCCCTCCCCTTGTAACTGCTTGTAACTGCCCCTGGCAGGTTTGTAAAGTAGACAGAATTTGGCTAAGACATTATTCAGTTTTGTAATCCTCCAAATTCGTGAGTCCTTTTGTATATCTGAGAGATAATAAAATGGTTGGGCATTGCCTGTAAACATTGTGTGTTCCTTTCATTGTGTTTGACCCGATATTAAATCTATATGTCAAAAGTGAGTGTGTGAAGGCTGAAGTTGGCTGTGACGCTGACTGCCGAGCAGTGGTGACGTTGAAAAAAATCACCCCTGTTTCACTTGTTAGACCCGCAAGTTCGGACTTAGACGCATGCGGGTGAGGGTAGTGTCAAGGGCTTGTACATTGCCCCTTGACATGGGCCTATGTGGTTGTTGGAAGCAATGTGCGGGATTGCATGCGTATAGCATGGTGTGCAGCTAAGTTAAGGTGTTTGGGTGTTGGCAAAGCAACTTGACGAATGTCAGTGGCACGGACAGGCGCATGGCACCAGACGGGCATGCGTGTAGGCAGTAGGCTGGCACAGGCAGACATGGGCTGGCTGGGGCCAAGGCAGATGGGAAAGGTAAAGGGTTGGCATGGTGTTGGCATGAAGATGGGCGAAAAATATTCTAAGTGTTGGGCGAAGCCATGAGGCAAAAATCAGGCAAAGGCACGCGCGAGGTACATGAGCGAGGCATGCGCGCGACACATGCAGAAGGGCCATGCGCGCGGCACATGCGTCGGTAACACAGTGTGCGCGGCATGTGCGACGGTTAGGGTCGGTTTTTGAAGGCATTGCCTACAGGGGCGAAATGTTAGGCTTAGGATCTGTATGCCATGATCCCAATGTAACTGCTGGCACATGCCATGCATGCCCCTCCCCTTGTAACTGCCCCTGGCAGGTTTGTAAAGTATACAGAATTTGGCTAAGGCATTATTCAGTTTTGTAAGCCTCCAAATTCGTGAGTCCTTTTGTATATGTGAGAGATTATAAAAAGCTTGGCATTGCCTGTAAACATTGTGTGTTCCTTTCATTGTGTTTGACCCGAAATTAAATCTAAGTGTCAAAAGTGAGTGTGTGTGCGAAGGCTGAAGTTGGTTATGACGTTGACTGCCGAGCAGTGGTGACACTGAAAAAAAATCACCCCTGTTTCAACTTGTATCAGAGCGTGGCTACGTTCATGGCACAATGGCTGGCGGAAGTAGTACGTACAATGAACTGAAGGACAAAGTGGCTGCCTTGGAGGTACTGGTAGGAATGGCTGAAAATGCTGATGATGTGATGTCGACAATCAGTCGCATTTATAGCTTGAACACGAAACTCGCTCTGTTTCGTGAGATTATGACAATAAGAACAACAGGATATGATGAATATGTATGTATATATATATATATATATATATATATATAGAATGCATGCATGATATCAATGCCAACAAGAGTATATCAATGACAACCGTGCCACATATGGACACCTATCCCAATATTGAGATCAATATCAAATCCTTCCTCTTCACAAGTCAACAACTAATAACTCAGAGATACGGGTTCAGAATCATGAATAAGTCACCAAGTATTCCTATCAGAGTATCATGAAAGATGAGAATGAGTACACTGTATAATACCAATGAATGAGGACAACATACCAAATCAATCGTGCCACACATGGACACCTATCTCAATAACAGTTTCAATATCATAGCTTTCCCTTCCTTCCCAACAACATCAACACATGATAAAATACGATCTCCAACTTCATAAAGTAAATCACTAAGCAACAAGTCTGGAATCACTCACGTGGCTACAAGCCAATAAATCACAAAAAGGTAACACGTCAATAAAACACAACAAGGCGACAAGCCATAATCAACAACAATACCAACCTAAGTACTCCATCCCAACTTCATACTCGAAGTCGTAACATGTGTTCTCTGACAATCACTAACTCTACATATGCTTTGCAAAACGAAGTTTAACCATAAGGTAAGTGTACCCTACCTAGAATGCCGAACAGGAACCACGAACAACCACACCTTTGCCTAGCCCTTTCGTAGCATCTCTAATACTCAATGTCTAGTTATAAACGTAATCTAGATTAGAAAACATGAAGAACAATACCCATATTGCTAAGCATCAAAATTAGGTCAAATCCAACCTATGAAAGTTGGGAAAATAGGCCCACAAGGGTAAAACGGGAAATTCTAAGATGGAATATGCAATTCAAGTATAGATGATCAAAACACACTAATCAATTGCTAGATTACCTCAAGATTAAGCTAAATTTGGATTTTAAGTGAAACCCCCAATTTTGGGTATGAACCCTAACTTTCAATTCACAAATTTACCTCTAATAATGGAAGATACAAGCTTAACAACAATGAAAAAGTCAGAATCTATGGTTATGCTAGCCAATTTCATCAACAATTTCCACTTAGGAAGTCTAAACCCATTTTAAGAATTTCTCATGAAAGCCCACTTTTTCCTCTTTGATTCTAGCATGGATTAATGATTAGGAACGGAAAGTAAAGAATTCTAAGGACAAGGATCTTACCTCTATGAAGAATCTAGTCAAGAGGTCTCAAATTCACCCCAAGATTCTAAAGAAATGAAGTAAGAAAGTGATAAGGGTTTAAGGTTTTTAACTTAAGAAGTAGAGAAAAATCTGCCCGTCAACGGATACGCTGGTCAACAAGGCCGCTATGGCACATGCCTGCGACGCATGAAGGCACGCTACAGCGGCCTCAACTAAATATCAAAAGTCCGCTATGGCGACTAAGATATCACTATAGCAGTCAATCACCAATAACAGAAGGCCGCTACAGCCGTCGGTCCCTGCGCTATGGCGAGACCGCCATGGCGCCCCTGGTGCCTCTATGGCCTACACCAGGTACCAGAAAAATCTGGTTTTTGACTAACTTCAACCCGAAATCCGTCTATCACCCGAGGGCCCACAGATACAAACCATATATACACACATACATGAAAACGCGCTACGAACTCACCGGTGGCCTTGGATTCCCAAAGGAGGTCTATTTGACAAAGTCAACCCCTAATGGCCTAAAGCCAACTTTCCAACTCAAGTCCCAAAATGCTACCAAGTTCCTGGGGAACCGAACCAAACTTGCCACCAAGTTATAAATGACCAGCCGTCCGAAAAAGGTCGGTTCACCCAAAAGTCAACTTTGAGGCAAGCGGTTTTCACTTAAAGCTCAATTTTCCAAAAGTCATACTAAAACTCGCCCGATGACCTCGGGAACCATATCACCTGTCCACGCGGGTCAAAATGGTACTAATAGGGCTCGGGGACGGGTCAATGGGGGCAAAATAGTCAAAAGTGCTATAACGACTGAACGGATCGTTACACCAACGCCCACCTCTTCACCTTCCCCGTATTGCTGGAGATTATGCTCTTGAGGAAGTGGATAGAAGTTTAGTTACAAGGGAGTTCAAATGCAACTGTTATAATATCATTTAAGGCTAGCACAACAAAGGATAGTGGATCAGGCCAATAAGCACAGATCAGATAGACAATTCAAAGAAGGTGATTGGGTATATTTAAAAATCCAACCCTACAGACAGGTGACCTTATCAGGAGGCGGTTTCACTAAGTTGTCTGCCAAATATTATGGTCCTTATCAAGTTCTGGAGAAGATAGGACCAGTAACTTATATGTTATCATTCCCAGAATAGCTACTACTTCATCCAACCTTTCATGTTTCACAAGTTATGCCATGTCATACATTACCTATCACTATTTCTCACCCTCCTGTCATTGAACTATCCAACCCCTACTGTCCTCAACCTGAGCAAATTTTGGACAAAAGGATGATACAAAAGGGAAATAAGGTTGTTTCACAAGTGTTGGTGCAATGGGATCAGTTAGGCAGGGAACAAGCAACTTGGGAGGTTCCCATCTTTTCTTCCTTAAGGTCAAGGAAGTTCTTAAGGGGAAAGGACTGATACGAATTGGAAAATTATTGCTTCTTAGTTGATGGTACTCTACACTAGCGGATGTGTATGTGGTCATTAAGTTAGTTAATTAGGGAAGCTGTCAATAAGAATCATAGTATTACAGTTTTGTCCCTTATTAGTTATTTATCAGTTTTGGTATTTACACATTTTAGCTAGTTGGGAAATATCAATTATCACTTTTAGTCCTAAGAGTTAGTTATGCTAATATGCCATCTAGTGAGCTGAAAGGAGATATATTCTGTACTGGGTTTCCATTTTCAAGTAATGAGAATTATACTAGCTTTTTCTTCTTCTTAGCCGTATTTGTTCTTTCTTTTTCCTAGCTGTAATTCTTGTTTGCATCAATACCACTGAAGACTTTTTAAGATAGTCCATCCCCTACTTTGTTGTTACTGCAGCTTCCAAATTAAGAATAAAAAGTCATCTTCATATTGCCACAGTGCCACAGTACTTCTATCTGGGAAAAGTTCTATCTGAGATGTGTATAATAGGCAGCAAACATAAGCTCTAACAGACATTCTTGCATTACATGTAGATATCACAAAAATAAAGAACAATAATTAGCAATAGTTTCCATGTTTTATACCCTATTAAACATAAAAGGAACAGAAAAGAAAAAGTTACTTGCTGATGAAGAAGTCACAAGTGATCACAAGCTAAGACCCAGGTGAGCAGCTTTCTTGATTTAAGAAATTAATGATTCCACCCTGCAAGGGAAATGAACTCATAATTCTAAAGCAGATCAAAGACGTTCAAAGCAGCGTAGCACTATACTCTATAATATATGAAGGGCTAGGGGATTTTTAAAGTTCTGTTATTGTAAAGAAGCACTTGCTGAAATTGTAAACGTTAATAGTAAAAGAAAATTTAAGTGAATATAAATACACTACACAATAATATGTCTGATTTGTACAGGCTGAACCATTAAACATTGTTTCCACCCTTGTTCCACAATACATATCAATTATCAAACAACCAACGGGAGAAATATACAGCATGTAAGGTATATACACAAAGAAAAAGTTATAACCTATTAACCAGCAGTCATTTGAGATTGTTTGAATCTTACAAGGTTTCTCGTTGATGCGGACACTAAGGCAATCATTTGCCATGCTTTCTTGCTCTTCTTGAATTTCTTTGACGGATTTTGCAACAGAAGTTCTGCAATTATGCAACTCTATTGACTCCAAGGTATAAATTTCCCCTATGTCTTTAGGGATTTCGTCCAGGTATATGCATCTTTTCAGAACTAGGCGCTGCAGTTTTGGGAAGTTAACACTGCCAGCTTCCCAACGCTTCAGATTTGTCCTATCGATTAGGAGGAACTTAAGTTGATTGAAAATTTGTTCATCACTTAATCTCCATTCATCACCATCAAATCCATTGTCTTTAATTTTAAGAACTTCGAGGTTTGGCAACATTACAATATTTGCCATGTCTTCCCATGGTAAATAGGTACATCCTAAAGTTAACCTTTTCAGAGATGTAGGCATATCATACTTACTTTTCAGTGGGTTCGGGTATAATTTTCTGGAGCATATGATCTTCAATATTTCAAGTTTATTTAAACAAGAATAGTTATTTAGCGTCTGAGAAATCATATCTCTCCTGCATTCTGCCCAAGCTCCATGAATTTTCAGCCTCTTTAGATTAGGAATACCAGTAAACAATTCCTTAGTACAATAGGAAATACTTAGATTTGAAAGTTCCTCCAGATTTGTGACATGAAACTAGACCCTGCCTTACTTGATGGAACACGAAAAGAAGAGATCTTTTTTACCGCAAGATGCCTCAAAAGTTTCATCTTCCAGATCTCCACAATTAAATTAGACTGTCGGCCAAAAATCAAATTTTGCAGATTATAAAGCTCTGACACTGAACAATGAAGATTTATCTGTTTCACTAGCGACAATTTTACTAATATTTTTGGCAACATCATCCCAACATTCTCGTGTTCTAGAAATTTTGGAGAGATACCCTACAACCACAAGAAGAGCTAAAGGTAGTCTTCGGCACTTTTGTGCTACTTGCTTTCCAATATTCTCTACTTCAGGGAGACAAACATGTTGTGAACTAAACACCTTATCATGAAGTAACTTCCAACTATTATCTGAATTTAATAGGCTCATCTCATGAGGATTGCTATCAGGATCTGCATGCTCAACAACCTCTTGGTGCCTACTAGTGAAAATAATGCGACTCCCATTGTTATCATCTGGAAATATTCTTGTCATAAGATCCCATATGTCTTTACTCCAAATATCATCCATGATCACAAGATACCTCCGACACTTTAACTTTTTATATATCATATCCATCAGCTGATCATCACTACTTTCTTTAATCTCATCTCTTACAGCCAATTGATAACTCTCATTTTCGACCTCATTTTTCAGTTGAGAAATACAGGAAAGAATTCCGAGCCACAAATCTCTAGTTCGGTATTCTTGAGATATTGTTACCCAAACATGGATGTCAACACGACTCCTGATTTCAGGATGATGGTATGCTTTCTTAGCCAGAGTCGTCTTACCTATCCCTCCCATGCCCAAGATTATTACAATTTCTTGACCAGAAGATGGCCCTGTCAGTCTTCGCATGATTTTCATCAAGTCATCTTCAAGACCCACGACAACATTTTCAAGATTCAGATTTGCAACATCCCTAGATGATGACTGACCTAGCAAGGAATCCCTGGGCTGAAGATCCTCATTTGTTGCAAAGCTATTTCTCATCATCTTCCTCTTCACAATATCAATCTTTTCTACAAGGGAGGCAAGTCGTCGGATAAAGGCTGGCATGGAAATCCAACTCTTGAGCAGTGCTCCAGTTGATTATAATCATATATCTTTAGTTCAATCACATTCTCTACTTCGTTCACTGCAATTCTAATCTCTCTCTCTCTCTCTCTCTCAGACTCTTCGAACTTTCCACTTGCTTGCCTTCGCATGTAAGTCTTCTCAAGAAAGTTTTTGAAATATCTAATACTATCAAGGAGAGATTCCACCATTTTTCTAGTATCACCAATTACCCAACATGGCTTTTGCTGCATGAGTTGCTTCAAAGTTTGAACGAGAGAAACCACAGTTGCATAAGCCATTTCTCGCACCAACTATAGGAAAAATGTTAGAAAGAAAAGAAAGAAGAATTTGAAAGGTAAAAGGAGGAACAACAGAAAAATTGCAGCTGTAAATTGCTACAAGAATTTTGAAGATGAAGAAGGAGAAGGCTAGAGAAGTTTCTGAATTGTTTTTTTCTCTTGCTATCTCATTTGAGATGGTTTTCTATATATAAAGTATGAGTATTACAAAACACAAAATAAGCAAAATATCTCACACTAAACTAAGTACATATGTGGCTCACTAATCACCACTCATTTTAACCCAAAAGACTAGTCTACTAAAAACTCAAAATATCTACTACTCTTGGAGTTTCTAGAGAAATCTTAATTTCCTAACACTCCTCCTTAAGATTTTTCATTGAAACTCCTTGCAATATTCTTTGAAACTCAAAATTCTTGGTGGGAAGAGCCTTGGTTAGAATATTAGCTTCTTGTTCTTCATTGCTGCAATGCACCAGTTTAACTTCACCATTCTTTTCTGCATCTCTTAAAGCATGAAATCTGATGTTGATATGCTTCGTTCTCCCATGCTGTACCGGATTTTTAACCATTGAAATGGCTGATTTATTGTCCACATAGATCACCGTTAGTTCTGGTGGCAACAGATCCAATTCAAACAAGATCTTTCTCAACCAAATTCCTTGATTTGTAGTAGATGCAGCAGCCACATACTCGGCTTCCGCTGAAGATTGAGCTACAATATCCTGCTTCTTTGAGCTCCAAGAAAAAATGCCAGAACCAAAAGAAAAGGAGTAACCAGATGTGCTTTTGTAATCATCCAAACATCCACCCCAACCGCTATCAGAATATCTAATAAGAACTCCATTCTCCACACTTCTATACCAAATTCCATAGTCAATTGTCCCTCTAATGTACCTTAACACCCTTTTTTCAGCTCCAAAGTGTTTAGTGCTTGGACTTTGCATATATCGGGACAACAAACTAGCAGCGAACATTATGTCTGGCCTGGAAGCTGTAAGATACAATAGGCTTCCAATAAGACTTCTATAAATTTTTGGATCTGCCCTTTTTTCACCATCATCCTTCATCAACTTTTCATTCACAACAAGTGGAGTTGCAACAGGTTTGCACTTGTCAAGCTTAAACTTTTTTAACAGATTCAAAGCATACTTCTTTTGGGACAAGGAAATTCCTTCACGAGATTGAGCAATCTCCATTCCGAGGAAAAACTTCATCTCTCCTAAATCAGACATCTCAAAAGCTTTTAACATTTCATTTTTAACTTTTGAACTGCAAGAGGATTTCACCTGTGATCATCAAATCATCAACATAAACTGATATCACAATCAACTTCCCATCAGCTTGCTTTTTGAAGTACAAAGTAGGTTCATTTAGGCTTCTGTTGAAGCCTTGAGACAACAAATGAGTATCCAGCCTACTATACCAAGTTCTTGGAGCTTGTTTAAGACCATAGAGTGCCTTTTTAAGCTTATACACCTTGTCTTCTTCACCTGCAACTGTAAAACCTTCAGGTTGTTCAACATGAATGTCTTCTTCAAGAAATCCATTGAGAAATGCATATTTGACATCCAAATGAAAGATTTTCCACTTGTATTGTGCTGCAAGAGCGACTAGAAATCTTACTATCTCATGCCTTGCAACAGGAGCAAACATATCTCCAAAATCTACTCCAGGCTGCTGAGAATAGCCTTTGACTACAAGTCTAGCTTTATTCTTGAAAATGGAGCCATCTGCATTGAACTTTGTTCTATAAACCCATCTGACACCGATAACGTTCTTCTGTTTTAGCCTTTCAATTAACTCCCAAGTGTCATTTTTATTGATCATAGCAAGCTCCTCCTCCATTGTAGAAATCCAAACTTCCTGACTTGTTGTTTCTTCATAGGAGGACGGTTCAACAAGAGCAAAATTGCATTGCTCATAAACTTCAGCTAGTGACCTGGTCTTCAAAACGGGAGAATCTGTAGTCAATTCAACATTTGAATTGTGTTTTGTTCCAGCAATAGAACTAAAGGTAGTATCACTCTTGTGCGGATTTGGAGTTGCAACTGAAGTACTCCTACCTTGATTCTTTACAACCATATCTCGATCCCAATCATAGTAGCTGGACTCGTCCACTACAAGATCTCTATTGACGAACACCTTCTTGCTACTAACATTGTACACTCTATACCCTTTTGCAACTGTGCTAAAGCCGAACAGAATGCAAAATTCTACCTTGCTATCTAATTTTCCTCTTTTAGCATCAGGAACATGTGCATAGCACACCGAACCAAATACCTTCAAGTGTCTTGCAGACGCCTTTATACCCCTCCACGCTTCAAAAGGCGTCATGCCTTGGACTACTCTAGTTGGCAATCTATTTAGCAAATAGACTGCAGTATTGACTGCTTCGGCCCAAAAATATTTAGGCATCTTTTTTTTTCTGCCAATATGCATCTTGCCATCTCCATCGCCGTTCTATTCTTTCTCTCAGAAACCCCTTTCTGCTCTGGAGTGTAGCTAACAGTGAACTGTTGTTGAATGCCCAAATCTTTACAATACTTGCTGAACTGATATGAAGTATATTCAGTTCCATTATCTGACCTGATATACTTCAACCTGCAGCCACTCTCCCTTTCTACCATAGCCTTGAATTCTTTGAAAATATAAAACACTTGAGATTTGCTGCTAAGAAAGTAAACCCATGTCATTCTAATTAGATCATCCACAAAGAGAATAAAGTATTTGTTTCCACTCAAAGAAGTCGTCCTCATTGGTCCACATAAATCTGTATGAACCAACTCTAGCTTTTCCTTAGCCCTCCAAAGACTTCCTTTAGGGAAGGATTGTCTATGCATTTTACCGAATTGACATGACTCACAAACATCTCTGCACATGTCAATTTTGGGTACATCAAGCACCATACCCTTCAATTGCATATACACCAGTGAGCTAAGGTTGTAATGACCAAACCTTTTGTGCCAAAGCCTAGTGTCATTCAATTCAACATTAAAAGAGCAAGTAGCAACAGAATAGCATGAAATTGAAAAGGCATTGTCAATCATGCTAATTTTAGCTACTTCACATCCTTTAGGATCATAAATGACACATTTTGTATTCTTGAAATTAAGAGAATATTTTTTATGAAGCAATTGAGCAACGCTCAACAAGTTTTGAGTCAAGCTTGGCACATAAAGAACATCTTTAATGATTTTCATACCTTCGTCAGTAGAAAATTTTACTGACCCTCTACCTTGAGCTTGCACCAATGCACCATTTCCAAGCCTCACTTTAGTTTTGTCAGCTCTATCCAAGGTAACAAACAGATTTTCATCAATCGCCATGTGCCTTGTGCGCGCGCTGTCAACATACCAGTTACATCCATCAACATGTGATGTGTGCGAGGCAATGAAAACCTCTTCCTCTAATTTTTCAACTTAGTGATCATCCGCGAAATTTGCTCGTTGGGAAGATTGACCACTTTGATTTTGCTTTTGGCTGCAATTTCTCTCGATGTGCCCATACCTTTTACAATATCTACATTGAACTGGAGGCCTTTTTGGCTTCTGCCAACAATTCTTCTCTAAGTGGTTTGTCTTCTTAGAAATACCACAAGGTGGAAATTTTCCTTTTCTTGACGAATCACCTTGGTTTTCACCAGAGTTTACCTCTCTAGAGTTATCTAAGGAGGCTTTTCTGGCTTCCTTCCGCTGCCTGAATTTATGCCTTACTTGAAAGGCATCTTCTACTATCCCTTCACTTCTCATAGTTACCTTTTGCTCTTGGACTTGCAATTTGGAGATCAATTCAGCTATTGTAAAAGTAGTCAAGTCACGAGACTCTTCAATAGCTGAGATTTTCGATTCAAACTTATCTGGAAGGCTAACCAAGATTTTTTCTATAACTTTCTGGTCTAGGAAGTCTTCACCAAGTATCCGTATTTGGTTCACAATCTCCATTAGCTTGGAAGAGTATTCTTTCACACTATCTGAGTCCTTCATCTTCAAAAGCTCAAACTCCCTCTTCAAAGTAAAAACCCTAACAGACTTTACTCTGTTATTGCCTTCAAACTCCTCCTTTAACTTATCCCAGGCCTCTTTAGCTGTTTCACAAGCCATAATTCTTGTAAACATCACTTCTGTAAGGATTGAATGTATGCAAGTGAGAGCTCTTGGAGATCTAGTCACCAACTCATCATACTTTTTAATTTCATTGAGAGTTGCATTAACTCTCAAAGGTTGGACAACAGGTTCTCCTCTCTCAACAACTTCCCATAAATTGAGAGCCTTTAGATAAGCCTTCATCTTGATGGCCCAAATGTGATAATTCTCGCCGATAAAAATTGGAGGACCTATTGTTGGCTGATTTTCAGGTGCCATGAGTTTACCCAGCAAATAAATCCAAGAAAACCCAGGAATAAGATAAGCCAAGTAACAAGATTTGATTCAGATCCCATAGGAAATAAGCTCGGATACCATGTTAGAAAGAAAAGAAAGAAGAATTTGAAAGGTAAAAGGAGGAACAACAGAACAAGTGCAGCTGTAAATTGCTACAAGAATTTTGAAGATGAAGAAGGAGAAGGCTAGAGAAGTTTCTGAATTTTCTTTTTTTTTCCCTTGCTATCTCATTTGAGATGGTTTTCTGTATATAAAGTGTGAGTATTACAAAACACAAAATAAGCAAAATATCTCACACTAAACTAAGTACATATGTGGCTCACTAACCACCACTCATTTTAACCCAAAAGACTAGTCTACTACAAAACTCAAAATATCCACTACTCTTGGAGTTTCTAGAGAAATCTTAATTTCCTAACAACAAAGGACTGCTTCACAAACTCAAGAACTTATCATTATGAAGTTTGATTGCAAACACCACAAGCCCTTTTTTCTCTTTTTTGAAGCAAACACCACCACTTCTTTGATCAAACACAAAGCAGTACTAATCCATCAGTTGAGAGAGCAGGAAAAGCTGGTATATAAGAATTTTGGACCTCAAATCCTACCTAGCTTTTGTTAGAATCGCAGTTAAAGGCTTCTGCAGATTGACTCAAAGTAAGCCTCCTTGAAAATCAAAACAACCCTGCTGTTTCTTTTTCCTCTTTTATAAAAGAATGTTAGAAATTATAAATATGATCTAAAAAAACAAATAAGAATAGAAATTGAAAAGTGGAGTATGATCAGGGTAGCTATACTTCAGTTGGTGAAACTTGAAAGTGAAGTCTTATTTTAATGCAAAGAAAAATATTACTTAAAAATTAACAATGAATAAAAGGGAACATTTCTAGGAGACGATAATCCCTATTAAATCTTCAATATAATATTCTAATAGACAAGCGAGAAAGATATAACATTTCAATTTCAAAAATAATCATCTTTTCTTCATATTTTATAGTTTGTCAACAACTGATTTTCTTCGTAGAAGTTACAGGAGAAAAGGCACAGGACAGTCCAAACAAGTAGTCTTTTTCTATTAAAAGAAGTTTAGGTTGTTGTCATCCTTTGGCTTCTTGTTCACAGGTGGTCGATCATAAATAAAATGGAAGGGTCTTAGAAACAGGCAGATATCAATTTTACCTGTTTAAGTAGTTGTCTGGTCCCTAATCCCTATGTCCGTAAACTAGGAAAACAAAAGAAGATATAATATGCACAAGTAGGCACCTCAACTTGTATATAGTTGAACACATAAACACAAATGCTGACGTGACACATAAATTTTGAAGGTGTCTAGATCGTCATTTTGTAAATTGGAGTGTTCAACTG
Organism: Lycium barbarum; assembly: GCF_019175385.1. Lineage (NCBI taxonomy): Eukaryota > Viridiplantae > Streptophyta > Magnoliopsida > Solanales > Solanaceae > Lycium > Lycium barbarum. The sequence continues at coordinate 19,865,270 of NC_083343.1, forward strand.
ACAAAATGGAGACAAGTTGAGGTGCCTACTTGTGCACACCCAAAGTTGGAGGACATACTTGCCAGTCAAGTTTGAGGGCATGTTTATGTATTATGGCTTTTTTTATTTATTCAAGTACTTGTAAGAGAACTAAATCAATTAGATTCTGTTATGAACAGGCCCTATATTGATTATACTATTTAGCTAGAAACTAAGGTATTTGGGCCAGTAGTTAAAATGAGGAAATACTATCATATTATGTGGGATCCAGGTTGAGAAACGCTCTTAAATAGCATGAGTCTAATAGTGGTCAGGCCATGATAGAACTTCGTATTTCTTTTCATTAGCTATTTTGTAATCGCAATCTGGAACCTCCCTTTTCTTGTTTTCCCTAAAGATTAAGAAACATTCAGTTATAATTCCTCGTTGAATATCAGATCGTATCTTATCTTGATGAACAAACCAAACTCAGGTCAATAGAATGCAGTACACCACACAACACATAAAAATATTAAGCATTTAGCTCTGGTTTGGCAGTATAATCCACTAGAGGTTTAGGAGAATAATGTAGGAAGCACCTAAAATAATCCCCAGATCGATGTGATTGTTAGGCAGTGTTGTCAATAACATTCAAGTGAATTGGTAAATGAACTTTCTGAAGGTTTTTGTAACATTGGAAAGAGGGAATATATAGGATTGTAATATCGCCAACATTCACTGAGCTTTCAATGAGATCAAGTACCTCAAACTCAAAGCCAGTTTCAGGATAAGAAGACATATTGGTTCGGATTATTTTTTAGTCGTAAACTGGAAAGCTAAGATACCTCCATGAAATACAAAGAATGAATTCATGGACTATCTGATTGAAAGATGAGCACCAGTTGCAGTATATTTGGTTTCTTGAGCCTAGAAGTTCCTCCTGAAGACAAAACGAGCATGTAAATATTCTTCCAGATCTTCTTTGTCAGTAACGAATTCTTTACCCAACCAGCGAAAGCATGTGCATCTGGAATATAGGTTTCAAATCAGCAGTTCCCGAGATCACCAATCAGCTTAAAAAAAATGTAAAACTTCCAGGAGTATCTGCAAGATGACTTGAGTTTTGCTTCAAGAAAAAAAATTACTCCTCGGAAACACAGTTATCTGCTGCACATTGTGAGGACTGTATTGGTAGCAAGTCCAGGGCTTCAACTATGCAGGTACTAAACAAAACCAACTGTCTTGGAATATTTTATTACGACCTCCCCAGGAGTACAAAACTTTGTCATTTGGCAATTTCCGCTTGACATTGGCAACATCAAACAAATAACAACCAAGCTAGTCGCCCTATTGTAGACATTGTTTGTCCCGAAAACCAAGCTTTTACAGATTGTCGTCACATCACCAAACTGCAGACAGAGAATGTAAGCACTACAAGAAAGTAGAGATACGACGACATTTATTTGGTGACATTTCAAATAAATGTCGGGAAATAAGGAATTTCTTGACATTTATGAACAAATGTCGTAAAAAGAACGACATTTGATGCCAAATGTCATAAGAAGAACGACATTTGGGGCAAAATGTCATTAAAACAACGACATTTAGTCCCAAGTGTTGCTAAAATAACGACATTTGTTAAAAAATGTCATTATTTTTAACGACATTTAGCTGAAATGTCATTAAAACAATGACATTTGATACAAATGTCGAATAATATTATGACATTTGTTGCAAAATGTCGTTGTTTTTAACGACATTTGGCGAAAATGTCGTTAAATAATGACATTTGATATAAATGTCGAATACATTATGACAATTGTTTTAAATGTCATATTATTAGACACTAATTATCGACATTTACACCTAGTGTTGGAAAACTAATTTTTTTAAAATTATCCATCATTCTTTATAGGACAAAGGTCAAAAATTTCCCCCGGACAATACAATTTAGAGAAAATTTTATCTTATGTTATATTTTGGCCATTCCATAAAGTTCAAGGACCAATACGAATCATTTGCAAAGTTCAACGACAAATTCATTTAAAATCTACACCCTAAACAATTTATTTAAATCTCAAGAATGATAATTAAGAAGTCACTAATATTGTGAATAATCTTTCAAAGAGGACAAATACATGTTAGAGTACATCAATTTTAATTAATTAAATGTGTGAATTATTTTTTTCTTTAATATATCATCACTTAATTATGATTTTTAATTATTTTCGACATACATTATTTGATTTATCCAAACCAAATTTGAATTTAATTGCTTTGTCAATCTGTAGGAAATCTTATATATAGTTAGGAGAGAAACAAAATGATTTACCTTTAAACTCCATGAATGATCTAGGTTTGTTCTATATACCATCTTCGTATGGTGGCGTGATGTAGCTAGGTGAATCCATGTTCGAAGGACATTGTACCAAAGTCATATAATGAGGACCACAATATGCATGGTTTGATTCTGTTTATGGCATCGAAGGTTGTGTTCTTTTTTGGGCTTCTAATATAATTCTCATTCCTTTTTGGCACCTATGTTAGAGATTGAAGGTATTTGCCCCCCTTGAATTACAAATAATCTAAATTTCTGGCAAGGATAAAAGTTTAAGTCATCTGTACAAATATGAAGATTGATAGTAACTCAAAAAACGAGCCTAATTGAGAATATTGCGAGGATGTATATCATTTGAACATCCTTTTTAAAACTAGCTATAGACAATCGAAATTTACAACTAGGGGTGGGCATTAGGGTTGTTCAAAACCGACCGCTACCGATAACCCAACCGCAAAACTGGCTTATTGGCTTATTAGTATTGGGTTATCGGATTAGCGGGTGGGGAATGGATTTAAATTTTATAATTAACGGCTTATCGGTGCGGGGGACGGATTACTCAATTTTCTTATTGGGTAAACCGTTAACCCGTTAAGAATCTATTATATTTTATTATATTTTTATCCCTAAACATATAAAATATGTATGGTAATTATAATTTCTAAACATATAAAATATGCATGATAATTATAATTTTTAAACTTAAAATAAGCCTCAGCAGGCCAAGCCCATTTAGTAAATAAGGCTGCAATAGTTGCAACAGCCCATTTAGAAAATAACTCTCATTTTACTAAAGAGTAGGAACTGCTGTAGTGCTGTCATTTTCCACTCAACTCATTTTCCACTCATTTTCCACTCAGTTGAACTAATGGATTCCTAGGGTTTTTTTTTTTGCTTTTTACACGGCGTCAAGACTGAAGAGAAGATCGCAAAAGTGGGCTGTATTTGTTATTAAACCACAAGTCCACAACAACTCAGCAACTGCTAGTCTGCTACCATACGCAAGGTAAATTTCGAGTTTTTTTTTCACTTATGATCGTAAATTCATAATGGGTTTTCCCCTTCTGATCCATGGGGTTTCCTCTATTTTGCAACTTTTAGAATTCTCCCTAGTCAATACTCCATAAAGACACATATTTCCTAGTATTAGCAAGTAGCAACTTCAAGTTCACACCACTGTTCGATAAAATCAAAAACTACAAATCAATTTATTTTGCTCAATACATGAACTGCAAGGTCTTGTGTGATCGGTTTATACTTATTACATGACTCATTATGATAATTTTGTCTTCAGATTTAGCCAGCGCTGGGAAAGACCCTACTATAGTTGACATATAGTACAAGGTGACTTTCATAATGTTCTGTTATCTTCTCGTTGTTTGTTTGGATGCACTTAAAATTTTACATATTAACAATTCTGTTTTTTATTGTAGGATACTTGCTGGTTGCTGCAATAGAAAAAGCACCAGCAGTTGTGCGAAAGAAGTTGTGCAAGGAAAAGCTCTTATGTACTGAAAGAAGTTGTGCAATTCTGTTTTGGTTCTTCCAACAATGTGATGCTCTACTGAGTCTGGGGGGGCTCCTTTGCTTTTTTGATATTTTGTATTATGTACTAAGAAAAAGCACCTGCAACTGCAAGGGACAAATTAACACGTGTTGGTAACTGGTAAGTGTATAAAATTTTGAAAGTGATGATTACTTTTGCCTTTTCATTAGTATTAGAACTGCATATTGGACATAAATTTTGCCTGATGACTTGTGCTAGACTTATAAGAGCATTTTGGATGTTAATCTTTGGTGTATGGTAAAAGGACAAGGAGAACTGCTTAGGTGAAGGAGAACTGCACTTAAGGAATATTTACCAAGTATTAGTCATTACCAAGTAAATCGGTGCCTAAGCAAGACTTTTTCACTGAAATAAGAAGGAAAACTAACGGATCAAATACAAGTCCTTTTGTCAGCAAAAAGGGACAAAATGTTCCTTGTTGCATGAAAAAATGCAGAAGCATTTCACAAGATCCAAGTTCATACCGAGCTCGCAGATTGGCATATTCAGTAGTCCAGTAGGAATATTTACATTGGCATATCCAGAAGAGCACTTGTACTAGTCCAGTAGTGGACTAGTGGTAACCAAAATAAAAGATTGAATGTGGTAACCCATACTTAACCGATACACCGCCCGATAACCGTCCGATAATTGCTAATCCGATACCGAACCAACCGTTATCTTATAGGTTGGCTAGCGGATTAGTACTTTTAAAAGTCGATAACCGTTAAGCCAAACCGTTAACATAATAATCCGTCCGATCCGCCCGATAAGCAGCCCTAGTGGGCATGATACGGTATTTAAAGTTTCAGTACGGTAATTGCGATTCTCGATTTCTAAAAATACTATACCATTACCATATATATCAAATTAATTCGGTATGGTTCGGTTTAAACACGATTTTGGTATTTTGCGTTGCTACGGTAAATCAGTAATCATTTGATCCACTTCAACTTACATATTCATATCGTAGAGAATTATGATGTTCTGCTATTTAAGAAACGTCTCAATTATATCGTACTATAACAACTCACACATGTAAAAATATTCAAAAGAAAATACAAGTAATTCCCTTATTACGTAAATCGATTACACGAAAAGATACTTCAATCAAGATAGAGTAGGCAAAGTTTCAACATTTGAACAATTTTAGTTTTGTAATAGTACTAGTTTATATATTTGTTAGTACAATAATACTAATTTTTATGAATTGTATATGTAACTATACTTCGGTATGGTATTCGTTATTTTAGTATTTTCTTTATAAATACCAAATACCATACCGAATGCCAAAAAAATTTAATTGCATACCAAATACCGTATCAAATACCATAATATCAAAACCGCGATATAAATTTTTCGATTTTGGTATGGAAATAGGTATCTACGCACCCCCATTTACAACTAATATTCGAAATTTCTATACATTTCTTTAATTGTTAAACCATTCTTATTTAATTACCACGAGAACTCAAAATTAGTGAATACATATAATATTAGTTGTATATTCAACCAAAGAGTTGGAACTAAAATGTGTGATAAAAATAATATATTTAAGATAAATATATATGTAAGTCATCCAATAAGTCTTGTACAAGTAATTAAAAAAAAGGAATTGAACTTAGGATGTGAAAGTGCCACATCATACTCCTTAAAAAACAAAAAGAACTCCTATTCAGCAAACATACAAAGACCCATTTCAAAGAGTTAACAAAACTTCCCATTACCAATATTAGTGTAGCCTAAGATACATGTCTATAGATTTTGGCTCAGTCTTTTCTCAAAAATCAGTCCCATTTTGGTTAAAATTGGTTGAGTTCGCCCATTAATACATTGTGCTACCGAAAAATATGGAGAATTTCAGATATGGAGCGACATATATGGAAGAAAAAATAAATTGGCGGTAAGATTTTGTTGGGTTTCCCTCCTTTTACTTCTTTTTTGCTTAAGATTTTAGGGCTTTCTCCTTTCAATTCCTTTTTCGCTGCCCTTGAGGCAAAGAAAATTGGCGGTAAAATTTTAGGGTTCCCTCCTTTCAATTCCAAATATTGGAAATTTTAATACTTGGTATTTTTTTCAAAGCTTGGAAAGAACTTTTGGCCGTGTTTGAGGCGAATCTATTCCTCTAATTTAGATCTTTACTAATTTTAAAATAATCTGAACTAATTATACAGAGATTACTGCTGATTGTTACAGAGATTTGTGCGTTGGAACGAAATTTAGAGTTGTTGAAGTACTTATATTGCGTTCACACATTGTGTAATTTCATATGAGTTTCCTTCGCACATTCTATTTATAGTATCAGTTAACAGTTTTTCATCGATCTGCAGTTTGAAGAAGACGGGGAAAGGAAGCGAGCGCTATTGGAAGAACATTCACATAGTGTTCAAGACTTTTTTGAGGTGTTTGCAGGTTCTTATCTATCCTCTATTTTGTTTAATCATATTGAGATCTAATTCTTTGTTATTGTAGTATTTAAATAATAGTATTTTTGTGTTCTGAAAGTATCTTAAAAAATATTTCTTTCATATCGTCTCTTCATATTTGTTTGTAGTCTAACTAGATGGTATATGTGCTCAATTATCCAGCTTTTAGGGAACAGGGGTATTTGGGATATATGAAGCTCATGTACTAGTAGCAGTTAGGGGTAGCTTCAAGCCATATAGAGCTTTTTACTTTCTTTAATGAATTTGTTACCATGCACGTCACCTCGGCGGTGAGGTAATTTTTGTGGCATGTGACCGCACATTTATGTGGATGTTGGTTTATATAAGCAATTGTTGCTCTTCAGAACTGAATCAGTTGTTGTTGTTGTTGTTGTCGTTGTTGAAATTGCTGTGAGGATGAAAATGAAAGACAAAATGAAATTTTATGTTAGAGTGAATTATGAAAGCTAATAGGAGTACAAGAAAAGGAAAAGGAAAATATAATATGGACTAACATGGTGCTTGTAGTTTTCATGTTATGGTGTTTGATGATATTGGTTGTGGTATTTCTTTTTCTTTTTTAAAAAAAATTGAGAAGGAGTTTAGTGTGTACACTTTAAAGGTTTGATTTTTGGCATATTACTGTACACCTAGAGGTGGAGCTATGATTTTGAGTTTATCAGTTCTAGTTATAAAAATTGCAGCTTAGTTGGTTTTTGATAAGTTATTTATACGTATTAAATAAATACAGGGTTTTTATCAGTTCTAGTTATAAAAATTGCAGCTTACTTGGTTTTTGATAAGTTATTTATACGTATTAAATAAATACAAGGTTTGAGCTAAAGTTATTGGGTTATGCCGAAACCGTATACAATGCTAGCTGCTAGTATGCTATGCTATTGTTGTTGAGTTCTGTACTTCTATGCTGAGTTCTGGTTTTATAAGTTTGTTTATTTTGCTTTCTGTTATCCAAAAGTAATGGCTATGACCCGTATAATACTGATATTGAGCGCTTAGCTCATCGTCCAAAGAGGGTTGCAGAAGATCAGTGGCGTTCATTAGTTCATTATTGGAGTTCAAAAGAAGCAAAGGTATTTCATTAATATCAATAATCATTTTCTGCTGCTCCTTGACTATTATCTCATATATTATTGTGTTTATCTTTTCTAGGAAAAGAGCGAGAGAAACAAAGAAAGTCGAAAAAAGTTAACTATGCCACACACATCAGGAAGAAAAAGTCTTGCTCAAATTATAGATGATGTATGACATAATCACTATCTATTTTCTGCAATTTATGTATTAATTCTTGATTCCTTGCATATTTTACGATAATCTCTTACTATTCAACAGATGACAAAAGAGAATACTGGTGTAAAGCCAACTCGTATTGAGGTGTGGAAAACAACTCACACTAGAGAGAATAAACAACCAGTAAATGACATAGCCGGTGAAGTTATGGTAAATTCTTATTATTTATAAATATTAAGGTACTTTAACTCCATTATAAGATTCTATTAACTTTCCGTCAATTTACCTTTCTTTCAAAAAGAAACAAATGGATGATCTTGCTGAGGTGTATCCCGAGTTAAATGTCCCTGGAAGTGCTCGCAATGATATATATTCACAAGTAATGGGACCAGACACTCATGGGATTGTTCGAACTCTAGGAAAAGGAGCAGCTCCAAGTTTAGTTTATGGCCCAGTATATAAACGATCACAGTTGGAGCAACGAGATTTTGATGCAAGGGTTGAGATAGAAGTTCAAAAAGCTACCGTAGCAATCCAAATTGATATGGATAAAAAGTTGGTTGAAGCAAAACAAAATATGGAAGCAAAAATGGATGAAAGAATGGATGAAAAGGTGAAGGAAAAAGTGAAGGCTGAGATGCAAGCATACGTACAGAGTATCAGTTTTATGAATGGCTCAAACAGTAAATCAATCAGTAATGAAGAGGTAAACAATTTTGTGCTCGGTACACATTTTTTTTCCTCTTTAAATTAACTTTGCCATTTATTTTTCCTTTTAATTATACTAATCTTCCTCTTTGTGATAGCTTTCCCATAACTCAGTTGAAGACCGCCAACAATCATTATCTCCTGTATCAGTTGTTCCAACAAAAAAGGTGCGTTCGCACGTATTGTAATTAGTAAACATTGAAGTTTCGAATGTGATTTTCCAGGTGTTGTCATCTCGTGTTTAAAGCAGAGTATGTGTTGTGCTCTTCTAATTCTCTGTTGACTCTTTGAGTTGGGGTGTTCTATGTAAGATCTTTGTTTGCTGTTTTTCATGATGTTCTGCCTTTTTTAGTTGTGTTATGTGTTCTTTTTACCCTTGTTGTTGTCATGTTCTCTTCTACCAATATGTTCGTGTTGTACGAATGAGGCTTTGAGGTTAGCAAATGGTTGAGTTTCTGATAGATATGATCTTGAACAATCACTTTTAGATCTTTGCTTTAGATTTCTTTACTCTCTGTTTATGATTTTCAACTTCATGCTTGAATATATAGATTTTGTCTGATAAATTGAAGTAACAAAGTGTCAGTTACAGCAAGCTAATTACCTGTTAATTCTCAGTGTATTTCCTTTTTCCTTTTACTCCTTTTAAAAATTTATTTTAATCTCCTTACTATGTGTGTGCTCTAGAGAAAAATGAACTATGGGTACTTTGCAAGAGTTAGAATTTGACAAGTTTGACTAGCTGTGGATAATTATGGTGAGGCATGTTCAGAAACACGTGTTTTATTTTTGTCTTCAACCATGTTTTACTGAACTCATTTGAACTTCGTGAACAGTTTGTGGGCTCATTTACTAAGAGTTTATCGTGATTTTTAATGATGTGACTGTTGAATCCTTGAAATAAATTAGAAGTAGTAATACAATCATTGTGTTAGCACCTTGGAATCACTTTCCCACTGAACACCAAGATAGGTCTTTACCTTGGATTTTTAAAAACTGTAGAGCTCTGTTGGTTGTTTTTGTTGTCGGTTCATTTTTTGCTTAGATAAACTTAAGTAAGCTGATATTCACAGTCCAAGGGTGTATTCCATCACTCCGCCAACTCTCAGATTTCCTACTATTTCTCTTTTTCTTGCCATGATATTTACAGGCCAAAACTAAGTTGTTTTCCTTGCTCCCTGAGATCTCTTCTTCCTCTTTTCCTCTTTGTTTCTTCATATCACAACAATCTGCACTTCTGCAACTGTCAAACTTCCGTCAAGTTCTTTTTATTATATGGTACATCACTAGAATCTCATTGTGCCAGTTTCTAGGTAAAATCATGCGATAATTCAGTTCTGTGTGGTGGCATGCTAGTAAAGGTATATAGTGGTTACATGATTAACCGTGACCATCAAACTCTTATTCCCCTTCACATGTAAAGCAGACACTGCCTAAAAATTATTAGGATCATCATAAAATATGTGCGGATTGTCAATGTTCATCTGTTGCTCTTGTCACTTTTCTTTATTAGAAAAAACACGTTCTGTGTCAATGTTACCTTATTCAAAAAAATAAAAAAATACCTTATGTGTCTCTTCTGATGATTGAAAACTTCCCATGAGATGAACTGTAAATTTTCCATTAATTTGTCAGTTAAGATTTGGTTTGGTTTGATTTGAGGAAAGTTGTCATTGTTTGAGTGAAGTATGATTAATTCTCATTAGTTTTTAATAAAAGATGACGTGCACTTGTTTGTTAGCTATTCAAAAATTGATGGGTCTATTTTTGGATGGTGTTTTCTGATTTGCCAGAGAATATTTCTTCGCAGGTTAACTTAATCAAGAACACCACAAATAATGGAGTTGACACACAAAAAAAGAAGTGGGTAAGTTTGGAAAAACATGTAAAACACTTTTAAATTTTTTCCATTTATTACATGCTTTTAATTCTATTTTTCTGTCTGATTCTTTTGCAGCACTTTTGAAGAGTGTGTGATACCAATTATTGGCAAGTGATGCTCGAATTATGGAAAGATGAATTCCATTTGTCTTGTTGCAGAATTTATTCTAGAAATTTAGGGAATTAAAGAGAAAGTTTGACGTAGTTTCATGTTGAAATCACTTTAGCTTTTATGTTTTAGTTAGAATTTGTTTTATTTGAGATAGAACAACAAGTCCTTTGATTTGACAGCGTCTAACTTGCAAGGAGACCTTTCTCTGCTATGTCCTTTGAAATACAATTGACTGTCTTTTACTATTTCATAATATTTTGTTACATTGTGTATAAAGGTTGATCTTTATGATTGTTTGATATAAATATTTTCTTTATGATGAAAACTGAACAGTGAATTATTATTAATAATTTTGAATATTTGATACCGACATTAGTCTAAATGTCAGAAATTTTACACAAAGCGACATTTAACAAAGATTGAAAATAAATGTCGTAAATTTTTTGTTGACAATTTCACAAAAATGTCAAAAATAGCAAAGCGACATTTAATAAAGGTTATAAATAAATGTCGTAAATTTTTTATTGACATTTAACAAAAATGTCAAAAATACCAATGCGACATTTAATAAAGGTTATAAATAAATGTCGCAAAAGTTTTACCAACATTAGTTTAAATGTCGGCAATTTTAAGTGACGTTTCCAAAACGTCGTAAATAAATGTCGTAAATTTCTTACCGACATTTGCCTAAATGTCGAAAAATTTCCGACACTGAAATATACGACATTTGACACAAATGTAAATTAAATGTCGGGAAATGAATTTGCGACATTTATGAAGCGTAATATGACATTTATATAATGTCGTCGTATCTCTACTTTCTTGTAGTGAAGACCGCCACCAAATAGATTCAAGGATGCAAAAGGATATCCAAATCGCTGTTCTCTCAAGTGCAATTATAAATGCACCAGGGTACTCAAATGTACCGAAAGTCTCACCAACATCATTTATGACACCTGTATTGAAGTAATTGTTGCTCCCAAACGCACACGCAACCATACGTGGTCGTATAAGTAATATAGTGGTATATGAAATCTGATGTCGAACCCACAGGGACTTATGATGTCACGCCCCGAACCATGGCCTGGACGTAACACGGCACTCGGTGCCTGACTGTATGTGACCGAGCGAACCACATGGCTTGCTGAATCATCATGATACATAACGTAAGCGGAATATAACATGAATGCATAATGAGCCTTTATAAAACATGATAAGTCATAATACTTAATAAAATACTTGTTTAAACATGAGTGAGCCAAAATGGCTATACGACTCCAAATGTCTGACATGACATAACTGACTTGTCTAGTCTATGAAACCTCTATCATGAGTCTGATTGGAAAACATACTTACTGGGACAAGGCCCCCAGCATACCTCAGATGCATAACTAATCATAAACAAAAGTTAACTAAACCCCGAATGAGATGGGGCTCACCAATAAGCTGGTACCTGCAGATTCTAATGAGCAGAGGCGTCGTCCTGTAAGTTCGTACCTGCATCGTGAAATGTAGGCCCCCAGGCAATAAAAGGGGACGTCAGCACATTGAATGTACTGGTATGTAAAGCAACTGAAAGAAATAACATGGGACATGGAATAACATGATAAGAACTGAAACTGAAAACCTGGACATAAACATGAGCATGAGTACATATGTATATATATAACATCAGTAAAAACATGATAAGTAGGGAGAGCAATAACTTATAACCGATCCATGGTCTGGTGCTTGCGTCCCGCCAGTAGAACACTCAGTCCTTGCCAGGGACCATGAGATTTGATAAAATATGAAAGGATCCAGTCATTATGAGAGATCATCCGGGATATGGGTGGAGCGATCCTCATCCTACGGTGGCTACGTAGTTTCAGGCTATCTGAAGCCCTCCTCGGTAATTAATGCAACTCCCAAAACATGAACATGTAAAATTGTGGCACTTGCTGCCCATGGTATATCATGAATCATATCTTGCTTGTACATAGTGTTCATGAATCATAACTTGCTTGTATAGTTTCATAAGATAACTTGTCATAGTATTACAGAACATGTTTTTGGTTCATGAGTAATAACAATAATTCGAAATCATATATATATATATATACTTGTCTTGAAAACATACTTGTAACTTGCTGGATGAAATCATAAAGTTTCATATAAACATAATGAGAACACATGAGGAAGAATCCATGATTCATGGATTTAGCTAGGATTCCTAATATCCGTAATGGAGGACTAGGAATACAATAACGAACATAGATACAAAAGTCATGCACATACATACATAATTACGGGCTACCAATATGTTGGGTTTAATGCCCTAAGATTTGAACTTCATAGTTTTTACGAAACGGATCATGGGGAAGAACGTAGAGATTCCCACATGTGGATGGAAGTTCTACATACCTTAACTTCCTGCTTTTGAGCGTATCACAATGTCCTCCAATCCCTTCAACTTTAATCTATAGCAATACAGGTCATAGGGATTCTATATTAGCAACAATATTCATGCTTTGTTCATCTAAGCATTTTATCAAACACTTGGTGGGCATGAAGCCCCACAACCCTCATTAATGGTGTTTTCTTCACCAAATCCCCATGCTATTACTTCTAGCTAATTCTACAATCTCAATTAGATGTAATTAACATCATTCTTCATCACCCATATGAATACAACAATCCCAAGTCAACAATCCAACAACTCTAGCATAGTTCATATAATTCTCTTCATCAAACCCTATTATTATTCTCCCAAGAATTCATCAATTCACAACTATAAATGATTAGGGAGTAGAAACATTACCTTTCATGAGTAGTCACCACGAAATCAACATCCCCAACTTCGATTTTTAGCTTAGAATGACGGCAACAACTTGTACTACACTTTATCCTTCACGAGCCTCGGGATTCGGGGCCTTCAACTTGGTTGATTCTCTACTTTCTCTCTCTAATTATCCTCTCTCTCCCTTTCTCTCTCTAAAATCTGAAAATATGGAGGAAATGGGGCTGTTAGGGTTAACATTTCCCTTAAATACCAAGGGGATATGGGTTTGACCCAACTTGAAATCGGGTTGGGACCTTTCTGTCTTAAAACGTCCATATCTCCCTATCCCGATGTCACCTGTGGGCCCACAAACTATGGTTGGAAAGTTATTTCAATTATCTACAACTTTCGTTCTTTGAGTTTTCCTAAATTCCCAATTTATGATAGGGTTATGGCCTCTCGAAGTCAGGTGACCCGAAACGTACTTACGGACCAAGTTACGACCCACTGTTACGGCCCGTAACACGAAGTACGGACCGTAACTTGGTACCTTACCTTAGTGAAAATTTCTAGTGAGGTTCTGGAAATTTTTGATGTGTTACGGACCACTGTTACGGCCCGTAACGTCACCGTTACGCTGACAGAATTTCCAGCGAACAGGCTTCCGTAAAATGGGAATAACTCTTTGCACAGATGTCCGTTTGGCCCCCATAATATACAGTTGGAAATATATTTCAAAGGGCTACAACTTTCATCAAGGAAGTTTTCTCAAATTCCAAACGGGTTTTTACGAAAATTGACTGGAAGACAGACGTATCGAAAACTTAGCCGATTCTATAGGATTTCAAGTGCCTTACTATTAGCTATATTGAGACGATCATATCTCCTTGCTCCGATCTCTGATTGGCTTGGTCCTTATATCGTTAGAAAGACATTTCTACATACTACAACTTCATTGATAGTACCTTCCCAAATTCCAAACCGATCAAGGAGTTACCGCTGCCCGAAATAGGCCTATCAACCATTTTCGCAAAACGTTCAAACTTTCAATGTTTCCACTAGAACTCTAATAATATGAGCTTAAACTCAGTTCCAAGATGCGGGGTGTTACATATGATTAACCGTCAACTATATTAAATTAATGCTAATTATCTAAACAAGAGATGAAATATGAGGTTATGATTATAAACTAATTAATAATAAAAGAAAAAAAATAATGAGCTTCAACCAAGAAAGAGCGTGTTTTTATATTATCAATGAGATGAATGTTCCAGGGTTGCGGTTGGTTCACCAATCATATTGAGTCGTTCAAGTATCTCACCCTAGCAGTTTTGTTCACGATTGCTAATTAACCGGATTATTAATCTCATAATATTCTCCCGAACTACTACTCACCGATTCAAAACAGTTCGCTGACCTGTTAAGAATGCAGTTCGTCCACGGTATTCAATTGAATGCGGCGCCTAGGTATATTCCTATCCTAGCCGCAAATCCTAGCCCAGCTGTAGGGATAATCAGATCACACTCTACTTCTTCTCTAATCTAATTACGTCTTTCCCAAGCACATGTAGTAAATTGTAAATACAACTCGACTGTTGCACAGGCAATCAAGCAATTAAGAACAGAAGTAAAGAAAAAATCGTATATGAATAAACTACTAAGATAGAAATACTTGTCAAACGTCAATGTTCATGGTTACACCGTAACCCCAGATCGAGAAGTTTAGCTCCACATAGACATGGAGGAAGAACAACAAATCATCTAAAGAAAATATAAAAACTAGTAGTAAGGAGGAGAAAAGGTGAAACCCAAAAATCTCCGGCCTCCATGGCGGCTCCTAGCTGTCTCTAGGTCAAAAGTTCTCTAAAAATTGTGTCTTACGAACTATTTATAGGTGTAGGAAAAAACCCAGACGATATAACAAAGTCCAAAACAAATTAGGACTTTAGGAAATATTGCCCGTGGTCAGAGAGGCCTCGCTCAGCGACCTTGAAAGCGAGCTAAATGCTCGCTGTACCTCTCGCTCAGCATGATATTGCTGAATTGAGAATTTCGTTGCCAAGGTCACTTTTCACGTTGAAGACACTTCCCTATTCTTTTGAACATTTTTTAATCATCATTGTGTAATTATTATGTCTTTTTCTTGTCCCCCCTTCTTCTTTTCCTTCATTCTTCTGCTATCTTTTATTCAATTTTGCTTCAAATCTCTTCATTTTCACACCGTTTTATCCCTACATAGTAAAAATATAATACTAGTTTTGGACACGTGCATTCCACGTGTATCCCTATCTCGTGTCATACACTAAGAACTTTTTAAAATGATATAAACAAAACAAAAAAAAATGCAAGCTAAAAATGATAAATTGGGTAAGTGATATGAAGCTGAACTAAAATGATCGAATACATATGTATGTTTTGCAGTTAAGTTATATTCTTACGTTATAAGGTGCAAATAGGTGATGGGGTTATATCTACCCTAAATTTTCTTTATAAATGTGCTTTTAGAGAATCTATATATACGGGTTGTTATCACCAATAAAAGTCACACTTACGAAAGAGAATATGTCCTTCAAAAAAATTGAATGACTAAAACCCGTATATACAAGTCTTCATTTGAAAGTAGATATAATTACCTGAAAGACCAACATAATACTAAGCTTGGTTAAAGAAAAGTTAATTAATTAAACTTTAAGAAAATATGAAAAGAAGAGCCGAAAGATAAATTTATAATGTATAGTTCCCTCACTCATCCCCACTATTCCTCATTAATTTTTTTCAAATGAGCAATTGTATCTCTTGCGTAATTTAAGTTGAAAGGAGCATATACTGATCAACCTTAAGTTTTTGAAGACACCTTGAATGAAAAATAAAATTAAGAAGAAAAGAGAATGCTTACACTACAAAGTAGCAGAATTAGACTTCAGAGATCAAAAGGGGCAACTGCATGAGCATAAAGTTGTCATTTGACAGGCACCCACTAATCCACACAATTTATATCTTTTTCTCTACCATTTGTCTTCAAAATACTCATATCCATTAGAAATCAATTTATGAGTTTCACTTCCAGATTTCAAAACAAATCAACAAAAAAGAAAAAAAAGACAACTACATCAATTGAAAATCATATTAATAGCAAGAAATAACATACAAATGAATCGCCAAAAAATAAAAATTGAGTAAAATCTAAAAATTTGAAAAGAACAAATAACATTTGGAAAATTGTTGTGCAAAAATAACACATCAAGGTATTACCAAAAAATTACAAATTGGGTAAACAGACTTACATTAAAAGTAACAATAAATTCTAGCCCAAACAAATTTTGAAGAAATAAAGAACTGGAAAAAAAAGATCCCTGAGAAACTGACCTAACGTCAAAATGAATGACAATGAATAGTAGATGAAAATTTGATTTACACCGACACTTTGAAAAAGAAGGTAACAAAATTATACTGATTTTTTTTACCAGAATTCCCCTAACTAAATATACATTAGGTGACCCTTTCATCGGTTGATAATTCTGCACTGTTCAAAGATGTGGCACCTAAACGTTGTCATCATAAAACAACGAAAAAATAGAGAAATAAAGAACAACAGTCTTAAAAAAAAAAAAAAAAAATCAAAAAAAGGACGTACCTACTGATCCTCGGAAATCCATTAACGTTGAAGGGTGTAGTATTTTCGGCCATGTATAATTGGTACATCAAAATTACAACCTGCATCTCAGATTTACACTATAATAAAAAATAGCATCATTCAGCGTGAGTATCGGAAAAGTAAATAACATAATGAAGTTATTCAAGGTACTCTAATACTCAATTACGAGAAAAGATGAGAATGATAATAATTTTCTCAAAGTAAACCCACTCTCCCCAGCAATAGCTAATGACTAATAAAAAAGTTAAGATACATTATAACGTGTGCATTGAGTTCTTTACAAAGAAGTAATTGTTAATTTAATAGTAATGAGTAATGTGGCCATTGAATTCTCTTGGGCAAAAACACTTGTTAATTTAAGAATAATGGCTCTTGACTTTTCTTTCACATTTAAAAGTATTGACTCTTGATTCTCTTTTACTGGATGTCCCTTATGAATAGACTATACTATTTAATGATTTTGTAGCAAGTGCTTGGCAGATTCATGATCTTCACACTAATGTATCCCATTTATTGATTCATGTATCATGTATTATGATGTAATTTACGATTTAGTAGTACAAAAGTAGTATAAAAATAGTTTTAGATAAGGGGTATAAAGGTCTTTTAATTTTTAATGGGCATTTTCGTAATCCAACTTTAGGCTTAGAACCTTTCCACTTTTAGTAATATATGTTTAGCACAAATCACTATTATTAGTACTCAAAAGACGATTAAAAGCACTTACATGTGAGACAAACAATGAGTAAATATATGTAATTTTGGCCGAACATCACCACCCCAAACTTAAAATCTTGCTTGTTCTCGAATAAGTATTAAAACCACTCTCAATAAATCAAACCTGGGAACACCACCACTTTGATTGATACCAATAATTAGGCCCTATAGCACTCAACTCATCAAATATACACTTCCTGATTATTTTGCAAGATATGCAAGTAACACAACCAAACAACAAACCTCTAACCTCCTAACCTCAGAGATGGACTCTAACTCATCAAATTTGAGCTCGCTCACCTACTCTGTCGAAGAAAGCTAATAACATCACCTATCTATGATGAAACAAGTGCCCTCACAAGAAGAAATAGTCTACACACTCAAACCAAATAATCAAATGCAATTTAAGGACTTACTATCAAATAACAACTCTCGCACTCATAAATGAATTCACATGTATGCACAAAGAACCATAGGCTTGCCCATTATGTACATCACCACTAATTAAGCGTGCTTGAATAGAATCAAATAGGACTTTAACGGGTTGTAATGTTGGCTAGGGGACGGGTAGGAAAACTATATAATAGTGACTTACACTTCCCTAAGCACTTTGCACTTTTACACTTCATCACCCATTATTTTCTTCTCTTTATTTTCATCCCTCTCTTCATCAATTATCTTACCAGTATTTTCCTCATACCAAGAACGTTTCAATCATTTTTTTCCAGCAATTTGTTTTCCTTATTTTTAATGTCACATTCTTTCGGGCCTTCTCATCATTTTACAACTATCGTTGGTCGCCTTTTACACTTGACCATCTCTTTTCTCTAGATTTAACATTATTATCACAGTCTAAACTACAATGCTTAAGGAAGTAGGGTGCAAAAACTAGTGATTCAACAAACAGGTCAAGGTAAACATATGACTACTAAACAAGAGGCTGCAGGCTCAAAGGGCTAACTAGTGGTAACAATATCTGAACGACTAAGATTCACAAGACAAATCAAAGAAAGCCTCTTATCATCTTCTAAACGGAGCAACACTTTTTATTTCGCTTCAATAACATGCAGGGCAAGTTCTAGACTAAGATACAACACATGGCACAAGTGTCAATCAAGATGGGTCAATTCTACTCTAAGACAGACAGGGTCATGGCGAACTACAAAATAAGAAAGAGCTATATAAGGACTCACTACCCTGAGCCTAGGTGCCAGAAATTTGCTATCTTTTTCATTGCTCAAGCACTCACAGGAAAGTACTATTCAAGCTCAAGCCTAAATATGCTAGTATTAGACAATCAAAAGGTCTTTCTTCTCTCTCCTTTACTACTCCTAAAAATCGTAATTTTTTTTTTAAATTACCCGGTTCAAAGGCCCCACTTTGGAAAGAACCGAGGCCATAAGAAAAACAATGGGGTGGATGATCTATGCCGCTAATTATGGACAAAGAAGCTATAAAAGAAAAATAAAAGAAAGAACAAAGTAAAATCTTTTTGAATTTTTCTTGGTTTGCTAATTATATATATATATATATATATATATATATATATATATATATATATATATATATATATATATATAAGGCTAAGAACAAAGTAAGTACCCTCTAGGGCCTAGCTAGCAACATAATCCTCAACATCAAGTGTCGGCACGATCCCATACTTAAACCCAAACTTCCCCTAATGTGCAAAACAAAAAAAAAAAAAAAAACAAACAAACAAACAAACAAAGTGTGACATTATAACAAATAAAAATCTAAAATTATTACACATTAGGTTGCCTCCCAATAAGCGCCTTAGTTAACGTCGCGGCACGGCGCCATCACTATCTCCACTTTTCCTTCCACTTTGAGGATAAAATTGCACCCCTATTTTTGCATGAATTTCCTGCTCCGCTCCTGGAGCGGTGGTGTGAAAATAAAGGAGCCAAGCAATAGGTGTCGCATCTTGCACTTCTTGACCCTTAAGTGAGGGATGTCATTTTGTCTCTTTGGCATGACAAATTTTAGAATATAGCGACCTTGTTCCTTATCTTTATACTTCTCCACAGGCTTGTAAGGCTCAATTTTCCGGTAGCCAACCAAACATAATGTAGAAAAGTGTTTATGTAATGACCAGTTTTGTCGTTATAGCCTTTTCGGTGCTTTTGACCCTTTCCCGAGCTTGTGTAGCTAATATTTGACTCGAGGGGACTGTTGACACGCTTCCCGAGGTCTTTGGTTATGATTTGGGTGACTCTGTGGGAAATTTGAGATTAAAGCAAAAACGAGTTTACTCAAAGTTGACTTTTGGGTAAACAGACCTTTTCTGGGAATCCGTCGATTCCGAGAGGTCCGGATGGTTTTTTAGAACTTGTGTATATATTCGATTAGGTTCCCAATGCACTCGGTTGCATTTTGAAACTTGGGTTGGGAAGTTAGTTTTGAAGTATTGGGGGTTGACTCGGTCAACGAGACCTCCGTTGGGAATTCTGAGGGAACGAACCAGTTCATAGCGTGTTTTTATGTATGTCTTCATATATGGTGTGCGATCAAATGTCCTCGAGTGATAGTCGGGATTTCGGGTGGAATTAGAGAAAACTTGGGGAATTCTAGTGTCTTGTGCCCGCTAGGGCGGCAGCGGTACCGCTTTTACGGTGACCCTGTCTCTATAGCGGTCTGGTACAATTGGCGTGGACCACGACAATAGTCATGGGACCGCAGAAGCGGGACCGCTGAAGAACTAATGTGAGCGCGAAAGCGGGTGACGGGGAGTTAGATTAATTAAATATGTGTTAAAAGCCCAAAGTCCTTCATTCATTACCACTCCAACTTTAGAGTTGTTTGGGAGAATTCAAGGCTATTCTTCATAGAGAATCATTGTGGTAAGCCCTTTAACCTTCCTTTCCATTCCATGTTTCAATAATCACCTTTGGAATCCATTAAACATGCTAGTTTCCTTAAGAAATGGTGAATTGAAAGAGGGTTTTATGGGTTCTTCATTCCAAGCTATTAAATTTTGAATTATTGATTAGGTTAGCTTCCTTAAGCATGGATTGTTGATTAGAAACAATTATTGCATGATTCCTTCCCAGTAGTGTGTAATTTATGAAATTGGAAGTTAGGGTTTATACCCAAATTTAGGGGTTTTGCCTAGAATACGAAATTAAGTGATTTGTTAGTTCTTGTAGCTTATAATTGATGGGAATTGATCACCTAGAGCATTAATTTCAAGTAGAGACCTATAGATTCCTAATTTCATCCCTTTAGTTCATAAACCCTATTTCATAGGTTCAGATTTGGGTCTTGAATAGTAGTAAGGTTGAATGATGTTTCTTCTTGATTCTAATTTCATGATTCGGATATGATTAGACTTTAATTATCTCGAGGCTCAAAGTAAGGGAAAGACTAAGGTTTGACTATTGGAGACTTTGCTATTCGGCTCTCTAGGTAGGTTATGGTTTACCTTATGGTGAGACTTCGATTAGCGAAGCGTATGTTTAGATGATATTGTCAGAGAATGCATGTAAACCTTCGGGTATGAAGTTGTGTTGGATATTGTCATAGGTTGGGCCTTGTTGTGTGATTTGGGGGATAGCCACCCCTTTGCGTTGTTGACTTATTTTGTTTTATTTACTTATTGGCTCGTTACCATGTTGAGACATCGGATATTGATGATTATTGATATATCATGGCTATGACATTTTGGTACTTTACTTGATTGATATTGAGATGAGAATTGTGATTCCATTGTGGCTTATTGTGTAACCTTATTGTTGATATTACTTGTGTGCCGTGTGTGGTACTATTTGGGATTGAATTGGTTGTTGATATTACATTGCATCGTATTCATACTCATTTCCATGATACATTGATATTGCATGGTTATGGTACTGATGATGATAAATGAGAGACTGTAGCCTCCGAGGTCTTTATCAGAGAGCGTAAAAGAGAGAGGGGAGTCCGTGATCCGAGGTCATTTACCGAAGCGGAGTGAGTTTACGTTGCCTGAGGTCTCTTGCCGGCAATGAATGAGTGCTCGATGCCTGAGGTCTCTTGTAGGGATCGAGATAGTGCTCGTCGCCGAGGTTGTTGCCGGGACGAGTGGTACATAGACTTCGTGGGTCCCTCATGGGTCATGATTGCCAAGACGTAGTGGTATTCCGTCCGGGACATGTTTTATAAAGACTGCATTGGAATTGCATCCATACTGCATACTTCATTGCATTGTATCTTATTCTTCCATATGCTCCTTATTGTTATGTTGACTCATGATTGATTATTCTTGAGAATTGGCACAGTTGGGTTAGCTATAACATAGGCGATGACTTATTATGATATACTGGTTCGGAATGGCTAGACTGATACTTGGCACAGTTGAGTTTAGATGCTATAACATAGGTGATGACTTGTACTGTGGATATGGATTCGTGTTGACCTGTACCTTGTTGTTTTACGTGTTTATCTTGCTTTGTTGTCTTTATATACGTTAGCTAGTCTTAGTCGGCCTATGATATGTTACGCCTCTCGTTTTCGTGGCAAGAAAGTCCTTGGCTTGTTGGTGGTTTACACCCTTAGTGTAGAGATCCGCACACCGAGTTTTTGAGATATTAAGTACCTTACCTCACATGTACCGAAGTACAAGTATATGTTCCTTGCAATACGATAGGATTAGAAGTTAAACAAATCGAATCGACGCAAGTTGGAATGACTCGGGGAAAAACTTGCAGAAACTAGTCTTCTTTGACGGGTCATTGACATGTCGACGAGCCATCGTTGTATGGAGCACGTCGACGAGCCGTCGACCCATCCGTAAACCCGCAATGCTGGAACTTTCTTGTTCCACTTATATATATGCAACCTCACGTTTTAATTCATTATTTTTCATATTCCAAACCAGAGAAAACCCTAACATATTTCCTCCCAACATTTTCCATCAAATTAGTAAAGTTTTACCAAGATCCGAGCCCCGTGAACCCGAGCTAGTGAAAGAAAAGTTGTTCCTAGGGTTTCATTGAAGTTGTTGAGTTTGAGAGTTGGATTTGAAGTTTGATTTTTGGAGTTATAGATCCTTCAAGGTATGTATATGATTCTTATCTTTGTGTTTGAGTTAATTATCAAGAGTTTTAGTAGTTTATGGTAAAGGAGATGGTGTTGTGGAGGCATAAACTAGTTTGTTGATATGGTTGCCTTGTGGGCTGATTTTGATTAGATTTTTGGAGAGATTCTTGCTTGTTTATGTTGTCATATGATGTTATTTTTGTTGTTGAAGTTGTTGTTGGTGTTTGGGTTGAATTGGAAATTGAGGGATTGTTAAGTTTACAAAAGAGATGTTGTCCGAAATTCGTTAAGTTCTTTTGTACTTGAATTGGATAGTAAGTGATGTAAATGGTCTAATTGTGGCCTATGTCGTCTTTATTATACACTTATGAGTTCGAGAAGTAGACATCGGGTGATTAGATAAGCTTCAAGGTATGTTAAGGCCACCCTTTCTTTCATTTTGGCATGATCCCTATGATATGCCCGAACAAACGAATGGACAAGCTTCCATATTACTCTACTCTTAGAAGTATTAGGAGTACTTTAGTCTTTGATGATCCTATACCCTTTTTATGATTGTTCCTTCTGTTCTTGGGTCTTGAGATTTCGTATATTGATGATGTTAGCTCAAAAGATGTCTATCGGAGGTAGTACGACCTTATGTCACTACGAGAGTTCTAATTACTCATTGTACTTATGCATTGCATCCATTATACATATGCATATTGACCCATGACTAGAATGTATTATATAGGCGTATATTATATGTGTATGGGGTATGGGGAAAGGGATAGGCGTTATATACGCATTTCAACCTGATCCGTTGGGGCACAATGATGATGGCCGCAAAGAGGTCAATGGGATATGATATATGGATCGGGCTGTACGTTCCTCAACACTAACAGTTATATTATGACCTATGCATATCATACGCCCTCAGAGGCACTTTAAATTATACAGAGTTATGCAGATACTCCCAGATGTTTAGTCACAGATGCATTCAGATATTGAGATTAGCTTGCATGTTTCAGATGTATTTCTTGATTCTTATGTACTTGTTATTCTTATGCCATGCATACTCGGTACATTAGCCGTACTGACTCCCCTACTTCTCAGGGGGCTGCTTTCATGCCCGCAGGTTTAGGTAGATAGACAGACGGTCTAGCCCAGTAGGACTTCTATTCAGCGGTAGTCAGTGCGCTCCACTTGATCCGGAGCTGCAGTTCATTTTTGGTATGCTATTTTTGACATGTATATACGGGTATGACGGGGCCCTGTCCTGTCCTTTCTACAACTTCATATTCCAATAGAGGTCTGTAGACAGTTGTATGTAGTTGGTATGTAATGTAGCCTTGTCGGCTCCTATTCTTTTTTTGTACAGCATATGTAGCAGCCTAGTCGGCTTGCACTGTTATTTCGGTATATGTATATATATACAGGTGGTTGTGAGATCTTGATGTATAACTCTCGATGTCGTTCTTACAGAGTCAGTATAGTTCAGTTATTAGTCAAATATGGGCCACCCAGTCGTTCAGCGATATCCAGGTACGAGTTTAGGGGTGTCTGGTCAGTAGAGGTCAGGCACTCGTCATGGCTCACCGGCGTGGGTCGTGACAGAAGTGGTATCATAGCAGTTCTGTCCTAGGATTGTCCACAAATTCTCATCTAACAGAATCGAATCCCAAGGAATGATATAGGACCCATCACCATGATACCTTTTTAGCATAGAGTCATGAAAACACCAGATGAACAACAGACAAACCTGGGGGGTAAAGCTAACTCATAAACTACCTTCCCGATATGATCGAGAATCTCAAACAAGACAATATATCTAAGACTAAGCTTACCTTTCTTCCTAAATCTTATTACACTCTTCATGGGTGAGACTTTCAACAACACTTGTTCCCCCACCATAAACTCAAGATTCCGGACCTTTTGATTTGCATACTCCTTCTGCCAACTCTGAGAAGCTAAAAGCTTTTCTTGAATCACCTTGACCTTATCTAGAGACTCTCTCTACATATTAGTACCCCAAGGTCTTACCTTAAATGCATCAAACCACCCAATAGGTGATCTACACTTCCTCCCATAAAGTGCCTCAAACGGAGTCATATCAATACTCGAATGGTAACTATTATTTTAAGCGAATGGTAAAAACTGGTCCCAATGACCACTGAAATCAATCACACACGCACGAAGCATGTCCTCAAGAACCTGAATCATCCGCTCGGACTGACTGTTCGTCTGAGAGTGGAAAGTTGTACTAAGGTCTAACCTAGTACCCAATTCCAAATGCAAATGCTTCCAAAACCGAGATGTAAATGTCGTGTTCCAATCGGATATGATGGAAATAGGAACCCCATGAAGTCTAGTAATCTCATGAATGTAGATCTTGGCTAACTTCTTGGCATTATAAGTAAGCTAGACTGGAATAAAATGTGCAGACTTAGTTAACCGGTTGACGACGACCCAGATCGAATCAAACTTACTCGAGGTCTTTGGAAGACCCACCACAAAATCCCTAGATATCTTGTCCCACTTCCATTCAGGAATGGGCATCCTCTGAAGTGTACCACCGGGTCTTTGATGCTCGTACTTAACCGGCTGACAATTTAAACACTTGGAAGCATAATCAGTTATATCACGCTTCATCTTAGCCCACCAGTAATGTTGTCTCAAATCACGGTACATCTTTGTAGCACAAGGATGAATAGAATATCTATAACTGTGGGACTCCTCTAAAATCGTCTGAATCAAGTAACCCACTCAAGGAACGCACACTCGCCTCTTTGTCACGACCCAATTTAGGATAATGCGAGCTCTTACATTTCCTTCCTCGATAGGCGAACCCTCAATTACATAACACATCATTCAATAGAGACAATTGGTCGAATCTATTAGATATATAAGAATAACAGAGCAAATCAATTTACTTAATAACGCAAGGTTTAAAACGATTACAACAGTTAGATAATTACAGACTCCGACTTGCTATGACCTGGTCTAGACTAGTACAAAAGCGACTAAATGATCCAGATTAAAATATAACTCTAAGACCCAACCTCCAATCCTTGAATGAAGTGGGAGGAGGCCTTCAAGATAGGCACCACGCATCTTCCAGACTTTTCTCAATCAATCACCTGAAACACTTTACACCCAAAAAGGGTGTAGCAAGAGTAGAGTCAGTACAATCAACACGTACTGAGTAAGTATCATAGGCCGACCATGGTTAGAAACACATATCAGTAAAAGAATTCACAAATAAACATGATAAGTAACTAAATCAAGTCATGCATCTATATACCACGCAATAGAACCCCAAGACCCTCAAATCATTACCTTTCCTCTAATAACCACAAGTCAATTCCACAACAAGATCACAAGAATCATATACCATTATACCATTCGTTTTTAGTCTAGAAGTCGACTCATCATTTAATATCTTTTAGTCTACATTCTTTAGAAGCCAAACATATAATTGATCATACAGACGATCTACGAGATAAATCAACCAATACAAGGCGACCATATTCGGAACCAAGCAGACGTCATTGCCTAAGTAGAGCATCTAAACCCAATCTTACCAAGTCTCCATATGTCCAATCCGGGACTAACATCACAAGCAGAACACCAAGTCATCTAAATACAAGTCATGATGCAATGCAATGTAAGATGTACGAATGTAATGCAATGCCATGCAAATGCTATGTACGCATGTACTCTGGACGGAACTATTGACGTCTCAGTAGCACAACCCAAGGTGACTCGCGAAGTCTAAGTGCCACCCGTCCCGGATCTTTGTCCATGAGATAGACGGGACACCGAATCTTTGCCAACGGGGGTTCTTACCGACACCACCTTGGGGACCTGCGGAGTCCATGCACTCTCTCAATCCACAATTTCGGAATGAACATTGGATATCGGACTCTTACGTCACTCAAGTAAAAAGAGTTTTCATCAAGTATCAATTCACTCAATCCACGATTCCGGGACAAACATCGGATATTAGACTCTCACGTCACTCAAGTAAAAAGAGAGCCAAGCTCATCATAATGTTTCATCAAGTTTCATTAATATTTCAACAATGCATCATGATGAATGAGAGTGCGTGCAATGCATATATCAACATCAATAATCGTACTCAATATCACAAGTACCAACAATGGGCACGCCAACAATATATCCGAATCACAAGTACAAATAGTGGATACGCCAACAATATATCAGAGTCACAAGTACCAACAGTGGGTACACCAACAATGTCATCATCAAGATGGAAAACAGATTCCGATATCTACTAACAACACGTGGCATCAAGCCAACACAATAGAACAATCAAATCCCCACACATTATTACCACTAACCCTTTATTAGCCTATTAACTTAATACAAATAAACTCGCCTACTACTCACAAGACAGTCGCTACTCCTCAGTATATAACTAATTTATAATCGTTGATACACTTTATTCGCCTAATGTCAAATAGATCCACTATAATAGCATAGCACAATCTAGGTACAATTTTCAGGAAATTCTCACTAAAATCATAGAAAAACATGAATCAATCATTTCTTCCAAGTCACATAGAAACCACCGATACTCAAGGCACTTAATTCAAACATCCTAAGGAATCTACAGGCCACAAGCCCGAACTCACAAATCACACAACAATACCATCTTATGTTTCCATCCTAAATCTCCAATTCCTACACATGTATTCTCCGTTCCTTCTAATACATGAATATGGGAAATTAATTGGAGTCTAGTGAAAGGAAAGTCGTAACCTACCTCAAGGCTGAACAGGTGCCATGAACATTCGTTGATTCTTCAATTCGTTCACCACGTGATAATCTGCACGAAGGAACTCGATACCATCATGAGACCCAAAATAGGAATCACCGTTAGAGCTCTTATAAAAGACTTCAATTCGATAAGGTAGATTTAGGAATTTATCCTAACTCTAGATTTCACTTATACGACACTAGATGGTCAATCAACCTCCATTCATGACTAATGTCAATATTTA
Organism: Lycium barbarum; assembly: GCF_019175385.1. Taxonomy (NCBI): domain Eukaryota; kingdom Viridiplantae; phylum Streptophyta; class Magnoliopsida; order Solanales; family Solanaceae; genus Lycium; species Lycium barbarum. Next base: position 19,892,663 of record NC_083343.1, read on the forward strand.
CGCTACTAGCTAGATCAATTTGCCATTCTTACCTATCCTTTAGAAATCCATTTTCAAGATTCATAGAAGAGACCCATTAATAATCTAGTAGGGAAATGAGAACTAAATTTAGAAGCCATTCTAAGGTGATGAACAAGAGGGAATAACCCAATGAATACATATTAAGAACAATTAACCTATCATCTTTTTAAATCTTCGGAGATTGAGATAGCCATTCTTGTGGTTTCTAAATGAAGGACTCTTAATGAGGATCATTAATAGGAAGAAATTAATAGGAGGAGTTAAAGGGATTACCTTTCCCAAGAAACTATCCTTTTTGGCTCTATAAAAGCTCTAAGTGCGGCTGGGCTCTTTAGGGGTTTGAAAAATGAGGTCAATTCCCGAAATGTCACTTAAATAGGGAAAAACACTGCTCGTAACCACTATAGCGGTCTCAGCGGCACCTCTTCTGTGACCAAGGTACCGCTGGGGTAGTCCTTGTGGAATTTACTACATCGCTTTTGTGGTTCCCCAACCGTTGCTGCGCCACCACTGGGGCTGCATGGATGGCACTGGGGCAGCACAACTGGGCCAAGGTTGCCCAGATCCAATTTCTTTATACACAACTCATACGATTTCCCGATCAAGTTAACGGTTTCTAAAAATGCAAGTAGGGTTAAGTATGTCTCAAGGAGTTAACGCCACAAATATTTCAAAAATCACAGTATCGACGAAACGGGTTATTACATTAGATACCAATGAAACAACCGTTCATCCCCGCACAGCAAGAAGACGAACAACCGTAGATGGTGTAGCATATTTCGTCGTCAGAATTATAATTCGTATGTCCATACCTTTGTATATCGAACCCAATAGAGAGGAATAGAATGAATAACGTAGCTGAGGGCTTTTCGCATGTTTCCCAGAATAATCTATTGAGTAGAATTCAAAAGCAGTGAGCTAATAACCAGGGGTCCACTACATGGCCATAAAGCTCGGTGTGCTTGGGATGTATCGAGAATTTTAGAGATCAAATTTGGCACTACCGCTATAGCGGTGAGTAAGTCGCTGAGGCAGCAAATCAGAGAGGCAAGGACACTGCTCCAGCGGCATAGGATACCGCTGCAATGGTGCCGCAGCAGCGACAAGGCAGCCACTACGGCGGTATAGCTAAACCAGAATATTAAGACGCACCAGCCTCATTCCCTTCATTTCCCCTCCTTCTCAAAAACAAAAAACCTCTCCATTTTTCTACCCCATTCATTCCCACTACAATCTAACTCCAAACAAAAATTTCCCCCGTTACTCCTCCACTTCAAACCCACACTACACCTCTCACACCTCGCTTCTAATCCCAAGAACAATCGGAATAGAAAGACTCTAGAAGTGTCACGCCCCAAAACCCACCCTCGACGTGACCGGCATCTGACGTCATGAACAATATCGAAAGAACCTAAATGATGCAATAATAACACTTGAATCCGCCAGGTTCAACATTTTCCTCCAATAGTTTAATAAAATAAATGCAAACAGATCATGAATATGAGAATTAAATCAGCGGAAGTCTTTATTAATCAAATACTTAGTCAAACGTAACAACGTGCCCAAGAGTTAATCAATAATTCAACAACTACCCACAAATGTATACTAGGGAGCTTCTAAGATAAAGGAATACTAGTCTAACTCATCGGTACGCAACCTGAAAAACTAATATAATGAATAAATAAACAAATAGGGTGCCCCACGAATGAATGCATGGGCTCACCAAATTAGGAGCAACAATAAGTCCTTCCTAAATGCCTAGAGTATCAAGTACCTGCTCTTCTCCGCTACCTAACATACCATAAAAAACAACAATGGTATGCCTGAGTACTTCGTACCCAGTGAGTGCCTCGGGGACAATAAGTAATATGAAAATAAAGTACAATAATACATAAAGAAATCAATCCTGAAAATCATGTGAAAGCAATGTAAGAACAGTTATTCAGTTTGTGTATCTCAATAAGAATTATCAAAACCGATTATAAGGACTCTCATCAAGGCACAACTTCAAATATGCCTTTCAATTGATCATAATCAACAACAACTATTCCACGAGAAAATCAGAATATCACACATGTCAATACAGGCCCAAGAATCGAGCGTATCGAAGGGGTGACTGAAGAGGTTCCCTTGTCACAGCGCACCACACCAGAATATGAAATTCAACGGTGGCTATCTTTCCTCCTGAATAGCTAGGCATAATCGCACCCCAGGTCGCGAACCCGAAAGTGGCCACTCTTCCTCCCGAATGGCTAGGAATTATCACACTAAGATCCATAGTGGCTACCCTTCCTCCTGAGTAGCTAGGCCAAAAATAACAACAAAGTTCATAGCATAGAAGCCAATTCACAATCTGTCTCAAAGTAGTCACACCATCAAATAGAATTAAAGTTCATTATGCCATTACGAAAATCCATAATTTCATAGATAATCTTGAAAATGTTTCAATTTCTTTAAACTAGATTCCTTTGTCTTAGTTTCTTTGTAAAATCATCAATACCAACAATTAACCATCATCACTGATCATCTCTTATAGAAGAAAATGATTATGATTTCATATACATATATAGAGGATAATACAATCAAGGTTTAATGTGGGCTTGTCCCCTCACGCACACCAACCACAAGTAAAGACATGAATTAGGGTTTGCATGAGAAGTTAACCTTTTTGCACGATAAAGAACCTTTGAGAAATAAACATATATCCATGATGAGGTTTTTAAAAGAGAGACATACCTTAGTATGTTAAAAAAAGTTTAACAATTCACTTTTTTCTAGTGAAGAGCACCCAAACCCTAGCTTGAACCACTTTAGGAAGAATTATATTACAAACCCTAGGTTTTAGTTATAAGAATCATGGGTCTGATGTTAGGATTGATAATCAATGATTAAGATGTTCTTACCTTAGTGTTGGAGCCCTAGAGAGATATTTTCGTCCTTAGGGTTTTTGAGAGTGAAAAGAATGGAAGAAAACTAAAATTTTGCAACTTATATAATTTCAGCCCGTCAGGCACGGTCGACAGCACAACGACGGAGCGTCGATCTGCTCCGTCAAATGGGCTTTGTGCTAGGTCAATTCTACGGTACAAATGATGGAGCGTCGAACAGATCGACGGAGCATCGATCTGCTCCGTCAAAGTCATGAAATTTTCAGTAAGCAACTTTCTCTTCCTTACTTTCTACGGTGCAAAGGACGGAGCGTTGAACAGATTGACGGTACAAAGGACGACCGTCAAACCTACTTTTCATGAAAGTGCAGTGAATTTTCTTTTTGACCATCTCCTCTTGGATTTTTAGCCTAAAGTCATGGATGTAACCCAACATATAAGGTTTCAAAGGACTCATACAATGATTTCAAACTCTATACAGATTTACGAGATGTTAAATCATCCCCCCTTAAGATTTATTCGTCCTCGAATGAGAATAATAGTTTAGAGAAGAATTCACTAAATCGCAAGTTGCTTCAAAAAAACACAATGATTCATCCATGAGTAATTTAAAATGCTAGCTCATACCTGCCATAGGGAACAAGTGGGGATATCTCTTCTTCATGTCCTCCTCTGCTTCCCAAGTAGCTTCCTCAGTATTATGGTTTCACCACAACACTTTAACCGATGCCACATTCTTCGTCCTCAACCTTCTAACTTGACGATCTAAAATCTGAACCAATTTTTCTTTATAGGCTCACCCTTCATTAATTTCAATCTCTTCATGGTTCAACATATGCGAAGGATCAGGTTTGTGCAACCTCAACATCGAAATGTGAAACACAGGATGCACCATGGTCATATTTGATGGCAACTTCAATTCATAAGCCACCGTCCAAATTTTCCTAACAATCTCATAAGGGACAATGAAATGGGGACTAAGTTTCCCCTTTTTACCGAACCGCATTACTCCCTTCATTGATGACACTTTCAAGAACACCTTGTTATTGACAAAAAATTCTAGCTCACGCTGCCTCATATCGGTATAGGACTTCTGTCGACTCTGAGTTGTCTTGAGCCATTGCATAATAAGATTAACCTTCTCAATTTATTCATGAACTGAATTCGGAACTAACAACTCCACTTCAGTTGGTTCAAACCAACCAATTGGAGACCGACAACGCCTCTCATAAAAAGCCTCATAAGGAGCCATATGAATACTCGCTTGATAGCTATTGTTGTAAGCGAATTCCAACAGAGGTAGGTGTTCATCCCAACTTCCTCCAAAATCGATTGCACAAGTTCGTAGTGTATCTTCCAAAGTCTGAATAGTTCTTTTCTCCTGCCCATCAATTTGAGGATGAAAGGCAGTGCTCAATTTCACTCTAGTTCCCAACCCTTCCTGAAAGGATTTCCAAAAATAAGCAGTAAATTGCATACCTCTGTCAGATATGATGGATGTCGGAACGCCATTCAATCTAACTGTCTCTTTTAGATATAACTTGGAATACTCTGCTACGGTATACGACGTCTTCATAGGGAGAAAATGGGAAGACTTTGTGAGTCTATCCACGATAACCCAAATCGAGTCAAACTTGGCCTTTGTGCGGGGTAACCTCACAACGAAATCCATATTGATCTCTTCCCACTTCCACTGCAGAATCTCGATATTCTGAGCCAGCCCTCCAGGCATATGATGTTCAGCCTTCACCTGTTGATAGTTTAAACACTTAGTCACAAAGTTAGAAATATCAACCTTCATGCTCTTCCACCAATAGTGTTGTTTCAAATCCTTATACAATTTGGTGGATCATGGATGAACCGAATACTTGGAACTATAAGCTTCCATCATTAATTCTTGTCGAAGACCATCAACATCAGGAACACACAATCGTCCTTGCAATCACAGAACACTATCACCAGTACCAACAGTAAATGACATGTACTCACCCCTTTCCACTCCATCTCTCAGCTTTGCCAAAAGTTCATCATCATATTGCTTGGATTTTATCCTTTCCACCATGTCAGACCGTGATGGAGTGATTCCCATTAACTCTTCATCTTTAGTTTCATCAAGTCTGACCCCAAGACTAGCAAGTCTTCAAATTTTCTTCCCCATGGGCATGTCATGTGCACGCAAATAAGCCAATGTGCCCATATATTTTCTACTCAAAGCATCAGCAACCACATTAGCCTTACCAGGATGATACAAGATATTCATGTCATAATCTTTCAACAACTCCAACCACCTCCTCTCCCTAAGGTTCAACTCTCGCTGCTTGAAGATATATTGCAGACTCTTGTGATTAGTAAAAATATCACAATGCTCACCATACACATAATGACGCCAAATTTTCAAAGCAAATACCACAGCAGCCAACTCCAAGTCACGAGTCAAATAGTTCTTCTTATGCTTCTACAACTGACGCGAAGCATTAGCAATCACCTTACCGTTCTGCATCAACACACAACCCAAACCAATTCTAGAAGCATCACAATACACCACATATCCACCAGACCCAAAAGGTAAAGTCAAAATAGGAGCCGATGTCAACCTTGTCTTAAGCTCTTGGAAACTCTTTTCACAAGCTTCGGACCACTGAAACTTACTAGTCTTATGTGTCAATTTAGTCAATGGAGAGGCTATTGATGAAAAGCCTTGCACAAACTTTCAGTAATAATTTGCTAAACCCAAGAAACTACGAATTTTAGTCGCACTAGTGGGTCTAGGCCAATCCTTCACCACTGAAATTTTCTGAGGGTCTACTTTAATGCCATCACCGGTCACCACATGACCCAAGAAAGCCACAAAATCAAGCCAGAATTCACACTTAGAGAATTTTGCATAAAACTTGTTCTCCTCAAGTGTTGTCAAAGTTATCCTTAAATGATTAGCATGATCCTCACGATTCTTAGAGTACACCAAAATGTCATCAATAAACAAAATAATGAAGTGGTCCAGATAAGGCTTAAACACATGATTCATCAACTCCATGAATGTAACAGGCGCATTAGTCAACCCAAAGGACATGACTAGAAACTCAAAATGCCCATAACGAGTACGAAAAACGGTTTTCGGGATATCCTTCTCCTTTATCTTCAATTGGTGATACCCCGACCTTAGGTCAATCTTTGAAAAATACTTAGCACCCTGAAGTTGGTCAAATAGATCATCTATTTTAGGCAAAGGATATTTATTCTTAATGGTCACTTTATTAAGTTGACGGTAATCAACACACATCCTAAGGGAACCATCCTTCTTCCTAACAAATAAGACTGGGGCACCTCAATGTGAGGAACTTGGTCGGATGAAACCCGTACGAGAATTCTGATTATTATTGTTAGTATTACCAGCAGGTGGATTTCTAGCAGATGCAGAAGCAGGCGAATCATTCTTTTGATTATTCATAGCAGCCATCTCACGTAGGCATTTTTTGCATTCCCTCTTAATGTGGCCTCTAATCCCATAATGATGACACATACGTTCTTCCCACACTGGCGGACGACTACTTCCCTACGTAAACTTACTATTATTATTATTATTATTATTATTATTATTATTATTATTATTATTATTATTATTATTATTATGATTTTTTTTTCTGGCTTTGTCTACCGGAAGACACACTAGTATGGGAATAAGCGCCAGACTAAGCAGGTGCAGAATACCGTTTACTCTGCCCCCCTTATAATTGTTACCACTAAAACCACCCGCTGATCGGGCCTTCTTGCTCTGATCTCGATCAACCATCTCTTCATTTTTCCAACTCTATTGTTGTTCAGCAAACCCAACCAGAGATGAGAAGGTGCAAATAAGAGACATAGCAATAGCAACACATGAAGACTTGATACGTGGTACCAAGCCTTTCACAAAACTGGTCAACTTATTCTTTTCAGTCGGAATCATGTATAAAGCATACTTTGACAGACGGGTGAACTCCAAACTATACTCGCGAACCAACTTGTTACCCTGCTCTAGCTTTTCAAACTTTGTAGCCATAGCAAATCTTTCCTCATTAGACAAGAACCTTTCCGTGAACGCCTCTTCAAATTCAGCCCACGTCGGAGCTAAAGCAGCATCACCCCTCTCAGATTCCCACATTCAAAACATACGTGAGCAACATCTTTCAACTGATACGAAGTGAGCCTCACAGCTTCGGAGTCCTGGGCATCCATTGCCCTCAATGCCTTGAAAGTCTCTTCTAAAAAGTGTTGGGGATCATCCACCTCTCGTGACCCAAAGAACTCTGGTGACTTTAAGTCTAGGAATTGCTTAAGTCTGCCTCCACCACGAGGTCCTACACCTCCACGCTGCTGCTGAGCCGCAACTAAAGCAGTAAACATTTGAATAGTCATTTGCATAGTACCAGACTCAGGCACACCCGCAACAGGAACAACATAACTAGATGGTGCTGGGGGTGCTGCTTGATTTCTAGCATTATTTTCATTAACAGCATTCGGGCCCCCAAGATTTCGGTTATCTCTCGCGGTTTATGCTCGGTTACCATTTTTGGATCGCGTCAGAGCCATTTTTGCAAGGCACAAATTAACGAGCGAATTAGAATGATCCTAAAAGGACTTGAAGCTCTACAATACAATATAAAATCAAGAAGAATAGGAAATACCTATAAATGTCCTGCGAGTTTCTCGGTCATGCAGGTGATCAGGCTGCACAAGGAAAACCCCACTAGACATAGCTCCACAGACACCGACAATTATCCTAGGACGTATTTAAACTTAGGCTCTGATACCAAGCTTTTCACGCCCCAAAACCCACCCTAGACGTGACCGGCATCCGACGTCATGATCAACATCGGAAGAACCTAAATGATGTAATAATAACACTTGAACCCGCCAGGTTCAACATTCGCCTCTAACAGTTTAATAAAATAAATGCAAACATATCATGAATATAAGAATTAAATCAGCGGAAGTCTTTATTAATCAAATACTTAGTCAAACGTAAGAGCGCCCAATAGTTAATCAATAACTCAACAATTACCCACAAATGTATACTAGGGAGCTTCTAAGATAAAGGAATAATAGTCTGACTCATCTAGATGCAACCCATAAAACTAATATAATGAATAAATAAATAAATAGGGTGTCCCACGAATGAATGTGTGGGCTCACCAAATTAGCAGCAACAACAAGTCCTTCCTAAATGCTTGGAGTATCAAGAACCTACTCTTCTCAACTACCTAACATGCCATTAAAAACAACAATGGTATGCCTGAGTACTTCATACTCAGTGAGTGCCTCGGGGATAATCAGAAATATGAAAATAAAGTACAATAATACATAAACAAATCAATCCTGAAAATCATGTGAAAGCAATATAAGAACAGTTATTCAGTTTGTGTATCTCAATAAGAATTATCAAAACCGATTATAAGGCCTCTCATCAAGGCACAACTTCAAATATGCCTTTCAATTGATCATAATCAACAACAACTATTCCACGAGAAAATCAGAATATCACACATGTCAATACAGGCCTTAGAATCGAGCATATCGAAGGGGTGACCGAAGAGGTTCCTTTGTCACAGCGCACCACACCAGAATATGAAATTTAACGGTGGTTATCCTTCCTCCTGAATAGCTAGGAATAATCACACCCCAGGTAGCGAACCCGAAAGTGGCCACTCTTCCTCCCGAATGGCTAGGCATTATCACACTAAGATCCATAGTGGCTACCCTTCCTCCTGAGTAGCTAGGCCAAAAATAACAACAAAGTTCATAGCATAGAAACCAATTCACAATCTGTCTCAAAGTAGTCACACCATCAAATAGAATTAAAGTTCATTATGCCATTATGAAAATCCATAATTTCATAGATAATCTTGAAAATGTTTCAATTTCTTTAAACTAGATTCCTTTGTCTTAGTTTCTTTGTAAAATCATCAATACCAACAATTAACCATCATCACTGATCATCTCTTATAGAAGAAAACGATTATGATTTCATATACATATATAGAGGATAATACAATCAAGTTTTAATGTGAGCTTGTCCCCTCTTGCACACCAACCACAAGTAAAGACATGAATTAGGGTTTTGCATGAGAAGTTAAGAGTTTTGCATGATGAAGAACCTTTGAGAAGAAAACATATATCCATTATGAGGTTTTTAAAAGAGAGACATACCTTAGTATGTTAAACAAAGTTTAACAACTCACTTTTCTAGTGAATAACACCCAAACCCTAGCTTGAATCACTTTAGGAAGAATTAAGTTCCAAACCTAGGTTTTTGTCAATAGAATCATGTTAAGATCATGGGTTTTATGGTACGATTGATAATCAATGATTAAGATGTTCTTACCTTAGTGTTAGAGCCCTAGAGAGATATTTTCGTCCTTAGGGTTTTTGAGAGTGAAATGAATGGAAGAACACTAAAATTTTGCAACTTATATAATTTCAGCCAATCAGGCACAATTGACGGTACAAATGATGGAGCGTCGAATAGATTGACGGAGCGTCCATCTGCTTCGTCAAATGGTTTTTGTGCTAGGTCAATTCTACGGTACAAACGACGGAGTGTCGAACCGATGGACGGAGCGTCGATATGCTCCGTCAAAGTCATGAAATTTCCAATGAGCAACTTTCTCTTCCTTACTTTTCGCGGTGCAAAGGAGGGAGCGTCGAACAGATCGACGGTATAAAGGACGACCGTCAAACCTCTTTTTCGTGAAACTACAGTGAATTTTCATTTTGACCATCTCCTCTTGGGTTTTTAGCCAAAAGTCATGCACGTAACCTAACAAATAAGGTTCCAAAGGACTCATACAATACTTTCACACTCTATACGGATTTACGGGATGTTACAAGAAGGCAGACTCAACTTTCTATCAACTCACTTGATTCTCCAAACAAAGGTAATAAATCAAAATCCCCCACTTGTAGATATATAGTAGACTCAATTTTTTGTTTGGATATAATGCCTACATGATTCGAAATTTTTGACTCCAAAGTTGGGATTTTTGGGTTTTGTTTGATGAACTACTAGAACGAGATTTAAGAGGAATTGGAAACCTTTAATCGTTAGAATAAACTCCCCATTTAATGTAGCGTGGTTATACCACTGATTTAGGACAGAAAACTTGAACGTTGTAAAAGAAATTCCTTGAAGAAGATTTTAGGATTTTCTCGAAATTCTGGTTGGTTTGTTATTAGAATAGTCCTTCAATAGAATTAGACTTCATGGATACTAGTTCCCTGCTTGATCTGTGTTGAAAAACAGTATTTGAATCGAATTTTGGTTTTGAGAAATTAAAAACTTTTCGTGGGTTTCTGGTGACGACGATACTGCTTCAGTGGTTTGCTGACTGCTGCAGTGGTACCACTGTAGGTCTCGGTCTATCTCTTTAGCGGTCAAGAAGAATATTTTCATATGACTGATGTGGCATTCTGTGGATCACTACGTTAGCATCGCTGTAGCGGTCTGCAGACCACTGTAACGACGCCTGAAGTTTCTGCAGCTAATAGATTTAGTGACGGGGAGGGATTTTGGTCGGATCTTCAAGTTGTTCTCTTCTAGAATGATACGAGATCAATAAGACATGAGTTTGACACATTCTAATTCTTTTCCAGGTCAGATGTCACAGAATCAAGAACAGGATCAACAAGTTCAAGGCGGAGAGGAGATTCCCGCGTACGAGAAACGTCCAACTACCGAGAGTAAACAAATATACTTGTAGCAACTACCCATGTCCTTACTATTAGAGCGGGACTTCGACATGACCAATGTGGACAAACGGGCTACGAATTTTCTTTCCCGATTAGAGAGAATCAAATTAAGCCACTTGGTTGGGGATCTCGGGCTTTGCAATGAAACTTGGGTGAGGGAATTTTACGCCGTGCTGCCTACGGTGGACTGGGATTCTCCCAACCCAGAGATTGTCGTTTGGGGTACTAGAGTGATAGTGGGGACAAAATTAATCAATAGGGTATACAAACTTGAAAAACGAACAGAGGCACCCTTTGCTGCTAAGGCGGCGGAGCAGGATTCGAGGTGGTTGGATTCGGTGCTAGTTCATGTGAGTGAGATGAAGCATACAATTTAGGCTGATGGTAAGGTTGCGATTTCTAGTGACTATATTATTGCTGAGATGAAAAGGTGGTTGAATATTGTTTCCCGTAGGGTTCAGCCGTCGAAGAATGTCCGGGATGTGACCTTCCATCAGTCCTTGGTTGTTGCTTGTGTCCTTGCGGAGATTCTGGTTAATGTAGGTGCTCAGGTGGTTGCTGAGTGGAAGGGGTTTTTGAAGGATGGGGTGCCAACTTGATGTTTCCATCATTGATCACTTCGCTTTGCAAGAGGTTTAAGGCGCCAAGAGAGAATGCGACGGATGAGTGGGTTCCCAGTGATAATCTATTTCATCCACTTCTGGTAAAGGGTTGGGGTACTGTGGTTGTCAGTAGAGAGAGCGGGAAGAAAATAAAGGCCAGTGATGCTCGAGAGGGAGGTAGTAGTGCCGGGGCTAATGATGAGGTCGGTGATGAGGGCGGTCAGGAGATTGGGGCTGGGGTTTCTCGCCTTTAAGGGCCATTTGAGCGCATAGAGGCGTGCTTTGACGAGATGGTGGGTATGTTTCAGAAATTGCCTATGTTCTCTGAGGGTTCTAGTTCATCGAGGAATGCTGCAGTATTTTGGCACTAGGGATGGGATGAAGGGCTACTTCAAGACCTAAAAGACCATCGGTGAGTCACTTTCTTCCTTGCAGATAGTCTACACTACTTTGGCCACAGACCACAGGAAACTTCGGGAGGAGTTAATGCTGAGGTTGCTAGGAACAAATCTCGGAATAGGGTGTACATCAATTCTTGGAGAGGAGTTAAGCCAGTGTGGGGCAACATGCATCCCAATGTGCCGATTCCCGTAGGAGATGAGGATGATTCTGACAGGTATTATTTCCTGGAGATGCCTCGAGAGATGGGTGGTAGAGCGGGACAGGTGGAGGCAGTTGGTAGCTCTGACGATGATGACATCATGAGCAAGATGGATGATTGGAGAATCCCTTTCCCCTTTCCTTTGATGGTGTTGTGGTTGCCCATGTCGGGCTTTGCTGTTTAGACAATTTTTTGTTTTGTTTGGTTTGTTTGCTTCTTTCTGTTTGGATGATGTCTTTTGGTTTTCGGCTAGCCTTGTTTGGGCTAATATTTTGATATTTTGTGTTAGCAGTTGGACTATTTGGTTTCTTGTCTGGTAATGATAATTGTATTGGTAATAATGACTTGAGTGATCCTTGCCCTTGTCGGGCTTGTTTCTATTTCACTGATGGTTTGGGATTGCTGTTGTTTTTATCTGGTCTGTTGAATGAACCAAATAGGGAAAAGTCAGCTGAAAACAAGGGAGGGTTCAGGTCGCTAAATCCTGCAGTACCGGTTTGGCGGGGGAGCCGCAGTAATGGTTAAGGAAGAAAATAGATTTACCGCTTCAGCGGTGGTCTACCCCTGCAGTGGAAGCACCACAGCGGTGGACTGACCGCTGGGGTGCAAGGCCAAGTAGTAGCGTCACCCCATGCCCGAATTTCTTTCGCAACTGAAATCTAACTCAACCACTTCCAGCACAACTAGATCTGATCCCAAAATAGGACATGATTTCGTGCGTAGATACCAATTGGAATCGTCCAGATACCAATTGGACTCACCGAGATACCAATTTGACCGAAATAGCACGATTTGATAGAAAGGAAGGAAAGTTTCCTAGATGCCCTATAACCTCCCGTGGATGGGCACAGACGTCTACGTACCATTCTACGAGACTCTACTAGACATTGCTCTTATACTCATGAGACGGGTAACCTAGTCTCGGATACCAACATATCACGACCCAATTTAGGATCGCGCGGGCACCTACCTTTCCCTCCTCATAAGGCGACCCTCAATTACATAACACACAATTCAATAGAGACAATTGGTTGAATCCATTAGATATATAAGAATAACAGCGGAAATCAATTTATTTAATAACTCATGGTTGAAAATGATTACAACAGTTAGATAATTATAGACTCTTTCAACTTCCCACGACCTGGTCTAAACTAGTACAAGAGCGACTAAGTGATCCAGATTACAACATAACTCTAAGACCCAACCTCTAATCCCGGAATGAAGTGGAATGAGGCCTTTAAGATTGGCACCACGCATCTTTCGGACTTTTCTCAATCAATCACCTGAAACACTTTACACCCAAAAGGGTGTAGCTAGAGTAGAATCAGTACAATCAATACATACTGAATAATTATCATAGGCCGACAATGGTTAGAAACACATATAGTAAAAGAATTCACAAATAAACATGATAAATAACTAAATCAAGTCATGCATCTATATACCGCGTAATATAACACCAAGACCCCCAAATCATTACCCTTCCTCTAATAACCACAAGTCAATTCCACAACAAGATCACAAGAATCATATATCATTATACCATTCATTTTTAGTCTGGAAGTCGACTCATCATTTAGTATCTTTTAGTCTGCATTCTTTAGAAGCCAAACATATAATTGATCTTACGGATGGTTTACGAGATAAATCAACCAATATAAGGCGACCATATTCGGAACCAAACACACGTCATTGCCTAAGTAGAGCATCTAAACCCAATCGTACCAAGTCTCCATATGTCCAATCCGAGAACAACATCACAAGCAGAACACCAACTTATCTCAATAAAAGTTATGATGCAATGCAATGCAAGATGTATGAATACAATGCAATGTGATGCAAATGTTGTGTACACATGCACTCCGAACAGAAATATCGACATCTTAATAGCACAACCCAAGGTGACTCGTGAAGTCTAAGTGCCACCAGTTCCGAATCTTTACCCAATAGACAGACGAAACCCCGAATCGTTGCCCAAAGGGGTTTCTCACTGGCACCACCCTGGGGGACCCGCGGAGTCCATGCACTCACTTAATTCACGATTCTGGAATGAACATCGAATATTGGACTCTCGTGTCACTCAAGTAAAAAGAGTTTTCATCAAGTATCAATTCACTCAATCCACAATTCTGGGAAAAACATCGAATATCAGACTCTCACGTCACTCAAGAAAAAAGAGAGCCAAGCTCATCATAATATTTCTTCAAGTATAATCAGTACCTCAACTGTGCATCATGATGAATAAGAGTGCGGACAATGCATATATTAACATGAATAATCGTCCTCAATATCACAAGTACCAACAATGGGGACGCCAACAATATATCCGAATCACAAGTACCAACAGTGGATACGCCAACAATATATCAAAGTCACAAGTACCAACAGTGGGTACGCCAATAATATCATCATCAAAATGGAAAACAAATTCTGATATCTACTAACAACAGGTGGCATCAAGCCAACACAATAGAACAATCAAATACCTACACATTGTTACCGTTAATGCTTTATTAGCCTATTAACATAATACAAATAAACTCGCCTGATACTACCAAGACATTCGCTACTCCTTAGTCTAGAACTAGTTCATAATCGTTGATACACTTTATTCGCGCAATGTCAAATAGATCCACTACAATAGCATAGCACAATCTAGGCACAATTTAAAGAAAATCTCACCAAAATCATAGAAAAACATGAACCAACCATTTTTCCAAGTCACATAGAAACCACCGATACTCAAGGCACTTAATTCAAAGATCCTAAGGAATCTACAGGCCACAAGCCCAAATACACAAATTGCACAACATTACCATCTTATGTTTCCATCCCAATTCTCCAATTCCTATACATGCATTATCATACATGAGTAAAAGAGGATGGTTTGTTTGTATCACCTATTGACTAAGTATTTTGAAGCTGTTATGTTGTTTTTGCATATGATTTGTAGCACCCCCTTTTGGGAGGATGCCACTTATGAAACAAAAGAAAATTTCATACCTCAACGTTCAGAATAAATTTACTCAATAAGATATTCACAATAATTTAGTAGCGAAAATAGGCCCATGTGAACAAGTTTCAAAAGTGCATACCTATGTGTGTCACATGGATCACTTACAAGTCACCAACATATGCAAAATGAACATGCTCATGTAAATGTGATCTTCTTCTAAGATTTCAAATAGTCTATCTCAATTGGTCATCCTTAAGTCTCCCTCGGAACAACGATAGTAACAAATTATCGCTAAGCATAAAGCTTAGTAGCACATAAACTTAACTAACATTTCATGTCAAAAAGAGAAGCGGGCTATGTAAGGAGTACAACAATAAATTCTAGGAATAAGCTTGTCAAAATCATCATCAAGTACATAACGAAAGTACAATGGTTTCAAGGAAATGAAATATCAAACAAGAACTAAACGAAGATACAATTCTTTCGAGAAAGTAAATATCATATATTAAAATAGTTCAAGATATCAGTATTCAAAATCTCACATATCAAGAAGCTTTCCAAAGCAAATCCAAGCATTTCCACCATTTGGTTAATATAATAGTGAGCTATGAATCAAATATAAGTGCAAGAAGTAAGCTCAAGACATAAGCTCATCCGAGTTATAACCAAGTACTTAATCAGTGTACGACACTTTAAGAGAGTCACCAAACCATAAGACAGTTCAGGATACTTATATTTCAAATACCAAGTGTCAAGAAGCCTTCGAAGGTTCAAATACCTAGTGTCAAGAAAGCTTTCGAAGCTTCAAATACCAAGTGTCAAGAAAGCTTTCGAAACTAATTCACGAAACGTCATTCAGTTAGTTAATTTCGCCCAACACATACTTCATGCCATCACATCAAGCACTATAAAATATCAAGAAGGACCGAAGCCCCTATCAAGAAGGACCGAAGCCCATATCAAGAAGAACCGAAGCCTATATAAAAAAAGATCGTCATCCGATAATCAAGACAATCATGAGCCATGTTGAAAGTGGCTTTCCACTCATACTCGAGAATGGACAAAGTCCATCATCAAGACGAAATGCAAATCCAAAGTCAAGATGGGCAAGATCCGAAATCAAGAAGGGTCGTCACCTCATAATCAAGAATGCAATAACGCTCAAGCAATCCGTATATGTGGGAAAATTAAATCATCTTACAAAAATGCTTCATTTAACACCAATGTGATTTTAGCATACTCATAACTCAATTTACAAAATCATACTCTCAATGATCATGTTATCATATTGATGTGTCTCAAGATATTCTTCATAGCCCACAAAGCAAGTAAACTATCCAAGTAGCAACAAAACCAATATGCCAACAATTTAAAGTAGATATTATTTCACCAAGATTCAAGCTTCTCACAATATCTCAAACTAAATAAATTGAGAGCGAAGTTCAAGTTTAGGTGAAAACCTTGGAGCTTTAGAGCTTCTAAAGCTCAAACAAACATCAAGAAGTTGTAAATCCCAAAGCAGCGATCAAGTAAATATGTCGACTTCCTTAGCCAATTTTCCTTAGGTTGTACAAGAGTATATATATGCCTTAAACACACAATCAGATGTCTAATTAAGTTCAATAGTTTCAGCACATCAAAACTAAACGCGATATCGGTGAAAATCACCCTAAACTAGCAAAACAGAAATTCTAGATAGTACTACTGTCTTGTATTGTGACTCAGTTTCAAAAGGGGTAAACAGCAAAAATAGACTTTGTTGCCTTGATAAAAGTTGTAGATATATGTCTTGGGGTTTCAAAGAAATTCGAATCACTCCTATAGCAGTTTTGTACAAAAGGATATGCTCAAAATACTAACAGCTGTACATGTAGGGTTTGCAAAACAAAAATCTGGCCAGCACCTGCCTTGTACTTCATCGCCCCTTTTCGAGTAAATACAAGCAAAACTGAGTTTTGAAGCCTAAACGAAAGTTGTAGGGCTATGAAATATATTTATAGAACATCTTGAATCACTTAAAACTAAGCTTTATACAAGGAATTATGCTGAAAACAATAACAACAGTCCAGTCCAAAAACGAGTTTGTAACTTACCTCAATCGTGTGGAGTTGTTTGGGGCTCAACCAAAGCAAGTCTTGATGAGTGATTTAGAGGGTGAATATTATGAGATGAGATAAGTTTTGGGGTCTTCTTTTTCTCTAGAGAAAACGAAATTTATGGAGGTGGAGAGGATAAGAGACAAAAGGGTATGTATCTTACTTGATAAGAATGAAAGAAAATAATAAAATAAAATAAAAAGGCTGCCCACTTTTATAAATATCTATTTAATCCATCAAATAAATTACTTAGATAATAATAGGAGTATCTTACATATTACACCATAACACTTCAAACAAGTTTCAAATGTCGTCAAGTTCACATTCAGGAAGTGCGAAGTAAAATATACCCTTACTATCATGATGTGGTCAATCGAAAATTCAAGTGTTAGTTTAAAAATTTCGGGGTGTTACATGATTGCATTGCAATATCTGCCTCAGTCTCCTTGTCATGACTTTGAGTTTACTTTTAGTATTGTTTGTATTTAAACTACATCCCTACGTGGTGATGCTTGTGCAAAACTTTGGGGCTCTGATTGTATACTATGGCAACACTGGTATGCGGAGTTTGAGGTAGTTTGGGGGATAGGTCGTAGCCATCCCTGATGTCCAGCCATACCTGGGGTTCGTGAAACCCTTGGAACTTGTGCAGCGTCAGGAATAAGAGTGGTGACAACCTTTTCCCTTTGTATGGTATGAGTTACAGTTCAGTAAGGCCAATAGTATACAATCAAGTCCTTTAATCGTGCACTTGTAATAAAATTTGATATACATGTATATATATGTGTACAACTGTACAAGTGATAGGTTCGGTAAAATAACGACTAACTTAGGTCCTCTTTTCTTTTTTGTCAAAAAATGTTAAGTCTAAGAAGAGAAAAAGGAAGATAATATTATTGAAGGCCCAGTCATGGATGAGAATGACGTGAACGCCCAACCATGAGTAAAAATGGTTAACTAGGGGTTTGGTACACCCTTAATCTATCCCTCCTCCTTTAAATTTTAGCATGCCAGTTTCTCTATTGATTGAAGTGTTGTACTTGTATGTTGTAAAACAAACTCACACTATTATTTGAATCATTTATGGTTTGGACTAGGCATCTTAGGTAAATGGTACATATGCCGTTTAGTTCGACCTTAAGCCCCCCAACGTGATTTTCAAAGCCCAATTTAATATTAACATTTTCTGAAAGAATAAAAATGGCTTAATAAACCAATGAAAAGAATGAAAAGGATTAGTCTATCTACTGAAAAATTGTTATCATTTTCCTAAGCGAAGAAAACCAAGCTTGACATTTTTCTTTAAACCACAAGAACGTTTTTCTAGTTCTAAATTCAGTTTTCCAAGTTCTAAATTCAGTTTTTCAAAAGGTCTTTTTATGTCTAGGCAGAAAAACTTTCAAAGCTGTGCGTAAATGTAGTTTTTAAATACCAGAAACAGGCTCTTACTTTGGACCAAAAAACCAGTTGGAAAATGACTTTAAATTCATGGATCTGTAGTGTATTAGTGTACCAAAACGCAAATATTTTCTGGACTAGATTCAGACAAAAGATTGAGGAATTTTGAGGGCTAAGGCCCAACCTAAAATTACATTTTTAAGGCCCAACTTAACCAATTTTTTTCAGAAAAAGATTAGAGAAAACATGTTCTGGGTTGAGCCCCATTGTTAAAGGAAGAAATGAGATTTTGGGCCAAAAACCCAATAGACCTTAACCAATATTTTTCAGAAAAAAGAACATAATTTGTGCTAAACCTATGTAAAAAACGTTACTCTTATTTTTGTAAACAATCGGGCTTTAAGATAAATTCCAGGACCAAAAGTTAATTTGATTATGTAAACAAACCTCTTATAAATTAAACCCATATAAACCATTTGTAAACATAAAGTTTTAGATAAGGACGTTTAAACGGATTAACCAGGACCATGTGTGAGTCAAGCATGAATAGAATTATTTATCCCATACTTTAAATGTAGCCCTTTTATCATTACAAAAAACTAACACTACCCTTATATATGAAAGGAACTAATTTTATCCGGATATTATAAATTCGAACCTAAATGCCCTATATGTAAAGGGAATACATTCAATTCTTTTATTTTAAAAAAAAATGATATGCATAATGACAGACTTTTACGGGAAATTAAACACCAAAATAGTTCATGCACATACTCACACATTGGAATTTGAAGGTCAACTGTATAGTACGGATCCTTAATACTAGGGTGCCTAAAACCTTCCCTAAGGGATCAACAGAACCCTTACCTAGAACTTTGGATTATGAAAGCTTTTTCACTGTATATGAATAAATCCTTCGAAATTGGTTTTCCTAATTCCCTAAAAATTTGGTGGCGACTCTTTTAAAATAATGTCCGAAAGAGCACCAACGATTTCGAAGTAGCTTTTCCGAGCACTAACCCCGCCCGTGAAAATGTGAACTGTCACACTAGGAACACCACTAACCACCCTAGAAATACTTGCACAACAATATCCATCTAATAAGTCCATCCCAACAACGAGTCCGAAGACCTAAGCATGCATTCTCTGTTCCATTTATCGCGCATATATGAAACTCTAATCGGAGTCTACCGAAAAGAAAGCCGTAACCTACCTCAAGGCCGAGCGGGTGCCACCAACATCCCATTGATCCTTGACTTTGCACTTCAAACCATAATCCACAATGGAGGCCCTTGGAATGTCATGCGACCCAAAAGAAAGAATTAATACTTAGGGAGAGTTATACAAGTTTCAGATTCTGCATGAAAGGATTTGAAGTAAATTCTCAACTAGATTGTCCTAAGTATTTATGGCTAAGTGATCCTTTTTCGCTAGAAGCCATGATAATCAAACTTAGAGTTTCTAGCTCATTAAATCACCAATTGTAAACCCTTTCTTTAGAAATCCCAATTTCAAGAATTATGGTTCAAACCCATTTACAAAGTAGAGGAATCATTAGCAACTTAGGTTAGTTAGTCCTTCTAGACTAAGTATGAGAGATTTATCCAAAGATGTTCATAAACTAAGCATGGGCAATCACTTTTATCCACCTAAATTTATATATTTAAGGATTTCCACTTTTTATTAGCTTTCTAGATGGTGAATCTCAAGAACAACTCACCAATGGCAAGGGAAATTGGATTTGTAAAGCTAAGAGGGTTACCTTTTCCAAGAATATTTGAGTTTTATCTCCACAATGGGCCTAGAGGTGGCTGAACTTTAGGGTTTTGGAGAAATGAGGTCAAATCCTGAGATGGGATTCTAAATAGGGTCAAAACTGCACGTAAACCGCTACAACGACCATGAAACCGTTATGTGTCACCGCTTCTGCGGTATCAATGCCGCTAGGGCAGTTCATAGGTTTCACATACCTCCGCTAAGGCAGAGCAATCTGCTGCTGTGGTGTAACTTCTAAGGCGGTCGCCCAGTCGCTAAAGCGGCTTAACTAGACCCAGTGGCCCAATTATGATATTTTACACAAAATTCAGATGACGGATCCGATTAAGTCAGGGATTTACCAAGAGCGCATAACGAATCGAAAACGTTTATAGAGTTAAGGCCACGAACTTTTGGGAATTACGGTAACGACCAAACATGTCATTACAGTCAATAAAACCTTTAGCTTTTGAAATATCTCCTCACACTCATCGGACCACTGAAAAATTGCATTCCTCTGAGTCAACCGAGTCAAATGGGAAGCAATAGATGAGAACCCCTTCAAGAGATGACGATAGTAACTCAGGTAAGCCCACAAAACTCTGAATCTCAGTTACTGAAGTAGGCCTAGCCCAATCTCAGAATGCCTCAATCTTCTTGGGATCCACCTTGATGCCCTCATTAAACACTACATTCCCCAAGAATGCCACTGAGCTATGCCAAAACCCGCACTTTGAAAATATAGTATACAACTTCTTCTCTTTCAACAAACCAAGTACTATCTTCAAATGCTTCTCATGATACTCCTTGCTAAGAGAATATACTAAAATGTCATCGATTAAGACAATCACAATGGAATCCAAATAGCTCTTGAAAATCCCATTTATCGAATCCGTGAAAGTTGCAGGGGAATTAGTAAGCCCCAAAGACATGACCAAGAACTCATAGTGATCGTAGCGGGTCCTGAAAGCTGTCTTCAGAATATCCTCCGCTCTAATCTTCAACTGGTGATTACCCGATCTCAAATCGATCATAGAGAAGACCAACACACCTTGAAGCTGATCAAACCAATTATCTATACGGGGTGTCATATACTTGTTCCAGATTATAACCTTGTTCAACTATCGATAGTCGATACACATCCGCATGGTACCATCTTTATTCTTCACAAATAACACGGAAGCACCCCAAGGGAAATATTAGGCCTAATGAATCTTTTGCTCAACAAATCTTGCAACTGCTCCTTTAACTCCCTCAACTTTATTGATTCCATATGATAGGGCAGGATAAAAATAGGCCAAGTGCCTTGCTCTAAATAAATGCAAAAATCAATATCTCAATCAGATGGCATACCAAACAAATCTGTGGTGAAAACCTCTGAAAATTCACTAACTCCCGGTACCGACTCTAGGGAAGACACTAGTATCCCAGATATGAGCCAAGTAAGACAAACACCCCTTTCCACCAACTTCCTCACCCGAAGGTATGATATAATCTTATTGACAGCAGAGCTAGGAGTACCATTCCACTCTTGCCTAGGGATGACTGACATGACCAACGTGGTTGTCTTGGCATAATAGTCTAGAATCACGTGATAAGGAGATGACTAATTAATGCCTAATATAATATCAAAATCCACTATACCGAGGATCACCAAATCTACCCAAGTATCGTAACCAATGAATGTAACCGCACAAGACCGATAGCCTCAATCTACTACCACATAATCTTCGACAGGAGTAGAAACACGAATAGGAACATCAAGTAGATCGCAAATCATATGCAAGACCATAGAGAAATACATAGAAACATATGATAAAGCAGTGCCTAGATCAAATAACATTGAAGCTTCCCAATGACAAACTAAATGGTACCTGTGATAACCATTTCAGAAGCCTCCTCCTCTAGCCTACAAAAAAAAAGAAGCATAGGAATGAACCCATTCACCCTCAGACTATGTACCTTCACGGCCACCATAGCCAGAATGAACTCCATCCCTAGCTGACTGAAAGATGCCTCTGCTGGGCTAATAACCACCTCTCTTAGGCTGATAGCCGCCTCTGCTAGGTTGTGAAGAACCTATACCGAAAAATCCACCTCTACTAACCTATAGTTTTGAAGCCTGGGTTCCTGAAATTGAGACCCCTCTTGAGCCCCTTCCTGTCTAGGTCTAGGACACTCTCTCGGGAAATACCCTCTGTCACCACACTCATAGCAAATCTTTTCTGCCCTGGGTTATGTCACTGATACAGAAGAACCAGAGTGCCCTCAATGGTCTAAGTGTCAAGGGTGAAAACCTCGAGAAGTTTCCCCGGAACTGATCTCCCTAAACCCATAAGGGCCACCTACTGAAAGTTGAAGTACCGACTGAATGGGCAGCAAGAATGATACTGATGGCTCTTGCCAAAATGGCCCCCACCCCTAGAATAAGAACTTTTGAGGGTTCTAAACCTGTGAATCCTCTTCTCGTCACCCCTACTATGAGCCTGAATCCTTATTGACTCAACCTCTGTGGTATGATCTACCACATTTTGGAATGAAGCCCAAGAAGCTACTAGTTGTAAAGTCGCCAAATTTGACGAAAGTGTCAAACCCTTGATGAGTCAGCTCACTCTCTCTGGCTCAGTGTGGCGTAACTGCACTGCATATCGAGCCAAGGAATGAAACCTAGACTCATACTCCATGATCAATACCCTCTATGCTCTAAAGAGGTGAACTCATCCCTCCTCTTGTCCCTCAATGTTTGAGGAACACACTTCTCCAGAAATATCTGATAGAATCGAGTCCAAGACAACGGAAGCAACCCAGATAGTCAGCAATAAATATAAGATCTACACCAAAACTTTGCATCACCACACAACTAGAAAGCAACGTAGTCAACTCCATGCGACTCCACCACACCCAACTTCTGAAGCCTCTCATGACAATCAATGATGAACTTATACGCATCCTCCTCAAGGGTACCGTAAAAAGTAGGAGGCGTCATCTTGGTAAACCTCTCAAACAAATGCTTCTCCTCATGAGTCATAATCAAACCAACAGCAGGTCTAGGAGCAAAATCAAGCATTTGAACCTCATTAATATGGGGAGCCACAGCAGCTGATTGCATAGATTTTTTATTATATAGTCCGATTTGAATGCCATGATTTGGGAATTAGCTGATAGCATAGATTGATTTGTGTTTGTGATTGGGATACTAGGTTCCTTATTTATTGCTTATATGCTTATTACCTGCCTCATTGTGATTATGTGTTCTCATCACTCCTAAATACTCGTTTAAAAGTCGGAAAAGGCCTAAGATTGAGTCTTTCTTGCCTAGCATTGATTGCTTATTATGTTACATGTCATATTTGTGCTTATTATCGTATCTTGTTGTCACAACCCATTTTGAGAGTCATGATGGCACCCACACTATCCCCTCTGGTGGATGAACCATCCCCTCAATCACATTCATTTTTAAGAAAATATGGGGAAATAAATGTCGAATTTATACTAAACAGTTTTGCATGATATATATATATATATATATAACCCCAAGAGCTTCTAACACACTTAAACAATTACAACCCCAAAACCTGGTCTTAACGTGTACAAAAGCTTCTAAAATGAAAATATGTAGTTTGAAATACTGAAATACAAATCAATTATTGAAATGGAATACTGTCTATAGAATAGGTAATACACAGATATCATTAGAAACGATCCAGGGTTGCAGGTCTGGCTAGTAGCTCATACTAAAGTCTCTAATAGAAAGCCTCGGGATCAATCATGAGGTCGTGAACTGGAACCTGGGTTTAACTCTGCACTCAACAAAAGGTGCAGCAAGAGTAGTATGAGTACAACACTAGTACACGTAGACAAAATAGGCCAACAATGATTAGATAATGCATATAAGATGAACAAATCAACAAGTAAAGCAGATAAGGCAATCAAGTACAGTCACAAAATCGTATTTCAAGTAAAAGTTCAGAATGAGTATGTAAATCACCAAGTATGTAGTCATGGGTAAATGAATGGATTTAATGCAATGCAGTGCCATACAGGCCAACTCTTCACTTCCATACACACATGCTAAGGGCTATGCCTCAAAGCCATAACCCATGGGAGACTCGCGAAGTCATGTACCATATCGCTTTCCGATAAATATCTTGGAGGCTATCAATCACAAACACTCCTGAAAAAAGACCTCGGAGGTTGTCAATCACTCTCGCTCTCGTGCAAACACCTCGGAGGCTATCCATCTCTCTTTCACCATTATATCAGTCATATATGAAAATAGAAGGCATGTCATGCATGGTATCAATTTCAATAGCATCGCATATCATAGTATAATTAGATGCATCTCATGAGTACAAATCACAACTCAAGTCGATAATATTATCCTCCCATTTTCCATGCGATAAGTGAGATATCAAGTGACAAGGTAGATTCATCAATAATAAAAAATAGTAGTAAACATGGCGACAAGCCCACATAACAACATCGATACCAAACCAGTGGATTCATCACCATAACCATGCCTGTAGGCCTATCATGCTTTCCCCCTAAATGTCTACCAACTATATACAATTCTCTAATCAGAATCTAAAAAGGTAAGTCATAACCTATCTCGAAACTGAACAGGCGCCACGAACCTTAAGCCAACGTCTTTTGCTTTCAGAGAGCCTCAAAACGATCAAAGTATATCAAATAAATACTCTACATTAGAATACGAATCAAAGGACACCTATATTGCTATATTTCTATTTGTAAACTAAAAACGCAACCGAAAAAGTGACCTAGCCCACAAGGAAAAAACTAGAATTTTAAGTTAGAAACATGTTACCCAAGGCCTACGTAGTCACAATCCTAAGTTTCATGAAATTCTAACTCCAATTGAGCCTCCAATTTTATTAATTAAACAAAACCTAACTTTGACCAAAAACTCATGACTCAAATCATTTCAAAATCCGTTTTGAAGTTGGAGTTCACGTTATAAATAGTTTACCCAAGCTTTATCAAGCTAATACTAGGAGATTTTCCAAAACAAACCATGATTAATAAGAAAAGCTCCATTTTTAACTTAGGGTTCTTAACCATAAAATCCCCATCCTAAAACATGATTCCTAGCAATGAAATCTCTAACTAATTAAAGATATTGTCACGACCCGACTAGGGGCCATGACGGGTACGAACATTGTACTGATTATGTAAGGCATGAATGAAATGAACATAACAGAGAAATCATAAGACATAAGATAAAGATATAACCTGCTTAACTTTTAAGAGTGGATGCATTTCATACATATATCATATATATTCGTAGTACATATATCATATATATATATATATATATATATATATATATATCATCATCGTTAACCCGCATCCGGGTAAACATCATACGCCGCCCACTAGTGGTGATCATGTCCGACCTTCTAGGCGCGGTGGAATCATAAGCAGCCCGCCTTTGCGGTGACATGTCCGGCCATTTAGGCACGGTGGAATCACAAGCAGCCCGCCTTTGCGGTGACATGTCCGGCCATTTAGGCACGATGGAATTGTATCATCGTGAGCACATCATAAACTTAACATTATTGTTCATCTCATAGGCATATCATGACCTTATCATAACTTAGCATCATTATACATTTATCATCAAAACATACATTAGAACTTGAAGGTAACTATGGCGATGTCGGGGTGACATAAGGTCGTGAACCCCCGATTACATTATCGAGTGACCATAATCATTATGTCTTACCTTTAGGGGACTAACATTTTAAGGTGAGTGTACACAAGGAAAAGCATCAATAGAACCGTACTTAGGATCATTAACCTCATGGACATCGTATATTACTTGAGGATTCTGTATATTTAAACTAATCATCATCATTATCATGCTCGTATCGTATATCTTTTCTTTATCATGTGCGTATGTAGCTCTTTATAGTCATGGACTCGTAATTTTCGTTATTTAGGAAGATTATGGAAAAATAGGAAGATTCATGCCATAGGAGTCATGCCTTAGAAGGAAAGGATTAGCCTTACATACCTCTTTCGTTTAGCTATTCTATCGTTTGATCGTTCTCCTTCGATGCTCGCGTTTCTACCTTCAAGAAAGTTCGTATTAACATTAGGTAATCGATTATAAGAACATGCTTACTAAGGTTAGAGAAAATTGGGCCGCATTTCCTTTGTTTATACAACTTTCCTCATATTAAATATCAACTCCAAAACATCCATAACAACATTCACAATTTCACTTCAATTCCTCCACAATCATGGTCATAGTACACTATTACGTTATCTCACATATAATGCTTATCCCATGTCCTAAATGTCATTTATAACATAATTATAATCACAACATATCAATAATCATGACTTATTCCAAACTACCACTCAAAATGTCACTATCCTCACCTTCATGACCCATTTTCTATATCCTTCTACAATCCAAGTCTTTCAACCTCTCATTACTTTAAACAACATGGAATGATCATAAAAATTACCTTAGATAGTGTAAGAATAAGCCTTGAACGGAGATACTCCTCTTGCACCAAAACCCTAACTTCACTTCTACTTAGATTTCTTGTCTTGGATGAACTCTAGTGAGCTTCTTACACTTAACTCTCTTAGTTTGATGAAATTGATGTTGAATCTCTCTTGAGTTCTTATGGAAGAAGTGTGTGGAACCCTCTAGAAGCCTTGAGAGCGATGAAGAAGTGTGGAAAATGAAATTAGTGAAGTGGGATCACATTTATATATTTGAACTTAACTCAGCCCGTCGGGACTTCCACGAACACTTATACAGTCCGTATAACATTGCACGGCCCGTATAAGTGATCGTGGTTCACCACTAGGCAAACATCATCTCTTCTGGGTGTTATACGGACCCTTATACGGACCGTATAATGTTATACAGACCGTATAAGTCGGTCGTATAACACCATTTCCCTAAAATGATCTCCGTCGTTCGTTTGATCTCCAATCCTTATGGAACCTTCTTGACACTTGTTTAACACCTCGTTCACAATCTAAGGGACATTATAACTCTTTTCCAAAACATCATTAAGCCATCATTAATTCGATACTCGTAAATCTTGCCCGATACACAACATATACCTTGCTTTCCTTAACAACTTTCGTCTCTTACCTCAAATGTCTTTGAAATCTCATTTAGAATCATCAAATTTTATTTCTTACATATCAAAACATCGTATATGTCTTGCCCTTTGTTATTCTATTCACTGTACATTAACGGGAAATTTTCGGGATGTAACATTCTTCCCAACTTTTGGAACATTCGTCCTCGA
Source organism: Lycium barbarum (assembly GCF_019175385.1). Lineage (NCBI taxonomy): Eukaryota > Viridiplantae > Streptophyta > Magnoliopsida > Solanales > Solanaceae > Lycium > Lycium barbarum. Next base: position 19,920,006 of record NC_083343.1, read on the forward strand.
ATGTTAAGCACTCGGGAATTCTACCAAAATTTCGCCAGAATTTCCCCTGTAATATGGCACTACCATCCTATCACAACAGCCTACAATAACATTGCCTCACAGAGCCACAACACCATATCAATATAAGTTGGCCACACACGACCCATATACATACCTCATAATCCCGATGTTTCATCATGGATCTCTTCTAGGGGCTGAAATAAGTGCGGGTTTTTGGATTTCATACTCTCTTCTACTTCCCAAGTCATTTCTTCTCGGTTGTTATTTCTCCATAAGACTTTAATTGAGGCTACTTCCTTATTTCGAAGTCTCCGTACCTGCCTGTCTAATATGGCAATAGGCACTTCTTCATAGACTAGCTTTTCTGTCACTTGAACATCATCTACTGGAACAATCCTCGTAGGATCTCCAACACACTTGCGGAGCATTGAGACATGGAAAACCGGATGGACTAATTCATGTTCTAGAGGCAAGTCTAATTCGTAAGCTACTTGACCCACCTTATGGATAATCTTATAGGGTCCAATGTATTGAGGACTTACTTTCCTTTCTTATAAAATCTCATCACTCCTTTCATTGATAACACTTTTAAGAATACCCAATCATCAACTTGAAATTCTAAGTCTCGCCGACGGTTGTCCGCATAAGATTTTTGGCGAGTTTGGGCTGTCAATAATCGATCTCGGATCACCTTGACTTTTTCTACTGCTTGTTGAATTAACTCAGGGCCTATTAGCTGTAGTTATCCTATTTCAAACCATCCAATTGGGGATCTGCACTTCCTTCCATATAGAGCTTCATACGGAGCCATTTGGATACTAGAATGGTAGCTATTATTGTATGCAAACTCGATTAGAGGTAAGTGGTCATCCTAACTACCACCAAAATCGAGAACACATGCTCTTAGCATATCCTCCAAGGTCTGAATGGTACGTTCGGCTTGCTCATCAGTTTGTGGATGAAATGCCGTGCTGAGATTTTGCTTGAGTACCCAAACCTTCTTGGAAGGATTTCCAGAGCTTGGCTGTAAATTGCACTCCTCTATTTGTGATAACGGATATCGGAATACCATGGAGTCGCACAATCTCCTTGAGATACAACCTTGCATAATCTTCTGCTGAGTATGTGGTTCTAACAGGAACAAAATAAGTTGCTTTCGTCAATCTATCCACAATCACCCATATAGAAACATACTTGCTTCGGGAACGAGGTAATCCCACAATAAAATCCATATTGATCACTTTCCATATCCAAGTAGGGATTTCCATTGCCTGCAATAATCCTTCTGGCTTTTGATGTTCTATTTTCACTTGCTGGCAATTTGGACATTGGGCTACAAATTCTGCTATGTCTTTCTTCATTCCATCCCACCAATAAATTAACTTGAGATCATGATACATCTTTGTCGTTCCTGGATGAATAGAATACCGAGAATAATGAGCTTCTTTTAGAATTCGGCGACGTAATTCTGCAACATTCGTAACACATAGCCTGCCTCGGTATCTAAGAATTCCATCTATAGATGTTTCAAATGGAGACTTCTCTTTTTCAAGAAATGTGTCTCTATAATGGCTCAACTGAGGATCTTCATATTGATGCTCTTTCACTTCCATATTCAAGGACGAAACTGTGGGATTATTAATACTAATTCCTGCACTACCTGAATCAATTAGGCGTACTCCAAGATTAGCTAGTTGGTGGAGCTCATGAATTAATTCTTTCTTCTCCGGAGGAACTTCACATAGGCTGCCCATCGATCGGTGGCTAAGCGCATCAGCTACTACATTTGCCTTTCCGGGGTGGTATAAAATACTCACATCATAATCTTTCAATAATTCTAACCACCGCCTTTGCCGCATATTCAACTCCTTCTGTTTGAAAATGTATTGAAGACTTTTGTGATCTGTATAGATATCAACATGCACACCATACAAGTAATGTCTCCACATCTTTAATGCATGAATAACTGCAGCCAATTCAAGATCATAAGTTGGGTAGTTCTTTTCATGTTTCCGCAACTGTCTTGAATCATAAGCGATGGCTTTACCGTGCTGCATTAACACACATCCTAAACCAATACCAGAAGCATCACAATATACAACATAACCATCTGGCCCTTCTGGGAGTGTTAAGACCGAAGCTGAAGTTAGCCTATTCTTCAATTCTTGAAAGCTACGCTCACAAGCATCATTCCACTAATATTTAGCTGACTTCTGGGTTAGCTTCGTCAATGGGGCTGAAATAGAGGAAAATCCTTCTCCGAACCTTCTATAGTAACCTGCCAATCCCAGAAAACTACGGACTTCTATAGGCGTCGTAGGCCTTGGCCAAGTCTTCACAGCTTCAATTTTCTGAGTATTAACTCGAATGCTATCATCTGAAATAACATGACCCAAAAATGTCACAGAATTCAGCCAAAACTCGTACTTTGAGAATTTTGCATACAATTCTCGAGTTCGAAGAATTCCTAGAATAATACATAAATGGTCTGCATGTTCTGTTTCTGTGCGAGAGTATACCAGAATATCGTTAATGAATACTATTACGAATAAATCCAAGAGAGGCCTGAATACGTTATTCATCAAATTCATGAACACTGCCGGATCATTAGTTAACCCAAATGACATCACCCAGAATTCATAATGGCCATATCTCATTCTAAAAGCTATTTTAGGAATATCTTCTTCTTTACCTCTCACTTGGTGATAACCTGACCTCAAGTCTATTTTGGAAAACCACTTGGCACCCTGTAGTTGATCAAATAAATCAACAATTCTCGGAAGAGGATATTTGTTCTTTATCGTCACTTTATTCAACTACCTATAATCGATGCATATTCGTAGGGATCCATCTTTCTTTCTTACAAATAGGACAGGTGCTCCCCACGGTGATGAACTGGGTCTAATAAACCCCTTCTCAAGCAAATCTTTCAACTGTACCTTTAGCTTTTTCAATTCTACCGGAGCCATTCGGTAAGGAGGAATAGAAATAGGATTGGTATCCGGCAACACATCAATAGCGAAATCAATCTCTCTTTTCGGAGGAAGGCCTGGAAGTTCATCTGGAAATACATCCAGAAATTCATTCACTACCGGAACAGATTGGATAGTTGGCGACTTTACTTCGGTGTCATGAACTCGGACTAAGTGATAAATATAGCCTTTTGCTATCATCTTTCTTGCCTTAAGGTAGGAAATAAACCTACCTCTTGGAGATGCTGTATTACCCTTCCATTCAAGCACGGGCTCTCCCGGAAATTTGAATCGAACTACTTTCATTCGGAAATCAACATTAGCATAACATGAGGCCAACCAATCCATACCCATAATCACATCGAAATCTAACATTTCCAGCTCAACTAAATTAGCTTTGGTCTGGCGGTCGCATATCACAATTACACAATTTTTGTACACTTGTCAAGCTATCACGGGATCACCAACTGGAGTAGATACCTCAAAAGGTTTAATTGGCTCGGGTTTCACCCCAATACGACTAGCAACATAAGGAGTAATATAAGATAGGGTAGAATCCGGATCTATTAATGCATACACACCATGGGAAAATACGGATAATATACCCGTAACCATATCCGGGGAGGACTCAAGATCTTGTCGTCCAGCTAAAGCATACATACGAGGCTGAGTGGCACCTGAAGTAGATGCTCCCCCTCTGCTTCTACCTCGACATACTAGGATCTGGGGAGTCTGCCCTACCGGGCGCATTGAAGAGGAACCAGCTGCTGATCCTGTGGGCTGAACCCCACCTCTACCATACCTCGAGGGACAATCACACATCAAGTGCGCAGCCTATCCACAAACATATCAAGCATCTGTGCCCTGGCGACATGGCCCCGAATGTAATTTTCTGCACTAACTACATCGTGGAACTGGTGGTCTCCTCTGACTATAATCACCCCCAAACTGGGAACCTGAAGCTCTCGAACTCTGACCTTGTACTGAAGGAATGGAGCGGTCAAATATCCTACTTACAAATCGTAGAGGTGGACTAGTCGCCGACTGGCTTGAGTGTCTGGGATATGTCTACCTCGATCCCCCTCTATAATCACTACTTTCCCCCATAGATTTGGCCCTCTTGCTTTGCCATCTATCAATATCACGATCACCCCTTTGTAGATATTATTGTCCTTCTAAATTCTGGGCATGGGCTTGAATGCGGGAAATATCCATTCCATCTTGTAATGAAGCTGTCAAACAATCCTTAAATAAATGTGGCCCTAAGCCACTCACAAACCTGTGCACCCTATCTCCCATGTCCGCCACCATAGTCGGGGCATATCTAGCCAATGAATTGAACTGAAGGCTATACTCCCGAGCACTCATATTTCCTTGTTTCAAATTTAAAAATCTATCCGCTTTAGCTTGGCGGACCTCGGGTGGCATGTAGTGGCGGATGAAGGCATCTAAAAATTCTTGCCAAACGGGAGGAGGCGCGTTCTCTTTTCTTGATGACATCCAATCATTATACCATAAGACCGCCACATCCTGGAGTCTATACGATGCCAACTCCACAGATTCAGTTTTGGAGGCATGAATAATCTTCAATGTTCTCAACATTTCATCGATAAAACTTTGCGGGTCTTCATCCGTCTTTGACCCGAAGAACTCCGGAGGATTCAAACACATGAAATCACGGGCTCTAGTACTAACGACCCTGTTGGTTGAACCCGAACCCTGCCGCTGTTTCTGGGCGGCAACTAACTGCGTTAATAGATGAATAGCCTCGGTCACTTGTTGACCCGAAGTAGCCGGTGGAGGAACTGGAGGCATAGGAGCTGGAGATGAAGCTCCCTCTTGTTCTTCTAAATTGGGCGGAGTGGAGGAAGTATTAGATGGGGCCTCATTATGTGATTCGCTCTCTTCTCCTTTTCAAGGTAATCTTGCGCTTCTGGTAACTTTTCCCTTTGGCGGCATTTCTGAAATCATAGCACACTATTAGGGAGGAGATAATCTTATAACACAGCTCTATCGCACGATCTCTTAAGATGAAAGATGGTCATTTTTCCTAAATGCCCTGTAGCCTCCTGTTTATTAGTGTGGCGCGCAACACACCATAAACAAGACTCTACTAGACACGGCTTGTAGACACTTCCTAGGACTGAACTGCTTTGATACCACTTTTGTCACGACCCGACTAGGGGCCATGACGGGTACCCGGGGCTAACCACCGAGCACCACTCATACCATTACCCATCGTACTCATCAAGCGTTCATTCATTAATCTTATACTCAAATCATAGGAAAACCATTTTTCACTTGGAAACATAATTACCTTTATATACATAAGCCTTCGGCTATCAAAATAATGTACATACAATAAGGACATCGTGAGACCATGCTACCCACACCTACGTATCTACGAGCCTCTACTAGAGTACTAGACATATGGACGGGACAGGACCCCGTCATGCCCAAAACATATATATATATATATATATATATACACACACACACAAAAGGATAAATCAATGGCACCTCCGGAATAATGGGATGCTCTCAAAGTTTGCTAGTAGCTCCTACGAGTCTAGATAACCTCCCTGCCTACCTGTGGGCATGAACACAGGGTCCAAAGAAAACGGACGTCAGTACGAACATTGTACTGAGTATGTAAGGCATGAATGAAATGAACATAACAGAGAAATCATAAGACATAAGATGAAGATATAACCTGTTTAACTTTTAAGACTGGATGCATTTCATACATATATCATATATATTTGTAGTACATGTATATATATATATCATCATCATCGCTAACCCGCGTCCGGGTAAATATCATATGCCGCTCACTAGTGGTGATCATGTCCGGCCTTCTAGGCGCGGTGGAATCACAAACAGCCCGCCTTTGCGGTGACATGTCCGGCCATTTAGACATGATGGAATTGTATCATCGTGAGCACATCATAAACTTAACATTATTGTACATCTCATAGGCATATCATGACCTTATCATAACTCAGCATCATTATACATTTATCATCAAAACATACATTAGAACTTGATGGTAACTATAGCGATGTCGGGGTGACATAAGGTCGTGAACCCCTGATTACATTATGGAGTGACCATAATCATTATGTCTCACCTTGAGAGGACTAACATTTTAAGGTGAGTGTACACAAGGAAAAACATCAATGGAACCGTACTTAGGATCATTAACCTCATGGACATCGTATATTACTCGGGGATTCTCTATACTTAAACTCATCATCATCATTATCATGTGCGTATGTAGCTTTTTATAGTCATAGACTCGTAATTTCCGTTATTTAGGAAGATTATGGAAAAATAGGAAGATTCATGCCATAGGAGTCATGCCTTAGAAGGAAAGGATTAGCCTTACATACCTCTTTCGTTTAACTATTCTATCGTTTGATCGTTCTCCTTCGATGCTCGCATTTCTACCTTCAAGAAAGTTCGTATTAACATTAGGTAATCGATTATAAGAACATGCTTACTAAGGCTAGAGAAAATTGGGCCGCATTTCCTTTGTTTATACAACTTTCCTCATATTAAATATCAACTCCAAAACATCCATAACAACATTCACAATTTCACTTCAATTCCTCCACAATCATGGTCATAGTACACTATTACGTTATCTCACATATAATGCTTATCCCATGTCCTAAATGTCATTTATAACATAATTATAATCACAACATATCAATATTCATGACTTATTCCAAACTACCACTCAAAATGTCACTATCCTCACCTTCATGACCCATTTTCTATATCCTTCTACAATCCAAGTCTTTCAACCTCTCATTACTTTATAAAACATGGAATGATCATAAAACGTACCTTAGATAGTGTAAGAATAAGCCTTGAGCGGAGATACTCCTCTTGCACCAAAACCCTAGTTTCACTTCTACTTAGATTCCTTGTCTTGGATGAACACTAGTGAGCTTCTTACACTTAAATCTCTTAGTTTGATGAAGTTGATCTTGAATCTCTCTTGAGTTCTTAGGGAAGAAGTGTGGGAAATGAAATTAGTGAAGTGGGATCACATTTATATAATTGAACTTAACTCAGCCCGTCGGGACTTCCACGGACACTTATACGGTCCATATAACATTGCACGGCCTGTATAAGTGGTTGTGGTTCACCACCAGGCAAACATCATCTCTGTTAGGTGTTATACGGACCGTAGAATGTTATACGGACCGTATAAGTCGGTCGTATAACCCCTTTTCCCTGAAATGATCTCTGTCGTTCATTTGATCTCAAATCCTTATGGAACCTTCTTGACACTTGTTTAACACCTTGTTACCAATCTAAGGGACATTATAACTCTTCTCCAAAACATCATTAAGCCATCATTAATTCGATACTCGTAAATCTTGCCCGACACACAACATATACCTTGCTTTCCTTAACAACTTTCGTCTCCTACCTCAAATGTCTTTGAAATCTCATTTAGAATCATCAAATGTTATTTCTTACTTATCAAAACATCGTATACGTCGTGCCCTTCGTTAGTCTATTCACTGTACATTAACGGGAAATTTCCGGGATGTAACAGATATAATCATAATGTGATGATAAGAAACCTACAAAAATGAATAAATCCTTGAAAATCCCCTCAAAATCGCCTTAAAACCTAAGTGAAAAGCCCAAAATATGTGAAGGAGGAATAAAACTCGAATTGCAGAATTTATGGACTGGATTCAGCGATCCTCGTAGGTGCAACATATTTTTCGCGCCTGCTCAAGGAACCTCGCCAGTGCGAGCCTCACTTCAGACGTGCCTGATCGCAGGTGCGTAAGATGACATGCAGGTTCGAGCCCAAGCCAACCTGACTAATCTCACACCTGCAAACCAACTTACGCAGAGGAGAGCTCGCAGGTGTGACGCATCAGAAACCAGAAAAATGCTAAGTCCCCTAATCTTCCGATCCAACACCCGAAACTCATTCAAAATCCCATGACCACAAACCAAACATCATTTCTATCATAAACCGTGCTACGAACTCTCGCGCGCACTCGAATTTCCCAATAGAGGTCATTTTGACTAGGTGTTGACCCAAGTCAAATTCAGCCAAATCAAAACCAACATTCCCAAACAATGACCCAAAACACAAACGGACGCCTCGGGACCCTAACCAAAAGTTCAACCAAGTCAAAATCACCTTTCAGACCTAACGGCACTATCAAATTCAATTCCTGACACAATTTCCAAAAGTCAACTATTGTTCAACTCTTTTTTGCTTATTCAACATATAAATCTCTAAAATCCCCAAAACCAACCAAGACCAATCTAATTGCCTCGGAAACCACATCACCCATCCCCACAAGTCGTAAATACCATAATGAGATTACAAAAGGATATTTCAGGGAAAAAGGAGTAAAATGTCTAAAACAACCAAACAGGTCATAACACTCATATGCATTGAGGATACTTTTGGAAGGTCCAATGGGATAAGATTTCGGAAGGGGTGATGATGATATTGTGTGCCAGATTGGCTATATGACAGGTAATGTGAGCCTAAGGGCTGAGTATTGTGATTGGAAGACTAAAATGGCTAAGACCCACTTTGATTTGGGAGATCTAAGAATTTCGAGTTGGTATATGGACCTCGCGAGTCCCCCATTAGTTGCAATTCGTTAATGTTCAAGAATGTGTGTATCGGGAGATGGAAAAGGCCTTGCATTTACTACACTTCATATCATTCCATTTCATGTTGTTTTATTGATTACTTTGGTTGTGAATTGCTTGAGTTGTTGTCTACCTTAAAAGTATACTTGGAACTTGATGGACTTGTGGATTAGAAGCTTTCACATAGGCTTATAACCTACTGTTGTTGAGATAATTATGAATGTTTTTGGTGGACCAATAGAGGTTAAGTGTGGAAGTATTAATCAAAGGCCAACCCTCGTCTCTACTTTTTATAGGATTGGTCGACGATGCTACTGATTACATGTTGCTCCCCGTACTCACGCTACACTTGCTGCACCCCTGTTATGTGCAGATTCTACTCCTAGTATGGGTGGATCATGAGATGCTACTAGCCGTTGAGGAGATCATCTAGACGATTCGGTGTGAACGACTAATGTGATCCATGGCACCAGATCTTCTTTAGCTCTCTTTACTTTTTGTCTAATATTTCCTAATAATTTACGTATTTTTGGGATGTATTCCTAGACTTGTACTCCATTTTAGTTCGTTCTTATACTAGTGACACCAGATTCGGGGGTGCTTGTACTATTATTTTGGCATTCTATGACTATAAGTTTTTTAATGAATTAAAAGTTGACTTGTATGTTTATTCTTCTTTATTTCTTACTTAAATTGTTTAAAAATTGGGTTGTGGATGACTTAGTGACTCAGGGATTTAGTGCCTTCACGACTCCGTAATTGGGTGGTGACAAGAACATTCAGCATTTTATGCAACGGAGTAACACTTCACCATTTACAAACCTAACTTTAGGTATGGCTAAATAAATACATGTATTTTGTGTAATAAATAATTCAGTCCAAAATTCCTTGATATCATAGTTTTTTATTAATACTTAATAGTGTCTTCCATCCGATTAGAAGTAGAGTACACAAAGTATTCCATTCAATACTGAAATGTCTAACCAGTTGTACATCGATGCCAAATTCATTCACTATGGCACTAGTATCTCTCTGTACACCTTATTTTAAATTCTAAATGAAATCATCAATTAATTTGGTGAAAAATGGAGCCAATGGAATGCTCCATATACAAATGCGAAAGAGCTCCTAACATACAAGACATAACAAATGTGTAAAAACCTGTTTGGTCTTTTAGGCATCTGGACCCTTTTGCCCCTGTTGACTTTTCCCCTAGCCTCGTTAGAGCGTGTTTGACTTTTGGGGATGGGTGGCATGGTTTTCGAAGAGATCAGGCGAGCCTTATTTGATTTTGAGGGAATTCAAAGTTCTAAGATTAATATGTGAAAAACCTTTGACCAATAGTTGACTTTTGAGTAAACAGACCTTTTTTGGTATTTCGCTGATTCCATGAGGTCCAGAGGATCGATTATGACTTGCCGGGATTTTTGGTTTGGTTCTTGAGACATTCAAGAGCATTTTCCACCATTGGTTGGAAACTTGATTTTGGCCGTTTGAGGGTTGACTCGGTCAAGGTGACATCCATTGGGAATTTCAAGTGTGCGGTTGAGTACATGGAGTGTTTTTACATAGATTTGCATATTTAGTTTGAATCCTAGGGGTCTCGGATAGATGCGGGATTTTTGGGTGAACATGATGAAAACCAGATTTTCTTGTTTTCTGGTGTCCCGCTTCCGTGGGCAATTATGCGCTTCTGTGAGTCCGCCTATGCGATACTTGTCCCGCAGACCCGAGAGGTTGATGTGACAAGGCAAGTCTGCTTCTACGGACAAGGCGTCCTCAGAGGCGGAGATCACTGATAAGAAAACCCCATTATTCCAACTTCGAAACTATTATTCCCATTCACTAAAATTCTAGACCTAAAGAGTTCTAAGGGAAGACTTGAGAAGCTCTGTTCTGATTTCTTCCTTGGGTAAGTCTCCTTTTACCTCTTTTTTGGTTATTTTGTTGATTAAAAAATGATTTTATGGCAGTTTTAATGAGTTATTTCGGGAATATGAGTTCATAAACCCTAGGTTGAGGATTATAATTGTCACGCCCCATTTTAGGGAAACGTGTGGGAACCTATCATTTCCTAACTCGGTAGGCTAACTCATACCCAAGTCAATAACTAAAATCGGTAAAGTAAAATCAACACACAAATCATATAATAGTTCTAACATAAATAGAAAATACTACAAGTGTGGAAATACATCAATCTCAAGGATCTGGTCTGAATAGTACTAGAGCTACTATAAATACAAGTCTGGAACAGTCAGCATGTCATATATATATATATAGAAAATACTGTCTCGGAGGTAATAAAGACAAGTAAAACAGAGTAGCCATCTCAGCTGCAGATAGGCCATATGCTCACCTTGAAAGCTACTAAAACTGGCCTCGGGATCACTCACGAGGGGTCGAACACTCTCCCACCGCATACTCTGCAATTAAGAAAAGAGTAAAGCAAGGTAAGGTCAGTACAAAATACGGTACTGAGTAAGTATCATAGGCCGACAACAGTTTAGATTACATATGCATATAAAAGGGAAGGGAAAGATGATCATGCTCACACAACAAGTAATCAATCAAAACACACAATTAAGCCAAATACGAGAAAAATTCCAATATTCCGTTTCCAACATTTTAACAAGTTCGAAGTGAGCCATAATATCCGCTTTTCACATCAACTATCATGAAGTAAAGTATGAAGGCAAATGATATACAATGCAGTGATACACACATGATCCGGGAGGACGATGTCCAGCGTCTGACAAATCATGACCCATAGGGGACCGCTAAGTCCATGTACCGTCATTCTGTATCACACAACCTAGAATGACTTCTCAATCGTTCGTAAGCCATTCTGTATCACATAGCATAGATATGCCCCCTCGTGTATCAATATCATATATCTCATCGTTGTGTTCCTTTATCATTTGTCACCATTACCTTAGTATCACTTCTAACAATATATCATGAATATGAGTTTCAATATATCATAAATATGAGTGTATGTCCTATAAGAGAATAACAGAAGCAACATGTACCATTCATTATGCCACACAAGGGCAGTATTATAACATCAAGTGTAACGGGAGCAATATAGGCAATTCATCATGTCGCACAAGGACAAGTCATATCATCAATATCAAGTAAAGTTCATTCTTCCAATTGACTCCCATATTACACATAACCACCAATTCATACAAGAACATACCAAACAAGATCCTATAGAATCTATAGGACAGAAGCCCGATAAAACAAGTCACAAGCAGTACCAACCTAAGATTTCCATCCCAACTTTATACCCGAAGGTGTACATGATTTATCCAACACTTTCCTAATAATACATATGCGTCGCTAACCGAAATCTAACCAAAAGGAAAGTCATAACCTACCTGGAATACCGAATAAAAGAATCACTAACCGTCAGCCAAGGCCTTGCCTTTCCTCTGAGCTTCCAAATAATCGAAGTCTATTTGTAATTGGAATCTAGGTTAGAATTCATAAATAATGATATCCATATTACTATCTTTCTAATTGGGTCAAAATAGTACTAGTAAGGCTTGGGGATGGGTCAACAGCGGCAAAAATGGTAAAAATGCAATAACGACCAAATGGGTCGTTACATCAGATACCAATTAAACAATCACTCGTCCTTGAGTAACAAGGAGATGAAACGAGGGAAAATTACCTAACTCGACAAACAACTGGGGATATCTCTCAACCATATCGGACTCCGTCTCCCAAGTAGCCTCTTCTACCGAACGATGCTTTCATTGAACCTTCACGGACAGAATCTCCTTAGACCTCAACTTTCTAACCTGCCTATCCAAAATGGCAATAGGCTTCTCCTCAAAAATCAGATTCTCGTCAAGCAACACGGAATCCCAAAAGACAATATAAGAACCATCAGAATGGTACTTCTTTAGCATAGAAACATGGAAGACTGGATGGACACCCGATATGCCTGGTGGAAAAGGCAACTCATGAGCAACCTCACCCACTCTATGAAGAACCTCAAAATGACCAAGATACCACAGAATCAACTTGCCCCTCTTCCCAAACCTCATGACACCCTTCATGGGCGAGATCTTCAGAAGAACCTGCTCACCCTCCATAAAGTCTAGATCCCGGACCTTCGATCCACATATATCTTCTGACGATTTGGGATGCTAGAAGCTTCTCTTGGATAAGCTTCACTCTATCCAATGAATCCATCAACAAATCTGTGCACCAAGGTCGAACCTCAAACGCATCAAACATACCAACAGGAGAATGACACCTCCTACCATATAAGGCCTCAAATGACGCCATACCAAGACTGGAATAGTAGCTATTATTGTACGCGAACACAGCTAAAGGCAGAAACTGGTCCCACTGACCACTAAAATTAATGACGCAAGCCCGTAACATATCCTTGAGCACCTGAATGGTCTGCTCGGACTGACCATCAGTCTTGGGATGGAAAGTTGTGCTCAAGTCCAACTAAGTATCCAACTCTATATGCAATGTCCCCCAGAAATGAGAAGTGAACATTGTACCAAGATCCGAAATGATAGAAATAGGGACCCCGTGCTACCGCACAATATCACGAATAGAAATCCTGGCTAACTTCTCTACAGTATAAGTTATCAGAACTAGAATGAAATGCGCGGATTAGTCAACCAATCAACAATAACCCAAAAGGAGTCAAACTTGCCCAAGGTCTTTGAAAGACCTACAAAAAAATACATGGCAATTCTCTCCCACTTCCACTCAGGAATGGGCATTCTCTGAAGTACTCCACTAGGTCTCTGATGCTCATACTTAACCTGCTGACAATTCCTACACTTACACACAAAATCTACAATATCTCTCTTCATCCTAGCCCACCAATGATGTTGCTGCAAATCACAATAAATCTTAGTAGCACCCTAATGAATGGAATATCTGGAACTATGGGCCTCCTCGAAAATCAAGCGAATAAAGTCACCAACACGAGGAACGCAAACACGTCCCTTGATCCTCTGAATACCCTCATTATCAAGCCTGGCCTCCTGGGCCTCACCTCTAATAACCTTATCACGAATCCTACACAACTGGGCATCCTCAAACTGTCGGGCCCTAATCTGCTCCAAAAGAGACGACCTCGCCTCCCTACAAGCCGAAATCCTACCAGGATCCGAAATATCAAGGTGAACGAAACTGTTGGCTAGAGTCGGAATCTCCATAGCCAAAGGACGCTCGAAAACAACCAAACAGGCTAAGCTACCCATACTCACCGCCTTGCTATTCAAGGTATCAACAACCATATTCGCATTCCCCCGATGGTAAAGAATGGTAATATTATAGTTGTTTAGAAGCTTCATCCACCTACGCTTCCTAGAGTTCAAATCCCGTTGAGTAAACACATGCTGAAGACTGTGCTGGTCTGTGATTACCTCACAGTGTACTCCATAAAGGTAATGGCTCCAAATCTTCAAAGCAAAAACCATCGCTAATAACTCCAAATCGTGAGTAGGGTAGTTCTTCTCATGGATCTTCAACCGACGGGAAGCATAGGCAATGACCTTGCCCTCCTACATCAACATAGCACTCAAACCCATACGAGATGTATCACAATAGACCGTAAAATCCTTACCCTCCACGAGTAATGCCAAGATCGAGGCCAAAGTCAAAAGAGTCTTGAGCTTTTGAAAGCTCTCCTCACAAGCATCGGACCACTGAAAGGGAACCTCATTTCTAAGTCAATCTAGTTAAAGCAGAAGAAATAGCAGCGAAACCCTTCACAAATCGATGATAATAGCTAGCCAACCCCACAAAGCTATGAATCTCTGTCACAGCAGTGGGCCTCACCCAATCCCACATAGCCTCAATCTTCTGGGGATCAACCATAATCCCTTCCTTTGATATAACATGGCCCTAGAACACCACAGACTCCAACCAAATCTCACATTTTGAAAATTTAGCATATAATTTCTTTCCTTCAACAACCCAAGAACGATCCTCAAGTGACGCTCATGCTCTTCCTTACTCTTCGAATACACCAAAATATCATCAATGAAGACAATCACAAAGGAATCAAGGTACGGCTTGAAGATGGCGTTCATCAAAGTCATAAAAGTAGTTGGGCATTCACAAGCCCAAATGTGTCACAACCCAATTTTACAAAGTCGCGCGGGCACTTACCTATCCCACCTCGGTAGGAAAACCATTAACCTAGCATTAACAAACACAGTATAAATAGCGGAAGAAGATAAAGTGACGTAAGTCTGACATGAAAAAGAAAATGTAAGTTTGACATGTGAATATATAATAAGTGTAGAAGTAAATCAAAAACCACCCAATATCTGCTCTGGTCATACAAGGGCATCTAACTAAAATCTATAAGTCTAGAACTAATAATAATACATCAATAGTTTCAAGTAATGACTCAGAATAGCAAAGTAAGACATAATAGAACAAGAGTCTACGGGTAGGGAAACATCAACATGCTCACCCTAACAGACTCGAATCAGCAGCCACGAGGGGTAGACGTCGGTTCCACCTGATACTCTGCATTCATAAAAGAATGTAGCAAGTGCAGGTCAGTACAAACAACACGTACTGTAGGTATCATAGGCCGACTATGATTAGCAAACATATACTAAGGAAATAAAGTAAGATAAACAGGTAAATCAACAAGGTATAAGTCAACACGAGCCAGTAACCAAGTACAAGTCATCACCTATGGTATAGCAACTAAACCCAACTTTGCCAAGTCTCAGTACATCCGATCCGAATCCGTATATCACAACTATATCACAAGCACATCACAAGAAGCCAAAGGTACAATGCAATGCAACAATGTTTGAAATATTAATGCAATGCATATGCACCGATACATATGTACTCCGATGATGGAACATCACATTTCGGCAGCACAACCCATGGGGGACTCGCGAAGTTCATCTACCAATCCTCATGATTCCAGCAAAGACCTCGGCAATCGCTACCAACACTCATACCTCGATTCTGAGATAAACATTGGACATCGATGCTCACGTCACACTCATCCATCTAAGCCCAGCTCATAACAGTGTTTTCTTGTATACCATCAATGTATCAATAGTATATCATGAAGGATGAGAATGCGTGCAATGTATGAGTTCAATAACAATAATTAAATCAATCTCAACAGTACCACACATGGGCACACCAACAATATCGATAAAAGGCTACACAATAAGCCACAATAGAGTCACAATCCTCGTCTCAAAATAGAAACAAGTAAGGTGCTACAATATCATCATCAAGATATCACTAGTCACCAATATCTACTATCTCCATATGGAAAGGATCCAACAATAAATAGAACAAGATAAGTCACAACACAACAGGGTGGCTAGCCCCAAATCATACAACAAGGCCCAACCTAAGGCAATATCCAACCCAACTTCATGCCCGAAGGTTTACATTCATTTTCGGACAATATCATCTAAACATACGCTTCGCTAATCGAAGTCTCACCATAAGGTAAACCATAACCTACCTGGAGAGCCAAATAGCAAAGTCTCCAAAATCAAACCTTATTCTTTCCTTTCCTTTCCTTTGAGCCTCGAGATAATGGAAGTCTAAACATATCTGAATCATGAAATTAGAATCAAGAAGAAACATAATTCAAACCTTACTTCTATTCAAGACCTAAATCCCAACCTATGGAATGGGTTTATGAACTAGAAAGATGGAATAAGGAATCTATAGATCTCAACATGAAATTAATGCTCTAGGTGATCAATTCCCATCAATTAAAAGCTAGAAGAAACAACAATTTACTTAAATTCATATTCTAGGCAAAATTCCCAAATTTGGGTGTGAACCCTAACTCCCAATTGCATAAATTAGCCACTAATTAGGAAGGAATCATGCAATAATAGATTCTAGTCATGAATTCCATGCTTAATGAAGGTAAGCCAATCAATAAATCAAGATTTAATAGCCTAGAATGAAAAACCCATTGAACCCTCTTTTAATCCTCAAACTCTTAATGAAACTAGCAAGATTAATGGATTCCTAAGGTGATTAATGGAATATGGAATAGCAATGAAGATGAAAGGACTTACCACAATGATTTCTCCCCAAGAAATGCCTTGAAATGCTTCCAATAGCCACATTTTCGGAATGGTTAGAATGAGGGACTTAGGGATTTTAACACTCATTTAATAAATATAACTGCCCGTCACTCGCTTCCGCACCCCCTTCAGCGCTTCAGCGGCACCTCTTGCGGCCCCATGATCTCTACAGCGTTCTCGCCCCAAATCACATGAGCCGCTACAGCAGCAGGGTAAACGCTAAAGTGGTACCGCTGCCGCGGTCCTGGTACCGCCATAGTGGGCACCAGACACCAAAAATTTCCAAGTTTCACAAATTTCACCCGAAATCCCGACTATCACCCGAGGCCATCTGGTCACATATCATATATGCAAACACACATAAAAATATGTTACGAACGCTCTCTGGCCTCAAAATTCCCGACAGAGGTCTCGTTGACCGAGTCAAACCCCGATACCTCAAACCAAACTTCCGAACCCAAGTATCAAAATGTACCCGAGCACATTGGGAACCAAACCGATTATACACACAAGTTCTAAAAGATCATCCAAATCTCTCATAATTGACGAATTTCCAAAAAAGGTTCGTTGAGCCAAAAATCAACTTTGAGTCAACTCTTTTTCGCCTTAAGCCCAAATTTTCCAAAAGTGGCTCGAATTATACCCAAATACCTCGAAATGTGTGTCAACGGTCCCCTCGGGTCAAATATGAGCTAAACAAG
This sequence comes from Lycium barbarum, assembly GCF_019175385.1. Taxonomy (NCBI): domain Eukaryota; kingdom Viridiplantae; phylum Streptophyta; class Magnoliopsida; order Solanales; family Solanaceae; genus Lycium; species Lycium barbarum. Next base: position 19,937,400 of record NC_083343.1, read on the forward strand.
CTCTAGAAGGGTCAAAAGTATCGAAAAGACTACAACGACCAAACGGGTCGTTACAAAATGACATCACAAGAAACTCAAAATGACCATAACGGGTCCTAAAAGCAGTATTCGGGACATCCTCGGCCCGAATCTTCAGTTGATGGTAGCCTGACCTCAAGTCAATCTTTGAAAACACTGAAGCACTCTGAAGTTGGTTGAACAAGTCATCAATGCGAGGAATCAGATACTTATTTCGAATGGTGGCTTTGTTCAACTGACAGTAGTCTATGTACATCCTCATTGTACCATCCTTTTTCTTCACAGGTGCACCCCAAGAAGAAACACTCGGTCTAATGAATCCCTTATTCAACAAGTCCTAAAGATTCTCCTTCAACTCCCTCAACTCAGCAGGAGCCATCCTATAGGAAGGAATAGAAATGGGATCAGTACCTGGATCCAAATCGATACGAAAGTCAATGTCACGGTCGGGTGGCATACCAGGCAAATCCGAAGGATACTCCTCTGCAAACTCATAAACGGTAGGTACAAACTCAATGGAAGGGGAAGCAAAGCTAGTACCACGCACATAAGCCAAATACACCAAACACCCCTTACCCACTAAATTTTTTGCCTGGAGATAGGATATAATCTTCTTCGGAGCGGGACTTGGTGTGCCCATCCACTCTAATCTAGGGATACCAAGCATGGCCAAGGTGACTGTCTTGGAGTGATAGTCCAAAATAGCATGATAAGGCGATAACCAAGTCATACCCAAAATAATGTCGAAGTGTCATAACCCATGAAAGTAACCCAACAAGACCGGAAGACACTATCAACAATAACTGAGTCTCCAACAGGTGTAGAAACATGAACAAGTACATCAAGGCTATCACTAGACATACTCCAATCAACACAATGGTATGCAGACACATAGGAGAATGTAGACCCTGGATCAAATAATACCGACGCAGATCGACCATGAACAGAAATAATACCTTAAATGACTACGTCTGAAGCCTCGACCTTAGGCCTACCTGGGAAGACATAACACTGAGCACCACCTCGGTCACCATGACCTGACTGAGTCCCACCTCTAGTAGACAAAGAGCCACCTGATAACGTCCAAATCCACTTCTCAAAGAGAAAGTGTACACGGTCATCGCAATGTAATTTACCCAACTATGAGTCGGGGTCGATCTCACAGGGAAAAATATACTAGGCGATTTAAACAAGTAAGGAAGTATCACTTCCTAAGCTAAGCCAAACATTTGATAATATATTGGTTTTTGATTTAAAAACTAACAAAGCTAAAACTAATCTAGAAAGCAAGTAAAATGATCAATGGCCACAAGAATGGATACAAAGGAAACTACGCTCAAGTGACGATCCAATGTATTTCATGATTTACAAATAATGGTGAGTTTATATTACTTAGCCTCGGATAATGACTCTAAATTATCTTCTTCCGAAGACTAACTAGACTACCTAATTGAATATCCCTAAAACAATTAGGAGCATTGAGAACACCCGAATATGTCTACAAGTGGTGTCGCCTATCCCTAGGTCGATTTCCATTAGATGAGGGTGAACGCCCCAAATTCTTGTTAATTATTCTTTCCCAATCTCGAGTTTGCCTCTTCCAAGTGTAAGCCGAAATAAATGAGCGAGTCCTAGGGTTAGCAATTCCCATAAGAAACATTAAAGAACAAGAATAATTAAAACAACATTAACTCACTTCTATTAATTATAAAATCATTCAACACATAAGCAAAACAAGAGATTCAATCCAAACTTAAACAATGGATACTTCCATAAACAAGGTTCAAGTATTGAAATGAAATACTACACACATAAATATTCAATAAATAGCAAGAGATAAAGAAATGGGTAAAGAATTTATCATTGGGTGCTTCCAAATCTTCTCTTCCAAAGTGTGAGGATGAAACCCTAGCTCTCCAAACCTCTCCAAAACTTGTGTTGAAATGCCAAAGATGAAAAATAATGTATCCAAGCTTGATTTTGTAGTCCCAAAATTTCCCACTCAAAATTAGACCAAAACTGCCCTTGATTTTCGTTTTTTGCAACTCTGGCCCGTTTTTGCAAAACTGTCCAATTTGACCTCTTTTTGACTTTATTTGCACTTGGTTTCTTCTGATCATTTCTAAATCACATAAAACCTATAAAATAGATGTAAATGATATTAAATGCACTATTTTATCAATAAAATATAGCAAAAATATAAGATTAAAGAAGAGATAAGTTGGTAAAATACCAACTTATCACCACCCCTGCCCGACTGTTGTCCACCTCGGGACTTGTAAGATTCATCACGGCCTGATGAACAACCGCCTCTAAAAGAACCTCTCTGGACGCTAGAAGGCGCTGGAGTCCTCTGATTCTGGAGTATAGAACCTTGGTGGGACCCACTCTGAATAGCTCGGGGGTCAATCTCTTATGAGGTGACTCGTCTCTGCACAAATATAGTAGGACCTCAGACCCAGAGGATGACTCACTGATGCCACTGAAGTAGAAGGACCGCCACGGTCTGCTGGGCGAGAAAGCAACCCACCATAGGACTAACCACTAGGCCTAGCAAGACCAACAGAAGAAGAAGCTTGGAGAGCTAATTGGACTGGGCGGTTGGAGACTGCATGATAAGATCTAGAAGACTGTCCCCTGCCTCTATGGATAGAACCACTATATTTGCCCTGATGGTGTGGCCTCTTCTCACTCACATCACCCAAATATTGAATCTTGGTAGACTTCACCCCCTCAGCATGATCCACAACAGTTTGAAAAGAATTTCCCAAGGTAAACAATCGGAAGCAAGCAACATGAAGCGGGTAAGAGTAAACCTCTGGCTGATGCTTGGGAGATGCAGACCTAGCCTGTCTATGTCTAAGAGTAGGGGCCTCATCTCGGTCTGGTGTAGCTCCTCAGTCTCTGGCACGGTCGCGTCCTCTAGTCTGACCCCTGCCTCTAGTGCTTGCCCCAGCAGCGGGCTCCGGCACCTCCTCTCTCATAATCGTAGTATGTGTCCTCACCATCTGTGAGAGAATAGAAGGAGTCAAATACCAATTTGCAAATTTAAGATACCAATTAGGATAAAGTAGCACGAAGGAATGAAAGAAGTGAAGTTTCCTAAAGTCCCATAGCCTCTCGCAGACAGGTATAGAATTCTTCGTACCGATCCGCAAGACTTTAATAGAGTTGCTCTTGTACTTATAGATAGGGTAACCTAATGCTCTGATACCAACTTGTCATGCCCTAATTTAGGGAAACGTGCGGGCACCTACCATTCCCCACCTCGGTAGGCGAACCCGTACCCAAATCAATAACCAAAAATGGCAAAGTAAAATCAACACCCAAATCATATAATAGGTCTAACATAAATAGAAAATACTACAAGTGCGGAAATGCATTAATCTCAAGGATCTGGTCTGAATAGTATAAGAGCTGCTATAAATAAAAGTCTGGAATAGTCAGCATGTCTCAAAATAGAAAATGCTATCTTGGAAGTAATAAAGACAAGTTCAACAGAGTAACCATCCGAGCGGCAGATAGGCCATGTACTCACCTTGAAAGCTACTGAAATTGGCCTCGGGATCACTCACGAGGGGTCGAAGACTCTCCCACGGCGTACTCTTCACTCAAGAAAGAGTACAACAAGGTAGGGTCAGTACATAACACGATACTAGTAAGTATAATATTTTGACGACAGTTGAATCACATATGCACATAAAAGGGAAGGGAAAGATGATCATGCTCACACAACAAGTAATCAATTAAGACACACAATTGAGGCAAATAATATAATAATTCCAATATTTTGTTCCCAACATATTAACAAGTCCGAAGTGAGTCATAATATCCACTTTTCACATCAACTATCACGAAGTAAAGTATTAATGCAAATGATCTGCAATGCAGTGATACACACATGATCCGGGAGGACGGTGTCCAACGTCCGGCACATCATGACCCATGGGGGACCGCTAAGTCCATGTACTGTTATTTCGTACCACACCGCCTAGAATGACTTCTCAATCTTTTGTGAGCCATTCCATATCACATAGCATTTGATATGGCACCTCATGTATCAATATCATATATCTCATAGTTGCCTTCCTTTCTTTTTTATCACCATTGCCTTAGTATTAATTCCAACAATACATCATGAGTATGCGTGTATGTCATTCAAGAGAGTAACAGAAGCAACATGTACCATTATTATGCCACAAAAGGACAGTATCATAACATCAAGTGTAACGGGAACAGTATATCCAATTCATCATGTCACACAAGGACAAGTCATATCATCAATATCAAGTAAAGTTCATTCGTCCAATTGACTCCCATATTACACATAACCACCAATTTATACAAGAACATACCAGACAAGATTCTATAGAATCTACAGGCCACAAGCCCGATCAAACAAGTGACAAGCAGTACCAACCTAAGACTTTCATCCGAACTTCATACCCGAAAGTGTACATAATTTCTCCAACACTTTTCAAATACTACATATGAGTCGCTAACCGAAGTCTAACCAAAAGATAAGACATAACCTTCCTAGAATGGTGAATAAAAGTATCACCACCATTAGCCAAGGCCTTGCCTTTCCACTGAGCTTCCAAACAATTGAAGTCTATTTATAATTGGAATCTTGGTTAGAATTCATGAAGAATGATATCCATATTACTATCTTTCTAATTGGGTCAAAATCCAAATGTGGAATTTGGGGAAAACAGGCCCACAAGGGTAAAACGAAAAATTCTTGGGTAAATCACTCAATTCAAGTCGAGGTGATCAAAACCCACTAGTTAATTGCTAGCTTAATTCTAAGATAGTCAAAATTCGTAATTAAAGTGGAACCCCCCATTTTTGGGTGTAAACCCTAGCTTTTCAAATTTAAGAATTAACCTCTAATAATGAAAGATTCATGTTTAGCAACCTTAGATAAATCAAATTCTATGATTTACTCAACCAATTTCATCAACATAATCAACTTAGGAAGTCTAAACAATTTTTAAGAAACTTTTATGAAAATCCAATACATCCTCTTTGATTCTATAGATTCTAGTGTTAGGCTCATGATTAGAAGTAGTAATTAAGGAATTTTAAGACCAAGGATGTTCCTCTATGAAGAATCAGCCAAATCCTCTATGAAGAATCAGCTAAAACCGTCTCACAATCGCCTCCAAAGCTTAAGGTTATGAGAATAATATAATGACATAAGGTTTGGGGTTTTAACACTCTTTAATTGCAGAATCTGCCCTTCGACGGCTTCTGCGACATCGGGACCGCTGTATTCACCGACCTCTCAGACTGCTACGGTGGTTACACACAAAACATACTAGGCCGCTTTTGCGACATGGCCACTGTATAGCAGTGCCGATATTGTGTTACTGGTGCCGCTATAGCGGGACATTAGACACAAGAAATCAAAAATCAAGTTTCACAAATCCAACCCAAAACACGACTATCACCCGAGGCCCTAAACACACAAATCAAGTATGCAGATATACATATAACACGCTACGAACTCACCCGTGGCCTCGGATTTCCCAACGGAGGTCTTGTTGACCAATTCAATCCCCAATACCCCAAAACCAACTTTCCAACACAACTCCCAAACCACACCCGAGTGCATTGGTAACCAAACCAAACCCACCAATCAGTCACAAATGACCATCCAGACCTCTCGAAATTGACAAATTTCCTAAAAAGGTCCATTTGCCTAAAAGTCAACTATGAGTCAAACAATTTTCACTTAGAAGCCAAACTTTCCAAAGATCACGTCAAAACCCAAACCAATGCGTAGAAAATCATGCCACCTATCCCTGCAGGTCAAAATAGTACTAGTAAGGCTCGGAGATAGGTCAACGAGGTCAAAATGATAAAAACGTAATAATGACCAAACAGGTGATTACAATAATTACTTTTATTCTAATTGAGTTTTATTGATAAACTTACTGATTTCTACTATCTAATTATTAAGTAATTAATTCATAGGCATGAATCTTTCTTTATTCCTTGAATCAAAGCTAAGGAAAATTAGGGTTTTGTCCCAAATTGGGGTTTTTTGATCTAATGATGAGATTGATGATTACGAGAGTCTAATTAGCAATTGGGGAGTAGTATTGAACTTCTAGAATGTTGGGATACCATTTTTAATCTTGAATCTCCCATTTTTGCCCTTGTGGGCTCGATTCCCTCTTTAAAAATTTTATTTTTGATTAGAATCTATAGAAATATGGGTACTGTCAGTCCTATATTGAAACTTATATTACAATGTTGACTAGACTTTGATTATTCAAAAGCTCTTCAAAAAGGGAAGGCTCACGTGTGATGGTTCATGGCACTAGCTCGGCAATGAGGTAGGTTACGGTTACCTTTCGGCTAGACTCCAATTAATAAAGCATATGTAGTAGTTAGATATTGACAGGGAAAGAATGTTAGGTCTTCAGGTATGGTATGGAGGTGAAATCAAATTTAGGTTGGTTATTGATATTTGATTATATGGGCTTGTCGCCACAATTAATATGCTTGTCGCCCTATTGGCTATGTTGTGATATGTGTTGCATTCATCCCTCCCTTGTTATGTGACGTATCATCTGAAAAGGGAGGATAATAAGATTAATCTTGAGATTGTGATGTGCACTTACTGTAAGACACGAGTGAGGTCCTGATTATGATTTACTGTTAATGAGGTTTATCATGCATGGCATACATTCTTATTTCATATGATACATTAGTTTGATTTGTGACTTGATAAAAATGATGATAAGTGAGAAAGTGAAATATCTGAGGCTTCTTATTGTTGGGCTTGCTACATTCATATTTCATATGGCATCTCATGCATATATTATTTGATTTTACATATATGGTCTGAAGGGAAATTGTTCATGACATGGCATTGCACAGATCTGGGGATAATTGTGTATTAGTAGTTGCTTTACGGATGTTGTTGCGGTTATTCACCCCTATGATTATTGTTGAATTCGACATTCATGCATGCATTTCATCCTGCATTTCTCATGGTAATGTGATGTGGTTCCAATGAAAAAATGTTGACAAAAGTGATATGGTACTAATGATGAAAGTTCTATGGTAATATTGATGAAAGAAACTTGTGAATCAATGAACCGATAACGGAGCGGAAGGTGTGCTCGTGACCCGATGGGACATTTCGGAGTGAGTTGTACATGGACTTCGCATGTCCTCCATGGGTCATAACTATTGAGACGTGGAAGATTTTCATCTGTAGCATGAGACAGTTGGCCAGTGCATTGCATTTTACTGCATTGGATCGCACGTGCATTCATATTACATCCACTCATATCACTGTCTGTGTATTCCATCTATATCATGGCATGGTACATTTTCGCATTAATTTCTTGGTTTATGATTCATTTGAGTTGATGTGTGCTTGTTAAATGCTTACTTAGAAACTTTATGGATTTGAGGACTAGAGGCTTTCACCTAGGTTATGATTGTAGATTAACTGCAAGTCTTACTTGAATATGCTTAGTGGCTGTCCTTTATTGCTTACATGTCTACTGGTTGATTTCTTTCTTCGTATGTATTTACTCATTGTTGTCAACCTATGATACCTACCAGTACATAGTGTTTGTACTGATACTACTCTTGCTATAACTTTTCGGGGTGTAGAGTTGTTCCAGGTACATGAGGGATATTCAGTTAGCTTTTGAGGATCTCACAGAGTTCATCTAGACTTTTATGTTTAATTCTCATTCTAAACAGATGTTATATTCAGGTTGCCATTATAACTTTTATTCTAGTTGTATACTTACAAGCTCTTGTACGAGTCTAGGCCCGATTTTGGGAAAATGCTTCTTAATGAAAGAGTTTTATTCCTTTCTTACTTATTTATTTAAACTGTTGAAACTAGTTGCTTGTTAATTCCGCAACGAATGCCTTTAAGTACTTAAATGATTTTCAGGAATGGTTTACCTATATGGAGGGAGAGTGTAGGTGCCATCCTGATCGTAAATTGGGTCGTGACAAGTTGGTATCAGAGCCCTAGGTTATCGATCTTACAAATACAAGAGCATGTCTGGTAGAGTCTTCCAGATCAGTACGATGAGCTCCGTACTTATCTGCAAGAGGCTATAGGACATTTAGGAAACTTTCAGTTCTTTAATTCCTTTCGTGCTACCTTGTTCAAATTAGTATCAAGTCGATTCAAATTGATTTATGTTATTCTCTCGCGAATAGTGGGAACTCGTCCTTAAATTCTAATACGAACGGTTTGATATGACGTGACACGATAAGGTACGAGATGTGTTATTCTGGTATGGACGTGTGGCCATGTCCAGTTTCCAACCATGATAGGAAATTCTCTAGTTGGTATGGAAAGGTTTCGGCATAGTCAAAGTTTAGTATGATAAATGTGTGGCACAAGTGTATCACTGGCAAGTCAGTAATTCAGCAACAGAAGAGTATTGATGTCAATATCGAGAAGCAAATATAACTTGGGGAGGATCATCGGATTCGACAAGAGGATGGTGGCCGTGTTAAGATAATGAAAGGAAGTTGAGGATAAGGACAGGAAATGCGACTTTTGTGGTAAAGTGTAACGAACTAAGATTTCTTAGGGTATATTGGTAGGAGTACTTCTTTTCTTATGGGATGAAGGCGTATGGAAGAGAATTTGGATAGATCAATCTCCGCAATAGGAAGAAAATAATTAGTATCTGACGTGCTTGTCTGGATAAAGTTGCAAGATGTACAAGGATGGATTTTGTATTTGGTTGTGAGAAGTTAGATTGGGCTTCGATGTGACAGAATGGTAGTGGTGGAGTAAGAGCTAGTGGTTTGTGGGTTCCTTCAGGAAAAATGGCTATCTTCTAGATCAGAAGGCAAGGTTAATTGGGACGAGTGGGAACTTGAGCTAGTAGGCGGCGGTGGTCCTTCAGTAAAAGGTGTGCTTCCAAGGTTGTTGTGTTTAGCAGATTGGTGAGGGGATCATTTGAAACAAGAGCTTGTTTATTTGAGAGTTATGTTGCGATTATGCAAAGTAGAGTGGATGTAAGGGTTCATAGATGAGTCGATATGTTCGGTTATGTCGTAGGCTAATGGGGGCCAGTAGTTGGCTAATAGAAATTACTCAATGATAGGCAAGAGTGAAGTGTTTGTACTCAAGGATTTATCAGGTGTTGCGTCTAATCTTAGACATGGGGTGTGGGAATTTTATTTGTTGCATAAGTTTCCGCTAGTTCCTTCTACTACTATTGTTATGACTTCCTTGAGTTGATCGAATGTGAGGGATAATCGCACGATTTGTTCGAGGTGTTCTGCTCCGAAAAGTAAGGTAAGAGGTGATTCTTCGCGAGCAAGAATCATTTAACGATATTTGAAATAGTAGATCAGTGATGGATTTGAATTAATTCAAGTGATGGAGAATATTTCAGAAATTGAGTTAAGGGATTTTGGGCAAGGGTACTTCGGTGGAGTTATGTAAGGACGCTAGTAGGACTGTATGTGCGGCAATTAAGGATCTCCTTACGGATTATAGATCGGTTCAGTGATGGTTTGGGGTATTACATCGGCAATGAGTGGGTCTTGTGGGGATAACCTGGGTTGCTCTATAATTTGTAGTGGGCAGACTTCTTGAAGAATGGCTTATGTAATGCGCCGGATTTAGAGTGGTTTGCAGTTTAAAGTTTGAGTGAGGCAAAGGAAACTCTCAGTTATTGAGTGAGCCGCATAATACTACCTCCAGGTTTGACTCGGCTATTTGGTAGGACTCGTGATTTTTCGGTATACTTTTGAGTGGGTTCGAGTGACGATCGGTCGGTGGTAGGGAATGTGATCTGAATGAAATAGAGAAATTGAAGAATTAAGATAAAGGTATAATTGATCAAGAATCAGAAGGAACGAAGTACATTTTGAAAAAAAAAAGGATTTGGATTTTAAGTAACGGTATTACTTGGGTCAGGAATGGATTGTGGTGTTATTGTCTTGAATCTTCCAAAGGATGTGTGATTGTTAAGTACGCTTAAAGAATGAAGTCTACAGTGATGGACTAAGTATTGTGACGAAGTTCCGTGAGGTTTCATGATTAGTGGCTGATGAGAAGCAAATTTCAGGTGACCGACATGTTAAGATTTATGGGAAGTGGCTTGTGTTGTACCAAGGTAGGTAATTTCGTGGCACTCTTCAATGGATGATCTAGAGTGATCTAATGGGACGGAAATTTTGGGTATTTCTATAATTTGAAGGCTAGATTTATATTTTCGAGACGAAACTGTATTCGTATAAGAGATTTCTTGGGCATGTCATCGTAAGTAAGGCTCGAAGATTTTGAAACATATTTAAATCGAAGAACAGACTGCACAAGTAACCTGCTAAGGATATCCATTCCTGAATCAGATTTGAGAGAAAAGACGGCTTTAATTCTTCTCGTGAATTATTCATGCAACTTATTTTATATTTTTTATTCAATTGATAATGTTTGTCCTCTTCATTAGTTCGCTAATTTACTATATTCTTTTCATTTACTTCTTTATCATACTCTATTATTCGATATCTTTGTGATCCATACATATTGCGGTATAATATCTTTATATTATTTGATATTATTTGGTAGCATATTTGTAGGGAGATAATTACCATATATTGGTTAGTTTCCTTGTTTCACTAATTACCATATATTGGTTAGTTTCCTTGTTTCACTAGGATCTTAGTTTCCTTGTTTCACTAGGATTTTAGTTTCCTTGTTTCACTAGGATCTTAGTTTCCTTGTATCACTAGGGTTCAAGATTGTATCCTATATATATTCTCTCTTGATGAATGTATGGCACAAGTCAAGATTGTATAGTTTCTATATGGTATCAGAGCCACACGGTTTTTTTCTTCTCTTCATCGTAAATTTCCATGGCCGGTGACACCGTACCTCCTCCACCACCACCCAAAATTGAGTCTAATTCTCCCTATTTTCTCGGTCCTCAAGACCGACCCGGGGACTATATCACGCCTACTAGTTTCAAGGGCGACAATTTTGATGAATGGGCAACCGACATACAAACGGCGTTGGAGGCACGACGTAAATTTGAGTTCTTGGACGGCACTATCACTGAACCGCAGCCTCCTTGTACAAAGTCCGATTGGACTGCAATTAACGCAATGTTAATCTCTTGGATCACAAATACCATTGATGCTGATGTCAAATCTTCCTTGTCAAAATTTAGGGAGGTCAAACCCTTTTGGGATCACCTTAAAAGGAGGTTCGCGCAGACTAATGGACCACGAGTTCAACAGCTTCGGTCTTTCCTGGCTAAATGTGAACAGACCAAAACCATGTCAATGTCCGTATATTACGGAAAATGACATGCTCTATGGCAAGAATTGGATCATCATAAGCCCCTGATTTCTTGTACTTGTTGCTCCGTCACACGTTTCAACATCTTCACAATTGGCAGACATTTTTACCAAAGCTCTCGGCAAAACTCAGTTTGACTTCTTGCTTTCCAAGTTGGGCATTTTTTATTCCCATGCTCCAACTTGAGGGGGGTATTGCGATATAATATCTTTATATTATTTGATATTATTTGGTAGCATATTTGTAGGGAGATAATTACCATATATTAGTTAGTTTCCTTGTTTCACTAATTACCATATATTGGTTAGTTTCCTTGTTTCACTAGGATCTTAGTTTCCTTGTTTCACTAGGGTTCAAGATTGTATCCTATGTATATTCTCTCTTGGTGAATGAATGGCACAAGTCAAGATTGTATAGTTTCTACAATACAATCTTTATTTTATTCATATCCTTAAGAAAATTGAAGTGTTAAAGTCTATGAAGCCACACCTAGATAGTGATTGTTTTTTTTTATTATTGGAACACCTTCATATTGATGGCTATACTTATTTCCTTGTATTCCACAAAATATGATGAATTTAGTGTGAATGAATGCGTAATAGATTGTTTGAGCAAATCATTTATCTTGGAGAGATTTGACAAGTGAACAACTTAAAAGACAAGTGAACAACTTAAAAGACTTGGAGAGATTTGACAAGTGAACAACTTAAAAGACATGTAATAAAGCATAATTTACAGTATTATAGCATGTTTGGCTAAACTTCTAAAATTAGCTTTTTTTGAAAAGTGCTTTAAAAATTTACTTTTGACGAAAAGCAGTAGGTGTTTGGCCAAACTTTTAAAAAGTGCTTCTTAGTATATTTTTCTCCAAAGTGTTTTTGGGCAAAAATATTTTTTTTAGCTTCTAGAAAACTACTTCTACTACTCCCTAAAAGCACTTATTAGGTTAGGTCTAATTTTAAATTTCATAAATCTAATTGTCAACCAATATAGGAAGTTATTTTCAATGTTCCCATATTTCATAGTTTTGGATTCTTTCAAACTCTAGCATGTCCTCCTCAGAGCAACTATAAAAAATAAAAAAATAAAAAACCCTTGTTGTCCATTTGTTTTCACCCACAATTGCATCAAGTCTCCACTTCCTTCGTTTTGTAGATCATATTTCTGGTTCATTTTTTTAAGGTCTCGTAAATGGTCCAAAATAACGACTACATAAAAATTTCTCAAAATATTTCCCCAATTTATGTTGAATCCTCTTTATATGTGAGTTCATCAAATTTACAGAAACCACAATGTAAGCTATCAAATTGACGAAAACATGTAGTTGATCAAGGCAACCAATTAGCTCTCCTATAGATAAGATCCATCTGAAGAAGCTCTTCTATGATAGCTACTGCTGCTTCATAATAAATGGTTTTTCTTTTTTTGAAAAAGGCATTTTGTATGGCTTATTCCATGAAAAGTGAAGATGGGTCATGATTCATAGTTCTTGAATGTGTGTGTGCCGGGAAAGTGGAAAAAGGCTTTGCATTGCATAGTATTCCATATCATTTCATCTCATTGTTTATTGGTTGTGGTTTTTTGAGTTGATTCCAAATTTACATTAACTGTATACTTCGGAACTCGCCAGACTTGTGGATCAGAAGCTTCACTTAGGCTTATAACTGAGATTATTATGAGATGTTGTTATTTTCAATATTGCGGACTAGTAACAGTTAAGTTTGGAAGTAGTAATCGTAGGCCAACCCTCGTCTCTGTTTTTGTTCAGGTTGGTTGACGATGCCGATGAGTACCCGTTGTTCTTTTCACTCACACTACACTTGTTGCATTCTTTTTGTGTGTAGATTCGGTGCCCAATACCAGTAGACTTCGAGACTACGCCAGTCGTTGAGGAGGGTATTTCGGAGAGTTCAGGGCGAGCTACATGATGATCCGTAGCACCCGATTTTCCCTCTATCCCTTTATTTTATGTCTTTCATTCCTGACAGTATTTCAAATTGTATTTCAGAGTTGTACTTATCTATTTATGTCCGTTCTTGTACTAGTGACACTAGATTTTTGGGGTTGTACACTTTATGATGTTTTTGTGACTATTGACTTATTAAGACTTTAAATGACTCGCATGTTTTCTTTTCCGCATTAATTTCCTTAGTAAAATTTCCTAACGATTCGTGGATGTATTACTAACTTGGTTGGAGTTAGTGCCTTCACGGCCTATCAATTTGGGTCATGACACTGATGTGCCGTGGAATAATGGCACGTTTGATACCTTTTGACGGTAAGTTTTACTTGTTTTTAAGCAAGCAACTGTCGTTTTGATGTGTTTTTATTGAATTTCAGGTAATTAATGGGTTGTAGGACAATTACAAGGAAATTGCATGAACTAGCACCAAAATGGGAAAAGTACGGACCGTACATATTTGTATGGGCCGTACTACTGATCGTACCTAAGAATGTCAAGAAACAGAGAGGTTAAGTTTGAAGGTGTGTTATACGAGTGACTTGTACGAACCGTATATATTTATACGGACCGTACTTGTTCTCGTACTTAGTAGAGAAAGAAGTCAGATACAGACCGTACTTCTAAATACTGGCCGTATCTGTGGGTTGTATATGCTGATCAAGAATGGCAAAGTGGGCACTCGTATATATTTATACGGACCGTACATATTTGTATGGGCCATATCTATATGTCGTCAAGGTACTTTTGTTAGATGTAATTCCACGTTTTTGTAAACTTATAAATAGTTTATTTTAGGGTTTTGTGACTATCTATCATCAGTTTAAGACTTTATTTTCCTTAGCATTGAATACTCATTGATTGTTGAAGCTTTTGAGGGCGAGAATTCATATTTTTTCATCTTCTTTATTCAATCGTTAGCTTTAATGACTTCTTTAATATCTTGTTTCGCATTCAATATCATGAGTAGCTAAATTAAATACTAAGGTTGTGAACCTAATGATCAGTGTTATCTGAATGGTTTTTTACTATTTATATATGCATAATGGGTTGTTAGGGTTTATTTATTCTTCGTTCTCCAATATTAGTTGATGGTTGCAACAATTAACGAAAGCCATAAATTTTGCTTTACTTTTGAGTACGGTTTGGTAGGGATAAATAACAAGAAATAGAGGCGTTAACCCTCGTTTAATAAATTCGCTTAGGAATAAAATAAATTTACTTGGCACATATTAACCGTTTTTCATATCAACTCTTTTATATTTGAGAAAATCATAAATAGAAATACTTTCTAACTATTGGGAAATATTAGGAAGTCAATTAGAGGTTAAGTGCATTCATACAATAATCCATTAGAAGTATATCATATTAATACCCATAGCATTACACTTCATCTAAACGGGACACAACCTTGGTTTCTTTTAGGAAATTAATTACAATCAAATCACTATAGCTAGTAGAAAATACCAACTTTTTACAACCTGAACAGATTACGAATAAAGACCGAAAGTCAAGTAATACACTGCATTAGTAACCTTTTCACACCATATTCCTTGTGCGATTCAACCACAACTTAGTTGGGTTACTATATTTGACATCGTCCACTTTACGCCATCTACTAGGTGTAATTTGAGAGATCAGACACCAATATAAAAAGTTACTCCCTCCATCCATTTTTAATTGTCATGTATTGGCTTGACACGTATATTGAGGAGCAAAAAGTAGAATGACAATTTAATTAAATCACCCCTAATTATTTCTAAGTAATCTAATAATTGAAATCAATAAAACAAACTTTAAAAGTTATGCAACCACTTAGTGTCATGACCCAAAATCCCAAGTCATGATGGCACTAGCCCCACTGTACTAGTAAGCCAACACAAGCCATTAACATAGCCTTATTAAGCTGAAAACTAAAAGCGGAAATAAATCATACAAGTCAATTTCACATCTTAATCAATCTTATATAAAATACTTAGAAATTATAACACTTAACTCCAAAATTTGATATCACCACATACAAGGACTTCAAAAGCGTAAAAGTAGTTTTAAATACATAAATAAAATTATCTGAAATGAAGAAATGCATAAATTAAGTGATAGAAAATAATCTAGGGCCATCCAAAACCATGGTGCTCACTAGAAAAGGGCTCTAACGGGCAGCTAGGTAGTCACGTGCTCCACTAGTGCTAGGAACCGAGTCTACACACAAGAAGGTGCAATAAGTGTAGCTTGAGCACAATAAATAATGAGTACTCTGCAGCATCGTTGACCGACCCAGTCCAGAACGGAGACAAGGATTAGTTTACGACACCTCAACCACACTATTCTGCCATTACTCAAAAATACAAGATAATCATACTTTAACAGTTAAGCTCACATAGCAAATAGAATTCAAGATAAGCCAAGTCAAATACCAATATTCACAACAATAACATAAAGATAGACGAATGTGATGCAAATGCAATGCAAGGCCTTTATTCCACTTCACGATATACACATGTTTGAATGTCAACGAATCGTGACCCATGGGGGCTCATGAAGCCCATATACCACCGCTCCGAAAAATCCTCGGACCAAAGTATTAACATATCATATCTAAATAACCTGTCACTTAGTTGATAGGACCTATTTTTCAACAGCACATGCTAAAGCGTCATCACTCATCCAGAACTAGATCCCTTCAGACTCACAATCATATCCTCAAATAGAATGCATGAATACATATAAGGTATAAATATTGCATACTAACACATTCAAATTACACTTTTCAATTAGAGTAATCCAACAAGGTTGGGGTCGAATCCCACAAGGAATAGGGTGTAAAAAGGTTACTAAATAAGTTGTAAACTTTCTTGCAATCTTAGTTTCGTATTCCGTTGAGTTTGTAGAAGATTGTTGTTTATTTCTAAAAGTTATGTTTGATTGTTGTAAATTCAAATGCTTAAAGAATACAAGCTTGTGTCACCACTTATGTTAGAAGTTATGCCCTAGGTATCAACGTAATACACTCCTTATGGATTGAATGTTGTATGCACTTAATCTCTATGTGACCTAATAATATTTCCCAATAGTTACTAGGTATTTACTTCACAATTTTCCCAAATATAGAAGACTGATATTAAGAGTGATTAAATATGCTAGGTTAAACTCATTCTTATTCCTAAGTGAGTTTATCAAATGGGGTTAACGCCTCAAGTCCCTACTGATTACTTCTACCAAACCCTGCTAACTTTCCCAAGAATAATAGACTTTATGGCTTAGATCAATATTTGCAACTATTTCAGAATCTCGGATATGGAGTTTAGTTACTCATGATATTAATAATCACACAAAACATTGTAATTGAAATTGTTGTTGCTTACAAAGAGAATTGAAGATAAAAAGAAATAGAATAGTCTTAAAACCCTTGAAATTAATAAAGACAAGTCTTAAACTCAAGATGCCTTAAAAATAAAACCCCGTCAGGTATTTATATAACTCTCAAACTCGAAAATAATAAAGACAAAACAGCCCAGGCGGCTTGTAATTCGACGGACCATTATTGTAACTCGACGGTACCGTCAAATATCGACGATGAACTTCACGTACTCTGTCAGAGAATCACAACTTCAGATCTTCTAACGACGATGCAATTCAACGGATCGTCGAACATGCTGACGGTCTATCCTTCTTCTCGTCCTGTTGCGTCACCAAAACTATACTTCTCTAAAATTCTCTGATTGTGCAGAAGGACGACCCACTTGATGGACTGTTGACATGTTGACGGTACGTATAAGTACCAAAACAGTGTATGTGTCTTCAAACCCGTTTGTCTGTTATAGTTCTTTCGGCATTTTCGCCTATTCCCGAGCATTGAGTAGCTCGCTTTTGACCCGAGGGGACCACTGATATGCTTCCCAGGGTGCCTAGACCGAATTCGGGAAACTTTGGGGAAAATATAGGTATAAAGTGAAAAATGGTTGACCCAAACTTGACTTTTGGGCAAACGAACCTTTTTCAAAATTCTGTTGATTTCGAGAGGTCCGGATGATCAGTTAGAACTTGTGTGTGTGTTTGGTTTAGTTCCCAATGCACTTGGGTGCATTTCAGGACCTGGGATGGAAATTTGAAATTAAGGCACCGGGGGTTAACTCGGTTAACGAGACCTTCGTTGGGAATTTTGAGGCCACAGGTGCGTTCATAGCACGTTTTTATGTGGGACTATATGTCTAGTATGTGAGCAGATGGCATCGGGAATTAGTCAAAAAATCGGATCGAAATGAAATCTTGGATTAAGTTTCTGGTGTCTGGTGCCTACTTTAGCGGCATCAGCACCGCAGCAGTGGCACCACTGGAGTGGTAGCCCTGCCGCTGGAGCGGTAAATGACTTTTAGTCATTACCGCAGAAGCGGCCAGGTGGTCGCTGGGGCGATCCAGGTACTGCTTCAGCGGGTGACGGGCAGTTAATAATGTTAATGAAGTGGTACAAAGCCCTAAACCCTCATTTTACCCCATTTCGATATTTGAGCTTGAAGAAACTACTCTTAAGGATATTTGGAGGAAAAAGCTTGGAGTAATTCCTACTCACTTCTTCATTCTTCCTTTAAACCATGATCATATTTGTCACGACCCAGCCCCGCGAGCCATGACTAGTGCCCGAGCTGGACACTCGTATACGTACCTGTTAGATATAGTCAAACTGGACCTAAGAACAATATGGAAACATGCAAAAGAACTCCAAAGGTTCGTAACGTCGTCATATATATATATATATCCCAATAACCTGTCTCCTGAGGAGTCACAACTAATCAAAACATAATATGATACGCAAGCCGACAAGGCTACCACTATATGTCAATATGATACGCAAGCCGACAAGGCTGCCACTACATATCAATACCATACGCAGGCCGACAAGGCTGCCACTACAGACGAACGTATCCATAGTACATCGTATAGACACAGCTGAACAAAAGTTATACACAACCCACACATATGTCTACAGACCTCTAAGAGTATCGATAGTAAAATATGACGAGACAGGGCCCCGCCGTACCCCTGGATAAACATATATATACATCAAAAGATCTGTATCAAAAGTCTAGGCTCCGGAACAATGGAGCTCTCCAAGACAGCTGAGTAGAAATGCTAAGCTGGAGGATCACCAAATCGAGTATCGGTACCTGCGGACATAAAACGCATCCCCCCCCCCCCGGAGAAAGAGGGTCAGTACGAGATATGTACTGAGTATATAAAACATGTAATACAATAAAGACGATCACGACTAAAATAGAGATCACAGGAGACAAGTATGACATTCAAAATACCAATACACTTGCCTTATGAAATGTAGATCATGCATATCAATATCATATATCGTACCCGGCCCATTATGGGACTCGGTGAATAAAGTCATCACATGCCATCCTTGGCGCCATAATCACATCATCATATCATCACATCATCATATCATATACATATATATACCGTACCCGACCCTCTAGTGAGGGACTCGGTGAATAATGCAGTGAAACTGTGCACGAAAACATACCCGGCCCTGGACTCGGTGAAAGATACATTAACGGCATGCACGAGCAGAATAATGAGCAACCATATGCAAACTACATCATCATTTGAGACTCAATAGAATAATTAGAATGAACTAACACTTGAGAATCAAAGACAACAACCATGTCAAGTACCCCTCGAATATCACTATGGATTATATCAAATAAAACTTCAGGAATCACAGACACGTATCAGGACATAATGAAATAGCTTCTGGAAATCAAGAACATTAGCCATCCTAGTGTCTCTAAGAATAGGAGCTTCTTTGGAGTTTATACATTCGTCGTCTGTTTGTCTCATATAGATCATGCCAAAATAGAAAGAAGGGTTAGCTTTACATACCTGTTATAGATTAACCTTAGCCAAGTTGCTTCGTCGCCTCTTTAACCTATTTAATATGAAAGTAATACTATTGTCAGTAACCTACAATTTCCTAGCTTATAAATCTACAACCAATCACTTATAGGAATCATTTCTTAGTTCACACTTCTCGATTAGTATTTTGATTAGTTAAGAACTTAACGGGAATCGGGCAGCATTTCGTCTATATAACTCGCTTAACCCGAACTCCCAATTAATCTCCGATTATCACCACAACACCAACAACAACGATAACAACCCAATAACCTCTCCTAATCGTTTTTCAATTCAAATCATTAACATCTAAGATTTTACACCAAACAGACCGACATGCGTTTCTTATACGATATCTTATATGTTTGCTTTCTTCCAAATTTACGAGTCATCTTAACAAAAACATGTCAACAACATCAACCACCATCCATGTGCAATAAAACTACTTTAATGTCATCAATAACAAGCTCGAACCAGTCCACCAAAACTACGACATCCAAATACGATTTTCGATCTTTACTTCGCAAAATTACAAACACACGGAAAAGAGCATAATATAGCCGTGAACAAAATCACCTATGCTTATTTATAATTATATTTCCATCCCTCCAACATAAACAAATTATCTTCAATTACACTACATGGACCTTTAACTTTACATCAAGAAGAACTCAAGGTGAAGTTTTCTAAAGTGACGATGAATTTATTTAAAAGAGTTGCTGAATTCTTACCTTAATTATTAGAGGAAAGGGAGTAGGATGGAAAGAAAAGGAGTCTCCCCAACACTTCCACAAACAACACCTTCAAAACCAAGATGAAAATTGCAAAGAAATTGCATCAAAGGGCTGGCCGTATGGTTTTTTCTTGGCTGGCCGTATGGTTTTTCTTGGCAGCCATAGTTGTCTTGCTTCAACTAAACTTGTGAAGATGAATGTGTTGTATTAGTCATCATATTGTTAACATATAGGCTGCCTAACATGTTGACACATACCCCCTCCACTTGGCATGTCATCATTCATGCTATTTTCTAATTATTAAATCTGGTGGGGCCCATTCATGGTGTAATTAACTTAATTAATCATTAATCCCCACTTAATAATCTAATCATGGTTAATCCTAATCTCCACTAATAATTCTACACTAATTGGAATTTACAAGCAAGTCGTGCCATATTAAAAACCGGGATTAAAAGTCCTTGTCTCATATCCCAAAAATAATCTCGTCCTTAAACTTATGTCGATTAGCTTATGAATAATCCAACGTACAAAAATACGGGATATAACATCCTTCCCCCCTTTGGACCATTCGTCCTCGAATGTTAAACTAGTCCTGCACTCCCCAATATTTCCTTGAATGTTATTTTATTGAATTATGTCCTTCACATGCCTCTTTCATTGGTCGATTCCCTTCAATTTATCATGACACATTCCAGATCTCTAAGTAACCATTCCCGTAATATTTCCTCTTTCTGTTGCTTCTCGAGGTAATAATTCCACGTCGTTGTCTTTATGGTTGACAGTTGTATTGCAAGCTCTCCTGCTGAAATGTTACTCTCTCTCTTGTCTGCATACTGTTCAGTTGTATTCATGGTGCTCTTAGTCATAACTCGACTCTTTCTTCTCCTATAGTTACTCTTTTAAGATGTATCGTTCACGTCGCGTTACCTTTCAATCTTTAAATAAGGTCTTATAACGCGCAGACTTCCCTCATTGATTTATTAGACTTTACAATTCTTGGAGTATTTCATACCTCTGGTAACTCATAGACCCTTCGCAGACTCTACGAATAAAACGACATTTCCCAAGGTGTAACATTATTTTACTCCAATAACCTTGCATTGTTCTGCGGTTACAGTCCGTATTCTGGAATCCTCAACATCGTGTGTTACTTCTCGACTTTCTTTTTAAAAGTTTTTAACTGTCACTTTGCCTTTAGCTCTTAATCTTGATCTTTAGTGTTGGCTATCGAGTAGCGTTGGAGTTCCCTCATATAATAACTTTACATAAAGCCGCTCTGTAATCTTGCTATATAATTCTGAAAGAATTTTTGGTCTGACATATAAATTCACTGTCTTCTAGTAACCAACTCGTTCTGATCATCTCGCTTAAACCATTTCATAATTTCCCTTAACCCAACTTGTAACACTTTAGGCATATTATCTTGTGTTGTTTCCTTATTTTTAATTCAAACTCTTCTATTGCTTCTTTACTCAAATTTTTCTCTTAGTTTTTCTGTCACACATTATGTTGCAATCTTTACAAGAATATACGAAGGTGCTCAAATTAGCCCGAGAAATACCGTAGCGTCGTTTCGCTAGTCTTTATGCTTTACCTTGCATTCTCCTCTTGTACCTTTCAATCGGTATCGGGGCTCAACAATGGCCATGTCCTATTTGCCCTCAATACTAATCCCATCTCGGTAATC
The DNA here is from genome assembly GCF_019175385.1 of Lycium barbarum. Classification (NCBI taxonomy): domain Eukaryota; kingdom Viridiplantae; phylum Streptophyta; class Magnoliopsida; order Solanales; family Solanaceae; genus Lycium; species Lycium barbarum. Next base: position 19,959,017 of record NC_083343.1, read on the forward strand.
TAGCTCAAACCATCTTACGCCTTCCCTTAATGTATCCAAACTATCACAACCGCATTGTTATTACTGAATCCTTACTCTTCTTATCGAGTACTCACTTGGTTTCATCCTTAGTATACAAATATTCGTAGGTTGCATAACTATTCTTGTACAACTTATATAAAACATATCCAATCTTAGTCATAGCCTTTCCTTCTCCTGGTTCATTATGCTCTACTTAATTCATCCGTACTAAAACGCGCTCGTAGCCTATCTTGTCATACTTCTTTCCCCTCTTTTATTCACCCTTTGATTTTCTCGTATCCTATTATAGGAGATTCTCTACCCTTTCTTCTTACTACTTATAAGTCGCAATATCATTAGCGAACAACTCTATTGCCAACATCTTAGCCTTTAACCCAGTATAGTGTAGCTATCCTTTATAATCTCTCTTAAGTTACTCGTTACCATTCTCTTGGCGTACTCTTTCTTTTTACAAGCACCCACTTCCTAATGTCATATCATACAAGATCTTTACAAATGATCCTCGGTCTTGTCTCAAATACCATCCTGACTTCTATCCGTTTATTGCTGGCCTTCAGAACTTACTAACTTGTTTCAGCAAGGGATCTCACTTGAAGTTTAAGCATCCATATCAAATATATTGCAGCGTTAATCGTTTCCATCTTAAACTTGCACTTCTCTCACCTGCTTCCCCCCTTAAGGGCGTACTTATACCATTATCTATTTATATTCCGCTCTATGTCCCTATTTCCAAACTCAAATTCACCTGATCCTTTTTCCAATTCACTTGGTATACTGTACCATACTCATGTCTTTCTTTATAATGTATAACTTTGATTATCCACGTACGAAACCTTAACAAAATCGGGAAGCGATGAGAACCTTTCCATATATAGTATAAAATCTTATCTGATAATTTGTACTCGAGTAATGCAATCAATGTAGCAACTCATCCAAGGCCACATTCCACTTACTCCAATCAATAATTAATTAGTACCTGTAGTCATTCCAAATTCTCAATTAGGTAGCACTTATATTCCAATGATAAGTGTCCAAAGTTCTCTTGTAACATTATCTTTATCCCAACCTACATCATCTATTTCCTTTAATAAATTTACAATACACCATTTGTTCCTCAGGCTTACAGTCATTGTCCTTTAAGGATTTCACTATTTCTGAGGTAAAGTCATATACGCGCAGTACTCCTTTATGCCTTATGCTCTTCTACCCTTGTTGTGTACCTAACACTGACTTCTAACTTACTTAAAATCATATCAAGTTCGTCTTAACGATAGTCTTATCTTATCGCCTTGTCGTCTTATTACACCTTTAAGTTTGTAGCTATGTATTTCCCTTTTATTTTACACTCGTACTCCATTAATTACGTCTATCTTGGGTGCTTTCTTTAGTATTCCTTTCCCTTTCTCCATTCTATGTCCATCTTTTATTCTGTGCACGAGGAATCTCTTGCTACTCCTGTATTTTTTGGAAAACACTACTCCTACATAATCCCTTTCTCTTTTCCAAAGTGTATTCTGTTCATCCCGTTTTTGTTCTTATCATCCCAGTCATTTTCTGGCACTCATTCTACTTCGTTGCTCATCTTTTTATAGTTTGGTCTTTCACAGTTCCGTCACTTATATTACTTGTGTCCTCAGCTATACATGTCATAACCTATTACTGCACTGTTATCTCGCTCGCTTCCTTCTTATTTCCTTCTTTTAATTACCTCCTTCTTTTCTTATGCTCGCTTTCATTTCCGTTATCGCATAATCTTTATTCTGAACTTTCCCTATAGAACTTTATAAGTCCTTCTCATTCGTTCTATACCTTGCCTTTCCATTTCACATTTGCCTTTATACTTTAGTCACATAGATCACGTCATATCTTTTAGTCACTTCCTCACTGGGCTTTACTCATTCTCATAACAATCCTCATTATATTCGCATTATATCCTGTTCGTAATCAATCCTATAATGTAACACTCTCTCCTCCTTTTTTTAACCCTATTCACGATTCTGACTATGGTTTAATCACACTCTGTGGAGTAGGCGTACTTAACCTTTTACCATTTCTGGTTAATCTTAACCTCAATACTTCACAAGCCATCTTACCAATACATTCATATTTGTTGCGGTTCTTCTTCCTCTGTACTCTTGTCTCAATCATACCGTTATTTCTTCTAACTATAAACTCATCGTAATTTATCCCTGCTTGTCAATTCAGTGATACCTCAATATAATACCCTATTAAGATTTTCCAGCCTTTTCTAAATCATCTCTTAGTATCTCAAGCCCTTCCAAATTATCCAAGCATTTCATCAACAACACATGAAACACATGATCTAAGACAGCCCACAAGTTTGAGTTTTCCTTCTACAAATTCCATCTCCAATTAGTTAATTAAGAACTAATAAACTCAAGGATATAAAGATATGATGAAATGTTACCTCAAGAACACCAGAACGCTCCAAATCTAAGATTACGTCACCATGAAGCATCCTCCAAAACCACCACAAGAAGAAGAACTAGAATCCGACAAGCACCATGGGACTTCTAATGCTTGATTCACATAGTTTACCTCCAGATTTGTTCTTGGGTCGTGAACGAACTATTTAGTTCATAAACTACTTGTTGTATGTTTTGTACTCTTCAAATAAAAGTGAAACTTAATTGCTAGACGTTTTTGCTCTTTAACATGTGCTTTTTCTAAGGTAAAATGTGGCTGGAAAGTATTCTGGTCTGTTCAAATGAATTCCAAACTTTGCTGCTCATATTTGATTCTTCGAAATCAAATTTCCCAAATAAGAATGATGTCTCTTACGAATATTTCTTAAAGCTTTAATCCAACATGATAAATTTACCATATCGATGTCGACCTCATAATTACTATTATTATCAATTCAACCGTTAACTTTATTTCTCGAAGTCAGACGTACTTGCAACTTAGTCAAATCTTATCATTACTGTTGACATGACCTTTCAAGACTTTTTACGAACTTATATCTCATTCTCTTTTTACTTCTACGAAAATTTTGGCAGAGTTTCCTCTGTATTTCTTACTATCCCAAAACCTGCACACAGTAAATACCAACAATGTCTCATAGGGCCAACATATATAAGTATATATTATCTCGTATCATAGCCGCACAGGGCTCCCCATATCAATAAAAATATGAAAATGATGAACTTACCTCGTATGTCCAACTCGAACTGTACCTGTTACACTTTCCTATTTACTTTCCCTTTCAATCTTTAACTGCAGGTTTCAATCATACCTGCAACATTCATACCGTATCTGGCATATACCCTGCTTACCTATCTTTTTATTAATTCCTTCAGCTTCTTCTGTTCACACTTTTTAACTGAACTTATCAACAATATATATACATTCAATCCATTTTCTTACTATACTTCAATAACTTACCTTGATGATGGCCAGTTTGCCATTCTGTATATACAATTTCTGATAACGTAACCTCGATGAAATATTAGCCTCTGTAACTCCCAGTAGCATTATTTACCTTCTCTTGTCGACACCACTCTCTCGCTGAAATCAAAGGTTAGTATATAAAGAAAGGATATAATTTCCTATCTCTTGGCTCTATCGCACGATCTAGAATAAGAAGGAAAGATAACATCCTAAATGTCCTGTGGCGTCCTGTTTATAGATGTGGTGCACAACACACCGATAAACAAGACTCTACTAGACACGGTCTGTAGACACTACGAGGATGAACTGCTCTGATACCACTTTTGTGACGACCCAGCCCCGTAGGCCATGACTAGTGCCCGAGCTGGACACTCGTATACGTACCTGTTAGATATAGTCAAACTGGACCTAAGAACAATATGGAAACATGCAAAAGAACTCCAAAGGTTCGTAACGTCGTTATATTTATATATATATATCCTGATAACCTGTCTCCTGAGGAGTCACAACTAATCAAAACATAATATGATACGCAAGCCGACAAGGCTGCCACTACATATCAATACCATACGCAGGCCGACAAGGCTGCCACTACAGACGAACGTATCCATAGTACATCGTATAGACACAGCTGAACAAAAGTTATACACAACCCACACATATGTCTACAGACCTCTAAGAGTATCGATAGTAAAATATGACGAGACAGGGCCCCGCCGTACCCCTGGATAAACATATATATACATCAAAAGATCTGTATCAAAAGTCTAGGCTCCGGAACAATGGAGCTCTCCAAGACAGCTGAGTAGAAATGCTAAGCTGGAGGATCACCAAATCGAGTATCGGTACCTGCGGACATAAAACGCATCCCCCCCCCCCCCCGGAGAAAGGGGGTCAGTACGAGATATGTACTGAGTATATAAAACATGTAATACAACAAAGACGATCACGACTAAAATAGAGATCACAGGAGACAAGTATGACATTCAAAATACCAATACACTTGCCTTATGAAATGTAGATCATGCATATCAATATCATATATCGTACCCGGCCCATTATGGGACTCGGTGAATAAAGTCATCACATGCCATCCTTGGCGCCATAATCACATCATCATATCATCACATCATCATATCATATACATATATATACCGTACCCGACCCTCTAGTGAGGGACTCGGTGAATAATGCAGTGAAACTGTGCACGAAAACATACCCGGCCCTGGACTCGGTGAAAGATACATTAACGGCATGCACGAGCAGAATAATGAGCAACCATATGCAAACTACATCATCATTTGAGACTCAATAGAATAATTAGAATGAACTAACACTTGAGAATCAAAGACAACAACCATGTCAAGTACCCCTCGAATATCACTATGGATTATATCAAATAAAACTTCAAGAATCATAGACACGTATCAGGACATAATGAAATAGCTTCTGGAAATCAAGAACATTAGCCATCCTAGTGTCTCTAAGAATAGGAGCTTCTTTGGAGTTTATACATTCGTCATCTGTTTGTCTCATATAGATCATGCCAAAGAGAAAGAAGGGTTAGCTTTACATACCTGTTATAGATTAACCGTAGCCAAGTTGCTTCGTCACCTCTTTAGCCTATTTAATATGAAAGTAACACTATTGTCAGTAACCTGCAATTTCCTAGCTTATAAATCTACAACCAATCACTTATAGGAATCATTTCTTAGTTCACACTTCTCGATTAGTATTTTGATTAGTTAAGAACTTAACGGGAATCGGGCAGCATTTCCTCTATATAACTCGCCTAACCCGAACTCCCAATTAATCTCCGATTATCACCACAACACCAACAACAACGATAACAACCCAATAGCCTCTCCTAATCCTTTTTCAATTCAAATCATTAACATCTAAGATTTTACACCAAACAGACCGACATGCGTTTCTTATACGATATCTTATATGTTTGATTTCTTCCAAATTTACGAGTCATCTTAACAACAACATGTCAACAACATCAACCATCATTCGTGTGCAATAAAACTACTTTAATGTCATCAATAACAAGCTCAAAACAGTCCACCAAAACTACGACATCCAAATACGATTTTCGATCTTCACTTCGCAAAATTACAAACATACGGAAAAGAGCATAATATTGTCGTGAACAGCAGCACCTATACTTATTTATAATTATATTTCCATCCTTCCAACATAAACAAATTATATTCAATTACACTACATGGACCTTTATCTTTACATCAAGAAGAACTCAAGGTGAAGTTTTCTAAAGTGAAGATGAATTTATTTAAAAGAGTTGCTGAATTCTTACCTTAATTATTAGAGGAAAGGGAGTAGGATGGATAGAAAAGGAGTCTCCCCAACATTTCCACAAACAACACCTTCAAAACCAAGATGAAAATTGCAATGAAATTGCATCAAAGGGCAGGCCGTATGGTTTTTTCTTGGCTGGCCGTATGGTTTTTCTTGGCAGCCGTAGTTGTCTTGCTTCAACTAAACTTGTGAAGATGAATGTGTTGTATTAGTCATCATATTGTTAACATATAGGCTGCCTAACATGTTGACACATACCCCCTCCACTTGGCATGTCATCATTCATGCTATTTTCTAATTATTAAATCTGGTGGGGGCCCATTCATGGTGTAATTAACTTAATTAATCATTAATCCCCACTTAATAATCTAATCATGGTTAATTAATTCCTAATCTCCACTAATATTTCTACACTAATTGGAATTTACAAGCAAGTCGTGCCATATTAAAAATCGGGATTAAAAGTCTTTATCTCATATCCCAAAAATAATCTCGTCCTTAAACTTATGTCGATTAGCTTACGAATAATCCAACGTACAAAAATGCGGGATATAACAGTGTTAAGATTCCCCCTTCTCCCTTAATGAACCCAAGCTGGTAAGAGTTGAATGAAGATTTGGAAGATTATTGCTCCTAGGATTATTAATGAATAAATTGATGATGTTTTGTTAGATATTGACTAATCTAGGTTTATTAATCATAGATCTTCTACTTTTAACATTGAATTTCAAATTTCGAGATTTAGGGTTTATACCCAATTTGGGGGCTTTACATGAATTCTAAGAGTTGAATAAGACCTTGTGGGCATGTTTCCCCAAATTCTAAGGTTAAAATGGACCTAGTTGATAGTATCATTCTTCATGATTTCTAATATCGAATTCGATTATGCTTAGACTCCTTTGGTTCTGAGCTTCAGAGAAAGGGCAAGGCAAAAGAGTGACTTGTTGGTATTGCAGTTCGGCAGTCCAGGTAGGTTATGGTTTACCTTTCGTGAGACTTCGTATAGTGAATCACATATTTAGATTATAATGTCGGAGACAGCATGTGAACCTTCGGGTACGAAGTTGGGATGGATATTTCCTTAGGTTGGGCCCTGATGTGTGTTGGGACTAGCCACCCCATTATGCGTGCTTGATTGTTCAATTGTGTTGGCTTGATGCCATATGTAGTTGGTAATTATCGACTTCTGTCTTGTCATCTTGATTTGGATAGAATTGACATACCCATAGTTGGTAATTGTACTTTGATATATTGTTGGCGCACCCACTGTTGGTACTTGACTTATTGATATATGTTGGCATACCCACTGTTGGTATTGTGATGTGATACTTGTTGGCATACCTCTTTGTAGTACTTGTGATATTGAACTTGATCGATTTACATATGAATTGCACGCATTCTCTCATATTCATGCATTGCCGATACCCGATGATGATCCAGTATCGTTGATTAAGCAAAAAAGATATTTGATAAACACTTTTACTTGAGTGATTATAAAAAGGCCGCTGTCCGAAGATCCATTCCGGAGTCCTTGATTATATGAAACTGATATTTTGATGAACTATTTTACTTGAGTGATTGTGAGAAGGCCGATGTCCGAGGTTCAATTCCAGAATCGTTGATTGTGTAAAACTGATGTTTGACAGACTCTTTTACTTGAGTGACTGTGAGATGGCTGATGTTCGATGAGTTATTTCGGCATCGTTGTTGCATGGCCGATTTCGATGTTATCCCAAAATCGTTGTTAGTGCATGGACTCCGCTGGTCCCCTAGGGTGGTGCCAGTGAGACTCCCCCTATGAGCAATTATCCAGGGTCCTTTCTATCTGCTGGGCAAAGATCTGGGACGGGTGGCACTTAGACTTCGCGAGTCACACTGGGTTGTGCTACCGAGACGTCGATAATTCCATCCAGAGTACATATGTACACCTCCCTTGAATGGTATTACATTCATTCACCCATCTTGCATTGCATTGCATTATTTCTTGATTGAGATTCTTGGTGATTGAATTGTGATGATTGGATTGGATCGTATATATTCGGACTTGACATATTGAGTTAGAGGTTTTATATAGGCGATGATGGATACTTGGTTGTAATATTATATTCTTATACTTGTGAGATTCCTTGCTATCTACTTTTCTTCTGAATTGTGTTAACTATACTTAGTCGGCCGATGATGCCTACCAGTACGATTGATTGTACTGAACTGCACTTGCTGCATTCTTTTATGAATGCAGAGTACCAAGACGGATCTACGTCTGTGACTCGTGGCTGATCGACTCTTCAACTTCCACTCAAGTTTTCCAAGGTGAGCATGGCGTCCGCTAACCTTGAAGACTCTCCTATTTTCATGTCTTAGTTTATTTTAGAGACATAGATATTATTTATTAGTACTTCTAGATTATTATTCTCCCTAGATGCTCTTGTATTATTCAGACTAGACCCTGGGGGTATTTACTGTCTTCCGCACTTTTTACTGCTATCTATCTATATATATATATATATATATATATATATATATATCGTGAGACTTACGTATTTATTGATTTTCGCTACTTAACTTTCTTCAATTTATGTATTAGTTCATTGTTGGGATAAGGGTTCGCTTACCGAGATGGAAAGGTAAGTGCCCGCACGCCCTAAGCAAAATGAGTCGTGACAAGTTAGTATCAGAGCCCTAGGTTACCCGATCTTTAATACAAGAGTGTGTCTTGTGGAGTATCGCGGATCGATACGATGAGCTCTGTACTTATCTGCAGGACGCTATGGGACATTTAGGAAATCTCACTTTCTTTCTTTCCGTCGTGCTACTTTATTCAAATTGGAATCGGAAAGGACCAATTGGTATCTGACTCTTATCTCTTCTCTCACAGATGGTGAGGACTCGAGCTACGATGGCCCGAGGTTAGATGCCAGAGCCCACAACTACGATTGGCACCCGAGGGCGTGCTACGGTCAGAGGACGCGGCAGAGCGAGAGGTCGCAAGACTGCCCCAGCCAGGGGCAGAGCTCCTATAATGGGCCAGCGATGAGAGAGGTCTCCATCTCTCGAGCTCGAGTATCAGCTTGGTAGGGACCAAGCCGCAGGGGATTGGCGTGGCCCCACCACGGACATAGCTTGAGGTTACTTCAAACTAGGCCATGCATGACACTATGGCCAGGATTCTACTTCACCTTGATGCCCAGCCAGCGGCCGCCGGTGTTACTACACCCGGCGGGGGTTCACAGACTAGGGGAGGGGCGCAGACCCCTGAGCAGGGGCATACACGGGCAGCACATCCCGCCGTAGCTATGTCTCCTTGTATTGATGCTATACCAGCCCCTGGCGAGGATATTAGGCCCATGTATGGCGCCGTTATAACTACTGCCGATCAGGACCTGGTGGGGAGATTCAGGAAGTTGGAGTCACCAAGGTTCTCTGGTACTTCATCTGAGGATGCCTATGAATTTATCCTTGATATGCATGAGCTACTGCACTGTATGGGGATAGTGGAGACCCACGACTTTGATTATGTGTCCTACCAGTTTCGCGGCGATGCGAAGACGTAGTGGAGGTATTTCGTGGCGTGCAGACCTGATGGTTCTACTCCTTTGACTTGAACTAAGTTCTACCGGGCCTTCCTTGAGAAGTATATGCCACGGTCTTTGAGAGAGGCTCATAGGGAGCAGTTTTTACACCTTGAGGAGAGGGGTATGTCCTTGGAGTCCTATGTGACCCGTTTCCTTTATCTGGCCCATTATTCTACTCCGTTGATCCCTACTGAGGCCGATAGGATTAGGCGCTTTGTTGGAGGACTAGGGAGCTTTTTAAATATTTCTTCTCTTCAGATAGAGTCTATGGGGGCTTTCTTCAAGTCCATTATTGAGCATGCTTCTATGGTTGAGGGCGCCAAGGCCCGTGCTTTTAGAGGTGGTGACAAGAGGCTACATCAGACTGGCAGTTTGGGGGGTTCTGCTATGAAGGGCGCAAGTCAGTTTTCTAGACCACCTCAGCCCTATTCCGATCGTCCCGTGCATTCAGCATTATCGAATTCCTCTAGTGAGCCACCTAGGCCGAGAGCTCCTGAGAGTTCGCTCTCTAGTCCAGTGGATAGGGCTGCTTTATTCAGGTTTTCAGCTTTCGTGTTTCAGCACTCGACTCCTCTTACCTGTTTCTCTTATGGAGAGGTTGGGCATGTTGCTAGGAGATGTCCCCGACCTAGGTGGGATTATCAGCCACTGAGGACTTCTGTATTATCCGATGGTCGATGAGGCACTTCTTATAGAGGCAGTGCTCAGTCAGACCGCGGTATTTCCCATGGTTCTAGATGTGGGTCCCAGCCAGCAAGAGGTGGTAATTAGAGTGCGAGAGGTGGATCCCAGACTGCGTGTGGTTGAGCCTATTGTTACTCATTTCCTGGTAGGCCCGAGGCAGTGGCCTCAGATGCTGTGATCTCAAGTACTATTTCTATCTGTCATAAAGAAGCATCGGTGTTATTTGATCCTGGATCTACTTATTCGTATGTATCTACATTTCATGCTGTTGGTTGGGATTTGCCATGTGATAGCATAGATATACCTGTTCATGTGTCTACTCCGATCGGAGATTCTGTAGTTGTTGATCGAGTCTACCGGTCTTATTTAGTTACTTTTATAAGGTACGACACTTGGGTAGATTTGATTATTCTAGATATGGTGGACTTTGATATTATATTGGGTATGTCCTGGATTTTTCCTTATCAAGCGATCTTGGACTGTCACGCCAAGACAGTCACTTTAACCATGCCGAGCATTCCTAGGCTTGAGTGGAAAGGTACTCCTAGTCCCGCTCCAATGAAAATTATTTCCTTCCTTCGGGCGAAGAAGTTAGTAAGTAAGGGGTGTTTAGCGTATTTGGCACATGTTCGCGATATGACAGTTGCATCTCCACCCCTTGAGTCTATCTATCCCTATGTGAGCGAGTTCGCAGAGGTATTTTTGTCGGATTTGCAGGGTATGCCAACTGGTAGTGACTTTGATTTCTATGCCGATATGGACCCAGGCGCTCACCCCATTTCCATCCCACCATATCGGATGGCACCTGCCGAGTTGAGGGAGCTTAAGGAACAATTGCAGGATTTATTGAGCAAGGGGTTCATTAGACCGAGCGTCTCCCATTGGGGTGCTCCAGTGTTATTTATGAAGAACAAAGATGGGACCATGAGGATGTGTATTGATTATCACTAGTTGAACAAGGTCACTATCCGGAACAATTGCCCTATGCCTTGTATTGATGATCTATTCGACCAGCTTCGGGGCGCTTCGATGTTTTCTAAGATTGATTTTCGTTCGGGCTATCACTAGTTGAAGATTAGGGCGGAGGATATTTCAAAGATAGCATTTCAGATGATATATGGTCACTATGAGTTTCTGGTGATGTCTTTCGGGCTTACCAATGCCCCGGCTGCATTTATGACTTTGATGAATGGCATCTTTAGGTTGTACCTTGATTCCTTTGTGACTGTGTTTATTGATGACATCTTGGTGTATTTCGAGAGTAGAGAGGAGTATGAGAGCCATCTTCGTTCCGTTCTTGGGTTGTTGAAGAGACATAGCTTGTTTGTTAAATTTTCTGTGTGTGAGTTCTGGTTGAAGTCTGTGGCATTCTTGGGTCATGTGGTGTCCAAGAAGGGGATTATAGTTGACCCACAGAAGATTGAGGCTGTGAGAGGTTGGGCGAGGCCCACTACTGTTACTGAGATTCATAGTTTCACGGGTTTGGCTAGTTACTACCGTCGCTTTGTGAAGGGTTTTGCTGCCATTGCTTCATTCTTGACCAGATTGACTCAGAAGGATGTTCCCTTCCAATGGGTGGATGATTGTGAGGAGATCTTTCAAAATCTCAAGCTTCTTTTGACTACAGCCCTGATCATAGCCTTACCCGTGCAATGTAAGACTTCGCTGTCTATTGTGATGCTTTTCGTATGGGTTTGAGAGCGGTGTTGATGTAGGAGGGTAGAGTGATAGCTTATGCTTCACATCAGTTAAAAGTTCACGAGAAGAATTAACCTACCCATGAGTTGGAGTTGTTGGCCGTTCTCTTCGCCTTGAAGCTTTGGAAGCATTACTTGTACGGTGTCCATTGCGAGGTTTTTACCGATCACCGTAGCCTTCAGCATGTGTTTATCCAGAGATATCTTAACTCCATGCAGCGCCGATGGATGGAGCTCCTGAAGGACTATGACATCTCTATTCTGTATCACCCGGATAAAGACAATATGGTGGCTAATGCCTTGAGTCGCAAGGCAGTAAGTATGGGGAGTTTAGCTCGATTGATTGTTTCCGAGTGTCCGTTGGCCATGGAGGTTCAGACACTAGCCAACAGTTTCGTCCGTCTTGATATTTCAGCTCCGAGCAAGATCTTGGCTTGTATAGAGCCAAGGTCATCGTTATTGGATTGGATAAAGGCTCATCAGTTTGAGGATACTCAGCTGAACAAGATCCGAGATAAGGTTTCGAGAGGGGAGGCTAAGGAGGTCGTGATTGATTCTGAAGGCATTCTGAGGATTAGAGGACGCATGTGCGTTCCATGTGTTGGAGATTTGATTCAGTTGATCTTATCTGAGGCTCATAACTCTCATTATTCCATTCGTCTAGGAGGAACTAAGACGTACCGTGGCTTGAGACAACACTATTGGTGGCGTCGTATGAAGAGAGATATAGTTGATTTTGTGGCTAAGTGTGAAAATTGTCAACAGGTAAAGTATGAGCACCAGTGACCTGGTGGGGTATTTCAGAGGATACCCATTCTCAAGTGGAAGTGGGAGAGGATTACCATGGATTTTGTCACGGATCTTCCGAAGACCCTTGGCAAGTTTGATTCTATTTGGGGGATAGTGGATCGGTTGACTAAGTCCACTCACTTTGTTCCGGTTCAGGTTTCCTATATCGCGGAGAAGTTAGCCAAGATGTATATTCGAGATATTGTGATATTATATGGAATTCCTATTTCTGTTGTATCTGATCGGGATACTATCTTCACTTCCCGATTCAAGAGAGCCTTTCACAAGGAATTGGGTACCCGATTGGACTTTCGTACAGTTTTCCATCTCCAGACCAATGGCCAGTCTCAGCGGACCATTTAGATGCTCGAGGACATGTTGAGAGTGTGTGTTATTGACTTTGGTGGTCATTGGGATTAGCACTTTCCTTGGTAGAGTTTGCATATAACAATAGTTATCATTCAAGTATTGGTAAGACGCCTTTTGAGGCCTTATATGGTATGAGGTGTAGATCTCTGATTGGTTGGTTTGAGAGGTTCGAGGCTCGACCTGGGATCACGGATCTATTGAAAGGGTCCCTTGATAGAGTGAGAGTTATTCAGGCTAGGCTTGTGGCAGCTCAGAGTCCGCAAAAGATGTATGCGGACCGGAAGGTCCGGGATTTGAAGTTTGCTATTGGTGATCAGGTTCTATTGAAGGTTTTACCCATGAAGGGTGTTATGAGGTTTGGTAAGAGGGGCAAGTTGAGTCCCAGGTACATTGGTCCGTTTGAGATTGTGGATTGTATCAACGATATAGCTTATGAGTTAGTATTGCCGCCAGGCTTGGCGGGGAGTTCATCCGGTCTTTCATGTTTCGATGTTGAAGAAATACCATGCTGACGGCACCTACATTGTCTGTTGTGATTCTATATTGCTTGATGAGAATTTGACTTACGAAGAGGATCCTATCGCGATCTTGGATAGGCAGGTTTGAAAGTTGAGGTCAAAGAAGATTGCTTATGTGAAGGTGCAATGGAATCACCACCATGTGGAACAGGCTACTTGGAAGACTGAGTCCGATATACGTAGCCAGTATCCCCAGTTGTCCACTGATTCAGGTATTTCCCTACTTTCCTTCTTTTCTTCGCTCGAGGATGAGAAACGGTTCAATTGGTATCTGATGTAACAACCCATTTGGCTGTTACAGCTCTTTCGACATTTTCGCCTATTTTTGAGCATTGAGTAGCTCACTTTTGACCCGAGGGGACCGCTGATATGCTTCCCAGGATGCCTAGACTGAATTCTGGGAACTTTGGTGAAAATATAGGTATAAAGTGAAAAATGGTTGACCCAAAGTTGACTTTTGGGCAAACGAACCTTTTTCGAAATTTCGTCGATTCTGATAGGTCCGGATGGTCGTTTAGAACTTGTGTGTGTGTTTGGTTCGGTTCCCAATGCACCTGGGTGCATTTTGAAACTTGGGATGGAAATTTGGAAATAAGGCACCGGGGGCTGACTCGGTTAACAAGACCTCCGTTAGAAATTTTGAGGCCACAGGCGCGCTCATAGCGCATTTTTATGTGGGACTATAAGTCTGGTATATGAGCAGATGGCCTCGAGAATTAGTCAAAAAATCTGATTGAAAGGAAATCTTGGATTAAATTTCTGGTGTCTGGTGTCTGGTGCCCGCTGTAGCGGGCACCAGCACCGCTGGAGCGGTAGCCCTGCCGCTGGAGAGGTAAATGACTTTTAGTCATTACCGCAGAAGCGTCCAGGTGGTCGTTGGGGCGGCATCGCTGGGGCGGTTCAGGAACTGCTTCAGCGGGTGATGGGCAGTTAATAATATTAATGAAGTGTTAAAAAGCCCTAGACTCTCATGTTACCCCATTTCGATATTTGAGCTTGAAGAAACTGCTCTTAAGGATATTTGGAGGTAATTCCTACTCACTTTTTCATTCCTCCTTTAAGCCATAATCATGTTAAGATTCCCCCTTCTTCTTTAATGAACCCGAGGTGGTAAGAGTTGAAAGAGGGTTTGGAAAAATATTGCACCTAGGATTATTAATGAATAAATTGGTGATGTTTTGTTAGGTAGCTACTAATCTAGGTTCATTAATCATAGATCTTCCACTTTTAACGCTGAATTTTGGATTTAGAGATTTAGGGTTTATATTGGGGGTTGAACATGAAATCAGAATCTAGGATAATTATTGAGCTAAATCAGTAATTAATGGTTGGATTATGATTGCCTTGTACTTAATTTGGTATTTTGCTCGCGAATTTCCTGTTATGCCCTTGTGGGTATGTTTCCCCAAATTCTAAGGTTAAAATGGACCTAGTTGATAGTATCATTCTTCATGATTTCTAATATCGAATTCGATTATGCTTAGACTACTTTGGTTCTGAGCTTCAGAGAAAGGGCAAGGCAAAAGAGTGACTTGTTGGTATTGCAGTTTGGCAGTCCAGGTAGGTTATGGTTTACCTTTCGTGAGACTTCGTATAGTGAATCACATATTTAGATTATAATGTCGGAGACAGCATGTGAACCTTCGGGTACGAAGTTGGGATGGATATTTCCTTAGGTTGGGCCCTAATGTGTGTTGGGACTAGCCACCCCATTATGTGTGCTTGATTGTTCAATTGTGTTGGATTGATGCCATATGTAGTTGGTAATTATCGACTTCTGTCTTGTCATCTTGATTTGGATAGAATTGACATACCCATAGTTGGTAATTGTACTTTGATATATTGTTGGCGCACCCACTGTTGGTACTTGACTTATTGATATATGTTGGCATACCCATTGTTGGTATTGTGATATGATACTTGTTGGCATACCTCGTTGTATTACTTGTGATATTGAACTTGATCAATTTAAATATGAATTGCAAGCATTCTCTCATATTCATGCATGGCCGATACCCGATGATGATCCAGTATCGTTGATTAAGCGAAAAAGATATTTGATAAACACTTTTACTTGAGTAATTATAAAAAGGCCGATGTCCGAAGATCCATTCCGAAGTCCTTGATTATATGAAACTGATATTTTGATGAACTATTTTACTTGAGTGATTGTGAGAAGGCCGATGTCCGAGGTTCAATTCCAGAATCGTTGATTGTGTAAAACTGATGTTTGACAGACTCTTTTACTTGAGTGACTGTGAGATGGCTGATGTTCGATGAGCTATTTCGGCATCGTTGTTGCATGGCCGATTTCGATGTTATCCCAAAATCGTTATTAGTGCATGGACTCCGCTGGTCCCCTAGGGTGGTGCCAGTGAGACTCCCCCTATGAGCAATTAGCCAGGGTCCTTTCTATCTGCTGGGCAAAGATCTGGGACGGGTGGCACTTAGACTTCGCGAGTCACACTGGGTTGTGCTACCGAGAAGTCGATAATTCCATCCGGAGTACATATGTACACCTCCCTTGAATGGCATTACATTCATTCACCCATCTTGCATTGCATTGCATTATTTCTTGATTGAGATTCTTGGTGATTGAATTGTGATGATTGGATTGGATCGTATATATTCGGACTTGACATATTGAGTTAGAGGTTTTATATAGGCGATGATGGATACTTGGTTGTAATCTTATATTCTTATACTTGTGAGATTCCTTGCTATCTACTTTTCTTCTGAATTGTGTTAACTATACTTAGTCGGCCGATGATGCCTACCAGTACGATTGATTGTACTGAACTGCACTTGCTGCATTCTTTTATGAATGCAGAGTACCAAGACGGATCTGCGTCTGTGACTCGTGGCTGATCGACTCTTCAGCTTCCACTCAAGTTTTCCAAGGTGAGCATGGCGTCCGCTAACCTTGAAGACTCTCCTATTTTCATGTCTTAGTTTATTTCAGAGACATAGACATTATTTATTAGTACTTCTAGATTATTATTCTCCCTAGATGCTCTTGTATTATTCAGACTAGACCCTGGGGGTATTTACTGTCTTCCGCACTTTTTACTGCTATCTATATATATATATATCGTGAGACTTACATATTTATTGATTTTCGCTACTTAACTTTCTTCAATTTATGTATTAGTTCATTGTTGGGATAAGGGTTCGCTTACCGAGGTGGGAAGGTAAGTGCCCGTACGGCCTAAGCAAAATGGGTCATGACATTTAGCTTGCTTTTGCATTCCAGCTACTAAATACCTACAATATACACAAAACACATCAAACTGACACAAACTTACTCGAAAACAAGTAAAACATATAGTTAAAAAGCATCAAATGTGCCATAATTTCACCGCACATCAACACCCCCAACTTAAAGTCTTTACTTTTCCTCAAGCATGTAGAACAACAGACTCAACTATCATTCTTTAGATATGACAGAGTAAAACTGTCTACAGTGGTTGTGGCAAGTAAATTTCAGCATCTCACTTGTATCTCAATGACTTCCCCAATATTTCATAATATCACTCAAAGAACCATTGCAACTAACAATGAAGCTTCAATCAGTGACATCTAGTTATTACTGGAACCATAGTGCACATGAACCTTGACTTACGGGAAACCAATCATTTAACAAATCCTTATGCCCTCACATAGACCAAAGAACGTCTCAACAAACATATGTACACACAAATGGGACAGAAGACTAAGAAGAAGAGAAACACTCACACTCACACTCACAAAGAAATTCTCTAGTTAGACATGTACATACCACAGGCTTGCCTTTATTTTTAGTACCCTTGACTTTGCAAAATTTGGCAGTGATCACATTAGGACTTTTTCAGGGTTGTAATGTAGGCTTAAGGCTGGGTTGGATGTATCTTTGGATAATAGTGACTAACCCTCCTTGAACACTACACTTCTTTTACCTTTTTCGCCCTTCTTTTCTTCCCTTTTCTTTTCTATAGCCTCGGTGTGGTTTTATTACTAATCTACTCAGTATATATCTTCTTCTTTTTTCTTTTTCTCTTTTTTTTCATTTTTTTTCTCTTTACAATTAACAGACCATTTTCCTTAACAAGGCAATTCACTTTCCACCCAGGCCTAAACCTCATTTTCCACCTTATGTAACCTATCACCCCCAACTTAGACTTTTAGCCTCAATTTTATCACATTAGCGTCAAAGATGGACCGGGTGCGAAGAGAGGGCTATTCAGAACGGGTATTGGCTTATTACGACTAGTCAAAGGATAGGCCTAGAGGCTCAACATGGCTAACAAGGGATATTTATCTACGGGTAGGCTTATAACCTACTAAAAGGGTTCCCTATCATAAAACAAATCCTAAGATCACTTCATAGCTCAACTTAGCCTAGGACTCGGGCATGAAAACCTGGTAAGTTCTAGATTACACACATAACCAGAGAATATATATACACAAACCTCATATCACATAGCACAAGAATTGTTAACACACAAGTCTCCCCACTAAGAATTCAACACACGAGGTAACACAATACTCTAAATGTCACAAAAAGAATCATACATGTCCATTAACCAACCAGTTCCAAGTAGACGTCATAAAATGTTAGTTTCGGAGGGGGGTGTTTTTCCAAAATTCACAACAAGCATGCCTTGAGTTACTCCAAGCACCACCACTTAAATTAAAATTACTCTACTCTATCTAGCATGACCTAAACATTCCAGATTCAACAGAAAGTAAAACAACTCGGGAAATGAACCATTACAAAGAAAAGTCGAGGGGGTCCTAAGAACATATATACACTAACTACTATCAAGTACCCCTACCCCCCAACTAAAGAAACCTGTAGTGTCCCTAATGCAATAATACAAAGGCTAGGCAGTAGGAATACCTGTGGCGCTCTAGGCGCACTGCTTATCTCGAGGCACTGTGGCCTACGAGGCATCAGCTGGAACATCAGTAGCAGCAGTGGAAGCAGCAGTACCCTCAGGCATTGGCTCTGGTATAATGAGGCAAGGCAATAGGAATACCTCTGGTGCTCTAGGCGCACTGCTCATCTCAAGGCGCTGTGGCAAGACGTCTCCGGCTGGAGCACTACTAGATGTGGCCTCCATAGTCCAACAAAGGTAGTTCAACACAAGAGAGTTCAGGGTAGTTTCCTTGATCTGTTGCTTCTCTAAGCTCTGATCTCAAAGTCGAATCCTCTCTCGGATCTCATCACCAGAGTCATCCTCATCCATGACTCTCTTCCTCTTCTCCGTAGTATCTACGACTAGAGTGGCAGTAGGAGAACCCCCATCATCAACTAACTGCACCACCGAGAGAACCTCCTCATCTATCTCTGTCCTGGAAGGAGGTGGGACCCCCACTATGCTTGGATCACGAGCCTGCAGTGTTAGTACTGTAGCTCTCAACTGCTCTAACTCAGTCCTCAAAGTATCCGTAGTGGTGCTCCAACGAGATAACTCCAAAGATGCAAGTCGCATCTCAAAACTATCCAAGTGAGCCATCATGGCCCGCCTCTGTGGCTCCATTGCAATTGTGATCCTCCTACTGACAAACTCCTCAAGCTTATTGACTATGATCTTGGACTGCTTATCTACCATCGCAACCTTTTTTGCAAACTCACTGAAATTGTCTAGTAAGAAAGCATATGGGTCAGCAACTCTGGCTGCACCCTGTGGCTGTGCTGCTGGAGCCTGTGGATGTGGAGCTACACTTTGTGGCTATGAAGTCGGAGTCTGGGTCGCTGATGTAGTCGGTGCAGTTGGAGGTGGAGGCTTAGGATCTGTGGTCTGGATCGGCTCAGAGACAGGGGCAGTAGTAGCAGGTAACACCTCCATAGTGTCACCGACGACCCCTGAATGCTGATCATCCTAAGGCTCGGGTAAACCCTTAAATAGTTCTGGGAATCAATCCTGTTCACCTTGACCTTCTTTCAGGGACTCATCCCTGCTTTTCTTCAGATAATAAACATCTGAGGCCGTAATCTTGTGATAGATGTGTGGCAAGATGTGTACCTGTTCCCTCTGAATGACTTCGGTGATAAGAAACGGAAATATCAAGGATGTAGAAGGCTGTGATGCCTTCAACTGAATCTCATCTACAGCCAACCACCCGAAATTAATTAGGTACCTAGTCATCAGAGCAGCAACTATAATCGATCTATCATTAGTGAGTGTATTATCGGCCTGAGTCGGAAGAATTCGCGAATATACCACACTCTACCAATATTTACCATCTAGCGTCAACCAGCGCTTAAGTATCTCTATTATCTGTGGTCTGTTTCCTCTTACTAGATCGGCCAATCACTATCGCCACCACCTCTCGGACAGTCTGCTCCTCCCTTCTATCAAGCTTATCCGACAACTCATCTGTCTGTCTTAGTGCAGTACACTCATCACCAAAATACACCCGGTTGATTGCTTCAGCAGGGATATCATCTTTCACCCCTCTCACCTCTATCTCTGTCAATGGGTCAATCTCAATTAGTTTTTGTCGTGGCTTTCTCACTTTGTTAATCAAGGCCCGTATGTTGTATACAACTCTCGCACTAGCACTGGACAGTACTCCTTATCACCATCAATACAGCAATGGTAGTGCTTCACCCTCTGGCCGTTCACCTTAAATGTCAAAGTTCCATCTCTAGATGTCAATTCAATTTACCCATGGGGCGAAGCACTTACCACCTCGAAAGGACCGGACCACTTTGCTTTCAACATGCCCGATAGCAGCTTCAGTCTGGAATTATACAACAAGACAGGATCACCCTTTTGAAAGTGTCGCTTTAGGATCTTTTTGTCATGATAATGTTTCATCCTCTCTTATACAATGTTGTACTCTCATAGGCCTCGTACCTGAACTCATCCATTTTATTGAGTTGAAAAAACCGAAGTTTAGTTGCTTCTTCCCAATCCATATTCAATTTCTTCAAAGCCCGCATGGCTTTATGTTCAAGTTCAACTGGCAGATGACAAGCCTTGCCAAAAACTATCTTGAAAGGCGAAGTCCTATCAGAGTCTTGTATGCAATCTGATAAGCCCATAGAGCATCATTAAGCTTTCGGGACCAGTCAGTCCTGTTAGCATTTACCGTCTTGGCCAAAATACTCTTTATCTCCCAATTGGAGACTTCAACTTGCCCACTTGTCTGAGGATGATAAGGGGTCGCCACCCTATATTTCACACCATACTTCTCCATCAATTTCGCGAAGGCTTTATTGCAAAAGTGAGATCCAGCATCGCTGATTATCCCCCTTGAAGTACCGAAACGAGTAAATAAGTTTTTCTTCAAGTACCCCATGACACTCTTGGCTTCATTATTGGGTAAAGCCATAACTTCTACCCATTTAGACACATAATCCACAGCAACCAAGATGTACTTCATGCCACAAGAGCTCATAAAGGGCCCTATAAAGTCGATTCCCCATACATCGAACACATCCACTTTCATCACAAAGTCCATAGGCATGTCCTGCCTCCTACTAATTCTCCCTTGTCTTTCGCATTGATCATAAGATCTGACAAACAAATTTGCATCATGAAAGAGAGTAGGCCAGTAATATCCGCATTCAAGAACTTTCGCAGCAATCTGTGTAATACTATGATAACCCCCATCCGGAGAGTCGTGGCACGCCTTCAGAATCTCCATTATCTCACACTCAGGAACACAACACCCAATGATGTTATCAGTGCATGTTCAGAAAAAAAATGGCTCATCCCAGTAATACTGACGAGAATCTCTCAAATGCTTTTTTTTCTGGTATGACTTGATCTCATTTGGAATAATAACCGTCACCAAATAGTTGGTGATGTCTGCATACCATGGTTCTACCTTAAATTACACTGCTAAAACCCACTCATCATGAAAAGCATCATCAATATCTAGCTCCTCTGATGGTCCCCCAGCCTCTTCAAGCAGTGAGAGATTGTCAGTAACCTGATTTTCGAACCCTTTTCGATCTTTCACCTCAAAATTGAACTCTTGCAACATAAGGACCCATCAAATTAACCGCGGCTTCGCTTCCTTTTTTCGCTATCAAATACCTCAAAGCAGCATGATCAGTGTAAACCACAACATTGGACCCCAACAAATAGGCCTGAAACTTCTCAAAAGCATAAACTATAGCCACCAGGTCTTGCTCAGTCACTGTGTAGTTCATCTGCGCCACATTGAGAGTCTTACTTGCATAGTAGATCGGGTGCATAATTTTATTATGCCTCTGACCAAGCACAACACCAATAGCAAAACCACTTGCATCATATATCAACTCAAACGGTAGAACCAATCAATAGAAACAATAATAGGAGCAGAAGTCAGACGCTCTTTCAATTCATCAAAAGCCTTTTAGCACTTTTCATCAAACAGAAACTTAGCCTCTATCTCAAGAAGCTTGCACATCGGAATAGCAATTTTGGAGAAATCTTTAATGAAGCGCCTATAGAACCCAGCATGTCCTAGGAAGCTTTGCAATCATATCAATTATCGACCACAATCCCTTTTCAGAGATTATATGACCGAGAATGATCCCTTCTTTCACCATGAAATGGCACTTCTCCCAATTCAGCATAATATTAGTCTCCTCGCATCTTTTCAACACTTGACCCAGATGGTCAAGAGAATCATCAAAAGAATCACCAACCACAAAAAACTCATCCATGAAGACCTCAAAGAAGTCCTCTACCATATCTAAAAAGATCGACATCATGCACCTGTGACATGTAGCCGGTGCATTACACAAATCAAAGGGAATTCTGCTAAAAGAAAATGTCCCATAAGGACAAGTGAAAGTCGTCTTCTCCAGGTCCTCAAGAGCAATGTTGATCTAATAAATATAGCTAGAGTATCCATCTAAGAAACAATAGTAAGACCGCCCCGCTAGCCGATCAAGCATCCGATCAATAAATGGCATAGGGAAGTAGTCTTTGCAAGTAGCAGTGTTGAGCTTGCGATAGTCCATGCAAACTCTCAAACCTGTAACAGCACTTGTCAGAATCAGCTCATTCTTCGCATTGGGCACCACTGTGATGCTATCCTTTTTCGGAATACATTGAACTGGGCTCTCCTATTTACTATCAGCAATCGGGTAAATCACTCCAGCATCTAACCACTTTATGATTTCTTTCTTCACGGCCTATTGCATATGTTGGTTCAATCTCCTCTAATGTTCAACACTCGGTTTGCTATCTTCCTCTAGTTGAATTGTATGCTCACAAATACTAGAAGGAATACCCCGAATGTTTCCTATGATCTAACTAATAGCACGCCTATACTTGTGCAATATCTCCAAAAGCCTTTTTGTCTGCTGGTCAGTCAGTAATGCTGAAACAATCACTGGTAGTGTACTATTCGGACCAAGGTACTCATACCTCAGATGTAATGAGAGCTTCTTAAGCGCAAACTTAGGTGGCTCACGATAGAAGGCTTTATTGGATGAGTTGTTCTGTTCTCAAGATCAAGCTTCTTTAGGTAGTAAGAATAATAAACCAACCCCTCAAGCGAATTAACGGTCTCTACGTAGCCCTCCATGTCTTCAGCATCAAAATTTACCAGAATAGCAACAAGATCTTCTTCCAAACATTATTCTTATATTTTTAATTTCACAGCTTTATCAACAACATCAAATGAATCAATCACCAAAATACTCTCATATGCACTTGCCAACTTCATCTCTTTACTTGCCTAAAAAGTCACTTATTCATCATCTACTCGAGATTTTATTTCATTCCTTTTCGAATCCATAAGTGCCCTTCCCGTAGCAAAGAAAGGTCTCCCCAGAATAATAGGAATATCATGATCAATAGCGTGGTCAAGAATAACAAAATCAGCAAGCAGAAGAAACTTACCAACACATCATCAATAATCCCAACTGGCCTCTGGATGGATTTGTGTTACACCTCGAAATTTTGGGCTACTGAGCGGCGAATAGACTATTGTAAGTTAAGGTGTATATGATGTCCCTACAAGTAATAAGGGATACTTAATAATTCTAATTAAGATTCCAAAGACATTGACGAGAGAGAAGAAAGCTTGTTGGAGAAAATTAAGGTAGAGAACATCTTACCCTGAATACAACGTACTAGCAGGTATTCTTGGTGATTTATGAGGTTAGAAGTTGAAAAAATTGAATCGACGCAATCAGAACGGATTCAGGAAATTCTGCAGAGCACCGTCACTGTGCACCGTCAACATGTTTTCACAGACTAAGACCTGCAGGAGCAAATCGACGGACCGTCGACATGGAGACGGGACCGTAGACCCACCCGTCAATATGTTTCTGCAATCAGGAATTTTCAGGTGTAAGTCGATGATGTCAAACCGACTCTCTGGAATTTTCTGGTTCATTCTATAAATAGATGACCCTTGGCAAAAAATTCAGATTTCATTCTCTCTCTAAGTCTTGAAGGTTCTAGAATATTTCTCTCATCATATCATCACAAATCCAAGGGAAATCAAAGATCAAACACCAATAATCAAAGAAATCAAGTGTTTGGATGTTCACAAGGATTGCTAGAAGCCAAGCATCTCCTTGGGAGTGAAGTTGGGGTTCTCTCCAAGTAAAGTATTGCCATCCAAAGCTTATTCCTACATCATAAAAGGTGAGTTTTATGTTTATTCCATGTCATTAAGAATATTGAGTGGTTAAAAGACTTGGATTATGAAAGAAAGTAGAGTATGAAGTTCAAATATGGAAATATTGGTATTCTTGAATAGTAACTTGACTTGAATCATAGTCCTTGGTGCGTAATGAGTATAATCTTGTTAGGAATGGTATTAATGATGTTGTAGAAGCATTGTATGAGAATGGATACGGCATTGTGCCATAGGTAGGGTTACGAATGATTTTGATAGGGAATGTTGAGAATTGAATAATGTCTAGCTTGATGAAGTTATTGATTAAGATATTGTGGGTGTTGTTATTGATGTTTGGGAGTTGTTTATTATGTGGAGGAAGTCATTGAAACAAAGGAAATATCGCCAAACTTTCATTAACTCTTAGTTGCTTTAGGTTAAGCTTAAGTATGTTTCTGGTTGTCTAATCTTAGTACAAATTCTCTTGAATGTAGAGTTGCGAGTGTTGGAGGGGAGCACTTAGCCGGTGAAGCTAGAGCGGCGTTAAGGTATGTTAAGTATAGCCCCCTTATTTCAAAGGCATGACTCCTATATTATGATTTCCTTTCTATATTTCGATGACCTTCTTACTTCCCAACAGATGAAAGTAAAAATTCTTAAGAGCCCCTTATGAGATAAATATAAGATATGTTCCATGATAATGATGATGATATTGTTGCTATGATAATCTTGATATTCTTATCCTTATTATTTCATCGATGTATTCCTTGTTGTTACCTCACCTCATGATATTAGTTCCTTCAAGGTGAGATATAGTGGTGAAGATTATCCCATAATGAAAATGGATGTTTTCGACCTTACGTCACTTCGATATAGCTATATTTTTTACTTGAGCTCTCATGCATGCCTCATATTATGTATATGTATGATTACACCGCGCCTATATGGCCGGGCAGTCACCACTACGACAGCCGTAGTGGGCAGCTATGATGATGATTACACCATGTCCAGACGGCATGGGCAGACACCACTATTGGACGGCATGAGATGTTTACCCCGGACGCGGGCTTATGGTGATCATATCGTACCTATATGGTCGGGCAATTTATATATGCATACATGATATGATGTTATTTATTATATAAGTTAGCATGCATGATTTCGCCTTAAGAGGCAACGAGTTACAAGTTATCCTTTTATCTTATATTCTTGCATCTCTTTGTCATGTTATTGTGTATGCCTTACATACTCAGAACATTGTTCGTACTGACGTGCTTTCTTTTTATGGTCGTTGTGTTCATGCTCACAAATGGACAGGGAGGCAACCCAGATTCTTAGGAGCTATAACATCTTATACAGGAGCACCCCACTACACCGGAGGTGCAGCTTATTGATGCATTCTTTTGTGTTGATATTGGGGTATGACGGGGTCCTGTCCCGTCCTTATGTCTCAGTACTTCAGTAGAGGCTCGTAGATACATATGCGTGGGTAGTAGATGTCTCATGAATGCACCAGTGTGTATTTTGTATATCATTTTTGGTAGCCTTGTAGGCTGATGTGTGTGTCCATATATATATATATATATATATATATATATATATATATATATGTTTTGTAAATGTTGATGACCGTTTTACAATAAGTTTCGTGTTGGGAATAATGTGTATTCAAGTTGAGTTGGTTGACAAGTATGATAGGTGGTGCTTGGTAGGGTAGTTCCGAGTACCCGTCATGGCCCCTAGTTGGGTCGTGACAAAAGTGGTATCAGAGCAGTTCCGTCCTAGGGTGTGTCTACGAACCGTGTCCAGTAGAGTCTTGTTTATGGGTGTGAAGCGCGCCATACATATAAACAAGAGGATACGGGGCATTTAGGAATAATGACCGTTTTTCTTCTCCATAGATCGTGTGATAGAGCCATGATATAAGATCTTTCCCTTTTCTAATTATGCGTTATGATTTCAGCGATGCCGGTAAAGAGAAAAGCAATAATCTCCCAGAAGGGCAAGACAGCGGCAGGAAAGCGGGTTGAACAGGAGCAGCCGGTACATGTAGAGGAGGGTGAGTCCTATAATGAGGCTCTATCTCACACCTCTCACACTCTGCTTGTTTCGGAGGAGCATGAACGGGCCTCAACTCTAGCTCCTATGCCTCCAGTTCTTCCACCGGGTGCTTCGGGTCAACAGATGACCGAGGATATTCAGCTATTGACTCAGTTGGTTGCCACTCAGGCCCAACAACAGAGTACGGGCCTAGGTGATCGGGCAGTTAGTGCAAGGGCTCGTGATTTTATGAGTTTAAATCCTCCAGAATTTTTCGGGTCAAAGCCGGATGAAGACCCGCAAGGCTTTATAGATGAGATATTGAGAACGCTGAGGATTATACATGATTCTGATGCAGAGTCAGTGGAGTTAGCGTCTTATAGATTGCGGGATGTCGTCGTTCTATGGTATAATAATTGGATAGCTTCAAGGAAGGAAAATGCACCTCCCCCAGATTAGCAAGAATTTGTAGATGCCTTCCTTCGTCATTATTTGCCACCCGAGGTTTGAAAGGCCCGAGCTGACAAGTTTCTAAATCTAAAACAAGGAAATATGAGTGCTCGAGAGTATAGTCTCCGTTTTAACTCATTGGCTAGATACGCTCCCACTATGATAGACGATAAGGGAGACAGAGTACATAGATTTTTGAGTGGCTCAGGGCCACATTTGTTCAAGGATTGCTTGACAGCTTAACTACAAGAAGGGATGTACATCTCCCGTATTCAGGCCCATGCCTAGAATTTAGAAGAGCAACAACAACCACAAAGGGGTGAGCACGATTTTGCTAGAGGGCAGAGAAAGAGGGCCAAATCTGCTGGTGCTAGTAGTGAGTATAGAGGGTTACAGGGGCAATAGTATTCCAAATATTCAGGCCAGTCCGCGACTAGTGCACCTTCACGATTCACGGGTAGAAGATTTGATCGCTCCATTTATTCTGGTCCGGATCAGAGTTCAAGGGTCTCAAGTCCTTAGTTAGGAAGTGATTCTGGTCAAAGAAAACCACCGACACTGCGATGCAGCCAGTGCGGTAAATTACATTCGGGTCAGTGTCGCTGAGGATCAGATGCTTGTTATACCTGTGGTCAGGTTGGGCATATGATGCGTGATTGTCCGTCGATAGGCCGTAGAGTTGGGGCTCAGCCTACGGGATCAACAACAGGTTCTTCTTCATCCGTGCGTCCTATAGGGCAAACTCCTCATATTTCAGCAGGTCGTGGTAGGGGCAGAGAGGTAGCGTCCAGTTCAGGTGGCTCCCAGCCCCGTATTTATGCTTTAGCCGGACGCTAGGATCTTGAGTCCTCCCCCGATGTAGTTACAGGTACAATGATCATATTCTCTCATGACGTTTATGCATTAATTAATCCGGGTTCTACGTTTTCTGATATCACTCCTTATATTGCTAGCGGTATTGGGGTAAAACTCGAGCTAATTAAACCTTTCGAGGTATCTACTCCGGTTGGTGATTTGGTAATAGCTAGATAGGTATAAAAAATTGTGTGGTTGTGGTATGTGATCTTCAGAATACAGCTGATTTGATTGAACGAGGAATGCTGGATTTTGATGTGATTATGGCCATGGATTGGTTGGCCTCATGCTATGCTAATGTGGATTGTAGAACGAAAATAGTTGGGTTCCAATTTCCGGACGAACCAATGCTTGAATGGAAGGGTAACACAGCATCTCCGAGAGGTAGGTTTATTTCCTATCTCAAAGCGAGGAAGATGATTGCCAAAGGTTATATTTATCATTTGGTCCGAGTTCATAACACCGAAGTAAAGCCACCAACCCTCCATTCTGTTCCGGTAGTAAATGAGTTCCTGGATGTATTCTTAGATGAACTTCCAGGCCTTCCACCGGAACGGGAGATTGATTTCGCTATCGATGTGTTGCCGGATACCAAACCTATATCTATTCCTCCCTACAGAATGGCTCCTACAGAATTGAAAGAGCTAAAGGCGCAATTGAAAGATTTTCTTGAGAAGAGATTCATTAGACCTAGTTCATCACCATGGGGAGCACCTGTCTTATTCGTAAGAAAGAAATATGGTTCTTTACGAATGTGCATTGACTATAGGTAGCTGAATAAGGTGACGTTCAAGAATAAATATCCTCTTCCGAGAGTCGATGATTTGTTTGATCAATTACAGGGTGCCAAGTGGCTTTCCAAAATAGATCTGAGGTCAGGGTATCATCAAGTGAGAGTTAGAGAAGAAGATATTCCCAAAACGGCTTTCAGGACTAGATATGGCCATTATGAATTTTGGGTGATGTCGTTTGGGTTGACTAATGCTCCAGCGGTATTCATGAATTTGATGAATAATGTGTACAGGCCTTTCTTAGATCTGTTTGTGATAGTGTTCATTGATGATATTCTAGTATATTCTCGGACCGAAGCAGAACATGCAGATCATTTGCGTACTGTCCTCGGAATTCTTCGGGCTCGTGAATTGTATGCTAAATTTTTGAAATGTGAGTTCTGGCTGAATTCTATAACTTTTCTGGGCCATATTATTTTAGCTGACGGCATTCGAGTAGACATTCAGAAAATTGGCCTATAACACCTACAGAAGTCTGTAGCTTTTTGGGTTTGGCAGGCTATTATAGAAGGTTTGTGGAAGGATTTTCTTCTATTCTGCACCACTGACGAAACTAACTCAGAAGTCAGCAAAATTTCAGTGGACCGATGCTTGTGAACGCAGTTGCCAGGAATTAAAGGATAGGTTGACTTCCGCTCCAGTTTTAACCCTTCCAGAAGGGGCCGATAGTTATGTTGTGTATTGCGATGCCTCCGGTGTTGGATTGGATTGTGTGTTGATGCAGCACGGTAAGGTTGTCACCTATGCTTCTAGGCAGTTGCTAAAGCATGAGAAGAATTATCCAACTCATGATTTCGAATTAGCTGCAGTTATTCATGCACTAAAGATGTGGAGACACTATTTGTATGGCGTCTATGTTGATATCTGCACGGATAACAAAAGTCTCCAATATATCTTCAAACAAAAAGGGTAGAATTTAAGGCAGAGACCGTGGTTAGAGTTATTGAAAAATTATGATGTGAGTATTTTATTTCAGCCCGGAAAAGCGAATGTGGTGGTTGATGCACTTAGTCACAAATCAATGGGTAGTCTATGTGATGTCCAGCCAGAGAAGAAAGAATTAGTCTATGAACTCCACCAGCTAACTAGCCTAGGAGTTCGCTTAATGGACTTGGGCGACACAAGAGTTACTTTGCATAACCAAGTTGTTTCACCTCTAGACACGGAAGTGAAAGAGCGCCAATATGAAGATTCCAAGTCGAGCCACTATAGAGATGTATTTCCTGAGAAGGAGAAGTCACCATTTCAATCCTCTGCAGATAGAGTTCTCAGGTATCGAGGCAGGCTATGTGTGCCAGATGTGGCAGGACTACGTCATCATATTTTGGAAGAAGCTCATTACTCCCGTTATTCTATTCATCCAGGAGCAACAAAGATGTATCACGATCTCAAGTTAATGTATTTGTAGGATGGAATGAATAAGGATATAGCAGAATTTGTAGCCCAGTGTCCCAATTGTCAACAAGTGAAGATTGATCATCAGAAGCCAGGAGGATTATTGCAAACGATGGAAATTCCAACTTGGAAATGAGAAGTAATTAACATGGATTTCATTGTAGGCTTTCCTCGTTCTCGGCGCAAATATGACTCCATATGGGTAATTGTTGATAGACTCATGAAGTCGGCTCATTTCCTACCAATTAGAACTACCTATACAACAGAAAATTATGCAAACCTGTACCTTCAAGAAGTAGTGCAGCTTCATGGTGTCCGTGTGTCTATTATTACTGACAGGGGAGCACAATTTACAACTAAGTTTTGAAAGTCCTTCCAAGAAGGTTTGGGTACTCAAGTGAGGCTCAGTACAACATTTCACCCCCAGACAGATGGACAAGCTGAACGCACCATTCAGACCTTGGAAGATATGTTACGGGCAGGTGTGCTAGATTTCGAATGTAATTGGGATGATCACTTACTTCTTATTGAGTTTGCATACAACAACAGATATCATTCCAGTATTCAGATGGCCCCATATGAAGCTCTATATAGAAGGAAGTGTAGATCGCCAATTGGGTGGTTTAAAGTAGGAGAGGTACAACTAATAGGTCCGGAGTTGATTCAACAAGCGGTGGAAAAGATCAAGGTTATCCAAGATTGATTGTTGACAGCTAAAAGTCGTCGGAAATCTTATGCGGACAACCCTCGGGGAGACTTAGAATTCCAAGTTAATGATTGGGTATTCCTGAAGGTATCATCGATGAAGGGTGTGATGGGATTTGGCAAGAAGGGAAAATTGAGTCCTCGATATATTGGACCCTATAAGGTAGTCCGCAGGATAGGCCAAGCAGCTTATGAATTAGATTTACCTCCAGAGCTTGAATTTGTCCATCCAGTTTTTCATGTGTCAATGCTCCGTAAATGTGTTGGAGATCCAGCTAGAATCGTGCCAGTGAATGATGTTCAAGTTACGGAGAAGTTGGCTTATGAAGAGGTACCCATCGCCATTCTAGATAGACAAGTACGAAAACTTTGAAACAAAGAGGTGGCCTCAGTCAAGGTCTTATGGAGAAATAATAACCGAGAGGAAATGACTTGGGAAGCGGAAGAGGACATGAAGTCCAAGTATCCACATTTGTTTCCACCCCCGGAAGAGATTCAAGATGAGACGCCATTATCATAAGGTATGTAATGCTTTCTTTTTAATGTTTTTGGTTGTGTGTGGCCATATTTTCTTGCCATGTGTTGTAACCCTGTGAGGCGATGTTATTGTGGGTTGTTGTGACAGGGTGGTAGTGCCATAATACAGGAGAAACTCTAGCAAAATTTCTGTAGAATTCTCGAGAACTTAACATTCGAAGACGAATGTTTTAAAGAGGGGAAGAGTGTTACACCTCGGAATTTCAGGCTGCTGGGCGGTGAATAGACTAACGTAAGTTAAGGTGTATATGATGTCCCTACAAGTAAGAAGGGATACTTAATTGTTCTAATTAAGATTCCAAAGCCATTGAGGAGAGACAAGAAAGCTTGTTGGAGAAAGTTCAGGTAGAGAACATCTTACCCCGAATACAACGTACCAGCAGGTATTCTGGTGATTTATGGGGTTAGAAGTTGAACAAATCGAATCGACGTAATCAGAACGAATTCAAAAAATTCTGCAGACACCAGTCTGTGCGAACGGGCCGTTGACATGTCGACGGACCGTCACTGTGCACCATCAACATATTTCCGCAAACTAAGACCTGCAGGCGCAAATCGACTGACCAAGTTGACGGACCGTGGACACGTCGACTGGACCGTCGACCCAACCGTCAATATGTTTCTACAATCAGGGATTTTCAGGCGTTAGTCAACGGAGCAAGTCGACGGACCGTCGACCTGGCCGTCGAACCGACTCTTTGGAATTTTCTTGTTCCAGCTATAAATAGAGGACCCTTGTCCAAAATTTTCAGATTTCATTCTCTCTCTAAGTCTTGAAGGTTCTAGAATATTTCTCTCATCATGTCATCACAAATCCAAGGGAAATCAAAGATCAAACGCAAGTAATCAAGGAAATTAAGTGTTCGGATGTTCACTAGGGTTGCTGGAAGCCAAGCATCTCCTTGGGAGTGAAGTTGGGGTTCTCTCCAAGTAAAGAATTGCCATCCAAAGCTCATTCCTACATCATAAAAGGTGAGTTTTATGTTTATTCCATGTCATTAAGAATATTGAGTGGTTAAAAGACTTGGATTATGAAAGAAAATAGAGTATGGAGTTCAAATATGGAAATTTTGGTATTGTTGAATAGTAACTTGACTTTAATCATATTCCTTGGTGCGTAATGAGTATAATCTTGTTAGGAATGGTATTAATGATGTTGTAGAAGCATTGTATGAGAATGGATACAGTTTTGTGCCATAGCTAGGGTTACGAAAGATTTTGATAGGGAATGTTGAGAATTGAATAATGTCTAGCTTGATGAAGTTATTGATTAACATATTGTGGGTGTTGTTATTGATGTTTGGGAGTTGTTTATTATGTGGAGGAAGTCATTGAAACAAAGGAAATATCGCCAAACTTTCATTAACTCTTAGTTGCTTTAGGTTAAGCTTAAGTATGTTTCTGGTTGTCTAATCTTAGTGATACTATGGTAATCTTGATATTCTTATCCTTATGGTTTCATCGATGTATTCCTTGTTGTTACCTCACCTCATTATATTAGTTCCTTCAAGGTGAGACGTAGTGATGAAGATTATCCCATAATGAAATCGGATGTTCTCGACCTTACGTCTCTCCAATAGAGCTACAGCTTTTACTTGAGCTCCCATGCATGCCTCAGATTATGTATATGTATGATTACGCCGTGCCTATATGGTCGGGTAGTCACCACTACGATAGGTGTAGTAGGCAGCTTTGATGTTGATTACACCATGTCCAGACGGCATGGGCAGACACCACTAGTGGGCGGCATGAGGTATTTACCCCGGATGTGGGCTACTGATAATCACACCGTACCTATACGGTCAGGCAGTTTATATATGCATACATGATATGATGTTGTTTATTATATAAGTTAGCTTGCATGATTCTGCCTTAAGAGGCAACCAGTTACAGGTTATCCTTTTATCTCATATTTTTGCATCTCTTTGTCATGTTATTGTGTATGCCTTAAATACTCAGTACATTGTTCGTACTGACGTCATTTCTTTTCATGGACGTTGTGTTTATGCTCACAGGTGGATGGAGAGGCGGCCCAGATTCTTAGGAGCTATACCAGCTTATACAGGAGCACCCCACTACTCCGGAGGTGCAGCTTATTGATACATTCTTTTGTGTTGATATTTGTGTATGACGGGGTCCTATCCCGTCCTTATGTCTCAGTACTCTAGTAGAGGCTCATAGATATATATGTGTGGGTAGTAGATGTCTCATGAATGCACCAGTGTATATTTCGTATATCATTTTTGGTAGCCTCGTGGGCTGATGTGTGTGTGTGTGTGTGTGTGTCTATATATATATATATATATATATATATATATATATATATATATATATATATGTTTTGTAAATGTTGATGACCGTTTTACGATAAGTTTCATGTTGGGAATTATGTGTATTCAGGTTGAATTGGATGACAAGTTTGATAGGTGGTGCTTGGTAGGGTAGCTCCGGGTACCCGTCATGGCCCCTAGTCGGGTCGTGACAATTTGTCAGCTATTTGTAGTCGCATAGTAGTCAGTCTAGGCATCCCTAATCCTGATTGCTTATAAATATCAAGTGGCATTAAATTTATGCTAGCCCCATTATCACACAAAGCACGAGCAATGTCATGATGCCCGACATAACAAGGAATGGTGAATGCCCCTGGATATCCCTTCTTCTGGACTGTTGTTGTCAAAATAATAGAACTCACTTGGTGAGTCAAACTCATCGTTTCATGTTGCACATACCTCTTCTTAGTTATCAAGTCTTTCAAGTACTTTCCAAATCCGGGCATCTCCTTAACAGCATGCAAGAAGGTAAAATTCACTGACAACTGCTTCAACTGATCATAGAACTTCTAAAACTTAGCATATTCAGTCTTCTTCACCAACCTTTGAGAAAAGAGAGTTTTACATTTAAGAAGCTGAGTCAAAGGGAGAAGAGCCCCCTTTACCGTCTGCTTGCTCGTTTCATCACTCATGCCAGTCATCTTTGAATACTCTGGAATATCATCAATTTTCTCTTCAATAGGAGCCTCATCAACAATGATAGGTACATCAGACTAAACCTCTTCTTCTTCAGCAACCGGCTCTAGATCAATTAATTTCTTGTCAGCACTTTGGAGTATTTTACCACTCCTAGTGCTAATAGTAAATACACGCTCCAAACCACCTCCTTTATTCTTTGGATTTAGAACAGTATTACTTGGCAATTCTACCTTTTGAAGAAGTTAATGTTCTCTAAAAAGGTCCCTCATCTGTGATTCTAGCTTCTGAATGGAAGCCGCATGAGATCCCACTGTTTCAGTCAGCCCAAATTGCTTTGTTCTGATTAGCTAGTACCTCCTTTAGCATTATCTCCAACTTCGAACTACCTTGCTCACTTCCTTGCCCCTTGGGTGGAATATATGGATTGGAACTCTTATTTTCGAAATTGTTGTTGTTATTGTAGTTCCCTTGGTTTGCACCACTATAGTTATTATTGTAGTTCCATTGATTATTGTTGTAACCTTGGCCCTGTTGAGGTCTCCATTGATTCTGATTCTGGTAACCCTCATTGTAGTTCTGCCTTTGATAACCCCCTCGAGAGTTGTTAACATAATTAGCATCTTCAACCTACATAGGAGGTCCCTCTAGATATGGACCCTCTTGGACTTGGTACATCCCTTTGGGCAGTCCTTAAGTTTCTTCACATATATTCACCTTTTTAGTCTCCCTCTAATGAAACCTTTTGGTCAGCAGAGAAATATTTGTTGCAAGCTGAGCCAAAGTCGGTTGTGTCTTGTGATTATCTTTCACTATATTGTGGATCGTTAGAGCCCCATACAGTAGACCACCAGCATTACCTAAGTGTCATGCCTGATTATGTGTAGTCAATCTATCAAGAAAATTGGTGATTTGGTTATAAGTCTTGTCCATGAAACACCCACCAGCTGCATTGTTAGCTACTTATTGGGTGATAGGATCCAACCCTATGTAGAATTTCTCCATCAATATATTTTCCGGAAAACCATGATTCGGAGACTTCTTCAAATATTCTCTAAATATCTCCTAGGCTTCATACAGTTGTTCCCCCTGGCATTATTTTAACTCATAGATCTTGTCACGAATCTGATCCTTCTTGCTAGGGGGATACCACTTCTTGAGAAAAACATTAACCATCTCTGCCCATGTAGTAATAAAATTCCGGAGCAACTTCTCAAACCAAGCTCTTGCTTCTCCGGCTAAAGAACATTTGAAGAGCCTCAACCGAATAGCCTCTTGAGGAACATTATTCTGGATGTGATGAGCACATACATCCATAAAATTATTCAGATGTTGATGAGGATCATTATCGGTGGAGTTCCAAAAACATCCCTCAAGTAATAGCAACTGGTAGAGGGAAGAATCAAGCTTCACAGTTGTAGCACCAACACGATAATGAGCAATCGTAGATTCATAGTCCCCCTCATCTAGAAGCTCAGCAAATACATTCTCCTCCTCTAACGCAGCAGGGTGATGTTGTCTGTTACGAGCCATGATCACTTGGTTCACAAGGAATAGCAAACAAGGTGTGATGGAAAAGAAAAAAGACTTTAAGCAAAGTAAACACTATTTAGTAATTTCAAAATCGTATTTCCTGACAATGGCGCCAAAATTTGATACGCTCAAATTATACCTTTCAATTAGCATAAAGCGGACGATGTCAAATATAATAATCCATCCAGGTTTGGGTCAAATCCCACAGGGAATAGGGTGTGAAAAGGTTACTAAATAAGTTGTAAAGTTTCTTGCAATCTTAGTTTCATATTCCGTTGAGTTTGTAGAAAATTGTTGTTTATTTCTAAAATTTATGTTTGATTGTTACAAATTCAGATGATTAAAGAATCCAAGATCGTGTCACCACTTAGGTTAGAGGTTATGTCCTAAGTGTCGACGTAATATACTCTTTATGGATTGACTGTAGTATGCACTGAATCTCTATGTGACCTAGTAATATTTCCCAATAGTTACTAGGTATTTAACTTCACGATTTTCCCAAATATAGAAGACTGATATTAAGAGTCATTAAGTATGCTAGGTTAAACTCATTCTTATTCCTAAGTGAGTTTATCAAATGAGGGTTAACACCTCGAGTCCATAATGATTACTTCTACCAAACCCTGTGTTACACGTTGGAAAATTCTCCGTTAACGTACAGTGAATAGGTTAGCAAAGAGCATGATGTATACGATGATTTGATAAGTAAGAGATAGCATTTGATGGTCCTAACCTAGATTCAAAGACATTTGACGTAAAGGAAGAGGTTTGTCAAAGAAAGTGAAGGATATGTTATGTGCCGGGTAGGAATTATGAGCGACAAGTTAACGATGGCTTAAAGATTTCAGAGATGAGTGATAACGTTCCTTAGATTGGTATTGAGGTGTTAAATAAGTGTCAAGAAGGTTCCATAAGGATTGGAGATCAAACGAGTCGACGAGAACGAAATCGGAACAGCTGGGCATTATACGGCCCAACATACTGGCCGTATGTTAGGCTGTATAATTAGCCAAGAGGGGCATCACCTCCTAGACCAAACATACGGCCACACATACGGCCCGTATAAAATGTACGGACCGTATGTTGGTCCGTATATCTTGGTCGGGACAGATTTAAGTGTTTAATATAAGGACCCCTCTCTTATTATTTCATTTCATTTCCACTCTCCTCTCTTCAAGAAACCTCTAGAACACTCTCCATTATTCATCCACAAGAAATCAAAGGAAATCCATGATCAACTACATCAAAACCATGAAATCAAGTGTATAAAACCTAATAAAAGTTCATTTACACCAAGAAAACTCAAAGGAAGTGAGTTAGGGTTTTAGTGCAAGAAGAGAAGTTCCACTCAAGGATTGTTCATCCATCATCTAAGGTGAGTTTTATGATCATTCTTGGTTGTTTAAGGTGTTGAAGTTAAAAACACTTGGATTGTAGAAAGATATAGGAGATGGGTCATGAAAGAGTGAATAGTGTCATTGTTGAATAATAGTTTGGGATGAATTATGAATGTTGGTATGTTGTGATTGTAAATATGTTATGAGTGACCTTTAGAACATGGAATAAGTATTAAATGCGAGACAATGCGAAAATGAATTATGATCATGATTATGGAGGAATTGAAAGGGGGTTGTGAAATGTGGATGTTGTTATAAATGTTTGGGAGTTGATATAGAATATGGGAAAAGTTGTATAAACAAAGGAAATGCTGCCCAATTTTCCCTAAAAATAGTAACACATTCTTATAGCCGATTAACTAATGTTAGTGCGAATTCTCTTGAAGGTAGAAACGTGGACATTGAAGGAGAACAAGCAAGCGATAGACTAGTTAAACAAAAAAGGCATGTGAGGCTAGTCCTTTCTTTCTATGGCATGAATCCTATAGCATGACTTTTCCTTCCTCTTCATGAATTTCCTACATTCCGGAAAAACGATGAGCCTATGTTCATGAATAGCTATATGAGATAAGAGATATGTTATGAGCCCAATAATGAAGATGATGAGTTAAAGTATAGAGATTCTAGAGTTCATGATATGATGTTCCTATAACGTTAATGATGTCAATTATTGTTTACACTCTCCTTATATATTATTTCCTTCAAGGTGAGGCAGAATACTTATAAATGTCCATAATGGAATCGGGGGTTCACGACCTTATGTCACCTCGATAAAGTATAGCTATCCTTGAGTTATTATGCATGCATTATGATAATAGTATGATGAGAATATGATAAGTCTATGATATGCACATGATGATGATATCACACCGCGCCTATATGGCCGGGCAGACACCGCTAAGGCGGGCACCTTTATGTATACACCATGTCTAGGTGACATGGGCAGACACCACTAGTGGGCAGCATGAGATGGTACCCCGGACGCGGGAGGCCTGGACGCAGGTTAATGATTATCACACCGATCCGATATGGACGGGCAGCTTATACATTTATGCATATATGATATGATGATGAGTATGAGTAAGTTAGCATGTGCTATTTCTTTATAAGTGACAGTCGTATACAGTTGCTCCTCATTGATGCTTCCTTTGTCTCATTGATGTATTATTATTTCTTGTGCCTCTCATACTCAGTACAATGTTCGTACTGACGTCCGTTTTCTTTGGACGTTGTGTTCATGCCCACAGGTAGACAGGGAGGTAAGCTTGATCTTGACTTGTAGGAGCTGTTAGCTGATTCGAGAGCACTCCATTGTTCCGGAGGTGCCTGTGATTATTATTTTGTGTAAATATGTGTATTTTTGGCACGACGGGGTCTTGTCACGTCCATATGTCTAGTACTCTAGTAGAGGCTCGCAGATACGCAGTGTGGTTATATGGTCTCACGAGGATGCTATTATGTATATATACTATTTTGATAGCCGAAAGGCTTGCGTATATAAAAGTATTTATGTTCTCAAATGAAAAATGATTTTCTTATTATTTAAGTATGAATTTGATAAAAGCACGTTTAATGAGCATGATAAGTAGTAGAACGAGTGGTGTTCGGCGGTTAGCCCCGGGTACCCGTCGCGGCCCCTAGTCGGGTCGTGACAAAAGTGGTATCAGAGCAGTTCAGTCCTAGGAAGTGTCTACGAGCCGTGTCTAGTAGAGTCTTGTTTATGGTGTGTTGCGCGCCACACTAATAAATAGGAGGCTACAGGGCATTTAGGAAAAATGACCATCTTTTATCTTAAGAGATCGTGCGAAGGAGCTATTTTATAAGATTTTCCCCTCTTCATAGTGTGTTATGATTTCAGAAATGCCGCCAAAGGGAAAAGCTACAGTCGCCCAGAAGAGCAAGACTACGACAAAAAAGCGGGAAGAAAGAGAGCCGCCAATGAATGTGGAAGAGGGCGAGTCACATAATGAGGCTCTATCTAATACTTCCTCTACTCCGCCCAATGTAGAAGAACAAGGGGAAGCTTCAGCTCAAATTCCTCCACTGGTTGCTTCGGGTCAACAAGTGACCGAGGCCATTCATTTACTGACACAGTTGGTTGCCGCCCAGGCGCAGCGGCAAAATGTGAGTTCAAGTGATTGGGCACCTAGTACCAGAGCCCGTGATTTTGTGAGCTTAAATCCTCCGGAGTTTTTCGGGTCAAAGCCGGATGAATATCCGCAAGGTTTTATTAATGAGATGCTGAGAACATTGAGGATTATTCATGCCTCCGAAATCGAATCTGTGGAGTTGGCATCTTATAGACTCTGAGATGTGGCAGTATTGTGGTACAATAATTGGCTAGCATCAATAAAATTAAATGTGCCTCCTCCCGTGTGGCAAGAATTTGTAGGTGCTTTCATCCGACATTATTTTCCACCCAAGATCCACCGAGCTAGAGCGGATAGATTTTTAAATTTGAAACAAGGGAATATGAGTGCTCGGGAATATAGCCTACAATTTAATTCGTTGGCTAGTTTTGCCCCGACTGTGGTGGACGATATGGGAGATAGAGTGCATCGCTTTATGAGTGGCTTGGGGCCACATTTGTTCAAGGATTGTTTGACGGCTTCGTTGCAAGACGGCATGCATATTTCCTGAATACAAGCCTATGCCCAGAACTTAGAGGGACGACAGCAACCACAAAGAGGTGATCGTGATATTGATAGGAGGCAAAGTAAGAGGGACAAATCTATGGGGGCAGGTAGTGATTATAGAGGGGGATCAAGGCAGACATATTCTATACACTCAGGCCATTCGGTGACTAGTGCACCTCCACGATTTACAGGTAGGATATTTGATCGCTCCTTTCGTTCAGGACAGGGTCAGAGTTCGGGGGCCCCAGATTCTCAGTTCAGGGAAGATTATAGTCAGAGGAGAAACCTAGTATCGCGGTGCAGCCAGTGCGGTAGACTACATTCCGGATAGTGTCGCCAGGGTTCAGATGCTTGTTATGCCTGCGACCAGGTTGGGCATATGATGCGGGATTGCCCGTCGATGAGTGGTAGAGTTGGGGTTCAGGCTACAGGATCAATGGCTGGTTCATCTTTAGTGCGCCGGTAGGGCAGACTCCCCAGGTGTCAGCAGGTCGAGGTAGAGCCAGAGGGGGAGCATCTACTTTAGATGCCACTCAGCCCCGTGTGTATGCTTTAGTCGGACGACAGGATCTTGAGTCCTCCCCGGATGTGGTTACAGGTACATTGTCCATATTTTCCCATGACGTATATGCCTTGATAGATTCGGGTTCTACACTCTCTTATCTTACTCCGTATGTTTCTGGATGTATTGGGGTGAAACCTGAGCCAATTAAACCTTTTGAGGTATCTACTCCGGTTGGTGATCCCGTGATAGCTAGACAAGTGTATAAAAATTGTGTAATTGTGATATGCGATCGCCAAACTAAAGCTGATTTAATTGAGCTGGAAATGCTAGATTTTGACGTGATTATGGGTATGGATTGGTTGGCCTCATGTTATGCTAATGTTGATTGCCGAATGAAAGTGGTTCGATTTCAATTTTCGGGAGATCCCGTGTTTGAATGGAAGGGTAATACAGCCTCTCCAAAAGGTAGGTTTATTTACTACCTTAAGGAAAGAAAGATGATAGCCAAGGGCTATATTTATCACTTAGTCTGAGTACATGACACCGAAGCAAAGTCACCAACTTTCCAAT
The DNA here is from genome assembly GCF_019175385.1 of Lycium barbarum. NCBI lineage: Eukaryota > Viridiplantae > Streptophyta > Magnoliopsida > Solanales > Solanaceae > Lycium > Lycium barbarum. Next base: position 19,999,340 of record NC_083343.1, read on the forward strand.
CTGTTCCAGTAGTGAATGAATTTCCGGATGTATTCCCAGATGAACTTCCAGGTCTTTCTCCAGAAAGGGAGATTGATTTCGCCATTGATGTGTTGCCAGACACCAAGCCTATTTCTATTCCTCCTTATCGAATGGCTCCGGCAGAATTGAAAGAGCTAAAGGCATAGTTGAAAGATTTGCTGGAAAAGGGGTTTATTAGACCCAATTCATCACCGTGGGGGGGCACCAGTCTTGTTCGTGAGAAATAAAGACGGTTTCCTATGAATGTGCATCGATTATAGGCAATTGAACAAGGTGACAATAAAGAACAAATATCCTCTCCTAAGGATTGATGATTTATTTGATCAACTACAGGGTGCCAAGTGGTTTTCAAAAATAGACTTGAGGTCGGGTTATCATCAAGTGAGAGTTAGAAAAGAAGATATTCCTAAAACATCTTTCAGAACGAGATATGGCCATTATGAATTCCGGGTGATGTCGTTTGGGTTGATTAATGCTCCGGCAGTGTTCACGAATTTGATGAATAATGTATTCAGGCCTCTCTTGGATTTATTTGTGATAGTATTCATTGACGATATTCCAGTATACTCTCGCACAGAATCAGAACATGTAGATCATTTACGTATTGTTCTTGGAATTCTTCGAGCCCGAGAATTATATGCAAAATTTTCAAAGTGCGAGTTTTGGATGAATTCTGTAACATTTCTGGGCCATGTTATTTCAGACGATGGCATTCGAGTTGATACTCAGAAAATTGAAGATGTGAAGACTTGGCCAAGGCCCACAACGCCTACAGAAGTTCGTAGTTTTCTGGGTTTGGTAGGCTACTATAGAAGGTTCGTAAAGGGATTTTCCTCTATTTCAGCCCCATTGACGAAGCTAACCTAGAAGTCAGCTAAATTTCAATGGAATGATGCTTGTGAACGCATCTTCCAGGAGTTCAAGGACAAATTAACCTCAGCTCCAGTCTTAACACTTCCAGAAGGGCCAGATGGTTATGTTGTGTACTGTGATGCTTCCAGCGTTGGATTAGGATGTGTGTTAATGCAGCGCGGTAGATTCATTGCTTATGCTTCGAGACAGTTGCAGAAACATGAAAAGAACTACCCAACTCATGATCTCGAATTGGTTGCAGTCATTCATGCATTAAAGATGTGGAGACATTACTTGTATGGTATGCATGTTGATATCTATACAGATCACAAGAGTCTTTAGTACATTTTCAAATAGAAAGAGTTGAATCTGCGGCAGAGGCAGTGGTTAGAGTTATTGAAAGATTACGATGTGAATATTTTATACCACCCCGGAAAGGAAAATGTAGTGGCTGATGCACTTAGCCGCCGATCAATGGGCAGTTTATGTGAAGTTCCTCCGAAAAAGAAAGAGATAGTTCATGAGCTCCACCAACTAGCAAATCTTGGAGTACGTGTAATTGATTCGGGCAGTGCAGGGATTGGTATTAATGATCCCACAGTTTCATCCCTGAATATGGAAGTAAAAGAGCGCCAGTATAAAGATCCTCAATTGTGCCATTATAGAGACACATCTCATAGAAAAGAGAAGTCCCCATTTGATGTTTCCATGGATGGAATTCTTAGATACTGAGGCAGGTTATGTGTGCCGAATGTTGCAGAATTGCACCGACGAATTCTAGCAGAAGCCCATTACTCTCGGTATTCTATTCACCCAGGTGCAACTAAGATATATCACGATCTCAAATTGATATATTGGTGGGATAGCATGAAGAGAGACATAGCAGAATTTGTAGCCCAATGTCCAAATTGCCAACAAGTAAAGATCGAACATCAAAAGTCAGGAGGCTTATTGCAAGCAATGGAAATCCCTACTTGGAAATGGGAAGTGATCAACATGGATTTTATCATGGGGTTACCTCGTTCCCGAGGCAAGTATGATTCTATATAGGTGATCGTGGACAAACTCACAAAATCAGCTCATTTTTTTCCAGTCAGAGCCACATACTCGGCTGAAGATTATGCAAGGTTGTATCTCAAAGAAATTATGCGACTCCATGGTATTCCACTATCCATTATCACAGATAGAGGAGCGCAATTTACAGCCAAGTTCTGTAAATTCTTTCAAGAAGGTCTAGGTACCCAAGTGAAGCTTAGCACGGCATTTCATCCGCAGACTGATGGACAAGCCGAGCGTACTATTCAGACCTTGGAAGATATGCTACGAGCATGTGTTCTAGACTTTGGTGATATCTGGGATGACCATTTACCTCTGATTGAGTTCGCATATAATAATAGTTACCATTTCAGTATTCAAATGGCTCCATATGAAGCGTTATATGGGAAGAAGTGTAGGTCCCCAATTGGATGGTTTAAAACAGGAGAAGTACAACTGACAGGCCCTGAATTGATTCAGCAAGCGGTAGAAAAATTCAAGGTGATCCGAGATCGACTGTTGACAGCCCAAAGTCGTCAAAAATCTTATGCAGATAACCGCCGGCAAGACTTGGAATTTCAGGTTGATGATTGGGTATTCTTAAAGGTGTCGCCAATGAAAGGTGTGATGAGATTCGGCAAGAAAGGAAAGTTAAGTCCTAGATACATTGGACCTTATAAAATTATCCGTAAGGTGGCCCATGTAGCTTACGAGTTGAACTTGCCTTCAGAGCTTGAATCAGTTCACCCAGTCTTTCATGTCTCAATGCTCCGCAAGTGTGTTGGAGATCCCACGAAAGTTGTTCCAATAGATGATGTGCAAGTGACACAGAAGCTAGCATATGAAGAAGTTCCTATTACCATCTTAGACAGGCAAGTACGAAGACTTCGAAATAAGGAAGTAACTTCAGTCAAAGTCTTGTGGAGAAACAACAACCGAGAGGAAATGACCTAGGAAGCGAAAGAGAAAATGAAATCCACATATCCGCACTTATTCCAACTAGATTCAAGATGAAACACTAACAATATGAGGTACGTATGCTTTCTTATCATGCTTTTGGTCGTGTGTGGCCAATTTATATTGTTATTGTGTTGTATCCCTATGAGGCAATACTATTATGGGTTGTTGTGACAGGATGGTAGTGCCATATTACAGGGGAAACTCTGGCGAAATTTTCACAGAATTCCCGAGTGTTTAACATTCGAGGACGAATGTTCCGAAATGGGGGAAGAATGTTACACTTTGGAAAATTCCCCGTTAACGTACAGTGAATATGTTAGCAAAGAGTGTGACGTATACGATGATTTGATAAGTCAGAGATAGCATTTGATGGTCCTAACCTAGATTCAAAGACATTTGACGTAAAAGAAGAGGTTTGTCAAAGAAAGTGAAGGATATGTTATGTGTCGGGTAGGAATTATGAGCGACAAGTTAACGATGGCTTAAAGATTTCAGAGACGAGTGATAACGTTCCTTAGATTGGTATTGAGGTGTTAAATAAGTGTCAAGAAGGTTCCATAAGGATTGGAGATCAAACGAGTCGACGAGAACGAAATCGGAACAGTTGGGCATTATACGGCCCAACATACTGGCCGTATAAATTATACTGGTCGTATGTTAGGCCGTATAATTAGCCAAGAGGGGCATCACCTCCTAGACCAAACATACGGCCACACATACGGCACGTATAAAATGTACGGACCGTATGTTGGTCTGTATATCTTGGTCGGGACAAATTTAAGTGTTTAATATAAGGACCCCTCTCTCATTATTTCTTTTCATTTCCACTCTCCTCTCTTCAAGAAACCTCTAGAACACTCTCCATTATTCATCCACAAGAAATCAAAGGAAATCCATGATCAACTACATCAAAACCATGAAATCAAGTGTATGAAACCTAATAAAAGTTCATTTACACCAAGAAAACTCAAGTGAAGTGAGTTAGGGTTTTAGTGCAAGAAGAGAAGTTCCACTCAAGGATTGTTCATCCATCATCTAAGGTGAGTTTTATGATCATTCTTGGTTGTTTAAGGTGTTGAAAGTTAAAAACACTTGGATTGTAGAAAGATATAGGAGATGGGTCATGAAAGAGTGAATAGTGTCATTGTTGAATAATAGTTTGGGATGAATTATGAATGTTGGTATGTTGTGATTGTAAATATGTTATGAATGACCTTTAGAACATGGAATAAGTATTAAATGCGAGACAATGCGAAAATGAATTATGATCATGATTATGGAGGAATTGAAAGGGGATTGTGAAATGTGGATGTTATAAATGTTTGGGAGTTGATATAGAATATGGGAAAAGTTGTATAAACAAAGGAAATGCTGCCCAATTTTCCATAGAAATAGTAACAAGTTCTTATAGCCGATTAACTAATGTTAGTGCGAATTCTCTTGAAGGTAGAAACGTGGACATTGAAGGAGAACAAGCAAGGGATAGATTAGTTAAACAAAAAAGGCATGTGAGGCTAGTCCTTTCTTTCTATGGCATGAATCCTATAGCATGACTTTTCCTTCCTCTTCATGAATTTCCTACATTCCGGAAAAACGATGAGCCTATGTTCATGAATAGCTATATGAGATAAGAGATATGTTATGAGCCCAATAATGAGGATGATGAGTTAAAGTATAGAGATTCTAGAGTTCATGATATGATGTTCATATAACGTTAATGATGTCAATTATTGTTTACACTCTCCTTATATATTATTTCCTTCAAGGTGAGGCAGAATACTTATAAATGTCCATAATGGAATCGGGGGTTCACGACCTTATGTCACCTCGATAAAGTATAGCTATCCTTGAGTTATTATGCATGCATTATGATAATAGTATGATGAGAATATGATAAGTCTATGATATGCACATGATGATGATATCACACCGCGCCTATATGGCCGGGCAGACACCGCTAAGGCGGGCAGCTATATGTATACACCATGTCTAGGTGACATGGGCAGACACCACTAGTAGGCAGTATTAGATAGTACCCCGGACGCGGGAGGCCTGGACGCAGGCTAATGATTATCACACCGATCCGATATGGACGGGCAGCTTATACATTTATGCATATATGATATGATGATGAGTATGAGTAAGTCAGCATGTGCTATTTCTTTATAAGTGACAGTCGTATACAGTTGCTCCTCATTGATGCTTCCTTTGTCTCATTGATGTATTATTATTTCTTGTGCCTCTCATACTCAGTACAATGTTCGTACTGACATTTGTTTTCTTTGGACGCTGTGTTCATGCCCACAGGTAGACAAGGAGGTGAACTTGATCCTGACTCGTAGGAGCTGTTAGCTGATTCGAGAGCACTCCATTGTTTCGGAGGTGCCTGTGATTATTATTTTGTGTAAATATGTGTATTTTGGGCACGACGGGGTCTTGTCCCGTCCATATGTCTAGTACTCTAGTAGAGGCTCGCAGATACGCAGTGTGGGTTATATGGTCTCACGAGGATGCTATTATGTATATATATTATTTTGATAGCCGAAAGGCTTGTGTATATAAAAGTATTTACGTTCTTAAATGAAAAATGATTTTCTTATGATTTAAGTATGAATTTGATAAAAGCACGTTTAATGAGCATGATAAGTAGTAGAACGAGTGGTGCTCGGTGGTTAGCCCCGGGTACCCGTCGCGGCCCCTAGTCGGGTCGTCACACCCTGCTAACTTTCCAAAGAATAGCAGACTTTATGGCTTAGATCAATATTTGCAACTATTAATCAACATGAACGAACAAGAAGTAATGATATACTAGCAATCCACAATTCCTATATTAATGTTAAACCTAGCACATAACACCCCAAATCTAGAGAGGCGTGTCCGGGACCTGGGCCACACTCTGCCTAAGCGAACCACTCGAAATTTGTACTCTGAAGGGGTAACCTCAACTTAGGCCTACAGGGCCTACCTGTACACAGATAATACCAACAAGCTGACAAGGCCACATTCTGAATATATATATATATATATATATATATATAAAGACAAGCTATCTCATATGAACGGGGCACGCACACCCAAAACATATATATACAACTGAGCAAGCCAACGAGGCTGCTATGACCATACAAAACCAACAGTGTCCAAAATAGAGATATACAAGGCCGGCAAGGCTATCACACTAGCACACTATATACAGGACTCGTCTACAAGCCTCTAGAGAAAGCATAACTGTATCATGGTCAGATAGGGCCCCGACCTGCCGTTCAAGTCTGTAAGCTCAAAATAAAAACTCCAAAAGACCTGGTAACTCCGAACAAAAGGAGCTCACCAATCAGCTGATATAGGGTCCTGTCTACTGGGAAGGTTTATCAATCTGTCTATATGTACCTACAGGCACGAATGCAGCATCCCCGGCAAAAGAGACGTCATTACTAAATAATGTACCGAGTATGTAAGGCAATAGATAACTGGAACTAAAGTTGAACTGAAAAACATAATAAGCTAGAGGCCAAAGAATGCTCTGAATGTCTCACCTGACCCGTCTCATATGAAATGCAATGCAATAATACCATATATCTCATTGACCGAGTGGCCAAGCAACTGTAAAATTTCACCGACCCGTCGGCCAGGCAAATCTGTCGCACTAACCCGTCGGCCAGGCAATACTGTCTCACTGACCAAGTGGCCAGGATAAATAAAATGTCTCACTGACCAAGTGGCAAGGCTAAAGAAAATATACGTATGTCATGTTGTGTATCAAGTGTAAACTGTAATATATATGAATATGTTAGTGTGTCTCTTTCTAACTCTTTTACTAGCAATGAACCAAGGAGCGGATAGAAATCCCTCGGAAGATACAATACCACATCTATAAGCATTACATCTCTATGGCAGCTATAAACAATAGTTCTCTTTCTTTAAGATTTGATAAGCGCTTACTATGTACAGATCATGCCAAGAAAAGAAAGGATAGCCATTACATACCTCAAGTCGCCAATATGAACCAACAATGAACTCGTCGTAATGCTTACGCCAATCCTATAACAAGGGAATGCGTATATGAACTTAGATGACGCTAGTATATGATGTATATCAAATGATAATTCGATTCTAAAATGAAACGGGCAGTGTTTCCCCTATTCTTTAATCACTACAACGTAACCAGTAGCCCACAACAACAACAACAACCTCATTTAAGTCCCTTTGAACTCAAATCATCCATATACAAGGATATACATCAAAAAAGCCCAATATACACTTCGTATACGCTACTTTATACACTTCTTTCTTCCAATTTCAAGAGGCATATCAATAACAACACAACAACATCATCTACTATCCATATACAATAAAACTACCTTCATATCACAACAATAAAAAGCTCTAAGACAGCCCATAAGATCAACACAAGTTTTAACACACTTGAGTTCTTCTTCAACAAATTCAACATCCGACAAGTTATATAAGGGCCAAACAACCTTAAGAACATCTAGGAGGGATGAAATCTTACCTTAATCTTGAGAGATGGAGAGACCCAACAACTTTTTTTTTTTTTGCTGAAATGAGTAAGAAAATGATGTACACTTTAACGCTTTGCCTCTACAAAGAGTGAAAAATTCACTAAATTGAAATCTCCTTCACTGACGTTTTGTTAGCTTGCTTCTCATATTTTGTGAAGAGGTGTTATATTCTCAAATGAAATCCAAATGTATTTATCTTGCTGCTCCTTCACTATTTTGACTTGCTTCTCATATGAAATGGTATATACTCAAATGAAATCTCATGTTCTTAGCTTGCTGCACATATGAAATGTTATATTTTGCTTGTACTTAATGGGTTTGGGGCCCACACAGTCATTATCTAATTAAGAAAGGCTTGGATATGGAGAATACACCAATGCATACACATGCCATATATAATGAGTCATCTGTTGCTACTTTTAGCAACCCCCACGTGGAAGCCATAATTATTCACCATTAGGCAACTTGTCTTCCACTAATTACACCTCTATGTTTAATTAATTGCCCGCATAATTAATTTTTTTATCTCAGCCCACATAAATAATAATCATTTTGGGACACACTTCGTATACTCATTATCATGATCATGTGATATAGCACTAGTCCATAGCCTCATTTTCCACACATAAAATATTATTCCCAGTCATCGGCATTATACTTTTCCGTCTTAAATCATTTCGTGACTTCATCCTTTTATACACCGGACTCTTAATTTTCATGCTTGAATATGACCGAATCCCCCGGGCTTGGGTATCGCTCATGTTGGAGGGTTCAGTTTCCTAATGTGCAAATAGAGGGGTATTATAGCTTGGACCGTATTTCATTCAAAATAAATGTCGAACCTCGACGAAACTTATTTTCTTCGATTACTTTAACTTCTAATCTTTTCAACACATACCAAACATGAACCTAAGCCGTCGTATGCGCAAGATAAACATGTCTAATCCCAAAAAAAACCTCGAAGATAATCCCACTTTCCAAATCTATAATGACTAACTCACGATGAAACTTAGCATACGAAAGTACAAGGTGTAACACATAACCCATCAAAGTAACTACACAGGATCGGTACACCCGATCCACCACTACGGACTCTCCCACTGGAGTAGAAACATAAACAGGAATATCAAGAGACTCACACATCATATCTAGACCCGATGCAAAGTAAGTAGACACATATGAATAAGTAGAATGCGGATCAAATAAAGAAATAGCTAACTAGTGCCAAGCGAAAATAGTACCTGTGATCACAGCATTTGAGGCCCTAGCCTCAAGTCTACCCTAGAAATGCATAACACTGAGCTCTACAACCATCAGACTAGGTACCTCCAGGACCACCTCCACGGCCAGTTGAGCGCCACCTTTACTCGAATGAGAACTCCCTCTACCACTCTGTGAACCATCTCTCAATGGCTGACTAGCTGATCTCGGGGTAGAAACTTGAGAACTGGGTGTGAACCACCCTATCAAACCCTGCGGCAGTCCCTGGCATAATGCCCCAACCTGACCACACTCATAATATCCACCACGGCTGCTGGCTGATGAGAAGAACTGGAGTAACCACCATAACCTCCTGGCGAAAAATGGAATGACTGAGAGCCTATCCTGGACTGTATCCACCACTACAACCTGAAGTACCACCATGAGAAAGCTGAATAACTTACTGAACTAGCCAACTGAGCTGAGGACGATGGCCTCTACTATGATGATCACGGCCTCCACAAAAGGAACCTCTAAACCCTCCTGTGGACCGGGGCTTCTTCCCAGACATATCCCCAAACTCGTGGTGTCTAATAGCCTCCATATCCTCGCGCAGCATCAACAACACCCTGAAAGCTCTTGCCTGAAGAGGCAGCAAAAGTAGTAGCAACCTTGAGATAATAATATAAGCCTTGAATGAACTTGCGGATCCTCTTCGCCTCATCAAGTAGAATAGTCAAAGCATGACGGGATAAGGCATGAAACTCCATCTCATACTTTGTGACACTCATAGTACCCTGCTCAAGATGGTCAAACCTCTCACGCAAACGGAATGGGATCGACTTCTCTAAGAAGACTCTCGAAAACTCCTCCCAGGTAAGAGGAGGTGGTCCAACAGGCCACGTCTCCATGAACACTCTCCATCACTGCTTGGCAGGACCAACCATCTTTAACACCACAAACTCCACACCATTAGACTTCACTAGTCAATGGTTTTCCAACCACTCATAGTAACTAACTAAGAACTCATAAGTATCTGCATTAGGATGTCCATCATAAGTAGGTGGCTTCATCTTGTCAAACTTGTCCCACCTCTTCTGCTCATCAACAGTCATACTAGGCTGAATCGCTGGGCGTGCAACAATACCAGGAAGAGCTATACCCGGAGTAACAACACGTGGAGCTGAGACTCAAAGAGCATGAGGAGCCACAGCGGCAGCTGGCCACGCTTTTGGAGTCCTAAAACCTGCGGCTACCTGCTCGGGAGTCTATGCTCCTACCTGAGTTTAGGATCCCTCAGAAGGAGTCGGGATCATGCCTTCCTGAGACATCTAGTAAAAGTAACTCAGAAGGCGAGCCATGGCATCCTGAGGAAAATCTATAGGCATGTGACCTGAGGAAGCCTGACCCCAGTACCTCCACGGGCTCCTCACCCTTGACCTGATCACCTTCTATCTCAGGAGAAGCCTCATGAATAGGATCATGAGCGACTATGGGTACCCTAGCAACAAGGGCTCTAGCTTGGCCTCGGCCTCTACCTTATCCCCTACCTCCCCTAACAGCTCGGGGAGCAGGTACAGGAGCTGGTGCTGGACCCTGACCACCTGTTGCGGCTGACCGTGTTCTCACCATCTGTGAGAGAATGAAACAAAGAAGTCTTAGAACACATTAGAAGTAAATACGCACGATAAGGAATAAAAGACAAGAGTTTTACTAAATGTCCTTTAGCCTCCCGAGGATAAGTACGGAGCTCTTAGTACACATCCGCGAGACTCTAATAGACAGGTGTCCTTGTATTGGTGAGATCGATTAACCTAGGGCTCTGATACCAATTTGTCACGACCCAAAATCCCAAGTCGTGATGGCACTAGCCTCACCGTGCTAGTAAGCCAACACAAGCCATTAACATTGCCTTATTAAGCAGAACACTAAAATCGGAAATAAATCATACAAGTCAATTTCGAGTCTTTATCAATCTTATATAAAATACTTAGAAATTATTACACTTTACCCAAAAATCTGATGTCACCACATACAAGGACTTCTAAAGAGTAAAAGTAGTCTTAAATACATAAATGAAACTGTCCGAAATTAAGAAAGACGGAAAGTAAATGATAGGAAAGAGTCCGAAGCCATTCAGACCATGGTGCTCACCCTGATCTCTCGAAAAAAGGATCTAGCAGGTAGCCTGGTAGTCACATGCTCCACTAGTGCTAGGAACCGAGTCTGCACACAAAAAGGTGCAGCAAGTGTAGCATGAGTACAATAAACAACCGATACTCAACAGGATCGTTGACCGACCCAGTCTAGAATAGAGACGAGGGTTGGTTTACGATACCACAACCACACTAGTCTGCCATTAGTCCAAAATACAAGATAATCATACTTTAACAATTATGCTCACATAGAAAATTCAATTCAAGATAAGCCAAGTCAAATACCAATATTCACAACAATAACATAAACTATAGATGAATGTGATGCAAATGCAATGCAAGGACTTTATTCCACTTCTCGGTATAAACACGTTTGAATGTCAACGAATCGTGACCCATGGGGGATCATAAGGCCTATTTACCACCGCTCCAGAAAATTCTCGGATCACAGTCTCAATATATCATATCTCAATATCCTGTCACTTAGCCGACCAGACCCATTTGTCAATGAAACGCGCTAAAGCATGATCACTCGTCCGGAACTAGATCCCTTTGGACTCATAATCATATTCTCAAATAGAATGCATGAAATCCATCTTTAAGTTCTCAATATCATAAAGGCTTCACCTTTTTACTTCCTTTTCATTTAAACGAGGATATATGAGTGATATGCATACAAACAGACAAGACAGGCAATAATAATAAGAGACATAAAGTACGGGCATCAGACCCCAATCACAGATCCAAAAGATCGTAGCCTAGTGCCCAAAATAAGGCATCCAGACTAACTATACAATTGAAATTGTGCAAATACCCATAACACGAAAACCGACATCTAGTGCTCGTCACCTCACAAGAATCAAAACCTACATAATTGATCCATGACCCTCTTATTAGGTTTATTTTAGCCAACCACACGTTCAAGAAAGAGTGCAAGATCTCAACTTGCCTGGAATGCCGAATCTCGAATCACGAAGCCTGTTGCCATCCCGAATGGTCTCCAAATGATCAAAGTCTAGTCAAATAGGTGTTATACGTTAGAATACAAACCCACCAATACCCATATTGGTAAATAAATCACAAACCCCAAATTAAGCCCTAAAATTAGGATTCCGAACCCAAAAGGGCAAAATGGTAAATTGAGCCTAGAATCACGTACCTCATGCCTTATATAAATCATATACCAAAAATCATCCATTAATAACTACGAATTCATGCTCAAACATCAAAATCCCTAATTCTCAAATTGGGTTCCAAATCCCTCAATTGACCTCTTTAATTCAACATTCAAAGCATGGGCTTTTATTCTAATCATAGAAATAATCATAAAATCGAGTTTGAAGACTTACCCACTGATTCTTCCTTGAAATCTCTCCAATTCTCCTTAAAAACACGTTCTCAACTCAAGGGTTTTAGAATGGGGAAAGTCTAAGGAGAAAAGACACTAAAACCATATTATGTCCAGCAACCTCGAGCACCTACGCACTTAAGTTCGCACCTGCGCACTGGCATCGGCTGAAAATACCTCGCTGAGGTGCAACCTCACAAAGTATCTCAGGTCCGCACCAGCGGAGCATTCCTAGCCGCTGCGACCTCGCTTCTGCGGAAATATTTTTGCAGAAACGGAACCAGGCCAACTCACTAGACTCTCGCTCCTGCGAGCCTCCTCTCGCTGGAGCGCATCCGCAGGGGCGGAACTACCTTTGCGCTTGCGCGTACACTAGAACCAGCAAAAATCTAGTTTTGACTCTCACACCCCGAAATCCCGAGACTCTCTCGGAACCTCGCCGAAACAAACCGAATATGCAGACATACGTAAAAACGCTCTACGAACTCACTCACGCACTCGGAATTCCAAATAGAGGTCTTCTTGACCAAGTCAACCCCGAACGGGCAAAAACCAACTTTCCAACCAAATGACCAAAATGCCCCCAAGGCCCTCGGGAACTGAACCAAATACTCAAACAGCCTATATTCAACGTTCCGGAGCTAATGGAATCGACAAAATTTCCAAAATGACACAATTACCCCCGATGATGCCTAAAGTCAACCCAACACTTAAGAATTCTTTAACTTAGTGAATTTTCCAACTTAAGGTATTTCAACCACCTCGAAATTGTGCCAACCACGCCCACTGCACAACAATCCAACAATCCAAGACAAGCAAAGGGGCGGGTTCACAAGGACAAAATAGGCAAAACAAAAAAATAACCAAAACGACCTAACAGGTCATTATACTTGGAATTTCTTGAACGTACCAACCCAATATTTAATAATAAGGATAAAATAGATATGAAATGATAAATTATTTTTTATTTTTCTAAACAGGACAAGTAATGGACAACAATTTGTAGCATATAGGACAAGTAAAAATGGACGGATGGAGTAATAACCAGTGTTTTAAAAGGCAGTTTTGGGACTCACCTCAGGGCTCGCCCCAAACAGTTCCTACACAAATCATGTGTCAAATTCCTTAATTAATACCGTTGGCCCTCATTATTGCTTAATAGTTTTTTCATCTATAGAAATAAGAAGATTGAGCATAGCTCAAATAACAAGTCATAGTATTGCTTATTACTATTTGAGAACATCATGAGGATGAATATCACTTAACATAAAAAAATACATAGCCAAATTTTACATCCTCACTTGTCACAGCTCATCATTGTCCTATTGCTCAAAATTATTATATTTTGTACCAGAACGTTTATATGTCAATTAATACTCCATTTGTTTCTATTTATCGTTTTTCCTCATCGTAAATTACTCTGGCTAATTTAATACTCCATTTGTTTCTATTTATCTTTCTCCTTCATCGTAATTAAGGGAAAAATGAGAAATTTAATGTAAAATTACTTTCGAATATAAAGTGATTACTCCTTTTGAAAATAGGCTAAAATTAAATAGCCTCACATAAACCTGAAAAAAAGAGAATAGTAACTACAATTACCCTTACTCTTGTTGTGCTGGTGTTTTCGGCTTTCTCTTTAAAAGTATTGATAAGAGTACATCTTTTTAAACTGATTTTGTATAGGTAGTTTTCAATAATATTTGTTTCCATACATTAAATGAACAAAATATTGAAAATTCAAAGCAGTTATTCTATTTATGTTTCGGAAACCAAGTTAAGTTATTCTAAATACTGAGATTACTAATTTGTGAATGAGTTTGGTCTTTCTTTGGCAGAGAAACCTCAAGAAGTTCATTTACTTGCTATGTTTTATGCAAGTTTGTGAGTTATTGTTGTAGTAGTTGTTATTATATTAAGTGTCGTTTTAGCTCTTTTCACGCCTATTAGG